>NW_027361784.1:25301458-25926250 GCF_039654945.1 Dendrobates tinctorius
AATAAAAAAACACCAATATACTTACCCCGATCCGCAGAAGTCCACGAGGGTCCCACGTCCATCTTGCGTGGAGAACAGCAGCATCAGCTGATGCTACCGTTCTCTACCAGCTACAGGAATACAATGACGAAATTCCCACGCAGCAATGGCATAAAGTGAGACTAGGGACTTTTTTTTTACAGTGGTGGAGGAATACAGTGCGGAAGGATACCTACCTTCCGTCATTGTATTCCTGGAGCTGGTAGAGAACGGTAGCATCAGCTGATGCTGCTGTTCTCCACGCAAGATCGACGTGGGACCCTCGTGGACTTCTGCGGATCGGGGTAAGTATATTGGTGTTTTTTTATTTTGATATTTATTCCTCAAGGGGACAATGGCTTCGGGGATCAAAGTGACAAGTGACGGTGAGTATGTACTCTATGTTATATGTACTGTATGTCTATATGTATGTATTGTATGTAGTATATATGTATGTTGCATGCATGTAGTATATATGCAGTATATATGTAGTATGCATGTTGCATGCATGTGGTATGTAGCATGTATGTAGTATGTATGTAGCATGTAGTATATATGTAGTATGTATGTTACATGTAGTATATATAGTATATATGTAGTATGCATGTAGTATATATGTTGTATGTATGTTGCATGCATGTAGTATATATGTATTATGTATGTAGTATGTAGCATGTATGTAGTATGTAGCATGTATGTAGCATGTAGTATATATGTAGCATGTATGTTACATGTAGTATATATAGTATATATGTAGTATGCATGTTGCATGCATGTAGTATATATGTTGCATGCATGTAGTATATATGTATTATGTATGTAGTATGTATGTAGCATGTATGTAGCATGTAGTATATATGTAGTATGTATGTTACATGTAGTATATATAGTATATATGTAGTATGCATGTAGTATATATGTTGTATGTATGTTGCATGCATGTAGTATATATGTATTATGTATGTAGTATGTAGCATGCATGTAGTATGCATGTTGCATGTAGTATATATGTAGTATGTATGTTACATGTAGTATATATAGTATATATGTAGTATGCATGTAGTATATATGTTGTATGTATGTTGCATGCATGTAGTATATATGTATTATGTATGTAGTATGTAGCATGTATGTAGTATGTATGTAGCATGTATGTAGCATGTAGTATATATGTAGTATGTATGTTACATGTAGTATATATAGTATATATGTAGTATGCATGTTGCATGCATGTAGTATATATGTTGAATGTATGTTGCATGCATGTAGTATATATGTATTATGTATGTAGTATGTATGTAGCATGCATGTAGTATGTAGCATGTATGTAGTATGCATGTTGCATGTAGTATGTATGTTACATGTATGTATATATGTACTATGTATGTAGTATGTATGTAGCATGTATGTAGCATGTATGTAGCTAGCATGTATGTAGCATGTATGTAGCATGTAATTTTTTTTTTTTTTTTTACATTCAACACATTAGCCGGATGATGGGACTACTACTGTCCCATCATTGGCTAATGTGTCAATCACTGTCATGGTAGCAGGCATCGCCCGATGGGACTTCTAGTCCCATCGGACGATGCCTGCACAGACCCCCGGAGCCTGCACAGCCCACCGGCAGGCCGGCACAGCCCCCCGGCAGGCCGGCACAGACCACCGGAGCCTGCACAGCCCACCGGCAGGCCAGCACAGCCCCCCGGCAGGCCGGCACAGACCACCGGAGCCTGCACAGACCACCGGCAGGCCGGCACAGCCCCCCGGCAGGCCGGCACAGACCACCGGAGCCTGCACAGACCACCGGCAGGCCTGCACAGACCACCGGAGCCTGCGCAGACCACCGGCAGGCCTGCACAGACCACCGGAGCCTGCACAGACCCCCCGGCAGGCCGGCACAGCCCCCCGAAAGGCCCGTACAGACCCCAGAGAGGCTGTACAAGGCAAAAATAGGGTTTTTCTTATTCCGATACCGGAAGTCCCATAGACTTGAATGGGACTTCCGGTATCGGAATCGGCGATACCCGATATTTTTTTTAGATCGGCCGATACCATCCAATACGATACTTTTAAGTATCGGACGGTATCGCTCAACACTAGTTATTAGCAAAAATAGAAGACATTTTTTGGTGCAATATAGCTGAGTTAAGGAAGAAAGAGGTTTCTGTTGTAATGGTTGAGCATAGATGGTCCTCATCTAGAGTTGGAATAACCCACATGGGGACCCTCTGGTGAACCCTGACTATGACACAAACATGAATCCCAAGAGTCCAGGAATGGAAAGCCCAATTACCAATACTTGACACTAGGGTCTATTCCGTAAGGATTCAATGTAAAAAATCTATTAGACCATACTGATGATATTTCCTATGACTACAAACCTCATGATACCATTGTAGGTGGACGTGCACATGTTCTGTATAGATGGATGGTGGCTCTCAATATCATTTCCTATGTTGGTCTCAACAAACTGTGTCCTAAGCTGTCCTCATCGTTCCATCTCTTTGTCTTCTTAGCAGTAGTTGCCACAATAATGGATAGCAGAATTCATAATGTAAAACCCCAGAAAATGTACAATTTCCTCTATCCATTAATCCTTCTAGTGGATTGAAAACAAATGAGGGTGATTATCGCTACAATAACATCTCTTCTTGCTTTACACCGGCTGTCTTCACATTAATATTCTTTTTCTACTGCTACGTTTTCAACTGCAATTATCTTCAAAAGTCACTTGACAGCTCTTTGAGTAATAAAAGTGAAATATTTCTATTATCACTGGAAAGAGATTTTTTTGTTTTAGATGATCATCAAGGGAGATTTTCTTAGAAAGAGGAAAATGATCTATCCAAAGTTTTTTACTGGCTGTGTAAAGTGGCACCAGGGGCAGTGAAGGTCCTACTAAGTATGTGGAAGGCAAGATTTAACATGTGCGAAAAATGATGTTTGTGTGAGTTCAAATAAAGTTCATATTTAATGGAAATTTTTGAAATTTATTAGAATTCAAATTTATTTAAAAAAAAAACAAAAAAACTAAGAATTGATAAAGAAAAAACATGAAATGATCTTAGAAGACAGTCAATTACTATCCCGTCTGTTGATTGTACGTTAATGCCATTCTACCCCAATCTAGAAATTACTTAAATAGTTTTCATTTTTCTCCTTACAATTATCATAAAAAAAAGTAACTCCACAGCTCTTTGGGTATTTCAAGGTTAAATATTTAAAGTACAGTATATCATGCACTTTTTATTTTAGATGATCGTCAGGGGAGATCTTCTGAAAAAGAGAAAAAAAAAAAAATCTACTCCAAGGTTTGTAACTGATCATGTTAAACGCCACCAGGGTGAAAGGAGGTCCCACTAAGTATGTGCAAGACAAGCTTAATATATAAGACATGTTATGTTTAGATGAGATTAAATAATGTTCATATTTATCATAAGCTTTTGACTATTTTTAGAATTCAAATTTTAAATAAAATTAAACTAAGAACTGAAGAAAAAAATTAAATGATATTAAAAACCGGTCAATTACGCCCCCATAGTTTGATATTATTTAACGTAATTCTTCCCCAATGTGGCAATTGGTTAGAAATAACTCAAAGTTTCTAAATATCTTCCTATTTTTCCCCTGCAATTACTGTCCAAAAGTCACCCAACAGCTCCCTGGGAAGCAAAAAGTGAAATATTTTTATTATGCCAGGAAAGAAATCTTTTTTTTAAAGATGATCACCAAGGGAGATTTTCTTAGAGAGAAAATTAGATACTCAATGACGAGATGCCGCCGGCCAATCACAGTGCCAGTAGCCAACATGGTTTGGCAGGCAATCCCTGCATGTTTAGTGGCTGAAAAACAGTTGTGAAACATGAAGGGCGTGGACTCAAACATGTTCTTGAGCACCATGCAGTACTTGGCAGAGTACCGAGCGTACCCGATGCACGAACAAGTATTGATCAGTACCGAGCATGCTCAACCATCACTAGTCTTCATATTTCCTCATACAATTATCATCCAAAAATCTTCAACAGCTTTTTGGGTAACAAAAAGTGAAAAATTTCTATTATGCCTGAAAAGAGATCTTTTTTTTTTTTGAGACAATCAAAAAGGGAAATTTTCTAAGAAAGGAAAATGAACTACTCAAGATTTGTTACTGACCGTGTAAAATGTCTCCAAGCTTAATGGGGGTCCTACTAGGCATGGGCAAGATAAGCTTAATATATGAGAAACACAATGTTAAACACCACCAGGGTGAAAGGAGGTCCCACTAAGTATGTGCAAGACAAGCTTAATATATAAGACATGTTATGTTTAGATGAGATTAAATAATGTTCATATTTATCATAAGCTTTTGACATTTTTTTAGAATTCAAATTTAAAAAAAAATTAAACTAAGAACATTAAATGATATAAAAACCGGTCAATTATGCCCCTGTAATTATATATATTTATAATTATTTTATATTTATATAAATTCAAATACAAGTCATATTTATGGTAAGGTTTTTTACTTTTTAAAATTCAAATAAAAAAAATCATATTGCCGGAGTCCATCACACAGAGTGAACTGAGAAAGTGTCCAGGGGCTCTGGCTTGTTGCAAAATGTCGGCAGAGCCCCAGGCAGTGCCGGAGGCACCGCTGGGCACCGGAGACACCCAGACACCCCTGCGGCCTACACCAGGTAAGGCAGGTATGCTTTGTAAGACGCACCCCTATTTTCCCCCCAAGTTTGGGGGAAAAAAGTGCGCCTTACAAAGCGAAAAATATGGTATATTATAAAATGATCAATTACTTTCCCATAGATTGATTTCATTTTAATATCATTCTTCCCCAATGTAATAATTAGTTAGACCTGACTGAAATTATTTTCATATTTCCCTTTACTAACCTAATGATGTGACCTAAATGTAATGATAATTGGAATTTATGGTCCTGGGAGATTTGGTGCATGGACTAATAGATTGTCCTCAGTCTAGTTTTGATAATCTAATATCATGACTGTTTCTAAAATTATATGCAAATGTAGTTTAGAAGAAAAAGGCAGAAAAGTAGCCTGAAAATTGCTGCTTAGGCCATGAGAATTTTATATCCAGGTTGCCTCCTTTGGTCCAATGTTTAAGAGATGCTACTTTTCTGTCTTGGCTGGAGCCATCAACAACATTCCTGCTTGTCAGATCTTTCTAGTTGCTCTTGGGTCTCAGAAAAAGATATGCAAGATCGGCCACTGATTGGCGGTCCATAAAAAAGTTCCTCTCAGTTGTACACTAAAAAGGTGGGAGAGGAACGAGTCCATTATTTCGAAGGCTCATTCTGTTACAGTGGGTAGTGAGGATACTAATGTTATGGAGATATCATGCCGGGTACTGCTAGAGACACTGCCAATTTTTATTGAGTCTCTATGGTGAAAGGATTACGGGGTATTAATCAGAAGTTCCGGGGACACCAGCAGATAGGAGAAGGCTTGTAGGGCACTGGTCCCATGGTCATTAACTACTGAATTAGTCGCTGGGCCAGGGTCCTGTGAACCTTGTTACTCAACTCTAGTTATTACCAATATTTAAAGATAGCTTGTAGATCGGTGGGAGACTGCAACCACTTGGACCCCCACTAATTCTGAGAAGATGACTTTTAAATGGCCAGCCACAATGGAGATGTCATTATGGGAAAAAGAAAAGTTCTAAGAATCTTTTCATTTCCTGAACCCAGTTGTCACTGATGATGATCAGTTCAGATTGGGGTCACGCTACTGACATGACCACCATGTGGCTCCATAACCAGTTGACATATACCTGGCAAATGTTTAACTGAAAATTGGTTCCTAGTTAGTCCTCTTTATTTGGTAGTGTAGTGGTACGTTGTAAAGTTTTATTCCAAATGGCTTGATATTTCTGGTCCTGAGGTCTACGGCTGAGTTCTCCTACCGTCCGTCTATATTCTGTGCTGCACACATTTTTTGTCAGTTATGACAGATGGCAAAGTAAATGTCTTCACAGTCAGAATAAAAATCCAGACGTGATATTACTTTCTGTGAGTCAAGTTGCTCATCCAGAGACTAAGTGATCCTTCAAGACATGTATAGTTCTGCACAATTGGCTTCCATCATTAGCCACATGCAGAGTAATGCTCTGTGCAAAGATTACAATCCTCAAGAGGTCACGTGTCAAGATATCCATCTCCACAAAGTTTTACTGTAAAAATAACGTGTGGGATATAAATTTTTCACATAGCCTGTTAGAAAGAGCTTGGTTATAGGGGCATGCGATCTTCTGCAACATAAGAGGTCACTGATATTGCAAATAGCACATGGTACATGGGGGGGGTATCTACAGATTTTGTATTGTGGCCCAGAAGCCTACGGATCTCTCCCCAGTGACACAATCAGGACCGTAATGGCAGTGTTACTGTAAAAGTGCTTAGCAAATAAGGAACCAAATACACACATGAAGTGCAACCAGGCTCGAATTGGCCCACAGAAGAGCCGGAGAATCCTCCGGTGGGCCCCTGTGCAAGAGTGGGTCATCATTCTCTTATATGAGCAGTAGGCGACATCTTATTCATTTACCAATCTACCCAGTTCATTGTCACATAAATTTGTGATTGAGGATAATGTCACACTTGCATGTAGCTGAAATGTGGGGCCCTGGATTTGGCTACTGGTGGGCTCCTGAGTGCAACTATTCCATGGAGGACTGAACGCGTTTTGAGCACCAGTTCTGAGTTTAAGAGCACATGGTGCTCGAAATGCGTTCAGATCCTCCCTGGGCAATCTCCATGCGGTAATCCCATGCCAGGGTATACCGCAAAGATGAATATAGCAGCCATGTCTATGTTTTATTCAAATTAATACAAATTTTGGATTTTATTCCTGGAGCTGGACCTTCCTTTTTCTTTGAAGTATTTTCAAGACGTTTTGGCCGAGACGGGTCGGATTTGCTGTGTTCCACAGAAAATGACGAGGGGTGAGCTGAACTAATGTTTTGTCTTTTTGCAACCTATTCCATACCCGCGATTTGCATACGTGCGGACACATGACGACTAGACGTACATAGCCACGATCAGTACAAGTGAATTGAGAGTCTGGACATGTCTAGCTGGAATGTGGCCGGAAGTATGCAAAGTGCATATTTTCGGTCACATGACCGCCTAAATCACAAATCTACAGTCACATAAATTGACGGCAGACCTGATAAGATCAGTGGCAGCTGCAGCTTCCAGGAGAGAAAATGGAGATCTGTGCTGTTCTATTCTCTCCTATGGGATTTGCAGAAACAAGTACTGCAGTAAGCGTAAATCAAGGTATGAAGTCTCCCTTAAGTGCTACATGGTGCAGTATTTTTCTTCTTTCAGATTTGTCTACAATCCAACATAAAAATCCACTCTACCTCTGCGTGAAATCAGTGGCTCATCCACTTATATTAACGCCGTATTACGGCTCCATACATATTGAAGGTCAAGACCCATAATACCGCCATATGCTTAAACGCCCTAAGGACATATGTAACGCTGATTGTATAAGTTACTATAATTACTTTAACCCAAAAAAAAAATCATCGCTCTCCCACACACAATATCTATGGTCACTGGAATAAAATACTATTTCCACAAAGCATATGTGCTGCCTGAAGTCAAAAAAATAAGAACTCAGCGTGAAGAGACCCTCTGTATCCCGATAACAAGGTCTATTTGGACATTTTGTGTCTGTATTTATTACATGGAGGTTAAGAAAATAAGATCTTAGTCAGTCCTTGGAAATTTGGCCTACAAAGAGAATTTCCCCAAAGATCGCCTTTCTCAGAATTGGATGTTTTTCATCCCTTGGCTGTAAGTATCATTTTGTTTTTACCGTGGTTTCTAGGGCATGAAATATTCTTAAATTTCCTCTTTTTTGTGCTTCGGTGATTTTATATATAAAGATTCCACATCTAAATAACATGCCACGGATTTTATTTATTTAACCCCTTCTGGCATTTGGACTGCAGTCTCCGGCACATACCGGAGCTGTGCCTATGTGATTTCTGCTGGCACAGCTTCCAATTAATGGCCAAAATCAGCATTTTAACTCTGATCCCGGCCATTCAACCCCTAAGAAACTGCTGTCAATAGCTTTATCTACTAGATAGTCAAGTAGGCGGGGCTCCTGCTGTTAACCCGTTGCCACCTCGCAAGGTGCTGGTGGGTTGTTCAAGCCTGGGTTGCAACTTTTGCTATTGCTTTTTTTATTGCACTGTATAGCGGTATTATTCCTGCATTTGTACGGTGATCTAACTGCTACTGTATGACTTAAGACCTGTATTGGGGTACTGTATATTTTTCCTCCTTAAAGGGATGTTTCCGGGGTGGGAAATAGTTTTTAAACTGACAGCAATAGTTAAAATAATTGACCATTTTTAATGCAAGTAATTCTTTTTTTATCAATTTCTGTCCTCTTGACAAAGAACTAGAAGAGACGGGCAAATCCGAAGTTATGAGTAACATGGGACCCGTCCTTACAAGTCTCCACCCCTTAGCTGGCACCGTTAACCCTGTGGAGGCAGTCTTTCCCATGTTATTCTTCTTCTGACCCCCTGCTAGCTATGTCATGTAATCATGTGATCCATCAATCTACAGATTTTTTTTTTTTTGGTAGTAAATCATTTCAGCTATAAGTATAAAATGATTTGGTCACTTGATTATTTATTTTTAATTTATTATTTATTTAAAGGCAATTTATCAGTTAGATCAACTCCCCAATAAGTGTACATTGACATGTTGGCTTCTGAAATGTAAATCCATCAGCACCTTTATAGCTTCTCTCTGTTGCTGTACTACCAACTAATTAGCATTTTAATTCAAATACAAAAGAGGGGTTAAGTGCTCCAGGCGTGGCAGAGCACTTAAGGAGTCAATGGCTCCTGGGGTCCTTTTGCCATTCAGCCCTTGATTGATAGCTCGCTGTCTTATTGACTTGCCTGGTGCCTGACATCACACAGACAGTGAGCTATCAATCAATCTAAAGAGGCTGGCCCTGGATGGGGAAAAAATCTAGGTAGTCTGTGGATTGTTAAAGGGGTTATCCAGATATGTCTTGAAAGTCTGTGCTCTATGTAACTGCAGACTTCTGAATCCTCGCAGCATGCTAATTGCACGCTGTCAGGATTCTCCGGTAAAGGCGGCTAGAGAGGGTGGTCACGTGACTGCAAAGTATGTGACTTATATCTAGTTGGAATTTGGCCGGAAGGATACATGTGGCCTTACTCAATATAAATGAAGCAACTATTTGTCACGTGACTGCATTTATGTAAATCGTATGCGTACAGTCACATGACTGCCCGTTGTCGCCTCTGGCACACACGGTGTGAGAATTCAGAAGCCTACTGTTACATAGAGTGATTGCAGTTTTTCATACCAAACTTGGATAACCCCTTTAAGTGCTCTATCAAGTTCAGGGCAGGTAAAGGCCCATTTGCATATAAATTAATTAACTAATTACACATTATAGGTGTCAATAGATTTGCATTTCAAAGACCTGCATGCCCATATATTGTATGTGGTTTGGGAGAACAAGAATAATTGATGAAAGTCAAATGATGGAGTAGTATTTTATCTGTTGATATCGTCTTATCTATGCCCCTAGCAGTACAACAGAGCAGTCATTAAATGATAAATCATAATGAAATGACTCTGCTTATTCTGCCCTAGTCTATGCAGCAAATCCAATAAAAAGATAAAAGAAATTAAAAATCTGCTCAACCTCTTGATTTTTTTGCACCCTTACACTAGTGGAATTTGTAGATATAATCGTCACATTCATATTTTCCTACAGAAAAGTCTTCCCCAGAGAGGTTTCCAATTCTTCCACATTTTCCGGCACCTCTCACCTCCCCACACTTTATTACACCTCATTGGCAGCTCATTCTTACTGCGTGTTGCATTAATGTCAACAATTAGGAGACACGTTTTCCTAAAGCAGACAGTGTGCATATCAACAGCAGATCGTTTGCAATCCCAGCTAAGCTGAATATTGTGGAAAGTGTAACATCCGTGATAGTGGAACCACTGTGCAGTGGCCAAAGGAAAGCCTAGAGGGGCATGACTAGGTGAACACCCGATTCTTCGATAGAGCCCCTGATGTACTACTCCTGTGGTACGAAAAAGATACTTGGCACTCAATAAATACGTTCATCAGGAGTATTTTATTAAGTGTGGAATATCCAGAAAGGATTAAGATGTTTCGGTCAACATGACCTTCATCAGTCCTCTCGATCATAAGAAACTGCAAACGGCAGTGCTGAAGGAAAGTCTGCAGCATCCACCGCTTTGACATGAGGTGCTACTCCAGGTCAGACCTCAGACATACGGCGGCTGACCCCCAAGGGGACAGGAAGATGGAACAGCCAAGAATGAATGGACTTGACAAGTACAGGCAGGCACAGCAGGAATACGGGGAGACAAGGCAGGTGTAGGCAGGTATGGCTGGTATGCAGACAGCACTTCAGTTGCAGGCAGGTACAACTGATACACAGACTGGCATGGCAGGTGCAGGCAGGTACAGGTTGTATGCAGACAGGCACGGCAGGTACGCTGAAAGACACAAGCAGGAACGAGCAAGAGCAAGCGGGTACTTGTGGGTACTGGTAGGTATAGGCAGACAAGGGATGTGAAAACTAGCAAACGTTAATACTAACTGACTAAACACGTTGCTCAGGCACCTGACAACAGGTGGAGGTGTCTTAAATTATAAGTGTCTCCCAGCCATTGGCTGTGGACACTTTAGGACTGCATGCACTATCCCTTTAAGAGAGCGGGTGCACGTGCCTGTCTTAAGCACAATACCCAGGGATCTGCGAGCCATGCGCATACCCCGGGCAGCAGAAGAGTAGGGAAGTGCGGGACCGGGTCAACAGCTGTGAGTAAGTCGGCGTACATGGTGGGGAAGGGAGGAAGCATGCAGGCACGCGGGTGCTACAGAAAGTGCCTTAGATAGCTCTACAATTACTGCAAATTACATTTGTGACTGTGGAGACCACTGAAGCGTAAGACCATTGGCAGTTATCAGATCTGCGCTAATAAGCAATTCCTAGAAAATGGCTCTAATTAAACGAAAAACAAAAGACAGATTGATTTGCCTAGATGTATGGTAATGCTGAAAACCATGGAGTGAACATTTATTACCCCAATGTTTAAGCAAGCCAGTGTGATCTATGCACATCTGCATGGTGTACTGTATATACACAAAAGAACCAATTATGGCCATGTTGATACATAATTAAAACATACAAAAGACAGGATATAATTTGAAATTACTGGAGGAGACGACATCATCCTTTTCCTAAGAAGGCACTTAATGATCTTATAATGATGGATACAAAGTCTTTCAATCAGCATAGAAAATAAACAACGGTGTTTCAATGACGTATAATCTTCATCGTTTGTGTCTTCTGATAGACTGCATTGTGTACTATTCCTTCTCACTTCATGACATTGCTTCTGGCCTGTATAATCAGTGCTATTTAATGATGGTGGACAATGGCTGTCGCTTTCATGCCGCTAAGATGCCAATCACATCAATGTATTGCATTGTGAATAATGTGTTGCATCTTATTTAAATATTGTGTAATGAGATTTGTAATGTATTGCGATATAGAATGTAATAAGCATTGATAATATAATGATTTCTGTATAGTGTGTAGTAATGTAAGGTAAGTAATATAATGTAATGCATAGCGTAAGGTACAGTGTTAAGATGTTTTGCAAGTAAGTTCTGCCCAGCAACAGACAGCAGTTTCAGAAGTAGCCAACTGTTACTATATACATAGTTGAAGTTAGAGTTGGAATAGTAGTAGACCAAGGGTTAGATAAGGATAAGGGTCCCGTTTCACTTAGTGACGCACCAGCGATCCCGACATCAATACGACCTGGTAGGGATCGCTGGTGCTGGGTGTTGTATTCAGGACAGAGAGCTCCAGGAGATAAATAGAACTTATCCCTTGCAATAACAGAGCAATAAAGACCTGCACTGCTAAAAGGAAGGAGAAGCAGATCTAATATGTGCAGGGGTTTGCGTAACCAGATGCCACAATCTTCTGGCTCCTCTCTGTCGCGCTATCACCATGACAGTGCCCACTCTCCTAAGAGGGGCCTCCGAACCCTCAAAACCAGGATTATCTCTATGTGAGGCATGAAAAGACTGGACAACCCTGAACGCATGAACATCAGACACTGGTACCAACATTCTCTCCTCAGGACTGTAACCCTTCCAATCTACCAAATATTGGCGCGACCAGCATACCAAGTAAGAATCAATAAACTTAGCTATCTGGAATTCCAGATTCCCATTAACAATAACCGAGAAAGGTGGTGGTGGTGGAGATGGCTCAGAAGAAGCTATAAGTTTTTGAGAAGTGATCGGTGAAACACATTATGGATCTTGAAAGTGGGTGTCAAAGCAAGGTGAAGCGCTACTGGACTGACGACGGCAACTATCTTGTGGGGGCCAATGAACCTGGGTTCCAGTTTTGAAAAAGTAAACATGACATTTTTTTTCTATCTATGGAAATGTAAAATCCCAATATAAACTATGGCGGAGATCTCAAACTTCTGCCATCGTCAGGAGTGAAGATATAGATATTGTTCATGTTGGGCAATTCATAAAATCCTGGAAGGCTGAGAACATCCCACAACCCGGCCCAGTGAAGTCATCAAGGGGGGTGTGGGTGTAACTAAGGTGCTGATAAAATGTCAAGGTGAATTATGATCAGTGTTCAATGCTAAGGAAGATACATATAAGTGTAGGCTTGATCTCATTAACCAGATGTTTTTAATCGGATTGCTTCCATCCGCTAGCTGAGCCATCTCTGTGACCACCGTAGAAAGTTTCTCTGTTAATCCTTTTTCTTTTATGTAACTTTATATGCTGTTTTGTTTTGTCCCCTTTATAAAACCTTTTGTATATTTTTAGAAACACTGCCTATCGTTATTCGATTGAAAGTAAAACTTAATAGTTTTGTCCCTTTTGTTATGAAAACCGCACCCGTACCATACACTATCAGAACCAGGCATCCAGTCAGACTGTATAAAAATGACTAGTGGTGGCAGTGAGTAGTTGTTGGGTTATCGTGGAGGTAGCAGTGACCACACTGGATGTATAGACATATATTCCCTGCGTTGGAATCGGTGTATTCAGTGTATTCCCTGCGTTGGTATCCAGGTGTATATACCATATGCTCTCTGTTAGCTTCCGAATAACCGGCCTTTGTGGAAACAGCCACTGAATCCTCCCCTAACCGTCTGTCAATTGCATAATTGTCCAAGCGATAGAGGGCAGCACACCAATGTTCATGACAAAAAGATAACAGCATGGATGGTTCATCCCGACCAACATGGCTGTGATCTTTGACACCTTTGTAAACCTGTCACGTTTTCAGGACGATCCAAATCCAGTACCGCCTGGACTTTTGCCAGATCCATGTGAAAACCGGGGATGATAATAGATACCCCAGAAAAGGGATCTCCTGAACCGAAAACATACATTTTTCTGATTTGACATACAATTTATTTTCCCTGAGTATTTGTAAGACCTGCCTGACATGTACCTGATGTGACTCGAGGTCCAGCAAATAAATAAATATGTCATCCAAATAGACTACCACAAATCTACCTGCCAGAGGACGGAAAATGATGTTTACAAAGTGGTGAAAAACATCGGGAGCATTAGACAACCCAAATGGCATAACAAGGTTTTTGCAGTGTCTCTCTGGTGTATTAAAAGCAGTCTTCCACTAATCTCCCTCATTAATAAGGATGAGATTATAAGCCCTGGTCCCATTTTGAAAACCACTTAGCCCGGACGATCTGATTAAAGAGAATGAGAGGGAGAGAGTATTCCAGCAGAGTAGCAACGCTGGCATATGGGTGCACATGGAATTCACTGATTGAGGACTTACAACACTCATAGGATTTTTATTTTTATTTAATCCATTAAATTAAAACTTTATCACTGAATTGGTGGACTAATATGATAAAATATAACCTTTATTGTAATATTAAAATACTACTTAACAAGGCCACGTTGCTCTCTCATGCCTGTTCACTACACCCAATCTATAGTCCTTAGTGGACAGTATTTTATAGTGAATACATATGTATCATATTCCTCATATAACTTTGTCATTCATGGCATCTTACTCCAAACCATCTATCGATAACCATGGTAATGAGTTGAGAGGGTGATATGGTGCGAAGGGTTATACATAAAACGCACTACCCTTTTATACTCTCTTAGGAACTATTGCACTATACACTTCTATCCTAAGAACACCAGTCCTGGTCTCTTGTTAATTTGCTAGAGGGTCATTGTGATATACACCTAAATACACCAATGTCAAATAACTTGGTCCTAAAAAGGACCTCAGTGCACCTAACAAGGCTCACAGAAATGTGTAAATGTGGCGCCCCCAGGAGTATGGTCGCCACAGTGGCTTTGCCTTTCTCCAGGGGAGAGTAATGCCAGACTTGGAGGCAATGATGGGTCTCTCTCGCAGTCAATCCGTACATGCAACACAGTTCCACTCCAGGCCAGCAGAGGGAATTCTGAACCAGGATTAAGGGGAGGGGAGCCCTCTGAGGGCCAAGAGGAAGGAGTGGTCAGTTAGTCTGCGGAGGGTGAAGTGTGCAGACGTGTAGAGAGAAGCTGGAGGTTGAGCTAGGAAGGAGAGCTCCCTCAGCTTGAGAGCACAAAGAAGTGTGTGATGCTTTTCCCATTGCAATACCCCCCTGATGTGAAATGTTGGTTTGGTGTCGGGCAGCTATAGGTCTTATAGGGAGAGATTACCAGGCATTGGTAGAACCAGTATACTCCAAGAGCAGGCCCACTGTCCTGACAGCCAGAGGGGTGGTTGATGTACGAAAAGGGAGAGTACCTGTACGCCTTTTGAATTGTGGGGAAGAGGAAGCCACAATACCTCGGTACGCCACAGTTGCTAAGCTGCTCACTGTCAATAACAACTCTTTGCAGGCAGCAGAGCCCTTGGTCTCGTCCGATCAGGTGGAGGACAAAGGCTCTGTGAAGCAGCTAGATGAGTGGTGTCAGCAACTGCAGGTGGGAACTGATTCTACACCTTCATACCATAAAAATGGGGTTTACAGAGTGACACAAGAGTATGAGCGGGTATTCAGCAAACACCCACTAGATTTTGGACAGGCAAAAGGGGTTCAACATCATATCCCCACTGGAGACCATCCACCCATAAAGGAGAGGTACAGGCCTATACCCCCAACACTATACCAGTGTGCTAAGAGTATGTTGAGAGAGATGAAGGAGGCAGGGGTCATCAGAGACAGTTGTAGCCCCTGA
Source organism: Dendrobates tinctorius (assembly GCF_039654945.1). Classification (NCBI taxonomy): domain Eukaryota; kingdom Metazoa; phylum Chordata; class Amphibia; order Anura; family Dendrobatidae; genus Dendrobates; species Dendrobates tinctorius. The sequence continues at coordinate 25,316,806 of NW_027361784.1, forward strand.
GCAGCTCCAATAGTGTTTGTAAAGTAAAAGGATGGTACCATGAGAATGTGTGTTGATTACAGAAAATTAACAGCATTACACGTAAAGATGCCAACCCATTACCTAGAATTGTGGAATCATTGGCTGCACTTAAAACTGCTAATTACTTTTCCACCTTGGATCTCACTAGTGGATATTGGCAGGTTCCCGTGGCAGAGTCAGACAAGGAGAAAACAGCATTTACCACTCCAATGGATCTCTGTGAGTTCAATTATATGCCATTTGGGCTCTGCACTGCTCCAGGAACATTTCAGCGGCTGATGGAGTGCTGCCTGGGACACATGAACTTTGAGACGGTCCTGTTGTACCTGGATGATGTCATTGTTTTCTCCAAAACCTATGAAGATCATCTGGAGCACTTGGCTGAAGTGTTTGAAGCATTGTCCAATATTGGCCTGAAGGTGAAGCCCTCCAAGTGTCACCTCCTGAAGCCCAAGGTGCAGTACCTCGGTCATGTGGTCAGTGCAGAAGGTGTGGCACCAGATCCTGATAAGGTCACAGTCATCTGGGACTGGCCGAAGCCCAGCAACCTTCATGAAGTACACCAATTCCTTGGACTGGTAGGCTACTACTGAAGATTCATCAAGGGCTTTACTGAAATAGCCACCCCTATGCAAAATCTCCTGGTGGGGCAGTCCAAGAAGACCAAACAGAAAAATTCCTCCTTTGAATGGACTGAAGAGTTAGAAAGGTCCTTCACCAGATTGAAGATGACTGTCACAGGAGACGAAGTTCTGGCCTACCCAGATTATGACAAACCCTTTGTGCTGTACACAGATGCCAGCAACGTGGGACTAGGAGCAGTACTGTCACAGGTACAGAATGGGAAAGAAAGAGTGATCTCCTATGCCAGCAGGAAGCTGCGCCCCACTGAGAGGAACCCTGATAATTACAGTTCTTTCAAGCTTCAAGCTGGAGTTCCTTGCCATAGTCTGGGCAGTCACCGAAAGGTTCAAACATTACCTAGCCTCTGCCAAGCTCACTATCTTCACGGACAACAACCCGTTGACGCATTTGGACACTGCAAAACTAGGTGCACTGGAATAGTGATGGATGGCTCGGCTATCGAACTATGAGATTACCATCAAGTACCGGGCAAGGCACAAGAATGCCAATGCTGATGCGCTGTCCAGGATGCCTAACCTACCAGATGCCGGAGAAGACCCTGATGCTCTTGAAGAGATAGAGCTACCTCCCTTCCACCGGCCACTTGCGGCCCAGCGTGCTCAAGGAGTGAGAAACAGATGGTCTGGCTTGAAGGAGGTCACCCTGAATCCGTTGCCCCATCATGACTGGGCAGAAACGCAAGATAGTGACCCTACAGTCCGCCTGGTGAAGGAGCTGCTGACTCACGTCCAGAGTCGGATACTCCTGAAGAAACTCAGCAGTTGTGGAAGGAGAGAGGCCGGCTGTTCATTTATGAAGGGAAGCTGTGTCGGAGGAGTATCAATGCCCGCACTCATGAGCTGGTTTGGCAGGTGATAGTCCCAAAGAGAGAGGCATCAATGGTCCTGGAAGCATACCACAATGGAGCTGGACACTTCGGATGGAAGAAGTTGGAAGTATTGCTCCGAGAGAGGCTTTACTGGGCTGGTATGAGGAAAGCCATTGAGAGGTGGTGCCGGGAGTGTGGACAATGTAACCTGCGCAGAAAGGATCGGGACAGACAGAGAGCTCTGCTACAGCCAATCATCACCAAACAGCCCCTTGAGTTGGTAGCCCTGGACTATGTGAAGCTGGTTCCAAGCCGGTCAGGCTACATCTATGCACTTACCATTGTGGACACCACTCCAGATTCCTGGTAGTTGTGCCTGTCAAAGATCAAACTGCCAGGACAGCAGCCAGAGCGTTCCAGCATCACTTCTGTCGACCACATGGGCACCCGGAGAGAGTGCTTACAGATCAAGGTCCAGCTTTCAAGGCAGAAGTGTTCCAAGAATTCTGTAACCTGTATGGTTGTAAGAAGATCCGGACAACGCCGTATCACCCACATACCAATGGCATGTGCGAGAAGATGAACCAGGTAGTGATTGACCTCCTGAAGACTTTGCCCTTGGAGGAGAGGAATCTGTGGCAAGAGAAGTTGCCCGATCTGGTGGACCTCTACAACCATATCCCAGTGAACTCCACCAACTGTACCCCAGCCTATTTAATGAGAGCAAGACCTGGTAAGCTGCCTATTGACTTAGACATGGGAGTCCTGACACCTGAAGTGGCGTCCCCTGATGCGGATTGGGACACGGAGAGGCAGCAGCAGTACAGAAGAGTTCAAGAATGTGTGGAGAAGAGTTTGGCCCAGGCAAGGCAAATGCAGGAGAAGCTTTACTATCAAAATGCACCTGCCGTCCCTTTGTCGCCGGGAGAGCAAGACTTGAAAAGAAAGAGAAGATTGCACAAATTGGATGATCAATGGGAAGCTGAACCTTATTCCATTCTGCCCTCGAACTTTGATAATACTAAGGTATGCATTGTTAGTAAAGATGGAGGAGAGACCTCAGCAGCGGTATCGAGAGATCATTTGAAGTTATGCCCTGACCAGTTAAAAGAAAGAAAAGAAGAACCAGATAGCATCCAACCCATAGTGGAAGAAGAGAAGGTCAGCACAGTGCTTGGAGAATTCCCTGCGAATTGGACTAGAGTGAACGATGCTATAGTGGTGCCGGTACTGATATTTCCCCAAGTGGAAGCACAGGAAGACGTGACTCCAGAGAACCCTGAAGATCAGGAAAATCGAGCAGCAGATGCCACACCAGCAGTGGAGCCAGAGAACCCTCGCCCTGCCAGTGGTGAACCTGTTGTGCCCCTGGTGAGTCCAAGAGTTACTAGACAATCTAGAATCCCTGTGCCATGCGGGACCCCCAGTAGTGAATTCAGTACATTACCCACTACACCAGTCTTACGCAGGTCTACCCACATTACACAAGGTATACCACCCCTTAGATGTCGCATATAGCAAAATAGATGTAAATGTTGAAATTGTGTATGTGTAAATATGTAACTGTTTTTTAAGTTTTGTGCCTACAGGTAACCTGTAAGAGTTTCCTTTGGAGTTTGTTTAATGGACACTGAACCACAGGACTTGTGTGTGGTCAAAAACTTTCACCCTTTGCCAGGAATAGACCACGGACATTGATGTTTGGACTTGCCATCATAGGACCATTTTTGAAGCACTTGGTTTTTGTACATTTTTCAGTTTTAAATCTTGTACAATTCTTATTTGTAACTGTATATGTTCAACTGTTTTCATATGCTCCTGTTTTGTTCAGCCCAGGAGTGCTGATGTGCACTAGGGGGGAATGTGGCACCCCCAAGAGTATGGTCGCCACAGTGGCTTTGCCTTCCTCCAGGGGAAGGTAATGCCAGGCTTGGAGGTAATGATGGGTCTCTCTCGCAGTCAATCCATACATACAACACAGTTCCACTCCAGGCCAGCAGAGGGAACTCTGAACCAGGATTAAGGGGAGGGGAGCCCTCTGAGGGCCAAGAGGAAGGAGTGGTCAGTTAGTCTGCGGAGGGTGAAGTGTGCAGACGTGTAGAGAGAAGCTGGAGGTTGAGCTAGGAAGGAGAGCTCCCTCAGCTTGAGAGCGCAAAGGACTGGAGCCTGGTCTCCATTGCTGAACTGATACTAACGGTCCTACAGCAGATACCAGAGGGGTAGGAGGCTGTAAATGCCCTACTCCCATCTAAGACTTGAGGCACAACAGCAGCTTGGATAGAGATCCAGGACTCAGAGAAAGAGGAGTCCCAGAGAGAGGCTACAGCTGTCTGCTGTGCAAGTAAGGTCCTTGGGAACATCTGACAGGAGGAACTTCAGAGTAACTTAGTACTGGAGTACTTCATTCAAACAAGCGCTAGGAAGGAGACTGCACAGACCGTCTGCTGAGAGAGAATCCCTGAGTTGCTTCCAGGCTAGCCTGCTCCGTTACATCTGTAATCAGGACCCTGGACTGCAGTTATCAAGTAAAGGTACAGAAATTGCACCCCGCTGTGTCTTGTCTGCTTCCTACCTTTCTGGCACTGCTACATATCCCCATGCCAACCACATCTACACTGCCCTGGGACTATATCTTCACATGTGGGGAGCTATTACATCTTTGCTGCACAATACCATCAGTCCCAGCGGATCTGTCTGCAGCGTCGGCTTAACATCTTCCTTGCCGAGCACCACAGGTGGCGTCACGAACTATTCCATTTCATTAACTACATTTCCCCATTACTTGGGCGCCCAGGGCCATGGACCGGGTTACCGCTGCTGTGACATATCCCCCTGACACCAGCCCGGTACCGAGTACCCCACAGCCCTGGGAGGGTGACCCATAAACCCTGAACACCCTAAGTGCCAACACTCCTATTGATTCCTGCTAATTTTGTTAGCTGACAGATGAGTGCTTGTAGACACTCATTATATTATATTTCATTCAAATCGCCTAGGTGCACTTCACCCTCACTGTATCTATGGTCGACACATCAGGAGGCTAGATCATGTTATCATGGTGTACTAATATAATTCAATAGTCAGCACCGGAGCGTCTATATTGCACTCCCGGTCACAGTGAAAGCTGCAGACGTGGTATCCTTCCACCTAATATCCGTAGACCACCTACGGAACTCTGAGCAATACTCCAACACTTGCCGATCTCCCTGCTGAAACCAACTTAATTTAGACTCAGCCAGAGAGACACAGTCAGCGTAATCATAAATCAGGCACAGAGCATTAGACAATTCCTCAACTGTCTGATGTGACTGAGAATTAGATGGGAGAGAAAATGCCGCAAACAGCCTAGAGAGTATCCCACAAAGTAAATTAAAACATAACCTTTAATGAATGAACCCATTAAAAGGACATAACACACAAAAACATTACAAAAAAGTGCTCATGTGAACCAGTGCTCAATAAAAAATGGTTTGGTCTCACCATTGGTATTATATATAGCATTCCAGCATCAGGGCGTTTCCTGCTGGAAAGACGATCCACTCAAGGGGAGCTGAGACATGGGAAAACAGTGGTAATGTAAAGTCCCTACACTCCCTGTCGTGCCCCAGCGTTACTCCTGTCCTAACAAGGACAGGCGCCAAGTGGATCCTGTAGTGGACACCCCACTGATAAGGGGAAAAATAGACAAAAGCTCCCCACGCCTTTCTTCCCCAATGGTGAGACTTCATCAGGGGAGTCAAATAGATATAAAGCAGTAGGAAAGGATATATAGAACTAGTGTTGTCCGTTAAGTCCACAGGCCCCGCAGTGGCGAGGCGCCTAACAAGCTAGTGTGACTGTCCCTGTCACTACCAAGTGGAGTCCTGGAGGGGAAAGCACATGGACTCTTGATAAAAACTCCATTATTAGTAAGTTCCACCCCCGGCATCTGACATCAGGTCACAAACTGCTACTGATATTAACCCCCTGCATTCCATCATCTGCTATCGATATTAACCTCCTGTTTTCCAAAATGCAGGATGCTTGCAAGGAAACGGCCATATTAACTATTGCTTCTAATATCATATTTCATGCGTCCAACGTGTGAATGGTATCATAAACAGGTTAATGCAGCCTCCTCCTATATTCCAAAATACAGGACGCGTGAAACAGAAACTGCCACAGTGCACATAATTACCAGAATCGCATTTAATGCGATCAGAGTGTGAATGGTGTCCTAGGGCAATAAATACGGCTGCTACTGATATTAACCCCCTGCATTCCATCAGCTGCTACCGATTACCAGAATCGCATTTAATGTGATCAGAGTGTGAATGGTGTCCTAGGGCAATAAATACAGCTGCTACTGATATTAACCTCCTGCATTCCATGACATTGGTATTGTCAAGTGGTTTACCTCAGGGGAGACCAAGCGTCCTGGCTTTCCCCGTTACCCCCGCGTGACCATGGAAAAACCCCACAACCTCACCAGCACCAACTAAGACACGGACACAAGTATTTTCTTTGGAATTTTTATGGCCACAGCAGCCTTTTATTAAACCAACAAAACAACAATAAACACTGTATCATAAATATCATAAGTACAATGACTTGAACACTGAAAGGAGGAGTCATTGAAGCCACAAAGATCATGGTGAAGTAATCCAAAATACTGTAAACAACCCCCGTCCATTTGCTCCCAGCCGTTACCCCACAGGCTCAGGAGCACCAGCACACCAATAGATATTGTCCACGAACTACTTGGAGATCCGCCTACTTCCGACGGAAACTCCCCATCCACCTTTCACCAGATCACGACCAGCATACCTTTTAATGGAGGAGACCCAACACACCGAGTCTCCAACAACCAATTTCCACCGACTTCAAGGACTCCCCCCTCCTCCAAAACCGCCATGACCCAAAATTAAAATAACGCTCCAGGCTGACAAAAAGGGAGGGAGGGTGGGACTGCTTCGGTGCTGGGAGAGCAGGAACAGAGGGAGGGCACACCCCTGACCCTCACCTAAATACCCCCTGACTCCCCCTCCCTGTTAACCCCTCCCCCCCACTAAACCTTCCAACCCCCCGTCATGTTGGCCTCCGCCTATGCCTCCTATGGGAGGGGGCTGGGAGGCTTGCTCCGACCACTTCTTGACGTTGGTATTGTAAAGTGGTTTACCTTAGGGGAGACCAAGCGTCCTGGCTTTCCCCGTTACCCCCGCGTGACCATGGAAAAACCCCACTACCTCACCAGCACCAACTAAGACACGGACACAAGTATTTTCTTTGGAATTTTTATGGCCACAGCAGCTTTTTATTAAACGAACAAAACAACAATAAACACTGTATCATAAATATCATAAGTACAATGACTTGAACACTGAAAGGAGGAGTCCTTGAAGCCACAAAGATCATGGTGAAGTAATCCAAAATACTGTGAACAACCCCCGTCCATTTACTCCCAGCCGTTACCCCACAGGCTCAGGAGCACCAACACACCAATAGAAATTGTCCACGAACTACTTGGAGATCTGCCTACTTCCGACGGAAACTCCCCATCCACCTTTCACCAGATCACGACCAGCATACCTTTTAATGGAGGAGACCCAACACACCGAGTCTCCAACAACCAATTTCCACCGACTTCAAGGACTCCCCCCTCCTCCAAAACCGCCACAACGAGGGGGCCTTGAACACCTCAATGACCCGAGACCCCCCAACCCGCCATGCGACGGCCTTCTCTATACCATCCTGAAGAGCGAGGGCCCAAATATCGGAATCCACCGCATTTAAATGGATCCCGTCCACCAACCAAAACCACCCTCACCCTTTTCCAAATTGAAATGCCGCACGGCAACACCCCCATTTCTAACAATAGAAACAGACACCGCTCTGTTAACTTTTTCCTGGCCCGATTAACCTCTCCAATGATCTCATAGACCACCAACGCCTGCGTGGCACAATCTAAGACCACACAATAGTGATCTCCCGATACATCCACTACAACCATAAGCAATCCTGCTTAATGTCCTTGACCCACTCCCGAAAAGGCCGAACCTCCAGATTGTTACCCCCCTTCGTGAATAATGAGAACATCTGGTGCCCGGTCTAACCGAACGCACTCGTGGACCTCTGGCAACACCGTTCGCCACACCAGGCCCCTGAAACCGAGCCACCGCACCACCACCACAGTCCTGGGAATCCCCAGCTGTCTGCCTTCGTTCCTCACATTGGCTCGCAATGCTCCCCAATATACGAAGGAGTGACCAAAATCCAGACCAGCAGCGGTACAGCACCTGACACGCAAAATTACACTAACAGAAAAACATACTTACAGCATAAATTGTACCCAATCCACTCCACACCTGTTCGACCCATTAAGGCCGAACACAACTACGGTACCGATTAGACCTCCACCCACCAATGCGCTGTACTAAAGAGGGACCCAAAACACGCGCTGCCGCCTCGATTGCCGTCCACATCCTAAATGAATGAGAAGCAAAGCGAGAATCATCTATCCCCCAACACCAAATGGTTTTTGAAAAACCGCGCCCAACTGATACCGGGAAAACTACCACTGTCTGCGTGGCACAACAAGGATCCGCACAAACTGGGATGAAGCTCCCGACAAGCCACCCAAGACAACTCGCCGGCCTCTAACAGGCTGGACCGTTTTAGACCTTCGCAGCCAGAATTCAACCCCTTGTGAGGTCAATACCGTACACCTGGCTAACAAGCCACCCATCGACATTTATTAGGCGACACAAGCTCCCCAACCCGCAATGCCCCAAAAAATGCAAACGAGAGGACCAGGCGAAACAACACAACCATCCATCGATCCGAACAGACCGACTCAAAAACCTGACCCAATTGCTCCAGCAGATTAAACTATACAGGCCGTCTTAAATCACCCCCACCTCTGAAACGACGGAAACCTTTCGCCGCCTGTTTGACCAAAAATTGTTTGCGTCAAAACACTGCTCCCGCGCAACCGAAAACCCAAAGACAAATCTGCTAACAAGCGCGTTACCTTTGCACGCGACCATCCCGCGCTCGCACCTCGCCCCAACCAGAACAACAACAATCCCTCCTGATCAAGTCCCACCCTACTAGTTTGATGAGCCGTTCCTTACGCCAAGCACGTGCACCGCGGTCACAAGTGCATTAAAAAACAAACACAATAGCACCAATTACTGCAAAACACGAACGACTGGAGGAGACGACGCGGTAATACCATTAATCGCGCTCACAGCGCCCACGTTGTTGCAATTAAAACGCACACAGGTTCCTGAAATCCCGCCCCCACAAATGCACCACCACTAGCATCGGAAAAATCTCCAATAACATGATGTTGCACACCAGACCGGCCGAAACCCACGTGTCAGGCCAAGGAGCCGCACACCATTGCCCTCTGACATAGGCACCAAAAAACCGACCCCGCTAGCCGCGTCCAGCAACAATTCCAATGCATCGTTACCCACCACCTCCGCCATTGCCAAAAAACGACCGCTGTACTCTTCCAAAAAGGACTCCCAGATCGCAAATCGGCCCTAAGCTCCGCCAACAACCCAACAAAAATGGTGGGGAGCCCGAATCCCCGCAGTAGCGCTAGCCAACCTACGCGGAAAAAAAAAACCCTACCCTTCGGCATAACCCAACAAGCAAAGTCAAGCTCCCCAACAGTGACCGAAGATCGCGCCACGATATTTTACTCGAGCGACGTGCTCGGACCACATCAGACCACAAATCCACCAGCTTGTCCTCAGGCAACCAGAATTCCCCAACTGTATCGATGACGATCACCAGGAAACGCAAACACGTGCTAGGACCCTCCTTTTCCCGGGCGCTAACGGGACACCGAAGTGATCCGCCACCCACTCAATGGCTTTCAAAATCCTGAGACAAGGCGATGAATCGGCCGGCCAAACACACAAGAAATTGTGCAATAATGAATACCGAGTCGAAACCGGAAACATCGCACACAACCCATTCGAGAAAGGAACTAACACCTCGAAATACGCACAGGACAACGAACCACCCATAGGTAAAACACCTATCTATAAAAAACCGCCTTCCCAAAAACAGCCCAGCAGCGTCACGCTGTCAGGATGAACTGATAGTAAACGAAAAGTGGATTCGACATCAGTCTTTGCCATAAAGGCACCACGACCATATTTGCGCACCCACCGAGCCGCCTCGTCAAACAAAGAATATACCACCAAACGAAACTCCGGATCAATACCATCGTTAATCGATCTCCCACACGAGTAAGCCAAATGTTGAATGAGCCGAAACTTATTCGGCTCCTTCTCCGAAACCAAAGGGCCCGCCATGCGGCCCAACAAAACCTTTTTTTTTTTTTTTTGAGTTTCTCAGAAACGACTGCGGAATGCTCCAAAGCTGAGCGCAAATTTTTCAAAACTAACGGGATTTCAAACGGAGGACTCGGAATGTGAAAACCCTCCGTAAAACCTGAATACAACAAACCCGCTCTTTCCCTATCAGGGTACCTATTTAGATAGGGAGCCATCCATTCCAGATTCACAGGAGTCTCCCCCTTGCGAATTCCCGCACCCAGCTCTAGACTTCCCTTGTTGAAACACTTTGACACTCAATGTGAGGCTCCATTACAATTAGAGCAGAGGTGTTTGAATTACAATTAGCCCCGAACTTACACTGGCCGTCATTAAACTGCCAGCCAACACCCGCCTTGTGCGTACCTCTGGCTGAGGCTTCCAGCCCCCCCATGAAAGGAGCTCCCAAACTTATTGTGCGCTATCACACGCATCCACAAACCAATATCTTTCTGGTCCCAGCGAATAGCCGGACGCACAGCCATCCTCTGACGGAATTGCTCGTCATACCTCAGCCACCCTGACCACCATACACTCTGTAAGCCTCACCTATATCGTCCAGATAACAAAAAGGCGCCGAGCAATCATCAGGGGCCTGTTCCCCAACAACGCTCGCCAAAAGCTTGCTGCCAATTCACAAACGTCTGAGGAATCAAACGCCACCTGCGCTTTACCTCCCCCTCCTATCTGCTTCCTCCTTTTTGCTTTTGTCTAAATTAAACGTCTCCAGAGGCACCAGCGAAAATATTACAACATACTTAACCTTCCAAGTTCGCTCTTCCACTTCTATTTTTAAGTGAACCCCCAATGAACCTTCAAAATATACGTACACCTCGCCATGCGCACGATCATCTAAATGCACACGACACTCCCTCTCTTTGTCGGTTCGAACCGACACGGACACTGGCTCGCTGAAGCGGGGGCCCGACTCTAGACCGCACGGACCCGCCGACCCCACGATCCGACCCACGCTGCTACCGGCGAAGACCCGACAAAGCCCCGCTCCAGGCGTAACAGCACACGATGCACGTCCGCAAGCATATCGCACACTTCCCCGGCCGACCCTGTACTGCTCAACCCAGCCCCCACCCCAACACCACTAGCCTCAGCCAAGGGCCCCCTTTCCACCACTGACGAAGATAAAAAACGGGTGACAAACGGGACATGGACTCATACTCACCGGGCTGCGAGGGGGCTGTGTACCCTCCAGCTGGAACTCCTGGATCCCCCGAAGCCACGCGGACCTCACGACTACCAGTAGCGGACTCGCTGCCGCGATGCTGGCCCCCCAAGGGAGGACCAGGGTGGGAAGCCAGAACCCCTGGAGAGATCCCGGCTGCGGCACCCCGAAGTCAGGCGCCTCCTGGCACCCCCCCGCCAGGAGCTCCTGGCGGTGTGCCGTCCCGCCGCACCTGGCCGTCCTGGGCCCCCCAGGACCACTGGGAGCCCGACATCATCCTCCGGCTCCTGGATCTTCCTGCGGCCGGCGTCAGCCCCGCCATGCTGCCTGCCGCATTCACCGCCTCCCCCGAGCTGGGACTTCTGGAGCCAATGTAAGAGGCAGGCACAGCTGTGGGACCCGCGCAGCGGCGCCCCCCGCAGGAAACGATGACCCCCACTGCTGGGGGACGAAGACACAGGCCCTGCCGCCCGACAGGCCACCACTCTGCCGGTGGCCGACTTCGCCGGTGCTGGAGAGGCAGGCCGCACATCGTGCCCGTCCGCGCCGCGGCCCCCCCGAAGGAGCAGGAGAAGCCTGGTGCCCGGCGCGCGCTGGCTCCTCCCCCTCTCTGGATCGAAGCAAAGGCCCAGACACCGCCGCATGGCCTCGCCGCACCCGCGGATTCCTCCCAGGCCGCGATGCGCTGGAAGGGGGATTGCGCATCGCGTGACCTGGAGGGTCCCGGGAGGGGCTCCTGTGGCGACGCGAGGCCCGGGGAGCAGTGTCGGGTGAGAGCCGCTCCGGCGGCCTCACCCGCCTTGATCTGCGCTCTCTCTCATCAGCCTGCCCGGGGGTACCTGGGAGCAGGCCAGCGACCCGTGCCTCCAGCCATCCAGGAGGCTGCCCCAGCGCTGCAGCCCGCAGCCGATCCAGGGCCTCTTCAACTCCTGACATCCCAGTAAGTGGATGATGGGGGTGGGACTGCTTCGGTGCTGGGAGAGCAGGAACAGAGGGAGGGCACACCCCTGACCCTCACCTAAATACCCCCTGACTCCCCCTCCCTGTTAACCCCTCCCCCCCACTAAACCTTCCAACCCCCCGTCATGTTGGCCTCTGCCTATGCCTCCTATGGGGGGGGCTGGGAGGCTAGCTCCGGCCACTTCTTCAGCTGCTACTGATATTAACCTGTTTTCCAAAATGCAGGACACATGCAGGAAAACGGCCATATTACCCATTGTTCCCAATATCATATTTCATGCGTCCAAAGTGTGAATGGTATCATAAAAAGGTTAATGCAGCCTCCTTCTATGTTCCAAAATATAGGACTGCCACTGTGCACATAACTTCCAGAATCGCATTTAATGCAGTCAGAGTGTGAATGGTGTCCTAGGGCAATAAATGCAGCAAGTCTCTCCGATACTCTAAACATAAACCGCACACTAAAGGAATGACTTTGGAAGGAAAGCACTGTAATCCCATTAAAGAGATGTCAGGCAATCAGGGATATTCACGCAAATTGTGTATATCATTTGCACTGATCTTATATTTAAAAGTCCAAAATGAATAGGGTGAAAAATGCCATCCTATAAATAATGTATTATAATGAGTTATCAATTACATGACTGGGGGATGGAAGATTTTTTAAATATCCACCGAGTATAATTATAGATTATACTCAAGAATCAATAGAATTTGTGAACCAGTTGTCTAGGCGAATCGACAAGAGGGACCAAAATATCAGAAAAAAATATAATGATAAGTAGGTATACAGAATGTACACTAAGTATCCCCGGAGGAAATCCACATCAGTACATGATTTAATGGTTGACATACACTCCCTTCAGAATTGTCCTTGTGTAGACTCTTATTTTGAAGTTTAGCCCAGGACATACAGTAAAACAGAAAGGAGTATCAAAAAGATACAGGAGAGATAATCTCCCTTCATATATGATAATTAAGCAATCCTGTTTTTTAGTCTAACTCTATAGCTCGCAGGGCCCGGAGCAAACTTTCCACAATGTACTAGAATTTTCGGCAGACCAGAAGATCCACCAAGCAGATGAGAAAAGGAATATATCATAGAAAGCAGCCAAAATTTAACTGCTCATTCAAACCAAGGGGATGGCATGTATTCAATAGAAAAATCCACCTTGTTTCCCTTTGTAGCAGCATTTTATCAAAATCGCCTCCCCGTGGAGGTATCTTGAGTTTATCAATACCCATAAAGCGGATGGTGCCAGTATCCCCTCCATGTGTGCCATTTACATGTCTAGCAATGGGGGTATCCCTCTGGTTACGAATATCCCCCAAATGCTCACCAATACGTCTTCTGAATTCTCGGATCGTTTTCCCAATAGAGGTCATTCCACAATCACATGGAGCTCTGTAAATAATACCTTTAGTTTTACAATTAATGAATTCCTTAATTTGATAGTATTGCTGTGTACTAGAATTGAAAAATTCCCTCCCCACCTCCACAGAATCACATGGTAGCCGCGTTTCCTGTTTCGGTGGGGCAAAGTGACTGTGTACCAAATGATCACTCAGGGTTCGGCACTTCCTACACGTGATTTGGGGACTTTCCCCAATCACATCTCTCAAGTCCTTGTCCATTTTAAGAATGTCCCAGTGTTTTGTAATGATCTGTCTCACCGCCAGCGCCCCATTATCAAAAGAACAGATTAGTCTCATTTCTTTTGGTACCCTCTCTTCTCTATTGCGGGGAGTTAACAACGTAGTCCTTGTCAGGAACACCGCACTACACTTGCTCACTGAGCCAGTGCGCGTGTCCTGAGTACAGAAACAGTGCTAAAAGATACCTGTGGAGCAGGGCAGCAGATGTGACAATGCGTGCTTCAAACAATTCGTGTCAGGGTCCAGTCAGCGCCGGAAAGTAAAGATGCACAGGACCTGAGGACACTGAAGTTAGCAAGCTGGCACAGGACCTATGGTCATGTGACTGCAAGGGGGAGGGGCTTAGCATCCTGCTTTCAGAGATGACAGGACACCATACAACAACTCAGAGTCAGGCAAAACGGAGGTCACACACAGTATGGGCAAATGAGGCACAGGAAGTACAAACAGACGGGTGGTCAGACAAAGCCGAAGGTCATACACAAGAGGGCGACGTGGTACCAAGGGGCCGAGCAGAGAGAAGTCGGGTCACAAGCAGAGAGTCATACACGAGAGGTAGCGCAGTACAAGAGGGGCAGACAGAACTCGTAACAGGGACAGAACTGAATCAAAACCAAATAAGCAAGCAAGATATCAGGCACAAGGCACACGTACACACAAGGTCAACTAACTCAGCCGAAGGCAGGAGTATAACTGACACCAGACCTAGGTCCAGTGAGCATTAAATAGCCGCCCTCTGCCAGAGAGAGGCGGAACAATTAACCCCCAGTCTGATCAGGACGGGCCAAAGCGAAACCCCTTCCTCGATCATGACAGTCCTTAGTTGATGGGGAGAGAAAATGCCCAGGCTTTGGGGTCATCCTGGAGAAGACATTATAATCCCCACTTGCTATTCCTCAGCTTACTGGGGAACAGCGACATAACCTAAAATATACTCTGCAGGACTTCCTATAATCCATAAACCTATCTCTACTCCCAGTGAACCTATCCGGCAAGGCTATCTTGGGTTCCAAAAGGGGTTGCCTGGAAGCAGCAGACCTCAAGCCTGGAGTCCATAGACACTGTAAGACAATGGTCTGCCACCTCTAGGCTAAAGGCCTCGTCACACACATTTTGTGACGCTGTAAAATAATGCATATCCTGTAAAATACTCAGGACTAGTTACCAGATAAAAATATAGTGGTTTATTTGGATTCTTCCATCAAAGAAAGGTTATTACAGAAAAACAGGTGAATAAAAATAAGTGAAAGAGATATTGTCCATTAGATCATGCTCTGAGATCCCACATGGCAAAAGCAACATGTATTCTTCTTCTCTCCGAGATCCTGAATAGCAAATGGCTGCTGTGTCTCAGTTCGGCTTCTCACATCGCCGTCAAGTAATATACCAGCTGTTATGTCATGTCATCTTGCGTCTGTCTCTCATGATGGTGAGGGAAGAAGAGGAGCGACCTCTACAGTTAGCCATGAATTATATACGTCTCCTAAAGCACGTGGTCTCTACATATATGGAGCTGTCTTTCTACCATGAGCCAAGCTTAAAAATAGCCTATGTCGTGTAAGCTAAAGCAATGTACAGAACTGGGTGTAATAAGAAATTAACGGATTATTAATATTTAACAATTCCCCCTTTTGAGGGAGACAGACATTAATTGGAACCCTCAAATATAACGATCTTTTTTCTTCTTTTCTTCTTCTTTGACAAAATAATTTAATATTAATAATAATAATAATAATAATAATATTAGATTACCGTTATAAGTACTCAATGACATAATTGATGTGAATTCATGTTATGGTAAGCCGTGAACAATATTCATATAAAATATGTATAATTATACTTCCCTAAGTCTAAATTGAAGCATCTCAGGTCCAGTCATCATCATCTGATGTCATCTGGTCTTCATTTTGATGTCTTCTGTCTTCTTCTTGGTTCTTTTAAAAATACAGTTTTCTTATAGCATATAGATGTTGTAGGAATTGTGTGGTGTATCAAATCAAAGTCCATAAATTCAAATGTTGATAAGAAACAAAGTCTATAGATGAAATGCAGCTTTAATATCTGTGCAGTGTCATCTTTAAAAACCTGGGCTTACATTGGCTCGCCTTGGATATTCTGGAATCCTCCATCGGTACTGGTCTTTGAACAGGTGTGACGTCTTTGGTCAGCAAAGCAAGGGTTAAAATGACTCTTCCTTGCTAAACATAGCACCATAACCAGTCCTTGTCCTAATGCACAGGACATATGTCAGGGTTAATTACCTTCATTGTTCACCAGCTTTCATCGAAGCTTTTCAGGTGATTGAAAACCTCTGGAACTTGATAAGAACGTGATAACACAGTTCTTCTCAGCATCATAGGATCATCGTCCTCTGGTTGTCAGGTTAGACACTTTAATCGTGACTGTCAATGGTGGATACTGCACTTGTGACTGTCAGTGGTGGATACTGCACTTGTAATTAACACAGTTCATTTCTCAGAAATCATAGCTTTGTTACCTTCTGGGACTTCTGGATCGCGGCATTCTTCTTCTTGCAACTGATAAAAATCAATGAAGTTTAGAAATGTGAAAAGTCTTTATTAACATAATTTCAGTATCTTGCTTGAAGTCTTCATTCCCTATCCTATACCAAATCTGGTAATTTCCTATCCTATAATATCACAGCGTACCATAGCAATCAGTAATATCCATATAATTATCAGAATTTGTACCGTATATGGATTTCAATATTTGAAATAATAAACCAATAATAAGTGATAATACATTATTATCCATTTTTTTCATGTGATAGAACATTTTTATGTCATGGGTGTAATTACCTTTTTCAACCCATAGGTGTCACTGTGTTTTATGTAACCAGTGTTATCATCTTTATTAATAAGGAATATATTTATAATACTAATAATATGTAGGAATGTATAGCCATGAACCAAAATAAGAATATATGAGTGAGCGAATGAATGAATAAAAGAATTGTTGCATATAACTCAGAAGTGAAACATTTTCTTAGTAATAGAACCATATAATTGCTATATTTAATGAAGCAATATTCTCAGTAGATATTACTTTACTAAATATTGGTGAAAGAATTAAAAATAATGAAAAATAAGAATAAAAATAAAAATAAGAATAAGGCCTTTATGTTGATGCAGAGTAGTTATGTCTTCAGTAACATATACCCTTAATATTTCCATGATCTGGATTATTTCATAATTGTCATAAACTAGTGTTACCAAAATATTCAAATTATGCAACTTTGCATGTAATTCCTCTTAGTGTAAAGAAATGACTCTTTATAATACTTGTTATTATACCCAATACTTATACCATTGTACCTTATTAATATTTTTTTTTCCTATTAAAATGTGTGAAGAAGAGGTATTAATCAAATGTGATTATGTAGTCAGGATAAAAAACATATTTCCCCCTTAATACCAAAAAATATTGTTTCATGAAATAATTCATTTATCAAAACCAAAATTAAAAATAATTAATGTATAAATTATGTGAATTTATACTTGCTTATACCATTATTTGTCTGAAGATGTGTAACCATCAAAATTAATTTGAATATCATAAAATTATCCTTTGGAAAAATTAATTTAAATGTAGTTTAAGATTAACACACTTGGACAGAGAAGGAAGGTCCACTATTCCCAGATGCAGCTGGTGAATACCAGGCTCTGTGCTGGTGCCTGTTTAAAAGAGCTAAAGCTGATAAGGAAAGAATAGATTTTCTTCCTAAACTATTTTCTATTTTGTTGTGCGA
This sequence comes from Dendrobates tinctorius, assembly GCF_039654945.1. Lineage (NCBI taxonomy): Eukaryota > Metazoa > Chordata > Amphibia > Anura > Dendrobatidae > Dendrobates > Dendrobates tinctorius. Next base: position 25,334,178 of record NW_027361784.1, read on the forward strand.
TTGCACTTATCCACAATTAACTAAATCAAGAAATAATTACTATAGAAATACAGAAATATATGTTGTATAGATAATATTTCATTATATATCCTAATATTCTAATAATTTAACTGATCTGCATATTTCCTCCTAAAGATAAAAGCTTTTGGGGTTTTGTTTTTTTTTTCTCTCTTATAGAATCCTGAGGTCTCACAAACATATCACATTACTCGCTCAGCAGCTGCTCATACACTCAGTCACTGTCACTCAGACTGTGTCACATATTAACTTTAAACCAAATACCTCACATATGAAGGTGTGATGAATACACGTATTTTAACCCAAATTATCCTAATTATCAATGCATTGTAAACTATTTCAATTTAGTCTCTTAATATTTCTTTGAATATACCCCAAATACACATGACATAAATATATATGTATAGCTATACTTGACATTTAGGCCTGGAAAAAAAATTCCATTGCTTTGCAAAAGTTGAGACCCCCTTTAAAATTCTTTTCCTAAGGAACAGGGACATAGTATACTGGTATACTTGTATTATTAGAACAAGGTTCAAATTCCCCTGCTGTGGTTGTCATTCAAACCATGCAGTAAAAAAGCACACACCCAGAACATTTTAAAAAGCAATTGGTTATTTCCTTTTAAGGGTTAGATATATAAAATCATGCAATTATTGCAACATCCTGTGTAAATAAAGGCATAAATCCTTGGAAGAGAATTTTTCTCGATTAAGTCCTGCTTTGAAATGAAAATTCTAAGGAAACATAAAAAATAAGGTTAATATCATATAATTCTAAATATTATTACTGATGTAGATTTTAATTTTCATTAAAAAATACAGTTCTACTATTTCTACTTCTACAAACACTCTATATATACTGTATGACTATGTATATATCCACAAACCATAAAACTACAGGATTATACTCTATAAAATAATTACATATAACTCACTAATTGTATAACACTGTTACACAATATATATATTACTTTTTCTAACCAATTCCTACACCCATACTTATTTCTCTGCAAAAAATATCCTGAAAGGTTCTTGCCATTTTAAAGCTGATAGATTCTTGGAGCAGAGTATTCAGTTTACAGGCCATGATGTCACTCACCACCTGTTTCTGTCTGTTAAATTCGGCCATCTTTGTTACAGAAAGAAAATCAGAACTCATCATTTTTCTTAATTCAATTTGTGTCTTTTCGGTGTTCTTTTGCATCATTCCATATGGTTTATAACAAACATGTGATTTTCTTTTTCTTTCTTCGTAGATTTGATTTTGGGGAAATCTCATTTTAGAAGGCTTTGCTAATACAGGCTTCTGATAAGATTTTACTCTGCCTGTCTTTACAAAATTAGCACAATTTACTTTCCTCTCACGATTCTCGTGTTTTCTGGCAAAATCAAGGGATTGCGCACATTCAAACAAAGAATCTTTTTGTGACGCAATAACACGAGATGCAGGATTTAGAAACCAAAATTTGCTTACAAAACTCCTTATGAGGGACGGTGTTTTGACATTCTCACTCAGCATTCTATACAAACGTTCATATATGGACATGAACGTAAAAATACATTCCTTCCGACCAATCCTTAATTTTTGAAGAATATCAATATCTGGATGATTTTCATTTGATGAACAAAAAATGAGAATTTTTAATCTGTCCTTATCAGTTAAATTCTCATGTGTCTCACCAGATAACTTTAAAGACAATCTCCTAGCAAAATTTACAGGGATCCACATTTTGAACAAGTGATTCTTCTCCTCGTTAGATAAATCAAAGTTATCAGTACAACTTTCATAAATCTCAGAGTTTCTACAAACATCTATTTTGTTGTCATAAGCAGGAATTATTTGGCATATTTTTATCAAATTCTTCCTCACGCTACTTCGGATTTGGGCCTGTGAGTCTTCTATTTTTAGTGGTACGTCTTTCCCTTGTACGTCCTCTACGTCAGTTCTGAAGTCTCCTCCTACTTCTCCATCTTGTTCCACGTCTGCAAGGTCACCTTCAATAGCTGCTACTACTTGTAACTGTTTCTCCACATTACAGTGAATCTCGGGAATATCACTATCCTCTACACAATCATTTTTAGATTTCTCTGACACAGATCTATGAAATATATCTACCATCTGTAGAATATTTTTTAATCTCTCTCTTTCTCTATTGAAAAACTTAGAATCTAACCTCTGATTCTCGAGTTCACACTCGGCATATAAACTTAACCATAAAACTTCTGAATTAGAATTGTCTACAGACTTAAATTTCAATTTACTCTGCTTAGCAAGACAATTAATGACATCCATTTTATCTTACCTTGAAATGTCTCAGCTTGTTCCTTTGATGGACAACTCTGGGTTCCTGTTGTCTTCACACGTCTGGCTTACGTCTGGTACTTTTGACACTTGTAGTACTTCTCAATCTATCTGGTACTTCTTACTTCTAGGTTCTATGTGATTCTTGTAAGTAGTGGAATTCCCGATAACTTGCACATATGATTTGACGTTAGCAAAGTCCAATCCCCCGTGTGTGCAAGTTGAGGGAAATCCGCAAAAAAGTACAAAAATTCAGATCTGGCTGGCTCTCCAATGTAAAATAATGCATATCCTGTAAAATACTCAGGACTAGTTACCAGATAAAAATATAGTGGTTTATTTGGATTCTTCCATCAAAGAAAGGTTATTACAGAAAAACAGGTGAATAAAAATAAGTGAAAGAGATATTGTCCATTAGATCATGCTCTGAGATCCCACATGGCAAAAGCAACATGTATTCTTCTTCTCTCCGAGATCCTGAATAGCAAATGGCTGCTGTGTCTCAGTTCGGCTTCTCACATCGCCGTCAAGTAATATACCAGCTGTTATGTCATGTCATCTTGCGTCTGTCTCTCATGATGGTGAGGGAAGAAGAGGAGCGACCTCTACAGTTAGCCATGAATTATATACGTCTCCTAAAGCACGTGGTCTCTACATATATGGAGCTGTCTTTCTACCATGAGCCAAGCTTAAAAATAGCCTATGTCGTGTAAGCTAAAGCAATGTACAGAACTGGGTGTAATAAGAAATTAACGGATTATTAATATTTAACAGACGCATCAGCGATCTCACCAGCGAGATCGCTGTGTGTGACGAGGATCAGCGACCGCCCCCCCTGCTGGTTATCGCTGATCGTGCAGCAGCTGCCTGGGCCATTTTTCAGTCGCTAGTCTCCCGCTGCCCAGCACGCATCGCTGCGTGTGGCAGCAAGAGACCAGCGATCAGCGACGCTGGACGCTTGTTACTAATGTAAACATCGGGTATCTAGGAGCTGCGCGGCTCTTAAATCCCCGATGTTTACATTAGTAACCAGCGTGTACGCTGGTTTCCAAGGTAAACAGTGGGTATCCAGGAGTCGCGCTGCTCCTGGATACCCGATGTTTACATTACTAACCAGCGTCCAGCGTCCCTGGTCCTGATCGCTGGGGCTGTCTTGTGACAGCTCACCAGCATTCAGCCTAACGATGTCCCAGCGATCCCATCATGTTGGATCGTTGGTGGGATCGCTGGGACATCGTTATGTGTAAAGGGGGCTTAAGTGCTTGTAACTGCCTAGCTAGAGCAGCCACAGGATCCTTAGTTGATAAAAAAAAGGTATAGGCTGGTGATAATGTCACAATACTGTAAAAGGATTTCTTGGGACAAGGGGCTATCCCTGTGCCCCAGATTGCCCCTGATGGTGGAGATGCTGGGGCTTTGTATCTTGCTATCCTCCTATGTGCAAGCTGATCTGTTTTCTCCTCCACCCAGGGAGGTATGGGACAGAAGTATATAGGATAAATTAAGGGCAATGAGTAAGGTGCACCAAACCTGAATTACAAATCTGCAGGTCGTCTGGCATTTAGGAAATAGCGACCACAATATTGTACAGTTTCACTTGTCTTTCGCGAGGGGGACTTGTCAGGGAGTCACAAAAACACTGAACTTTAGGAAGGCAAAGTTTGACCAGCTCAGAGATGCCCTTAATCTGGTTGACTTGGACAATGTCCTCAGAAATAAGAATACAGATAATAAATGGGAAATGCTTAAGAACATCCTTAATAGGCGCTATAAGCGGTTTATACCTTGTGGGAATAAAAGGACAAGAAATAGGAAAAACCCAATGTGGCTAAACAAAGAAGTAAGATGGGCAATTAACAGTAAAAAGAAAGATTTTAAACTACTAAAGCAGGATGGCACCGCTGAAGCTCTAAAAAACTATAGGGAGAAAAATAATTTTTCAAAAAAACTAATTAAAGCTGCCAAAAAGGAAACAGAGAAGCACATTGCTAAGGAGAGTAAAACTAATCCCAAACTGTTCTTCAACTTTATCAATAGTAAAAGAATCAATAGTGAAAATGTAGGCCCCTTAAAAAATTGTGAGGAAAGAATGGTTGAAGATGATGAGGAAAAAGCTAATATATTAAACACGTTCTTCTCCACAGTATTCACGGTGGAAAATGAAATGCTAGGTGAAATGCCGAGAGACAAAGAAAACCCTATATTATGGGTCACCAATCTAACCCAAGAAGAGGTGCGAAACCAGCTAAATAAGATTAAAATAGATAAATCTCCGGGTCCGGATGGCATACACCCATGAGTACTAAGAGAACTAAGTAATGTAATAGGCAAGCCATTATTTCTTATATTTAGGGACTGTATAGCGACGGGGTCTGTTCTACAGGACTGGCTCATAGCAACAAATGTGGTACCAATATTCAAAAAGGGCTCTAAAAGTGACCCTGGAAATTATAGGCCAGTAAGTCTAACCTCTATTGTTGGTGAGATATGTGAAGGGTTTCTGAGGGATGTTATTCTGGATTATCTCAATGAGAATAACTGCATAACGCCATATCAGCAGGGGTTTATGAGGAATCGCACCTGCCAAATCAATGTAATCAGTTTTTATGAAGAGGTAAGCTATAGACTGGACCAAGGTGAGTCATTGGACGTGGTATATCTTGATTTTTTCAAAGCGTTTGATACCGTGCCACACAAGAGGTTGGTACACAAAATGAGAATGCTGGGTCTGGAGGAAAAGGTGTGTAAATGGGTAAGTAACTGGCTTAGTGATAAAAAGCAGAGGGTGGTTATAAATGGTATATTCTCTAACTGGGTCGCTGTGACCAGTGGGGACCGCAGGGGTCGGTGTTGGGATCTATTCTCTTCAACATATTTATTAATGATCTGGTAAAAGGTTTAAACAGTAAAATATCGATATTTGCAGATGATACAAAACTATTAAAGCAGTCAATACAAGAGAAGGTAGTATTCTGCTACAGATGGATTCGGATAAGTTGGAATCTTCAGCTGAAAGGTGGCAGATGCAGTATAACAATGATAAATGTAACGTTATACACATGGGAAGAAGGAATCAATATCACCATTAGGGCTCATACTCACTGAAAAGAAAATCGGACGAGTGCAAGCTGATTAAACTCGGATTGCACTCTGACCAATGTTAGTCAATGGGTGATATCTCATTTGCGATTTTTTTCCCATCTGAAATCGGACTGAGAAAAAAATTGCAGCATGTTTTCTAAAAAGGCAGGCGTGATGTCAGGAGAAGAAGCGTATAATTGGGTGTCATCAGCATAGAGATGGTACTGGAAACCAAATGTACTGATTGTTTGACCAATAGGGGCAGTATACAAAGAGAAGAGGAGGGGGCCTAGAACCGATCCTTGAGGAACCCCAACAGTAAGGGGAAGATGAGAGGAGGAGAAAAAAGCAAAAGATACAGCAAAGGAGCGGTCAGAGAGATAGGAGGAAAACCAGGAGAGAACGGTGTCCTTGATGCCGATGGAGCGGAGCATAGTGAGGAGATGCTGATGATCCACCGTGTCGAACGCTGCAGAGAGATCCAAGAGAATTAGCATGGAGTAATGACCATTTGATTTAGCTGTTAGTAGATCATTAGAGACTTTAGTGAGGGCAGTTTCAGTAGAGTGTAAGGAGCGGAAACCGGATTGGAGAGGGTCGAGAAGACAGTTATCAGAGAGATAGCGGATCAGACGGGAGTGGACCAGGCGTTCCAGGAGTTTAGAGATGAAGGGAAGATTAGAGACAGGTCTATAGTTAGTGGCACAGTTTTGGTCGAGGGATGGTTTTTTAAGTAGTGAATGTATGATGGCATGCTTAAATAAGGAGGGAAAGATACCAGAAGAGAGAGAGAGGTTAAATATTTTTGTTAGGTGAGTGGTGACAGCAGGGGAAAGGGACTGGAGCAGATGTGATGGAAATGGGTCACTGGTGCAAGTGGTTGGGCGAGAAGATGCAAGGAGCCTGCTTACTTCTTCTTCTGTGACTGGTTCAAAATCAGAGAGTGAGCTAGATGCAGTGGGGGAGGGAGGACAGTGCATGGCATGAGGTGATTGGGAGATAATTTCCTGTCGGATATGGTCAATTATTTCTTTGAAGTAATTGGTCAGATCGTCAGCTCGAAGCTCCGTGGTTGGGGCCTGCACTCTTGGGTTGAGCAGGGAATGAAAAGTGTCAAAGAGACGTTTAGGGTTATTGGACAGTGAGGTGATGAGGGTGTTGAAATAGGTTTGTTTGGAGAGGTGAAGGGCAGTGTTGTATGTTCTAAGCAAAAACTTATAATGGATGAAATCTTCGTGTAGATTGGATTTTCTCCATAGACGCTCGGCACACCTGGCGCACCGTTGCAGGAAACATGTTTACAGGGTGTGCCAGGGTTGCTGCTGTGTTTGTCGTGTTGTTCTATGTATAGGAGGTGCAAATTCATCCAGGGCAGTTTGAAGTGTTTCATTGTAATACTTCAATGCAGAATCAGGACATGAGAGGGAGGAGATAGGGGCCAATGAAGACTGCAAGTTCTTCATAAGTTTCTGGGTGTTAATGGCCTGTATGTTGGAGAATGAAAGAAGGTTGTGATCAGAGAGCGGGAGAGGGGAGTTTGCGAAATCATCCACTGAACAAAGCTGGGAGAAGACCAAGTTGAGGGAGTTTCCGTCTTCATGCGTTGGAGAATTAGTAAGCTGGGAAAGGCCAAACAAGGAGGTTAGAGATAAAAGGTAGGTAGCAGATGGGGAATGGCGAAGAGCAATGGGGATGTTGAAATCGCCCATGATGAGGGTAGGGATGTCACAGGAGAGAAAATGGGGAAGCCAAGTGGCAAAATGATCCAGGAACAGATGGGAGGGGCCTGGAGGACGATACACCACTGCCACTCGCATGGAGAAGGGGACGTAGACTCTGACAGCATGGACCTCAAAAGAAGGGAAGACAAGTGAGGGTAATTGAGGGATAACCTGAAAGGTACATTTTGGTGATAGGAGCAGACCAACGCCTCCACCTGCTCTTTTCTCTGATCTTGGGGTATGAGAGAAGTGTAATCCCGCATATGAAAGAGCAGCAGCAGCGGTAGTGTCTGACTGCTGGATCCAGGTTTCAGTAAGAGCCAGGAGGTTAAGAGAAATTGAAAGGAAGAAGTCATGGATGAAGGAGAGTTTATTACACACTGAGCGAGAATACCAAAGGGCACAATTAAATGAGACAGAAGGCATGCAGGGAAAATTAATAAGATTAGAGGGGTTTCTGAGTGTAGCAGTTGAGGGATTTGACTTTCTATAACATTGGGGACCAGGGTTGGGAGAGATGTCTCCTGCGACTAGGAGAAGGAGGATAGAAAGAGTGAGCAGATGGTTAAGTGATTTGTGGGAGCGTCTCTTATGTTGGATGGTGGGACTGAATGGATCGGTGCAATTTAACAATGTGAAAAGAGCGTGAGTGCTATACATAGGAGAGGAAAGGAGTGAGGGGCCGATATGGATGGCGTGTAGAGAGTTAATGCCAGGGCGGTGGATGTGTGTGAATGCAGCGGCCAGGAAATAAATTATACAAATGCATATGGTAAATATGTGTTGTAATCCAAATGTACAGGGAGTAGATGTATATAAAGGTCTTATCTGTCTCCTGCCCTGTCTAACTGCCATGTTATAACTGCCTCGTACTTTGATAAACTGTACTTTGATTAACTGTGCATAAATGCCTCCTGCATAAATGCCTTCCCCAAGCTAGGTCTGAATATTATATAGGAATCTAAGGCTTAGATTTTTTTTCTCTCTCTTCTCGTTAATCAATCAAACTAAACTAAGACAGCAGGGCACAATAAAGGTAATTATCAGACAAACCAATGTCCAGGCCTAAATGCATCATAAACCACTTTGAAAGGTTTCTTGACCTCAGAACAAAAGGGGACAAGCAGAGTAAGTTGAAATAAATATATACCAGATATAAGCTTGCAGAGTTGAAAAGACATATATAGCATTCAGGATTAGAATCATAGAATCATAGAATCGTAGAGTTGGAAGGGACCTCCTGGGCCATCTGGTCCAACCCCCTGCTCAAAGCAGGATTCGCTAAATCGTCCCAGTCAGATGTCTGTCCAGCCTCTGTTTGAAGACTTCCATTGAAGGAGAACTCACCACTTCTCATGGCAGCCTGTTCCACTCATTGATCACTGTAACTGTCAAAAAGTTTTTTCTAATATCTAATCTGTGTCTCCTCCCATTCAGTTTCATCCCATTGCTTCTAGTCTTTCCTTGTGCAAACTGCTTGCTGACATTGATTAACTGCTTGCTGATTAACTGCTTGCTGATTAACATTGATTAACTGCTTGCTGACATTGAATGGAGTGGAGATACACAGGAGTTGATTCAGAGCAGAGATTGAAAATGGTGGTTACCAGATATAAGCTTGCAGAGTTGAAAAGACATATACAGCATTCAGGATTAACTGCTTGCTGACATTGAATGGAGTGGAGATACACAGGAGTTGATTCAGAGCAGAGATTGAAAATGGTGGTTACCTGTATGAAGAGAATAGAGATGCGTGTCACAATCATCCATGTTATAACTGCCTCGTACTTTGATAAACTGTACTTCGATTAACTGTGCATAAATGCTCACACTGCTTCCCATGGAGTACATCACTATCATAGAACCTACGCGTTCAAACTCAGCTATGTTATATCGGTGCGGCCAGCTCTGCATTGGACTTTGTTGCAAACTTAGATCTGTTGTACCACTGTGCAAGCTCTATATTGGACTTTGTTACAAAGTCAGCTCTGCTGTGATACTGTACAAGCTCTGCATCAGACTCTGTTACAAAGTCAGCTCTGCTGTGATACTGTGCAAGCTCTGCGTCAGACTCTGTTACAAACTAAGCTTTGCTACATCTCTGGGCTAGTTGTAGGTCTGAACATCTGGTGTAATGCAACTTTGGTTTCTCCATTCTTAGTTATATCTGCTACTTCATCAAACCGGCAATGCCTCTTAACTTTCTCTGCGTCATCACTGAGTCTTGTCTGCTCCCTGGAGGATTACACCCCTGCTCTGCCTTTTTCCATATCTTCAACTCAGTTGTTTGTGATCCCATGGTTCCAGTTAGCTCCTCCAGTCACAGGACGACCACAGCAGCCTTCGTTGTTCCATCTGTATCACCCTGTTGCACTTATACCATCTCTCAGTGCTGCATAACAGCTGTAGGTCCAGACCAGGGAGTTTGAGGATACTCCTCAGGAGGTGAAAGATAACATTACCATAATGATCTTCGCTGTGGGACCCCCCTCTCTTCTTTGTAGGCCTCTGGGTTGGACAATGTTGCACAAGGAACAAATCCCTGGTTTGTGTTTCACGCGTTGGCACATTTACTGTATTCTAGGTTTGGAGATAAAGAGTTTTCAAGATTTCTTCTGATTACAAACTACAAAATCCTTTGAGATGCAACCCTGTAATCTCTCTTTGCCAATGCAGGGGGTTCTGCTGACTCATAGCAGCAGCTGGATAGCGGCTCTGATCGAGCCCCCAGGCACTCCGCATCCTTCCTTGGTTTATTGAATCTGCATCCAATTACCACCTATTAGCTCTGCCCTCCACTGTATATATGTTCTGCTGGCACTGACATCAAAGAGCTCCCTTATGATGAGCTTGTGGTTTGGCTAATTCTGGAGCCTGGTGACGCCTTGACCTCAAGACCATGTTAATCCATGTTACATCAGTAGAGAATTAATGTATAATATAATCATCTGCAACCACGGTGCCTGCAAAAGACGCATTGGGCACAGCGTTTCTCGGTATTATGAAATTGGACTGTGGGTAAACCATCTGTATAACCTTTCAAAGTGTTTTTTAAATCCTTAACTCATGCTCATCACCACAGATTCTGTACCAGATATGCTACAGTGTTTCAGTTTTTGCCAGATAACACTTCAGGTGGAAGTGTATGGAGCTGTGTGCCAGCTGTGTTATACAGCTGACATCTGCATGCAACTGCTGGGATTGGAGATTACTCCAATCACAGTAGTTCAACCACTCAGATGTTGTGGTCAATAGAGTTGAGCAACTTTTCCAATATTCGATTCAGATTACGTTCGCCGGCAAATATTGCAAAAACCATATTCGAACGCCATTGGAGTTAATGGGAGTAGAAATGAGCAAGTATGTTCAGAAAAGATTGCAAAACATAAATTCGGCAAGAATATGGCACCAATATGACAAATTCGGATTCGGCGTTCGTTTCCGGACATATTCGCCTAAATCTAGTAGTCAACTGTGTTTGTGGCATCTAATTTGTTAACGTTTGTTTACATGGACCGACTGGTGGCGGGATACGACCGGTGATTGGTAAACTTTTACCAATGGGCGATCGTTTGCCTGCCTGTTGACACAGACAGACTGTCACAACTACCAGAGGCCATGGGTTCAAAAAGGCTACGTCGGCCAGACTTAGCACAAGCAACAACATCCGGCAAATTTCAGAGGAACCCCGACTAACCTTTAACCTGGAATCTGGTCTTATAATGGGGTTCAGTGGATTATTTCCACTGAAGAGCTGCCGTCCGGAAGAGCGAACCAGATGCAGAAAGGATCCTCAAGCAGGGTGAAAGCCAAAAGGTCACGTCAGGGACAAAATCATAAAGCTAGTGGGTAGTCAGGAAGGAGAGATCAAATCCTAGCCAAAAATTAACCCTATAGCTCCCTGATAAAGCAGAATCAAAAGGCCCAGGAAAAAAAATAAGACTGTCACAAGTCACACAAGCAATAAAGGCACGTTGCTGTCAAGGGCCAAAGCGGAAATAGGAGGTATGAATCGGCACAAAGTACACAGACCAAACCAAATGATGCGCCTTGAGTGATCTATACTGGATCGCTCAGAGTTTATAGAATGCCATGGTTCTTGGCAGTGCAAGTCCTGTCTACATAGGATGATGCAAGTGTAGTGACCAGCAAATTCTCTGGATGCAGTGACGAGACACGAGACAGGGATATAACTTGTATAATCAACTTTTATAAATTGGAGCCACTAGGGCTATGCTGAACAGGCAGATGGGGGGTAAACACAAATCGGTCCTCGCAGGAACTCAATAAAATAAACAATACTTTCTTAAGGAAACTGGGAGTACCCCGGCTAGTCCGGGTGTAGAAAGCCGGAACGTGGCCAAACTATGGTAATTATGGATATACTTCACTTATCCTTCCTTGCGTCACTCGGGATCGCAGATGCAGCCGTTTAGAGATCGTTGGTGCGGCTGTCTTGACGCCCCGATATCCCGGGGAGATTTGGGCTCGACAGGCCCTTGAAGAAACGATGCCGTGGGGGCGCAACAGGCCCTGAAGAAACGATGCCGGTGGGGCGCAACAGGCCCTGAAGAAACAATGACGGTGGGGCGCAACAGGCTCTTGAAGAAACGATGACGGTGGGGTGCAACAGGCCCTGAAGAAACAATGACGGTGGGGCGCGACAGGCCCTGAAGAAACAATGACGGTGGGGAGCAACAGGCCCTTGAAGAAACAATGACGGTGGAGCGCAGTAATGACACAGTTCCCAACTGACCAGTAGTTGTTCTCTGATAAGAGTCCCTCCACAGCCAGGAAATGGGCCTCTAATGTCGCCTAGGACGAGGTGGTGTCCCCTGAGGCCGGTGATGACAGGGTCGCCGCGGTGGGAGAAGGCCGGGGGGCAGTGTCCAAGCCTCTGTGGCTGCTTTACGTGTCATCACAGCCGCGACCTGAGGTAAGGGATCTGTCTCACCAAGGCAGGGGGCGGCGGGCGTGGCTTTCTGTGAACGGGGGCGGGAAGCGGCCTCCGGTAAAAGTCTCTCACATCTCCCTTGTCGGTGAGTGTGTAGTATCCTCCGCACAGGCTCCTGTCGGTGTCCCTCCAAGTCGCCCGGCTTCCTGCCTCCTGTCACACTCTCTCCCAACTGCCACTTCAGCGTGCCCCCTGCTCCTTTTATCCTTGCCCCGCCCCCTGTTTCCCTGAAAACTTCAGTCAAGTCTCTCCCTTTACTGTCCTCCCAGTATTGTTCCCTCAGGAACCCTGATGGCGGTCCCCTGGGTACCTGCCCGGTCACTGTCTGGGAGTCCTCCTCCCCACAAACACACCCTGTAAGCTCGCCAGTCCTCGGGCAAGGGCCTTAGTCTTTTGAGATCAGTCTGTAGGGGTTTCAATGTTCGTTGCCATATGAATTGATCTTGCTCATATCGTTCAGGGGGTTTGCCGGCTGTTGACCGCTCGGAGCGTCTAAGTTCAACTGGGGTGATCGTCTGGGGTGGTGGCTATCGGTGGGCTGATTGGTGCGGGCGGGCAAATTGTGTCAGATGATCCATTACTGAGTGGAGGGCCTCTGTGTCCTGGGAGACAATCTCCGTCGTCGTCCGGGTCCCAACATACGGAAGACGGTTCGGATGTCGACGGGGTAGGCTCCGGTTGCTCCGGGTCGGAGGAAGTACATGGGCGTAACATATTACGATGCACAATACGAGTGGGCAGTGTTTCATCCTCCTCTGGTCATATTTCGTACACCGGTCCATCTGGATGGATACGGCGTAAGACCCGATAAGGAATTTCTTCCCAACGTGGCTCCAGTTTGTTCTGGGGGCGTTGATCTAGTACAAGCACCCGGTCCCCTCTTTGGAGCTGAAGAGGTGGGGTTGCATTCTTCCCTGGGTGCTCCCAGTCTTCAGTGAAGAGTTTGCAGCCGGTGGCAATGATTTCGGACCCAAGATGACACTCCAGTCCAGGGCTGAGGCTCTTCGGGGTCTAACTCCACCTCCGTGATCCCTTTACCTTCTCGTCCGAACAACAGGGAATAGGGGGTATAGCCAGTCACTCGATATACCCTATTGTTATAGACCCAAACTAATTCAGAAACATATTCGGGCCAACGGGCCTTGTCAGTCTCCAGAGTGCGCAACATCTGAATCAATGTCCGATTAAATCGTTCACAAGCCCCATTCCCTTGCGGGTGATACGGTGTGGTCCGGGATTTGTCAGTTCCATAAAGGTGATGTAGTTATTCCATGACTTTTCCCAAAAAACACGCTCCCTGATCAGAATGTATTCGTTGAGGGCAGCAGTATACTTGTATAAAGTTTCTACAAATGGCGGAGGCAGCTGACTCTGCGGTCTGATCATGAGTGGGGGTGACCACAGCGAACTTGGTGAAATGATCTACCATAACGAGACAGTGTTCGCATCTCTGAAATGCAGGCCCAATGGTCAGATAATCCACGGTCAGGCGCTCAAGGGGCGCTGAGGTCACAATAATCTGTGTTGCGGCTCACTGAGCGGGTGGTTTGGCTAATTCACACAAGCAGCAGGTCCGGAAAATTTCGTCCACAACGGCCGGCAAGCGCGGGTGGTAAGCTTTCTGTTGCAGCCATTGCAAAGTTTTTTTTGTTCCGAAATGGGCCCCTTTTTCGTGAGCCTCCCGAGCCAGTACATGAAGTTGAGCTCCTGGCGTAACCACCTGCCAAACCGTTATCGAGGTTGTTTGTGATGTTATTTTACGATACAATAATCCATTTTGGATAACCAACCTCTCCCATTGTCGCAGCATAAGCAACATGGTCTTGAGTCAAATTGTGCCGTTGAGAGTCAGTGGGTAATTGCCCAGCGGCGACCCACGTCCTGAGAAGGCCAACCTCTTCGTCTTCTTGTTGCTGTTGTATCCACTTATCCCGGGATTGTTCTAGTATGCCCCTTGGGGTCTCAGAGGAAGATATTTTTTATTGTCAGTTGTGAGCACAGCAGCAGTGAGAGCAAATGGTATTTCCTCTCCTTCTAATTCTTCGTCTCGATCCTGTCCTGGAGTTGTATGTCGAATCCTGGAGAGGGCGTCTGCATGGACATTCTTCGCCCCTCTTTTGTAGATAATCTTATAATTTTACTTCGCCATCCGGGCCACCAAACGCTGTTCCTGAGCCCACAATTTGGCGTTTTCCAAATGAGCCAGCGAGTTGTTGTCAGTTCACACTACCACCTCGGAGCCCGCTAGGTACTCTGCGAATCTCTCCGTCATAGCCCACACCACTGCGAGGAGCTCGAGCTTAAAGGAGCTGTAATTGTCAGGGTTACGCTCTGAGTCATGGAGTGAGCGACTTCCATATGCGATCACCCTCTCCCGGCCATCCTGAACCTGTGACAACACAGCCCCCAGCCCGTGAAGACTCCCATCAGTGTGCAAGATGAACGGTTGAGAGACATCCGCATAAGCCAACACTGGGGCATCCGAGAGCGCAGCCTTGAGGTCTCGGAAGGCCTCCTCCTGAGGGTGTTGCCACTGGATCTTTCACCCATTGGCCCCAGCGGGAGCCCCCTTCAGCAGGCCGTGCAGGGCTCGAGCTCAACATGCAAAATTCTTTACGAAGAGACGGTAATATCCGGCTAACCCCAGAAAAGCCCGCACATCTTTTAGCAACCTTCTCCCGGGATGGCCTCACACCCTCTGCCGAAACGACATGACCCAGATACTCAATCTGAGAGCAGAATAGGTGGCATTTCTGAGGCTTCACCTTCAACCTGTACTTTTGCAACCGGCTGAGTACCTATCCCAACCGCTTCAGGTGGTCCTCGAAGGTGGCGGCATAGACAATGATGTCATCCAGGTAGATCAACGTGGCCTCAAAATTGAGATCTCCCAAACATCGCTCCATCAATCGCTGAAAGGTCCCAGGGGCGTTGGCCAGCCCAAACGGCATCCGATTAAACTCAAACAGTCCCATGGGCAATATGAATGCCGTCTTGGCTCTATCTTCTTCTGACATGGGCACCTGCCAGTACCCACTGGCCAAGTCCAGGGTCGAAAAATATGTTGCCTTCCCCAAGGCGGACAGGGATTCTTCTATGCGGAGCAGTGGGTATGAGTCTTTAATAGTGCAAGCATTCAGTTTACGATAATCCACACAGAATCGTAGTGTACCATCTTTCTTCCGGACCAAGACGATTGGGGCCGCCCAGGGGCTTTGACTTTCCCGTATCACCCCTTTTCGTAACATTTGTGCCAGCAAAGTTTTCACCTCTTGATAGAGTTGTGGCGGAATCTGTCGATATCGTTCCCGGATAGGGGCCGCTCCTGCTGTGGGGATTTCATGAGTAATGGCCAGCGCCGGCCTGAGAGATTATGGCGCCCTAGGCGAAACTATTTTGTTGCGCCCCCTACTATTCTTGGCAGTAGATGAAAACTTGGGATATAAATTTAGGACAGCAAAAGAACAACAAGGTTTACCCGTACAGGCCTCCAAACAAATGCACTTGTTGTTCTTTTGCTGTTCTCATTATTGGAGGATTTTCAAGTCCTCTTTTTGTACTGTGCTGTATTATTATTTAGTGTTAGGTACCCGTAAGTGTGGAGATCTTTGACGTAGGTTACGGGCTCACGTATTTTGGCCAAAATATCAGCTAATACTCCACATTTTTTTTTAAAATGTGTTTTTTGCACTTTTTCTTCAGGGTGCAGTTGGGCCCATTTGGTCTTGTAAACTGCGGTGTCTGTTCACACGGCATGCATTTTGTTAGCGCTGGGCAGCCCGCCTGAACTAATAGAAGGGTGTTGGTACTAGGCTGGCCTGGATGCTGTGCATGGCCTTAGTGTGAACAGCGCCGCATACAAGTTGTTTTGTGCATCAACATACCAGGAAATCGCCCCCTCCATGTATTGGTAGGCTGGAGCAGTTGCTTGATTGGTATTTTTGCACCTGTGTTGCCATCTTTATTATATGGGTCCACTGCATCCTGATAGTGCATTTGTTTGGAGGCCTGTACGGGTAAACCTTGTTGTTCTTTTGCTGTTCTCATTATTGGAGGATTTTCAAGTCCTCTTTTTGTACTGTGCTGTATTAATATAAATTTAGGAGCAAAATAAACCACAACAACAATGATTAATTAACTCTCTCCTAACTCTTTAATCTTCTGAGAAGTTGTATAGGACAAATATATACAAACAAAATAATCAATAACACAAAACAAAAACGACCATAGGTAATTAAAATTTTTGTTTCCTTGCCTTTTATTTTTAAAAGGATGACACTAAGTCACCGAGATTAATTTGTTTAGCAACTTCAGATTCTATCGAAATTGTTGCCAACCCAACCAACCTCTCTTGCGTCATATTTGCCCTTAAATATGTACACTTTTCTTTCCATCCCTAAAACTTTTTGCCTTTTGAAAAGATTTTTTATAATTTTTTCTATTTTTTCTCTGGCGCCCCCTTTGGGTCGGCGCCCTAGGCGGCCGCCTAGTTCGCCTATACGTTCGGGCCGGCCCTGGTAATGGCGGTGGTACACCCAAAATCGTCCTCATGACTAGCAAATACTTCATGGTACTGTCCAAGCAATGTTTTTACCTGTGAGAGTTGAGCTGCAGTTAATCCAGAAAGCTCGGCCGGCATCTGCTCCAAAATATTTCGGCCCTTCTCTTGTGCCGAGACTTCGTGGGCCTGCAAGGTTCGTATTGTTACTTCCCAAGGATCCTCGGGATGTACTTGTAATTGAACTGCAGGAGCTGGCAGCACTTCTTCTAACGGCCTTACTAGTTTGGCCTGTACAGTCCGTGCTTTTAGAACGGTGTCTCGGTCTTCAAGGTTAGCGCAGCGTACCAGGACGGTTCCTTTTTGCACCGTAGCCAGGGAACGAGCCACCAGTATGCCAGGAGGTAAGCGCTCTGAGTGACACGGCTCCACCTGCACCTCCACGCCCTCCAAAGGTATCGGGGCTCGAATTGGCAGGGCCACCACTGTCTGTCCAGGAGGTAGCACAAGCAGGGGAGCCGCTGACACGGTGACCTTGCCCAGAGCCTTGCCCTCCCGGCAGTCCTGATGCACCTGCGCACCTCGCACCAGCTGCTGGAATACCTGTCCCTGAGCTGTGCGAGAACCCCACTGCTTCAGGATCTTCTGTGTGGGATCCTTTAGTAGTAAGTGGCCGAACTCTCATAAAACATTCATGCCTAGGGTGACGGGGTGCCGTTGATCAGCTTCTCCTTGAGTTAGCACCACCCCTCTGCGACCAAGGGATTTGCCGCACAACGTACCCTGCACCCACACTACCCCGGCAACCGGGACCGGCAATTGGTTGGCGGCTATTAGCTTAATCATGGGCCCCCACTGGGGTCTTGCTGCCTCCGGGAAGTTTTGTTGAAAGTAAGGTACAGGCATGGTGGTTACCTGTGACCCGTGTCTACCAGACACCGGACGGCCCGGCCCTCCACTTCCGCCCAAACCACCGGACACTTTGCTACCAAATCTTCGGGACTTCCACCACCCCTAGTTGTGGTTTTCGGCTCCGAGCGGCGTCCCCCCAGCCCGGAGCCCTTTAGTTTAATGGCCGCCGGGGTGGGTATCTCCCACGCCGCGGACACTCTCGGGCAAAGTGGCCTGGTTCTCCACACTCAAAACACCGGGCCTGGGTAGGCTGACCACCCCGCGGGGAGCGTGATCCCCAGGAGCCGGGGTTAAAGCTAGGTCGTCCAGTCCCGGTCTCGGTTCTTCTCTTTACATCGGCCAACTCGCCCTTAATATTTTTCAGCTTCTGCTTCATCTCCTCCATCCACTGAGGCTCCTCGACTACATTCGCGGAGGCCTCCACACCTCGGACTTTCCCCACGGGGACTGCCATCCCCTGCTCCTGCTCTCGAGCACGTGCCTGACTTCCCACCTCTGAAAAGTCTATTCGGGAATTCATTCTGATCTGCTCCCGCAGTGCCTGTTTGACTAATGGATCTCGCAAACCAGTCACCAGTAGGTCACGTAGGGTAATGTCAACAGGTCCTACCCCTACCCCGTCCTTTCTTTCTATAGCTGTATGCAATTCCTGGAGGACATTCATATACTCTGTGATCGTCTCCCCCTCTACCTGCATCCGACTAAACAAACGGGTTCTTAACTCTCCCACATTAGTGGGGTCCCCATGGGTCTGTTCTACTATCTGCAACACTTTTTCAAAAGTGTTGCGGTGCCCTGGAGGTTTCAACATTACTGACCTTCGCACCTCCCCATCCAGTGCCATGAGTGCCACCTCGGCTTCCAGATCAGGGGTCATTGGGTGCATCCGAAAGAGCCCCCGCATCTGCTCTGTCCAGCTCCATAACATAGTATTGGAGCCGGAAAATCTAGGCAGGTTGTTCAGCATGGCTCCCAATGAAATGCTGGAGCAGGGACCCTCATTATTTATAGACTTGACAGCTCCGCACTGATCGGGGACACCACTGTCTACGCTCGGAGACTGCATCCTGCCGACTACGCCAAGTGTTGTGACCAGCAGGTTCTCAGGATGCAGTGACGAGACACGAGACAGGGATATAACTTGTATAATCAACTTTTATAAATTGGAGCCACTAGGGCTATGCTGAACAGGCAGACGGGGTAAACACAAATCTGTCCTCGCAGGGACTCAATAAAATAAACAATACTTTCTTAAGGAAACTGGGAGTACCCTGGCTAGTCTGGGTGTAGAAAGCCGGAACGTGGCCAAACTATGGTAATTATGGATATAGTTCACTTATTCTTCCTTGCGTCACTTGAGATCGCAGATGCAGCCGTTTAGAGATCGTTGGTGCTGCTGTCTTGACGCCTCGATATCCCGGGGAGATTTGGGCTCGACAGGCCCTTGAAGAAATGATGCCAGTGGGGCACAACAGGCCCTGAAGAAACGATGCCGGTGGGGCGCAACAGGCCCTGAAGAAATTATGCCGGTGGGGCGCAACAGGCCCTGAAGAAACGATGCCGGTGGGGCACAACAGGCCCTGAATGTAACAACCCTGCTGGCATCACTGCATGGCCTCCCATCCCCCGCACACCAACTTACTTTCTGCTTCAAGCCATGCTGTGAATTCTGTCTGTTGCCAGCCCTGAGCTCCATGTGCTATGCCTCTTGTTTTCCTGCTTGCTCTCCATGTTTCCTGACTGTGTGTATAGGGGGGCGGCGCCTGAACTCTCTGGTTCTTATGCAGTCAGGGTGCACCTGGCTAATGGGTCCCTGACCAATTACCTAGAGCCCTGGACTATTTAGCCCTGCCACATCCACTGAAACATTGCCTGTGCAATGTCTAAACTCAGTTAGCATCTTGCTGCTGAGGAAGCCAGGCCCTGTTCTGTGTATCTCTGTAGGAATACTATTTGTCTCGCTTTGTACCTTGTCCGCCTGCCAGGGGGCAGAATATCCTGGCCCTTGAGTCTTGTTCCCAGTGCCTTGTCTGTCCTCTGTCCGCCTGCCAGGAGGCAGAATATCCTGGTCCTTGTGTCTTTGTCCCTGTGTCTCTGTCTGAACTCAGTCTTACCTCTGTCTGTCTGTCTCCTTGTCTGTGATTCCTTTTCTGCAGTGTCTTTCCTTGTGTCCTCCCTATCTGTGCGTCTGCACCCTTGCAGCTCTGTCTGCACGGCTCCCTAGCCGCTCTGTCTGCACGGCTCCCTAGCTGCTCTGTCTGCACGGCTCCCTAGCTGCTCTGCCTGCACGGCTCCCTAGCCGCTCTGCCTGCTCGGCTTCCTAGCCGCTCTGCCTGCTCGGCTCCTTAGCCGCACGGCTCCTTAGCCGCTCTGCCTGCTCAGCTCCTTAGTCGCTCTGCCTGCTTGGCTCCTTAGCCGCTCTGCCTACTCCGCACTCCTGCGGCTCTGCCTACTCCGCACTCCAGCGGCTCTACCTACTCCACACTCCAGCGGCTCTGCCTACTCCGCACTCCAGCGGCTCTGCCTACTCCGCACTCCTGCGGCTCTGCCTACTCCGCACTCCTGTGGCTCTGCCTACCTGCACCTCCTGTGTGAACAGGTCCAAACCTGTTCCTTCATATTCCACTCCTTCCTGCCTATATCCATACCTGCACCTCTTGTGTGAACAGGTCCAAACCTGTTCCTTCATATTCCACTCCTTCCTGCCTATATCCATACCTGCACCTCTTGTGTGAACAGGTCCAAACCTGTTCTCTCATATACCACTCCTGCTTGCCCAGTGTCTCCAAGCTGTGCCCGCTTGCCCAGTGTCTCCAAGCCGTGCCCGCTTGCCCAGTGTCTCCAAGCCATGCCCGCTTGCCCAGTGTCTCCAAGCCGTGCCTCCAAGCCATGCCTGCCAGTGTACCAAGCCGTGCCTGCTTGCCCAGTGTCTCAGCCTGCCTGTTAGTCACACCTGTCCAGGTGACTTGTCCCCAAATGGGATCAGCAGCCACAGCCAGACACCACCCTGGAGTGGCACCCGACAGCTACCTGCCGCACAAGCCTGACCTCACCATCAGAGGCTCCAGTGAAGACTGAGGTAGCTGTCATAGTCACGCCCCTTCCAGGGTAGTCTGGTTTGTGGCACAGTGGGGCCACAACCCCCTGGCTCGCGCCATTCAGCCAAGGCGCGAGCGTGACACTGAAGAAGCGATGCCGGTGGGGCACAACAGGCCCTGAAGAAACTATGCCGGTGGGGCGCATCAGGCCCTGAAGAAACAATGACGGTGGGGTGCAACAGGCTCTTGAAGAAACGATGACGGTGAGGCACAACAGGCCCTGAAGAAACGATGACGGTGGGGCGTGACAGGCCCTGAAGAAACAAAGACGGTGGGGCGCAACAGGCCCGTGAAGAAACAATGACGGTGGAGCGCGGTAATGATGCAGTTCCCAACTGACCAGTAGCTGTTCTCTGATAAGAGTCCCGCCACAGCCGGGAAATGGGCCTCTAATGTTGCCTAGGATGAGGTGGTGTCCCTTGAGGCCGGTGATGACAGGGTCGCCGCAATGGGAGAAGGTCGGGGGGCAGTGTCCAGGCCTCTGTGGCCGCTTTACTTGTCGTCACAGCCGCGACCTGAGATAAGGGATCTGTCTCACCAAGGCGGGGGGCGGTGGACGTGGCTTTCTGCGAACGGGGGCGGGAAGCGGCCTCCGGTAAAAGTCTCTCACATCTCCCTTGTCGGTGAGTGCGCAGTATCCTCCTCACAGGCTCCTGTCGGTATCCCTCCAAGTCACCCGGCTTCCTGCCTCCTGTCACACTCTCTCCCAACTGCCACTTCAGCGTGCCCCCTGCTCCTTTTATCCTTTCCCCGCCCCCTGTTTCCCTGACAACTTCAGCCAAGTCTCTCCCTTTACTGTCCTCCCAGTATTGTTCCCTCAGGAACCCTGATGGCGGTCCCCTGGGTACCTGCCCGGTCACTGTCTGGGAGTCCTCCTCCCCACACACCTTTGCAAAATATGATCTTTTATGATGCACAAAAGATCATTTCACCAGGTTAACAAGCATTTTTTTCTTTCAATGGGTGATCAGCAGCCTGTTTACAAAGCAAGAGTATTCTGAAACGCTTGCTCACTATTATCTTGCAGGATAAATGCCTCTTTAGACGTGGACGGTGGCTCCTCTATCATCTCATTAGTCCCAAACAAAGCAATTACAGAGAGATAATGTTTTGACTTTGCAGCTAGGGGCTTAATAAAAGTCATAGATCCACCATGTTAATATTCCTATGTAGCCCTGCTGCCAAGAACATATGAGAACGATGGCAAGATAATAAAGAACATTTTCGGCATATTGTACCTGAAATCGAATGATCACTGTTTTAAGATTCTTAATAAGACAGAAAAATTAAAAAAAATGTCACGGGTGTGTCAGATGCAACAGACTGTCGCTCTGCATCTGGCTGCAGAAGGTCTCTGCGTTTGGCATTTCAGTCGCCTCCTTAATCCTTCTGACTCTTGGACCCAGCGGCAACCTCCCTGTGGCTCTAGTTGACACACTTGGACCTGGGGGTTTATAAATCCCCAGTGTACTGTAAAGAATCCGGTGATATTCACATTTTTCCCTTGTGAAAGCTTGGAGCTATAGAAGTCGACTAACTTCCTCTCTAGAGCTGTTTGAGGACCAGTGATCATCCCCTCAGTATGCAGGCCTAGCTCTAGGGAGATACAAGGCTTAGGTTCCTCCTCAGCGATTGGCGGGGAACCAATTTAGGGATGATTGGGCAGGTTGGGTGTTATCTGATCTGCCTAAGGATCTCTACTCCCCCTTTCCCCAGTGTCTGGGCTTCCTTCTCCTCATCCCTTCATGGTGCACTTAGTCTTACCAAACTGTGCGTGAGAAAAAAAGGTTTTAAAATGTTTAACCATAAAAAATAAAAACACCAAATATAAAAGTTACATAAAAAACATATTAGGAAATAAACATATATGACTGCATTGGATTGAAGCAGTTGTCCGGGCATATGGTAATGATCACATATCCACACGTAGGTCACAAATAGCAGATCGGTGAAGTCTGACACCTAGTGCCCCGCACCTAACAGCTGCTTTTTGCTCCGGTGGCGGTTGGATGTAAACAGTTTAAATGGAACTGCTGAACGCAGCTCAGGTCAAAGTGTAGTGGACTCTGCCAACCACGGCCTGGTAGTATACAACAGCTCCTAGTCTTTTGAACAGAAGCAGTGCTGTGGCAGCCAATAAATGTCGCTATGCTGTGACGGGTGCTGCACTTAGTGGCTCCTCTCAAATTGTTTACATCCGACAACCACTGAAGCAAAAAACAGATGATCAGTGCGGGTGCCAGGTTTCAGTCTCCAGCTATCTGCTATTAATGAACTACCCATGGATAGCTCATCAGTAACATATGCCCGGACAACCCCTTTAATTGTCATAAAAAAGATTGAGCTTTTGATCTTCAATATATCTTGATTTGGTCCTGTGGCCAATCTGTGCTGACTAGGGTTGAGCAAAAAGATTCTCAGAACTCTCTTGTGGTCTATGACCACCAGACTAGAACTTCCTCTCAGCTGCCTTGTCCTGGATGCTGCTTCTAACTAATAGGTTTCTGTGTGTGTTGCACTGGAAAAAAATAACGTTTTGCAGGGCTCAATATTCAGAGTGGGTGTCGTGAATGCCGCATGTAGTAAGGGGTTCACGCTGATCCAGTCCGGTGGTCACGGACTACTGTTGTGGCCACTGTACATGGGTCCTTTGAATCTTTACGCTCAACTTCAGAGTTGACAATATCAAAAAGTGTAGAAGGACACCATGTAATGCTTTGCTTCCCCATTGCATGAGAATGACACAATTGCTCAAATATTCCTCTGTAGATTACATTTAAAGGGGTTGTACACCTTTGGGGACATTTTTTCCTTGCTTTAAATGGGTGTATTTGGAACAAGAAATTAATTTTGCAATTGGGTTTCACGAAAAATGTTGCACCATTTGCCTTCTGTAGCCTCTATGCTGCACAGTCTGTTGCTAGCTGCAGAATAACGGTCCTGTTACATTTAGCGATGCACCAGCGATCCCGGCAACGATATGACCCGGTCAGGATCGCTGGTGCATCGCTAAATGGTCGCTAGTGAGCTGCCACACAGGCAGATCTCACCAGCGATGCAGCAGCGGTCGGCGGTCGTCACTTACCTGTCACACGCAGCTCTGATGACGT
Source organism: Dendrobates tinctorius (assembly GCF_039654945.1). Lineage (NCBI taxonomy): Eukaryota > Metazoa > Chordata > Amphibia > Anura > Dendrobatidae > Dendrobates > Dendrobates tinctorius. The sequence goes on from NW_027361784.1 coordinate 25,357,874, forward strand.
CTTCCGCCCACGTCCATCCGTCGCTCGTTGGCGCCAGCAGGAAGCCGGCAATGAGAAATGGCCCAGGACGATCTCGCACTATCAGCGATATCCAGTGGGGGGGCCGGGTCGCAGGTACGTGTCACATGTAGCGAGATCGCTAGCGATATCGCTGTTGCGTCACAAAATCAGTGACGTTTTAGCGATATGTGTGAAGGGGGCTTAAGTTAACTGAGAGTCCTTGCTCTGATGGTCTGGTGATAAAGTTTGTAACTTTTTATCTGTCTTTTTCTAAGCTCCTTTCAGATGAGGGAAACAGCCTGTCAAAGCCAAAAAATGCCATATTTTTAATGAAACACAATTGCAAAAATGATTTTTAGTCCCAAATATATACATTTTAGCAAACAAAAAAAATGTTTACACAGTTAGGATTCCAGTAGTTATTTTTCATGGAACCTTTTAAATAAAACGGGATTATCCGAAGTGAGCAGTGATCAAGTTTACAATTTACAACTTGAAATTTTTATTTATTTTTACTTTTCTTCTTAGTGCCCTATATATGGAAAATATATATAAGCTTCTCACTCTGCTCTCAAAAAGAAAAGTATAAAGTAAAAGTTATCTGCTTTAGTCATTACTAAAACCTCGCAGTTCTCCGGGTCTCGAGTGGATAGTTTTGCTACTGAAACATCTCAAAGAAACATCAAAAGGAAGAAAACTACTGTGTCAAGACTCAAGACTTCTAGAGACCTCTAAGCAGCGAGAAATGTGATCTGATGCAGCCGCGTCCTGCGGAGTCCTCCTCCGTGCACCCACAATGATGAAATTCTATATGACTGTGTCCCAGCTTCTACATTTATATTCTCGATTCACAAAATCTTTCTTACCCTGTGGCATTTTCTATGATCTCCGATCTACTTGTGAATTCTGTATATTCTCAAAATTGTTTTTATTTTTTTATAGTTGGTTTCAGAATTTAGATAGATAGATGTATAGATAGATAATAGATAGATAGATAGATAGATAGATAGATAGATAATAGATAGACAATAGATAGATAAATAGATACTAGATAGATAGATAATATTTAATAGATAGATAATAGATAGTTTCCATATACTCTGTTGCTGTGCAACTTAGCAGCAGATTCTGAGCTGAGTAGTATTCTTTTTGTCTGTCCCTTGTTTATCTCTTTCCCTGTATATTATCATCTGCAGTGACTTGTAACCATGCTTTTTTTTGCCACTTCATCACTTTTCCGAAAATATGACTTTCCTATCTATTAGGTCGACGAAGTGCATGCAAACCTCACTTCTTAATTTCTAATAAGCCAACAAAGGACATAGAGATCGTTAAGATTCTCGATTCTCGTAAGTCTTATCTTGATAATAAATCTGCTTCTCCGCATCCCTGGTTCAATGGCCTATGATCTGTTAGCCATTAGGAGTTTCTTTAATTACTTGATTCCAAAGGAGGGAGTCAGCTGAACAGAGTGTTATTTGGCGACATCTTGTAGATTGCAAGCTCTTTCTCTTTAAGGAGTTAACTTGTGGGAGAGAGGAGGGGGTGAGGTGAATGCTCCCTCCATTTAGAGGCGTTATCAATTTCAAATTTCCTCTGACAACTACCTGAGTCAGAGCATCAGTCATGGGATGAGATGCAATAACTACCTGTATATGAAAAACTGAAGCAGATTAATGCTGCTAATGAGGAAGTGATGTCCATTGATCAATTTCAAACTTGGAAACTCAAAGCAATCTAATGTAAATGGGTTTTTAAGACCAAATATGACTTTGAAGGCAAGGTTCACAGATTTAAAGCAAGATTAGTAGCAAAAGGATATTGAGAAATATGGTGAATTTTATGATGCCACATTTTCTCCAGTTGCTAAGCAAGCCACGTTCAGGACTCTAATGGATATATCCGCTGCACAAAATATGTCTGTCATCTTCCATGGACATCAAAACTGCCTTTTTAAATGATGACATTGAAGAGGACTTGTACATGACTCAACCTGACATTTATATCAAAGTGGGTGAAGAGAATCTCGTTTGCAAACTACAAAAATCTCTCTATGGTCTGGAGCTAAGAATTTAAAAGAGGTCAAGAAGTTCAATGTGTATACATAAAATATACAGATGGAAAGTGGATATATATTCTCTTATATGTGGACAATATGATTATGGTTCATCAAGAGGAAGCAAAAATTGCAAAGAAGACTAACATTCTGAATCAGCATTTCAAACTATAGACCTTGGAAATGTGACATATTATCTAGGAAACCAGGTTCAAAGAGAAGAAGATAGAATCTTTTTTCTAAACCAAAGTACAAAAATCAACTCAATTCTAAAACAGAAGGTCAGAAGCCAAAGGTATATCAAACCCCAATGGAGCCATCCGACTTAAAGTCGGATGGAAAAGATGATCTGTTACCTAACAATGAGATATACAGACAGCTGGTGAGGGGAATTTCTATACATAGAAACAGTGATTCGACCGGATATTGCAGCAACAATTAGAATTGTTGGAATATGTTTGGTGCAACAACTCCATTCCTGTCTATGAGTGTTTAGTTGCTAGATTTGTATGCTGTTTATAAAGTTAGATAAGAAAAACTCCCAGAGGCTCACACAGGAAGCACAGATGACTGTATTTCCTGTTTTTCCTGTGTCTGTGTATGAGAGAAGCAGCCTGCTGTAGATGCTGCACAGATAAAGACACACAAATGATTTATTCCTGATCTATTAAGCTTTTCATATATTGTTCCTGATTGATCCTGAATAAAGAAGCTCTGTTGTCACACGCTTGGAGACTATCTTGAATAATCCGCTGCCAACAGGTTATGGGTCCAGAGTGACACAGAACCCCAGAGTAACAAAGCAAAAGAAGGCCAGAGCAAAAGCAGCACAGCGCAACAGAGACAATGTCCACTAGCAATAATCCTGTCAAGTTCTCAGTGCCAAGCCCCACTAACCAGAACTACCAGTCCTGGAAATTCAAGGTGAAGATGCTGCTCATAAGAAAAGGTATGTGGAAATATACTCAGGAACAAGTGCCTCATCCATTACCAGATGATTGGCTTGAGAAGGATCACAAAGCATGATCTCCCTCAGGGTAGATGATAATCAAATTTCAGCAATAAGCTTTATCTCATAAGAAAGTTGTATCAGTCTCAGCTAAGTGATTGTCAGAATATGTAGGACTATAAAAGAAACACCCTAGAGATTGTGGAGCGTTTCAGGGGTATTGGAGAAGAAATTAAAGATCTTCATGTTGCTGCACTTCTATACAGTGGTCTTCCAGAGAGTTATGACACACTTGTGACTGCACCAGATGCACGGCCAGATGATGAGCTGGCACCAGAGTAAGTTAAAGGCAAACTTGTGGATGAATTGAAGAGAAAACACATCATGTAAGCAGCAGTAATGAATCCAGAGCAGAAACAGTATTAAAGACACAGGATTTCCCTAAATATAAGAGCAGTCCAAGAGAAACTTGTGAATGTTTTGTCTGTAAAAAGCCCGGCCACCTTAAAGCAGACTGCAGACTTTGGAAAGCAAGATTGAGTCAGCTTAAAAAGCAGAACAGTTATCAAAGGGTTTAAACAGCTGTAAAGGAAGATTCTTCATGTGTTGAAGCTGCATTTAATGCCAGTACAGGCCCATCTGCAAAGCATATATGGTGTATAGATTCTGGTGCAGCAGTCATATGACAAAAGTAACAAGGATTTCATCACTGACCTTAATGAAAGCAAGTCAGAAAAGGTCATCTTAGCTAATGGTCACTATATGACTTAAAAAGGAGCAGGAGATTTCTACCTCCACTGTCCAGTTTCCTCAACACAAAGCAGAAAGATCCCAATAAAGGATGTTCTCTGTGTTCTCCCTCTGTACAAATCACTCGTCAGACCACACGCTACTAAAAAGATAAATGGAGTTGGTTCACCTCAATACCCAGAAAGGTTATCAAAATTAGGTCTATTTACTCTAGAAAAGAGAAGACTTAGGGGAGACCTAATATATATGTACAAGTATATCAGAGGGCAATACAGGGATCTCTCCAATGAACTCTTTGTACCAAGGACTGTGACAAGAACAAGGGGGCATTCTCTTCGTTTGGAGGAAAGACAATTTCTGCACCAGCATAGAAGAGGGTTCTTCACGGTAAGAGCAGTGAGGCTCTGGAATTCTCTTCCTGAGGAAGTGGTGATGGCCAACTCACTGAATGAGACTGTCGTGAGATTTCGCCGACGCCATTTTGGATCCCGACGTCGTCCATGCCAGCGACATGTTCTTGCGGCGACGCCATCTTGAGTATCGTGAAATCCCGCGATACTCAGATGGTGTCGCCGCAAGTACATGTCGCCGGCGTGAACAATGTCGGGATCCAAAATGGCGTCAGCGAAATCTCGTGAGATTTCGCCGACGCCATTTTGGATCCCAACATCATCCACGCCAGCGACATGTTCTTGCGGCGACGCCATCTTGAGTATCGCGGGATTTCACGATACTCAAGATGGCGTCGCCGCAAGAACATGTCGCCGGCATGGTCAACGTCTGGATCCAGGATGGCGCCGGCGGAAGAAGATGTCGGGGATCGTGGAGCAGCGGCGATGACGGCGTGAGTATGAGAGACGGAGTGAGAGAAAGGGTCGTATGTGGAGTGAAAGAGTGAGTGTACGTGAGTGGAGATGGTGAAAGGTGAGAGGAGTGTGTGTTGAGGAGGTGTGTGTTGAGGAGGAGTGGTGTGTTGAGGGTTAACATGGCAAGAGGTGTGCTGTGACATCACCAGTTACAACTGGACGGAAGTTGTTACAACCCGGAAGCTGCTTAGCACATTTATTATTATAGATGTATGTATGCTGTATGAATGTAGTATATATGAGATATGTATGTAGTATGTAGTATGTATGTATGTTGTATGAATGTGGTATATATGTAGTATGTATGTAGAATGTATGTATGTAGTATGTATGTTTTTTGTTTTTTTTTACATTCAACACATTAGCCGGATGATGGGACTACTACTGTCCCATCATTAGCTAATGTGTCAATCACTGTCATAGTAGCAGGCATAGCCCGATGGGACTTGTAGTCCCATCGGACGATGCCTGCACACACACACAACCCCCGGCAGGCCCGCACAGACCCCCGGCAGGCCCGTACAGACCCCCGGCAGCCCGCATAGACCCCCGGCAGGCCCGTACAGACTCCCGGCAGGCTCGCACAGACCCCTGGCAGCCCGCACAGACCTCCGGAAAGCCCGCACACACCCCCGGCAGGCCCGCACAGACCCCCGGTAGGCCCGCACAGACCCCCGGCAGACCCGCACAGACCCCCGGAAGGCCCACACAGACCATGATGACATCATTTCAGCAGCCAATCACAGCCATGCCATTAGTTAACATGGCTAACACAACTGGCTCATTGCATTAGGGGAACTTCCGATTCCGGTATTCGATATTGTAAAAATATTGGTACTCAGTATCGGAATTCCGATACAGCGAATATCAGCCGATACCCGATATTTGCAGTATCGGAATGCTCAACACTACCTACAACATATTGGGGAGAAGCCATCATGACAGCTTGCTATCTTCAAAACAGAGTGCCAGGTAAAGCCACAACTAAAACTCCATATGAGCTATGGAACTGCGCGAAGCCTAACTTGAAGCACCTCAGGATATTTGGAAGCAAAACGTTTGTGTATGTTCCAAAAAAAAAACGTTCCAAGTGGGAATCACATGCAAAGCAAAGTGTCCTGGTGGGCTATAGCGAAACTCAAAAGGGATACAGAATCCTGCACCCAGAGACCAACACAGTAACAATCAGCAGAGATGTAGTGATTGATGAAAACTCTGTATCGCTCAAATTCCATGAAGTTATACCAGTTATTCAACCTAAGAAGCAAGAACAAGAATCTCAATCACCAAACCCTGATGCCAAAAAGGAAAACACTGGCGTGGATAAGCTCTGAAGCCACCAAGGAAGATACAGAAGAACCAAGTCAACCTCCATTCAGGAAATCCGAAAGGCCAAACAAAGGTGTCCCAGCTAGATGCCTTTCTTATATGGTCAGAAAACTTCTTGAACCAAAGCCATTAACAAGAGCTAAGTTTGTGGACTTCAGAACCGCAATACGACTAACAGAATAAGTAGTTGTTGAGTGGGAGTGTTGGAATATGTTTGGTGCAACAACTCCATTTTTGCCTATGAGTGATTAGTTGCTAGATTTGTATGCTGTTTATAAAGTTAGAACAAAAAAAAAACTCCCAGTGGCTCACACAGGGAGAGCATGTGACTGTATTTCCTGTTTTGACTGTGTCTGTGTATGAGAGAAGCAGCCTGCTGTCGATGATGCACAGATAGAGACACACAAATGATTTATTCCTGATCTATTAAGCATATCATATATTGTTCCTGATTAAAGAAGCTCTGTTGTCACACGCTTGGAGAGTATCCTGAATAATCCGCTGCCAACAGGAATTCTCTGCAGATATGTGGAAAAACTGTACCAAAAAGACTGGAATGGTGTTAGGTGAGTTCTTTAATATTTGAAAGAGGCTCAAGACATAAATTTAAGGATGGGAAATCTAAAACTCACAGGCTATACGGATGCAAACTGGGCTCGTGACTTATGTGATTGTAAATTGACAAGTGGATATTTGTTCAAGCTTGAAGAAAGTTAATTTTGGGGTCTAGCAGAAAACAGGTGTCTGTAGACTTGTCATCTACAGAAGCAGAGTATGTGTCTGCAGCCAAGGCAAGTCAAGAGGTCATGTGGTAAACCAATTATTGGGCAATCTTCGTCAGACAACAACTCAACCGACGATGATTTATGAAAACGATCAAGGTTGCATTAAACTTGCATGCAGTGATAAGATCAATGTGAGAACCAAACACATTGACATTAAGGCTAAGTGCACACGTAGTAGAAAATTTCTGCTGGAAAACCTGACTCCCTTCCCAGAAACCGCGCGTTTTTTTCTGCACGTTTTTCGCACGTTTTCTGCTCGGTTTTTGCACAGAAAACGCGCGGTCTTTATGCGTTTTTTTCCGTACCATTTCAAAACGCATAGAAATAGCCAGAAACGCAGAAAGATCCGCGAAATTAATGAGCATGCTGCGTTTTTTACCGCGATGCATTTTTTTCGCGATAAAAAACGCAACAGTATGCACAAAAAGTGCAAAATGCATAGAAATGACTGGGAAGCTTATTTTTAGTGGTTTTATTGGAAAAACCGCTAAAAATACGCTGTGTGTGAACACAGCCTAAATATCATCACCTGTGTAATTTGATAGAATGTGACATAATTGAGTTTGTTTCTTGTGAGACTGACCAGATGAGTGCTAATTTTATGACAAAGCCACTTTCAAGAGCCAAGTTTGAAGAATTCAGAACCACTATGGTAGTAGTTGTTGAGTGGGATGTTGGAATGATGCTTACTATTATAGATTGCAAAAACTACTATATACTACTGTTTAATAGTGCATAAGTTTCTATCTCCAGTAATAGTGCTATATTGCCAATAATACATTGTTAAAAAAAACCTAGAGGAAGGCCCTGCTCACTGTGTCTACTGGAGAACACTTGACTTTCACAGACAAGATGCCAAGGTCCTAAGCTATAAAAGATACCAGTTGTAAGCTGTGTTATTTTTGTTCCTGAATGAAAATATTTTCACTGCTGAACGTCTGGACAGTACAGAGATTAAGCCACTGCCAATATTTTGCAATACTATTTTCATTTTCATCCTTTTTTTATTTATTTTTCCATTTAGTTTTGATTGTTTGCTTCTGGGAACTTCCACCTGCCAACATTAAAACCGAATAACATTAACTGATAGATTGTATTCATGTTTCTTATACATATGACAAGAAGTTGGGACATCACTGCATCTGGCGAGATTTTGTGTAAATCCAGAATTTTTTCTGTAAAATTTTAATGAGGATTTGGAAGCGAGAGGAGGGTAGAGGCTTATAAAGAGAAATTAACAAAAATTACTAGTGCAATATGAGTGACTATAATTGTTAGATTAACATGTGATGGTAAAGAAAGTGAAACCCTCCAGGAAAACCATCAAATAATAATCATTTTTATTTATATAGCGCCAACATATACCGCATAGATTTACAATTCAACAGTTCATATGCAACAGTCATAAGTAGCAAAGTTGAAGCTAATACAATAATTAAAGCAAAAAAGCAAAATAATGGCAAATAATCCTGCTCGTAAGAGCTTACAATCAATGAGGTGGGAGAGACACAAAGTACAGGGGCTTATTTACAATGATGATCCAGCCATGTTGAGGAAATGGGGGGTAGATAAAGGCTGAGTGAGCTAGTCACCAGCCAGTATTTGTAGTGCGTTTGGGGGCGGTGGAATTTTATGAAGAATTATGTTCAGAGAAAAAGTGAACGGGCTATATGTAAAAAGGACTTAGATTATGGAACATGATAGGCCACCCTAAACAGGTGTGTTTTTAGGGAGTGCCTAAAACTGTGTAAGTTGTGGTTAGCCTTGATTTCTTGGGGTAGAGCATTCCAGAGGATAGGTGCAGCTCGGGAGAAGTCTTGGAGTTGGGAGTGGGAGGTACGGATTAGTGCAGAGGTTAGTCGAAAGTTGCTTGTGGAGTATAACGAGCAGGTAGGCCGAGAAACAGAAATGAGAGAGGAGATGTAGGGGTGCTGCACTGTGGAGAGCTTTGTGGGTGAGAACAACCAGTAAAAATTGGATCCCATAATGTATGAGCAACCAGTGCAATGACTGGTACAGAGCGGACGCGTCCGAGTACCGATTAGCCAGATAGACGACCCTGGCTGCTTAAGTAAGGTAGGACTGGAGTAGGGGAAAGTCAAGTGAGGAGGAGGCCAATTAATAGAACATTACAGTAGTCCAGGCGAGAGTGGATCAGGGTGACAGTGAGTGTCTGTTGTTTCCATGGTGAGAAAGGGGCGGATTCTAGAGATGTTCTTTAGTTGCAAGGGACAAAAAACAATAGTTACTGTGAAATCCAAATGGCGATCGGCACTCCACTTCTTGTGGTGCTCGTGGAAGTAAGTTAAAGAACTTAGTATTGTCTGATAGACATATTTTATCCATTTGTATAGTGGTAAATCATTCGGCAGCGCTATATAGAGATTGTCATGATTTACATCAGCGCCTGTCTCATCTTAATTCCATATTCCAGTAACTGTATGTAGTGGGAGGAAACGCAAGACCCCAGAGGAAACCCATGAAAGTACAGTGAGAGCACACAAATGCCGTACAGATGTACAGTGGCATGTAAAAGTTTTGGCACCCCTGGTCAAAATTACAGTTTTTGTGAACACTTAAGCAGAAATGATTTCTGAAAGGTCTAAAGTTAACAGTAACAAATGTAATTTATATTTTAGGGGAAAAAGCTATATATACCGTACTTTCATTTTTAAAATTTTTAAAATTACAAAAAGGAAAATGGGCCGATGCAAACATTTTGGGCACCCTTGGAGATTTGAGTGCTCAGATAACTGACCAAGGTTTCAGACCTTAATTAGCCTGCTAGGGTTATGGCTTGTTCACTATCATCATTAGGAAAGGCCAGATGATGCAAATTTCCCAGCTTTATAAAAACCCAGCCTGCTCTAACCTTGTGCCAAAAAAAACAGCCATGGGTTCTTCTAAGCAGTTGCCTAGCACGCTGAAAATGAAAATGGTGGAGGCCCGCAAAGCAGGAGAATCCTATAAGAAGATAGCAAAGCGTTGTCAAGTTGCCCTTTCCTCGGTTTGAATTGTAATTAAGAAATTGCATTTAATAGAAACAGTGGAGGTCAATATAAGGTCTGGAAGACCAAGCAGAATTTAAGTGAGAACTGCTAGTAGGATTGTTAGAAGCAAAGTAAAGTGCATGTGCAATGCTTACCAACCCAGTAGGATTAATTAATGATAATTACAAAGTGCAATGTGCATGTAAAATTAACCAGTACATACCAGCCAAAGGATTAGCCACTGCCCCCTGCACACACCACTCCCTGTGCACATGCACTTTACTTTTAGTTAGAAAACCCAGCAGGTCATTATATGCACTATTCTATTTTACTAAATTTTTTTATTATATTTATAAATTGACCCTATCACTAATATTTCTGGTATATAATTGTGCAGGACGTCTGTCCCCACATGGAACCGTCCAACACACAGGCCACCAGGTCCAAAGCCTTACCATGTGCTCTTCAGGAAGGTAGCACACCTTCCAACACATAGGCCTTCCAGGACCTTACACACAGACCAACAGGTCCATACACTCTCACCCATGTGACCCACCCTGGTCACATTATATAGCTAGTAGCCACACCCAAAGGTGAGGTATAGATCACATGGTCATGACCTCACTGCAGGTCCTCAAACACACAGCCACACACACAGGCTTTATCTTGGGTGTTCAGACACACGCCCTTGAGTGGGTATGTAGGTGACTGGACCCACCCATCTCTCCAAGTCACCTGGAAGCCTCCAAATGTATAGCAAAAACCCTCAGCAGTAGATCTGCTGAGCAAAACACGCCCAGGCTTCCACTTCCATCATATGACAACCCACCCCTGTGATACATATCGGCCATTTACAACCCTGCCGGTCACTGTTTCCCCATCACAATAAAGGAAATGCCTGCATGCACGTCCTAGGGAGCCCATACAGCGCCTCCTAACTGTAACAGGGGTCACTGTTAGAGTTGAGCGAAACGGGTCGAAAAAATTCAAAAGTCGCCGACTTTTGGCAAAGTCGGGTTTCATGAAACGAAACCCGACCCTAGGATGAGGTCGGCCACGAGGTCGGCGACTTACGCGCCAAAGTCGCGTTTCAAAAGTTTGTTTTGCGCTCTTTTTCAGCCAATCAGGATCCACGGACACTGTGGGCAACGTGATGACATAGGCACGGGTCACCACCATCTTTCAGAAGGGCATGCAAGTGATTGGCTTGCTTTGGTGGGCGTCACAGGGGGTATAAAAGGGCGTACACGCCGACCACCATCTTACTTCTGCCGATCTTAGTATAGGGAGAGGTTGCTGCTGATTCTGTAGGGAGAGTGTTAGGCAGGGAAGAAGACAAAAAAACTGCTTCTGCTGCTAGCGATTTGGCCTGCACAACACACCAGTCACTGTGTGTTCAGTGCAAGGGGAGGCTATATAGTGGTGTATCAGTGGTGTTGGCTGTTGGGCTGCCTTTTAAGGCTTTCTGACAGGCTGGCATTGCTGTTTACCCACTGCTCCGCAAACTGCTTTTTTAAAAGCAATCCCAATTTTTTTTTTGTCCTGCTGAGAAGAAAAAAAAACTGCTTCTGCTGCTAGCAATTTGGCCTGCACAACACACCAGTCACTGTGTGTGCAGTGCAAGGGGAGGCTATATAGTGTTGTATCAGTGGTGTTGGTTGTTGGGCTGCCTTCTAAGGCTTCCTGACAGGCTGGCATTGCTGTTTACCCACTGCTCCGCAAACTGCTTTTTTAAAAGCAATCCAATCTCCCTTATCCTCTAGTCACTTTTGTCACAGCTGTGCCATCGAGCCTGTCACATAGCGCTCAGATATTCATTGGGCCTCACACAATCCAAAAGTGTCCAGTGTCCAAAAGTGTGTGCAGAGATTCAAAATCTCCCTTATCCTCTAGTCACTTTTGTCACAGCTGTGCCATCGAGCCTGTCACATAGCGCTCAGATATCAGTGGGCCTCACACAATCCAAAAGTGTCCAGTGTCCAAAAGTGTGTGCAGATATTCAAAATCTCCCTTATCCTCTAGTCACTTTTGTCACAGCAGTGCCATCGAGCCTGTCACATAGCGCTCAGATATCAGTAGGCCTCACACAATCCAAAAGTGTCCAGTGTCCAAAAGTGTGTGCAAAAATTCAAAATCTCCCTTATCCTCTAGTCACTTTTGTCACAGCAGTGCCATCGAGCCTGTCACATAGCGCTCAGATATCAGTGGGCCTCACACAATCCAAAAGTGTCCAGTGTCCAAAAGTGTGTGCAGATATTCAAAATCTCCCTTATCCTCTAGTCACTTTTGTCACAGCAGTGCCATCGAGCCTGTCACATAGCGCTCAGATATCAGTGGGCCTCACACAATCCAAAAGTGTCCAGTGTCCAAAAGTGTGTGCAGATATTCAAAATCTCCCTTATCCTCTAGTCACTTTTGTCACAGCAGTGCCATCGAGCCTGTCACATAGCGCTCAGATATCAGTGGGCCTCACACAATCCAAAAGTGTCCAGTGTCCAAAAGTGTGTGCAGATATTCAAAATCTCCCTTATCCTCTAGTCACTTTTGTCACAGCAGTGCCATCGAGCCTGTCACATAGCGCTCAGATATCAGTGGGCCTCACACAATCCAAAAGTGTCCAGTGTCCACAAGTGTGTGCAGATATTCAAAATCTCCCTTATCCTCTAGTCACTTTTGTCACAGCAGTGCCATCGAGCCTGTCACATAGCGCTCAGATATCAGTGGGCCTCACACAATCCAAAAGTGTCCAGTGTCCAAAAGTGTGTGCAGAAATTCAAAATCTCCCCTGTCCTATAGACACCTTGTACCTTGTTTTACATTACTATATAGTTTGTTGGATTTTGTCTACATTTCTACCAAAAATGAGGAAGGCTGGTGGAAGAGGCCGTGGAATTGGGCGGGGGTTGGCAGCTGGTAATGATGGTGTTGGTGGTGGATCTGATGGTAGTGGCAAGAGCAAAATAGGACCGAATGCAGGAGGTGCTGACCCTGCGTCATCGTCTGGCTACATAAGGCCTCGAACGCTTAGTTTTCTAGGAGTTGGAAAACCGCTTTTAAAGCCAGAGCATCAGGAAAAAGTTTTGTCTTACATTGCTGACTCAGCCTCCAGCTCTATCGCCTCCTCTTCTTCAGTTGTAAAAAGTAAAAGCACTGAGTCGTCATTGGAGGCTCATGTTCATGAACCACACCTTTCCTTGTGTCCTTCACCCCAACCAAGATTGAAGGATGACGCAGGCCATACTACTGATTACTCCATGGAGCTGTTTTCACATACCATGCCTGGATTATCAAGTCAAATGGTGAATTACCCATGCCAAGATGAATCTGACATGGAGTGCACTGATGCACAGCCGCTGATGGATGATTCTGCTGGTACATTCACTCAGAGCACTACATTGTCCTCGCAGTGTACAGAGCCAGATTCTGACCCTGATGAGACTCAGGTGCCCCTTCCCGCACACTATACCACCATACACGGTGACACAGAGGAAGGTGCACATGACATAGAAGAGGAGGTGATGGATGACCCAGTTGTTGACCCAGATTGGCATCCATTGGGGGAAGAGGGTGCTGCTTCCAATAGCTCAGATGAGGAGCATCCACAGCAGACATCGACATCACAACAGCTGTTATCTGGCAGGCCCGGAGCACTCCAAAGACAGGTTCCAAACATCAAAAGAGTTGCTGGACAGCTTGTCCAGAGGGTCAAAAGATCACAGCGTGCTAGGCCGCAAAATGTCTGCCAAAGTAGGAAGAGTGCAGTGTGGCACTTTTTTGAACAAAATCCTCATGATCAGGCCAAGGTTATCTGTAAGAAGTGCGCAAAGACCTTTAGCCGAGGGAAAAATCTGAAAAATTTGAATACCAGTTGCATGCTTAGACATTTATCCAGCATGCACTTGCAAGCGTGGACACAACACCAAACCTCAAGTGCCACATGTGCAACTGATCACAACGAAGGTAGTCAGCAACGCTACATTGTTTCCCCCACTGTAAGCCCACCGGTTAGCACAGCAGCAAATGTTGAGGTGTCATTGCAAGACCACAGCAGTCAGGGAATCCCACTGTTATATCAACGAAAGACTGATTCTAGGCCATCAGAATGAACACCAACTCCATCACCATCATCAACCCTCTCTCAGTCCACCCTGTCCACCGCTACTTCCACCATATGCAGCTCTCAAGTCCAGCTCACCCTCCCAGACACTATGAGTAGGTCAAGAAAGTACTCAGTCTCTCATCCGCATACACTGGGTTTGAACGCCCACATTGCCAAACTAATCTCGTTTGAGATGATGCCCTTTCGGTTGGTGGAAAGCACAGCTTTCCGCGAACTCATGGCCTATGCAGTACCACGCTATGACCTACCCAGTCGCCACTTCTTCTCTCGCAAAGCCATCCCAGCCCTCCACCATCATGTGAAAGACCGCATTGTCCATGCACTCAAGCAGTCAGTGAGCGGAAAGGTGCACCTCACAACTGATGCATGGTCCAGTCGGCATGGCCAGGGCCGTTATGTGTCCATCACTGCGCACTGGGTTAATGTGGTGGATGCAGGGTCCACAGGGGACAGCGGTGGTGGGACAGTGCTGCCTAGCCGACGGTATAGGAAACAGTTGGCTGTAGGCGTTCGACCCTCCTCCTCCTCCTCCTCCAGAACCGAAAGCTCGTCCACAGAGCGTAGTCGTACGAGCACTCCATCTGCAGCTGCCACTGTTGCACACGATGTGTCCCCCTATCGAGCAGCTAGTGGAAAGCGTCAGCAGGCTGTGTTGCAGATGATGTGTTTGGGCGACAGACACACCGCCGAGGTGCTGGCCGAGTACTTGAAGCGACAAACTGAGTCATGGCTGGGCAGTGTACATCTTGAGGCAGGCAAGGTAGTTAGTGATAACGGCCGTAATTTTGTGGCAGCCATAGCCCTTTCAAAACTCAGCCACATACCTTGCTTGGCTCACACCTTGAACCTGGTGGTGCAGTGCTTCCTCAAAAATTATCCGGAGTTAACAGCCCTGCTCCAGAAGGTGCGAAGACTGTGCGCGCACATCCGCCGGTCGCCTGTACACTCCGTTCGTATGCAGAAGCTGCAGCGATTGCTCCACCTTCCCAACCACCGCCTCATTATCGACATTGCAACAAGGTGGAACTCCACCCTGCACATGGTGGAGCGGCTGTGCGAGCAGAGGCAGGCCATAATGCATTTGTGGGAGGATACACGGCCAGGCACTTTGAGAGCAGACATGGAGTTGACAGGTGTGCAGTGGTCGAAGCTGAAAGACCTTTGTAAAGTCCTTCAGTGTTTTGAGGAATGCACACGGCTGGTAAGCGCAGACGACGCCATCCTAAGCATGAGCATCCCACTTATGCGTCTGCTCATGCAAACTTTGACGCACCTTAAGGAGCAGGCGTCTGCAGCCAATGTTGATGAGGAGGAAGAGGAGGAGGGAATCCTTGATGACATTCAGCCATTGTCTGCTCAGGGACCTCTCCTGGACGAGGTGGAGGAAGAAGAGGAGGAGGAGGATGATGATGGGGATGATTACTTAGGGGAGGAGGATGCATCTCGTGGGGCAAGTGAAAATGTTGGCGTGGCAAGGTCTGGTACAGGGTTTGTGCGTGACTGGAGGGATGTGGATTTGCCAGAAAGTGCTCCTCCACCCAGCACTCGCAGTGCATCATTGACACCGGGAACATTGGCCCACATGTCAGATTATGCCTTGCGGATCCTAAAAAGGGACCCCCGCATTGCCAAAATGATGAACGATGACGACTACTGGTTGGCCAGCATCCTGGATCCACGCTATAAAGGCAAATTACAAAACATCATGCCACAGGAGAACCTTGACCTAATATTGGCTAATAAACAAGCAACTCTGGTAAATCGGTTGCTTGAGGCAATCCCAGCACACAGCAGCGGTGATGGTTCTCACACGAGCCGTACGGGCCGGGGGCAGCTTGGCAGAGGTGTTCGTGGTGCACACAGCAGAAGTGGCGTTGGAGACAGGGGTTTCATGACAATGTTGTGGACTGATTTTTCAAATACCGCTCACACAACTGGTAATACTGCATCGATGGAAAGTGACAGGAGACAGCAGTTGTCAAAAAGGGTTACAAACTACTTTTCCTCCCATATCGATGTTCTCCCACACAGGTCATTCCCCTTTGACTATTGGGCCGCTAAACTGGACACCTGGCCTGAATTGGCCCAATATGCCTTACAGGAGCTCGCTTGCCCAGCTGCAAGTGTGCTATCGGAAAGAGTCTTCAGTGCAGCTGGATCAATCCTGACAGAAAAAAGGACCCGTCTGTCAACCCAAAATGTGGATGATCTAACCTTCATTAAAATGAACCACGCATGGGTTTCCAAGGATTTTGTCCCACCTTCCCCTGATGACACATAGGGTGACAGAAAAATGGCTTGCTTTGGTCCACCTCTTCCTGGTACTTCACCTATTTCGCCTTTTGCATCAGCTGAATGTCCAACATCAACATATGCCACTTTCTAAAACTCCCTAACTGTGCTGCCTCCCCCCCCATGGCCGGGGTCACCACCTACCGCACGACACCGTGCGAGTGCCGTTGCCCTGGACAGGTGGGTAGGCCGACTCTTGGGCGCGGGCACTGGCACAGGGTCCTTCATAGTGCAATCAAGTGTCTCTGACGGTGGTGGTGCACACCCGCCGTCAGACACACCGCTGTACTATGAGGGGCCCAGTGCCAGTACCGACGCCCACGAGTGGGCCCCCCTTGCTTGGGCAGGGCCCCAGCATTTGCAATCTTTACCTCTCCCTGCTCCTCCGCTGTGTAATCTGGGCCGTCAAATCCATACTGTGCCTGACACCGTCTGAGCCTGCCTCCTGAGACATATATTTTGAATGTGTACGCTATCCATACATGTTATCCAGGGATACGGTACCCTTTCTAACCTTTGTGCAATCACGTGCAATCCATATTGGGCCTAACACCGTCTGAGCCTGCCTCCTGAGACATATATTTTGAATGTCTACGCTATCCATACATGTTATCCAGAGATACGGTACCTTTTCTAACCTTTGTGCAATCACGTGCAATCCATACTGGGCCTAACACCGTCTGAGCCTGCCTCATGCTGTATAGACATATATTTTGAATGTGTACGCTATCCATACATGTTATCCGGGGATACGGTACCCTTTCTAACCTTTGTGCAATCACGTGCAATCCATACTGGGCCTAACACCGTCTGAGCCTGCCTCATGCTGTATAGACATATATTTTGAATGTGTACGCTATCCATACATGTTATCCAGGGATACGGTACCCTTTCTAACCTTTGTGCAATCACGTGCAATCCATACTGGGCCTAACACCGTCTGAGCCTGCCTCCTGAGACATATATTTTGAATGTGTACGCTATCCATACATGTTATCCGGGGATACGGTACCCTTTCTAACCTTTGTGCAATCACGTGTAATCCATACTGGGCGTGAGAACGGCTGGCGAGCTGTTAAGCAAGCTACAGCACCTGTCCAGACAAGTACAGGGATTCCCTAGCGAGGAGACTTATTTGATTGTTTTCAATGTTGGGACAGCAATTTTTGGGGAGCACTATACTCTGGAGAATGATAGATGGGGCCCACCATACACTGGAACATTCCAAAGGTGGACATCAGACACTGGAGCAGCATTTACAGGGCCCATTATACACTAGAGCATTAGAAATGGGGCCCATTATGTTTGGAGCATTATTTGGGCCCATAAGACAGTGGAGCTTCATCCATGGGGACCAACATATACTGTAGCATTATGTGGAGCTCATCATATACTGTTTCAAACATTATATGGGACCAATGATTCTGTATGGAGAAATAGATGGGCCTCGTCATGAGATGTAAAAAGTGAGGTATTTTTCATTGGACTATACCGCTATTTCTCTGCCGTATCGGAGCATGATGAGTTGTGGTATGTGTTAAAGGGGTGCTCTTTCGCCCAGGGCGCATGAAAACCTGGAGCCAGCCCTCCACCCCCACAGTTTGTAGCCAAATAACCCCCATTTTTCAGTGCGTAACTTGTATTATGAAGTTAATTAAGGTTGACAAGCTTAAGAAAGAAGAATTGATGCTTTTGGCATTCAAATGGGCACTGTAGGTGTGTTTCCTGTCCTCCTCTCACTGCCGACTTTTATTCCCCATTGACTTACATTGGGTTTCGTGTTTCGGGACGACCCCGACTTTTCCCTATAATCGGACGATCTTGCTCGACCCGACTTTTGGAAAAGTTGGGTTTCACGAAACGAAACGCGACCCTAAAAAACCAAAAGTCGCTCAACTCTAGTCACTGTATCACAGGTGCTTCTAGGTACTAACCATGCAGGGTGGCAAAACTTTTGCAAAGACCCATTTTCCTTTTTGTAATCTTTAAAATTTAAAAGATTAAAATATATACTGTGTGTATGTATGTATATATATATATATATATATATATATATATATATATATACTTTGCCTAAAATACAATGGAAATGTGTCTTCTTTAACCTTAGGCCTTTTGGTGATCATTTCATCTTTAATTTGCTTAGCTGTTCACAATAACAGTAATTTTGACCAGGGGTGCACACATTTTTACATGCCACTGTTTATGTCTCCTACATATGAGTGGACGGCTATTCTGTGTTCTGTAGATTCCATGTTGGTTGATTAAATAAAGCAGCACTCTAGTGTTTTTTTATTTTGGTGTCACTAATGTAAGTCTTAGGGTGTGTGCACACGCTGCGGATTCTGCTGCGGTGTACAGTACCATTAAAATCAAGAGAAAACCTAAAACGCTGTGCACATGCTGCGGATTTTTCCGCACGGATTTGCTGCGGTTTCTAATCCTCAGCATGTCAATTCTTTGTGCGGATTCCGCAGCGGTTTTGACCTGCGGATTTTGCAAAATCCGCGTGGAAAATTCCGCAGCACAATCCGCAATGTGTGCACATACTCTTATTCTTACCAGCAGCCATCTTCATCTATTCTCTGCAGTCGTCTTCTGCAAGTTGTGACCTGCTGGATCTCTTATGTGTTTGCTGCGCAAGCTGGAAGTTACAGCTCAATGTAAGTCTACAGAGAGCCAGAACAAAGATCTCTTAGACTTACAATGAGAGCATGTCACCTTTACCTTTGGCATCCAGTCAGGCAGAATATGTGGTCACAAGATAGAGGCGAGGTACCGGAGCGGCCCAGGGAAGAGCTGAAGACAGTGGCTGGTAAGAATAATACTACAGGCAGAGAAGTTAGATTATTAGCACCACTCCAGTGCTGAATTGAAAAATGAACACAGGAACACATCTTGTTTTTTATTTTCTTTCTGGGCTAATCTTCAAATATAGTCACACATCCACTGACTTAAGGGCAGGATGTGAGGAGTGAGGAGAAAAAAGGAGATATAACCCAGCAAAAAACATATGGGACTATATGATATTGCAGTTTATTACATTCTAAAAAAGAAAGAAAAGGAAAAAGGAATGAAAAAAAGGAACGAAAGAAGGAAAAGAAGGACAAATAAGAAAAGAATATCAAAGAAAAAAATAAAGAAAAAAAAAGGGAAAGAATGACAAAAAAAGAGAAAGAAAACAAAAAAATGACAGAAATACAAAGAAGGAAAAAGGAAAGACAAAGAAATACAAAGAAAAAAGGAAAAGAAGAAAAACAAAGAAGAAAAGAAGGAAGAAAGACAAAGAAGGAAAGAATAATAAAGATGAAAAGAATGACAAAGAAATACAAAGGAGAAAAAGAAAGAATGAAAAGAAGAAAGACAGACAAAAAAAAGAATGACAAAGAAAAGAATGATGAAGAAAGAAAGAAAGAAAGAAAGAAAGAAAGAAAGAAAGAAAGAAAGAAAGAAAGAAAGAAAAAGATAGGCCTTGTTGGATGGGATTCCAGGGATTTACGTTGATAAGAGGGGACGCACAGATAAGAACATTCCAGCGGTGGAGAAAAGACACAGAAAATCTGGAAACCTCAGATGAAAGACAAGAGAAAGTGCGGATTGTGGAGGACCCAGATAAGACTGATCCTATGTTCTTGACTATCTAATCCACGAAGCTCTGGAAATGCTTTTTTCTCCCAGGCACACAAGGGTGCGGTCTGTTTAGCAGACAGAAGACGGGATGATGTGCCATTTGTTCTCATTTACTCTAAGTGTCTTCTTATAATAAATAGATCATTGGAATAAAGGCCATATTTAAAGGGATCACCTAGAAAAAGTATCGGATAGTGATCAGTCATTTGTGACCATGTACTTCTGGAATTGATTGTTGAAATTTCACATTTTCAGTTCGGTATTTGAATGATGTCCAGAATAAGGTTGAAACAATTAAAATGAGTGAAGCTTTCTGATTGTAGCATAACAATTTTTTCCGATGGTTTTTTTTTCCAAAAGGAAACAATACTTCCTAGCCACAGGATGTTCGTCTGAATTGGCCATCACAAAATAGGCAAAAGATTGTACAGGGTGGGCCATTTATATGAATACACCTAAATAAAATGGGATTGGTTGGTGATATCAACTTCCTGTTTGTGGCACATTAGTATATGGGAGGGGGAAAACTTTTCAAGATGGGTGGTGACCATGGCAGCCATTTTGAAGTCGGTCATTTTGGATCGATATTTATTTTATCCAATGGGAGGAGGGTCATGTGACACACCAAACTTATTGAGAATTTCACAAGAAAAACAGTAGTGTGGTTGGCTTTAACATAACTTTATTCTTTAATGAGTTATTTACAAGTTTATGATCACATATAAAATGTGTTCAAAGTGCTGCCCATTGTGTTGGATTGTCAATGCAGCCCTCTTCTCCCACTCTTGACACACTGATAGCAACACCGCAAAAGAAATGCTAGCACAGGCTTCCAGTATCCATTGTTTCAGATGCTGCACATCTCCTATCTTCACAGCATAGACAATTGCCTTCAGATGACCCCAAAGATAAAAGTCTAAGGGGGTCAGATCCGGAGACCTTGGTGGCCATTCAACTGGCCCATGATGACCAATCCACTTTCCAGGAAACTGTTCATGCAGGAATGCTTGGACCTGACACCCATAATTGTTGGTGTGGTGTGGTATATGGGGTACAAAGATAGTGGGGCCATTCTTCATAAATGGAAACCTCAAAGCCACTGGATATCTGAAATTGCTCCATGATGATGTGTTGCCCTCTCTATGCCCTGAAGATGGCACGTTCCCTGAGTTTTTCCAGCAAGATGGTGCACCACCACATTATGGGTGTCAGGTTGGAGCATTCCTACAAGGAATCTGACCCCTTAAGACTAGCATTTCTTCTGTGGTGTTGCTATCAGTGTGTCAAGAGTGGGAGAAGAGGGTTGAATTGATAATCGAACACAATGGGCAGCACTTTGAACACATTTTATATGTGGTCATAAACTTGTAAATAATTCATGAAAGAATGATGCTACGTTAAAACCAAGCACACCATTGTTTTTCTTGTGAAATTCTCAATAAGTTTGATGTGTCACATGACCCTCTTCCCATTGGCAAAAATAAAGTTGGATCCAAAATGGCCGACTTCAAAATGGCCACCATAGTCACCATCCATCTTGAAAAGTTTCCCCCAATCCCATATACTAATGTGCCACAAACAGGAAGTTGATATCACCAACCTTACCCATTTAGGTGTATCCATATAAATGGCCCACCCTGTATAACTCATTGAAAAAAGCCACTTGAGCCCAATGTAACCTTACTCAATAACCTCAGCTTTTACACTTACTCAGAAAGGTCCCAGAAACATTCCCTTAACGATGGAATCCAGTATAAGCGCCCTAACCTCCAGAAGACGAGTCCTGTATCTTTTAGGTATTTGTGATCAGAAAGAGATGAAAACTATCTAAAGCAGTTCCAACACCTTCAATGCCTGTTCCTTCTTTACCATAACATCTGTTGTAATAGATTTGAAAATGAACATACTGATCCTATAACCACTGAGCTATAGATGTGATCAAGAAGTGACTAAACACAAAATTAATATCAATAATTTTATTAAATTTTAACACATAAAATAAAATAAAACAGAATAATTGTTGGTGCCTCAAACCAGACAAAAACATGGAGAAATCAGACCAAAATGGGGAGAACAAGCCAAATACTCAGGAGACAGGGTACTCAATTTCATGCACATGTCATTATATTGCTATATAAGGTGTACCTATAGAGCTTAAACACCTCCACATACAAAGAAGTGTACTCATACAATTGCAAATGCTCCATCAATAACAAACAATAAGGTGCCTATGCAGATCATAGAATCATAGAATCATAGAATCGTAGAGTTGGAAGGGACCTCCTGGGCCATCTGGTCCAACCCCCTGCTCAAAGCAGGATTCGCTAAATCATCCCAGTCAGATGTCTGTCCAGCCTCTGTTTGAAGACTTCCATTGAAGGAGAACTCACCACTTCTCGTGGCAGCCTTTTCCACTCATTGATCACTCTAACTGTCAAAAAGTTTTTTCTAATATCTAATATGTGTCTCCTCCCATTCAGTTTCATCCCATTGCTTCTAGTCTTTCCTTGTGCAAATGAAAATAAAGTTGATCCTTCTACAATGTGACAGCCCTTTAGATATTTGTAGACAGCTATTAAGTCTCCTCTCAGTCTTCTCTTTTGCAAACTAAACATTCCCAAATCCTGCTACCTTTCCTCATAAGACAGGGTTTGCAGACCGGTCACCATTCTGGTCGCTCTTTTCTGAACTTGCTCCAGTTTGTTGATGTCTTTTTTAAAATGTGGTGCCCAAAACTGGACACAATATTCCAGATGAGGTCTGACCAAAGAGGAGTAGAGGGAAATAATAACTTCACGTGATCTAGACTGTATGCTTCGGTTAATACATCCTAGAATTGCATTTGCCTTTTTTGCTGCTGCATCACACTGTTGAATCATATTTAGTCTGTGATCTATTAGTATACCCAAGTCTTTTTCACATGTGCTGTCACTTAGCCCTATTCCTCCCATTCTGTATATGCTTTTTTCATTTTTATTGCCCAGCTGTAGTACTTTGCATTTTTCCCTGTTAAAAACCATTCTGTTAGTTGCTGCCCACTTCTCCAGCTTATTTATATCTTTTTGAATCCTCTCTCTCTCTTCTCTAGTATTAGCTATCCCTCCTAGCTTTGTGCCATCAGCAAATTTAATCAGTTTACCCTCAATTCCTTCATCTAAATCGTTGATAAAGATGTTGAACAATACGGGGCCCAGGACAGAGCCCTGTGGTACCCCACTTGAGACATTCTTCCAACTGGATGTGCAGCCATTTACGACCACTCTTTGGGTCCGATCACTAAGCCAGTTATGAATCCACCTAACAGTTGCCTTGTCCATTCCATACTTAGTCATTTTTCCAATAAGGATTGTATGAGATACTTTGTCAAATGCTTTGCTGAAGTCAAGATATACTATATCTACAGCATTTCCTTGATCCACCCAATCAGTGATTCCATCATAGAAGGAAATTAAGTTAGTCTGACATGACTTATTAGTTACAAACCCATGCTGACTCTGTTTAATCACTTCATTCTTATCCAGGTACTGACATACATGTTGTTTAATAATTTGTTCAAAGATCTTTCCTGGTATAGAAGTCAGACTAACTGGCCTATAGTTGCCTGGGTCCACCTTCTTCCCCTTTTTGAAGATAGGAACAACATTTGCTCTTCTCCAGTCTTCTGGCACTTCTCTTGTTCTCCAAGAATTTTCAAAGATTATGGAGAGGAGTTCAAAAATTTTTTCTGCTATCTCCTTCCGTACTCTGGGGTGTAATTCATCTGGACCTGGAGACTTGAATTCATTTAGGATAGCTAAATGTTTCCTCACTATCTTTCTGTTTATAGATATCCTGGATTCTTCTATACCCTTAATAGGACAGTGAAGAACAGTTGATGTTACATTTCCTTTCTGAGAGAAAACAGATGCAAAATAGGAATTTAAAAGTTCAGCCTTCTCAACATCCTGTCTTACCATTCCATCATTTTCATCCTGTAAAAATCCTATAGCATCTTTGACTTTTCTTTTACTTTTGACATATCCCCTAAATCCTTTATTATTGCTTTTGACATCTCTTGCAAGCCTCAATTCATTGTCAGCTTTAGATAATCTGATTTGTGCCCTGCAGGTTCTGCAGACAGTATTATATTCTTCTTTAGGTATGCCTCCCTCTTTCCATTTTATAAACATTTTTTTCTTCTTTTTTAGCATGTGCTTAAGTTCTGTGTTCATCCATCCTGGTTTCCTTAAATGCTTCCTATTCTTCCCTCTTTTCGGAATTGCTAACAATTGTGCTTTGAGAATTTCATTTTTCAAGATTTCCCATCCTTCCTGGACATTTTTGTCTTTAAGGATATCCAGCCATTGGATCCCTCCAATTCTCTTTCTGAATCCCTTAAAATCTGCCTTTCTGAAATCTAACCTTGACATCTGCGTCTTCACAGGTCTTCCTCCTCTAGTTATCCAAAATTCTAAAATAGCATGGTCGCTACCTCCTAGGGTCCCAGCCACTTTTACCTCCTCAACCATTTCCTCCCTGTTTTTAAGGATTAGATCCAAGGTAGCAGTTCCCCTTGTTTTCTCCCCTACCTTTTGGAAGATAAAGTTGTCAGCAAGAGAGGATAAGAATTTTCTTGACCTGTTAGTTTTGCCTGAGAGAGATTCCCAACAAATGTCTGGATAGTTGAAATTTCCCATGACAACTATGTCATATTTTTTGGAGAACTTGGCCATTTGATGCATAAAGAGTTCATCCATATCTTCAGCTTGCACAGGCGGCCTGTAGTAAATGCCTACAATGGTGTCCTTTCCATTGTTCTGTCCTTGTATTCTTACCAAACGGTTTCCACAGAACTCCCAGTCTCTGAAGCTTCAATCTCTGTGCAGATATACGCGTTTCGAACATACAATGCGACACCTCCTCCTCGTTTATCAAGTCTGTTTCTTGCAAATAAGTTGTATCCTTCTAGTCTTGTATTCCAATCATGTGTATTGTCCCACCAAGTTTCAGTGATTCCAATGACATCATATTTCTTTTCCTGTGTTAGTAGTTCCAATTCTCCTTGTTTGCTGCCCATGCTTTGTGCATTAGTATAGAAACATTTTAGTTTGTGATTGGTTTCTCTTTCTCCAATATTTTTATTAATTAGATTCGTTTGTCTTTGTTCTTCCTTTCCACTTCTAATAGCAGAGTTCTCAATAGCATTTGTCAGGTGTATGGCTTTTTCTGGTCTTTTGCTTCCCTTCCCATGTTGTTCTAGTTTAAAGCTCTCCTTACAAGTGTAGCAAGGCGACTTCCAAATACATGCTTTCCAGTCTTCGTAAGGTGCACCCCATCTTTAGCAAGTAGTCCATCGTATAAGTAATTCACTCCGTGATCCAGAAATCCAAATCGTTGCTGACGGCACCATCGACGTAGCCAGTTGTTCACCTGCAGAATCTTATTCCACCTCCTTGTTCCATGGCCATCCACTGGGAGGATGGAAGAGAAGACCACCTGCGCTCCCAGTTCTTTCACTTTCTTGCCTAAGTCTTCAAAGTCTCTGCAGATGGTTTCCAGGTCGTTTCTTGCGGTGTCATTTGTCCCCACATATAGTAGCAGGAATGGGTAGTCATCTGTAGGTCTGAAGAGTCCTGATATCCTGTCAGACACATCTTTAATTTTTGCACCTGGAAGACAGCACATTTCTCTTGAAGTTATATCCAGTCTGCAGATAGCGGCCTCTGTTCCTCTCAACAGGGAATCCCCCATGACCACCACTCTCCGTTTCTTCTTCACAACATTTTTCTTTCTCCATCGAGGACTCTGAAGGCGTACAAGGTTGCTGTTTGTTGGCAAAGTCTTATCCTAATGTATTTCTTCATCGTTTTCCTGCGTGAGAGCCTGGTACTGGTTCCTGAGCAGTATGGGTGCTGACTGCCTCCTGATCCTCCTGCTTCTCTGGGTCACATGTCTCCATTCCTCTGTTTCTTCAGGTGCACTTCGAATTTCTTCTCTTTCTGTAACATGAAGAGATAATTCTGCTCTGTCCAAGAACTCTTCACCTTCCTTAATGATCTTCAACGTAGCTAACCTCTCTTCGAGATTTTGCAACTTTTCCTCCAACAGGGACACAAGCTTGCATTTGTGGCATGTGAAGTTTGGCTTTTCCACTGGTAAGTCTGTGAACATGTAGCAAGAAATGCAGCTCACCAAATGGCTCCTGGCCTCTTCCATATTGAGATTTCTTAAAAACGATGAAAGATGAGCCAAAATTTGCACGGCTATCGGCGCGCGGTTTTCCGATTTCCTCTTTTCAGCTGCAACGGCCAAAACCCAGTGATCGTTGAGCTCGCGGAGACTCTTCACTTATCCCAGAAGGCACTGGGAATATGCAAATGATCTCCTCAAGACTCTTCCCCTGGTTTTCCGATTTCCTCTTTTCAGCTGCAACGGCCAAAACCCAGTGATCGTTGAGCTCGCGGAGACTCTTCACTTATCCCAGAAGGCACTGGGAATATGCAAATGATCTCCTCAAGACTCTTCCCCTGGTTTGAATTTTGTTGTTTATAGGATATTATACCGTTTGGTGGAGTTTTTCTATTCAAGCCATTCGAGTCCATTTGGAAGAATTTGTCGAATTTATTATGAGATACAGGCATCTTCCTGAGTGGTTCATGAACAGAATCTTAGATATTTGAAATAAAGAAGTTATTATGTGGATCATTAGCGATTTTATGTCGACTTTATGTTATTATTATTTTCTCCATATTTATTTTTTTGTATTATTATTTTGGTTTAGTTTGTTTCTTTTTTCATTTTTTGTGCCTTTGAGGTTCCATGGACTCCCATGTTATGTATTTACATTATGTATGTCGTGAATGGGTGACTATGTGTATGGTACACGAACACATTATACTGTGCGCATTAACTTTGTGCGCAATACACACTTTCGAATTATTTTTGAGATTGTATGGACTCTTATGTTATGTAATATACTTTTTCTGTGCACGCATGTTTTTTAGCGGGTAATTATGTATATGGTATTATGAACTTATTATAGCACGCTAGGACTTTGTAGTACTACGCACTTTTGTATAAACAAATGTATATCAGGCATTTTTTGTCATATGTAATTATGTCTGAGCGCGGTTACATTTTGCACTCTATACATTTCCTATAATTATTATCAATTGTCTTCATCTATTGGTAGTGTTTTTTCACTAATGATTTTTGTATAGTTTCACTGCTCCTGTGAGCATTTTTTGAAGACAGGTGGTGTAGATCATGCAGATGTTGGACTTATCATTGGGTGATGTACACGAGTGGATCGCCTCTTTCCTGCAGGGGAGACGACCATCAGTTCTCACCTTCAGTTTAGTCCTTAGTTCTGCGTTTTTAATTTGGTCGTTTGCTTAGTGTTCCTAAGAATTTTTTCTTGCACCTTATCTTGTTTCTATATGATGGGATTTCTATGTTTGGGTGCATAGGATTGGATTTATTCCGATTTTTAAAGATTTTTTTGTATGTTTTCCAATATGAAATATTGCCATCCATTCACATTGGTATGTCTGTGTACACTGTGTTCCAAATTATTATGCAAAAAATATTTCCTCATATTTTCTCTAAATTACCTATATGAATTGCAGTCATTGTTATTTTCCAGTCATCTACTATTCTAGTATAATTGCAATGTTTTTGAACAAACTGCCTATGAAAACAGTATATTTTTAAAAATAAGAAACACTCAGAATGCATGTTCCAAATTATTATGCACAGCAGAGTTTTCAACCTTTTTATTTTTATTTTGAACAAAAAAATGGTCAATTGTGAAATTATAAGCATTATCAGCTTATTACAAAATGAAATCAAACAGTTTTCAAGTCAAAACTTTCTTCTCGGTGATGTTACATTTGCACATAGGACCCCTTGTTCGAAAGAAGCTTCTGAACTCTCTCGTCCATTGAATTTGTCAGTTTTTGGATGGTTTGTGCTTCAATTGTTTTGCATGTGGACAGAATACCCTCCCAGAGCTGTTGCTTAGATGTGAGCTGCCTCCCGCCATCATAGACACTCCTTTTG
Source organism: Dendrobates tinctorius (assembly GCF_039654945.1). Lineage (NCBI taxonomy): Eukaryota > Metazoa > Chordata > Amphibia > Anura > Dendrobatidae > Dendrobates > Dendrobates tinctorius. The sequence continues at coordinate 25,385,681 of NW_027361784.1, forward strand.
ATGATGCTCCAGAGGATCTCAATGGAGTTGAGGTCAGGGGAAGATGGTGGCTACACCATAAGTTTGTCCTCCCATAGCAGCCAGAGATGCAGATGTGTTATTTGCAGCATGAGACGGTGCATTATCATGCATGAAAATGATCTTGCTGCGGAAAGCACGGTTCTTCCTCTTGAACCATGGCAGGAAGTGCTGTTTTAGAAACTCCACATAGATTATGGAGTTCATCTTTACCCCTTCAGGGATCCTAAAGGGGCCGACCATCTCTCGCCCCATGATTCCAGCCCAAAACATTACTCCACCTCCTCCTTGTTGGCGCCTTAGCCGTGTTTTCATGGGGTGTCCATCAACCAGCCATCCTCCACTCCATCCATCAGGACCATCGAGCGTTGCACGGCACTCATCAGTGAGCAAAACAGTTTGGGAGTCAGTCTTCATGTATCGTTTGGCCCACTGGAGCCGTTTCTGCTTGTGTGCAGGGGATAGAGGTGGTCGACAGGATGGCTTACGCACAGCTGCAAACCTCTGACGGACCCTGCATCTTGTTGTTTGGGGGACGTTGGAGGCACCAGCAGCTTCAAAAACTTGTCTGCTGCTATGACAAGGCATTTTTGCAGCTGCTCTTTTAACCTGACGCAATTGTCTGTTGGAAAGAGTGCTCGATTTTTCCTTTTCAGCAGGCACACGTGTGTGCTGGGAATCAGCTACATACTTCTTGATTGTGCGATGATCACGATGAAGTGTCTTGGCAATTTTGATTGTAGTCATGCCTTGACCTAAATACTCCACAATTTGTTGCTTCTCAGCAGCCGACACATCCTTTTTCTTTCCCATTTTGGCAAAAAATGTAGGCTGCTTAATAATGTGGAACAGCCTTCTTAAGTAGTCTTGCCTTTATTTGGACACACCTGCCAAACTAATTTGCACAGTTATCTGCAATTGCTTTCAGTGATATAAAGAGCCCTGACACACATCACCATCAATGAGTTTAAATGACAAACAAAAATATTCTAACCTTATCACTCCTATACTCTTTTTGCATAATAATTTGGAACACAGTTTATTTGGAAGTCTGGTGGAATTTTTTATTGGCACAAGGTAATTTATTATTCTTTTTTTGGTCCACAGTTAGTCGCTGACACAGGGTGATTTGATTCTTGTTGATTTACATTGATTATATTGTTTTCAAATTACATTTTGGTTTGGGCTATATAGCAATCTTAAGTATTAACTTATTAATTGGCTTATTCTCTACACATTTTAGCCCGGTTTTATGGTTAGTCGGAGCCGCGAGTTTGAACTCGCATGCGCAGTATGAATCTGTTTGACTCTTTTCATCGGCACTAGTCTAATTGATTAAATCCCGGTATACGTCATCCAGGCTTTGTTGTGTCTGTCTGTTTGTCCGGGTAACTGCTAGCCACATGTGTTGTATTAATTCACCCTAATTGATTAACCCCGGTATACGTCATCCAGGCTTTGTCATGTTTGCCTTGTTGTCCGGGTAACTCCTAGCCGCATTTGCTGGATATAGCGGGCTGATTTGTTTCATTAGCACAGGGTGAATTAATCATTCTGTTATACATCACACATATGCTGATTTGGTTGTCCGGGCAACTATGAGTCATGTGCTTAGCTGTGATTGGACATGGATGATTTAACTCCACCCTGTGGATTTGTAATTGGTTAGCCAACGGTATAAGTCTCTATGACACCCGTCTTAAGACACGCCCCAGGAAGAAACATTTGCGGTGTGAAACGCGCGTCGGGGTCTGGAGGATCAGCGTGTCATTTGGCAGCACACTATTACGGGGAACGCCATCTCAGGTATCATGTTTTGTGTCGGGGTTTTTCTCTTCAATATGTTAATTGGGTACAGGGATGCCAGATGGGCTCATGTTCCTATCTTAGGAAACATATCACTCTTTTGACAGTCAATATTGTGGGCTGTTTTGATACCATTATTGCATTTTAAATATCTGCATAGGCACCTTATTGTTTGCTATTGATGGAGCATTTGTAATTGTATGAGTACACTTCTTTGTATGTGGAGGTGTTTAGGCTTTACAGGCGCACCTCATACAGCAATTCAATGATATGTATGCATGATACTGATTATTCTGTTTCCTGGGCATTTTGTCTCGTATATGGAGGTGTTTAAGCTCTATAGGTACACCTTATATATCAATATAATGACATGTGCATGAAATTGAGTACCCTGTCTCCTGAGTATTTGGCTTGTTCTCCCCATTTTGGTCTGATTTCTCCATGTTTTTGTCTGGTTTGAGGCACCAACAATTATTCTGTTTTATTTTATGTGTTAAAATTTAATAAAATTATTGATATTAATCTTGTGTTTAGATACTTCTTGATCACATCTATAGCTCAGTGGTTATAGGATCAGTATGTTCATTATCTAGGTAGAGTGTCACCTTTCCCATGCATAGGGAAATGGTTTGGGGTTGAATGTTCATTAATGTAATAGATTTGATCAACATTAATCTAATCCGCATGGAATCCTTAAAACGGTTGATAAATGTATGATCGCTGGGTGTCTGGATGCTGAAACCTCCACTGTTCCAAAAGGCAAAAGTCCAAAATTACCAGTAGAGAATACAACACTGATTGGAGCAATGGTAGCTCTTGGTCACTACATCCACCCAGGGGACAAAGGAACTCATGTTCTCGTAATTAGTGACCATATATTTATCACCTATGTTATTGCTATTTATGAGACAACAATGCTGAACATCTAGTCCTAGTTTGTGCTGTATTCCATTGAGATGACCATCGCTTTCGAATTGCCTAAAAATGTGCTGGAATATTTCATGCCTCGGTGTGTTCCATTGGTTTAAATAAATGTATTTGCCTTATTTATTGTGTGTATTCTGACAGACATGACACTTAGATTGCACACAGGGGGGCCATCCTGTCACTAAACAAGAGACTTATGAATAGAGATGAGCGAATATTTCAATATTTGGTTCGGCTCACGATCGCCGAATTTGCAATATTTGCCGACTTAATCGTCGATTTAATCGTCAAATATAGCCGAACATGCACAGCACAAAAGCCGGTGTTTCCCAAGCTGTCATCCAGTAGACACTGAGCACCGTGGGCTCAGTGTCTGCCTGTGAACTCCTCTTCCCTGTCTGAGGGCACCGCGAGCGTAAGAAAGGTCTCCTGCTGACAGTGCCGTCAGACAGGTCCTGCGAGTTCACAGCCAATGAACTCACTTTTCTTCTATCTATGTAATATATATACATATATATATGTGACTGACACACATAGTTTTATATATATATATATATATATATGTGAATGTTTCTATTCTATCTATTATATTCTAACTTGTCAAAGCAGTAGAGGCAAATCAATGGTTGAAATGAGTTTTTTTGAGAGTCCTTATGCAGCACTTTCACAGCGTCTACTGTAGTGACATGGACATCACCTATGTGAACACTCATGTGTCGTCTTGTAGGTGTAAGGACGACGATACAAGAGCATGTTGGGTTACAATTACAACCCAGCATTAAGAAGACCAGAGGGTGCAAGTGGCTACAGATGAGAGACAGAGTGACCGGCCCGGTATCCGGGAGAGTTTAGTAAAATTTACTTTCCCAGAAGACAGAAAACTATTATACTAATCATACTTTTTGGAAGTAGCTGCCCTATAGGTCCAATCCTTTAATGAACCTTGCAACATGACCACGTTTATTAGCCAAAGCCAGAAGCTCATCTACAGAACATGCATGATGTACAGATTGGATAGGTGAATGATATGCTTTCAACGTATAACAAATTGGAATCTTGTATTTTTCACACTCGCCTCTAGGGCTGTTCTAGATTCTTGCTTCTTTTTTCATCAATAGAATAAGAACCTATTTCAAAGTATTGAAGCATCTAAAGAGTATGTGCAAAGGTCATTCTCTGAAGAGGAAGAGGAGGTGAGCTGTGACATCACCAAATCAAGTCCCATCAGTTTAATTAAACACAGCTGGACTCCAATGAAGGAGCAGAACCCTCTCAAGGAGGATCACAAAGAAATGGACAGCATGTGACTTATATCTGAGTGTCTGAGCAAAGGGTCTGAATACTTATGACCATGTGAGATTTCAGTTTTTCTTTTTCACTGAATTTGCAAAAACTCCTACATTTCTTTTTTTTTCAGTCAAGATGGGGTGCAGAGAGTCCATTAATGAGAAAAAAATGAACTTTTTTGAATTTACCAAATGGCTGCAATGAAACAAAGAGTGAAAAATTTAAAGGGGTCGGAATACTTTCTGTACCCACTGTATATAGATATGTCACTTGTCATTGTAATCATTTCTGTGATGACAATGAGTCTGCTGAAAAGATTTCTGTAAAGAACAGAATTAATGAGTCTAAAATATCCCACATGGCCAGTGTACAAATTGCAAGATCTCTGTTTTTTTTTTAAATAAAGATTGTAATATGAAAAATAAAAATATAAATAATAATATAAAATAATACAATGTTGAACTCGATGGACCATGGTCTTTTTCTGTGCACGCATGTTTTTTAGCGGGTAATTATGTATATGGTATTATGAACTTATTATAGCACGCTAGGACTTTGTAGTACTACGCACTTTTGTATAAACAAATGTATATCAGGCATTTTTTGTCATATGTAATTATGTCTGAGCGCGGTTACATTTTGCACTCTATACATTTCCTATAATTATTATCAATTGTCTTCATCTATTGGTAGTGTTTTTTCACTAATGATTTTTGTATAGTTTCACTGCTCCTGTGAGCATTTTTTGAAGACAGGTGGTGTAGATCATGCAGATGTTGGACTTATCATTGGGTGATGTACACGAGTGGATCGCCTCTTTCCTGCAGGGGAGACGACCATCAGTTCTCACCTTCAGTTTAGTCCTTAGTTCTGCGTTTTTAATTTGGTCGTTTGCTTAGTGTTCCTAAGAATTTTTTCTTGCACCTTATCTTGTTTCTATATGATGGGATTTCTATGTTTGGGTGCATAGGATTGGATTTATTCCGATTTTTAAAGATTTTTTTGTATGTTTTCCAATATGAAATATTGCCATCCATTCACATTGGTATGTCTGTGTACACTGTGTTCCAAATTATTATGCAAAAAATATTTCCTCATATTTTCTCTAAATTACCTATATGAATTGCAGTCATTGTTATTTTCCAGTCATCTACTATTCTAGTATAATTGCAATGTTTTTGAACAAACTGCCTATGAAAACAGTATATTTTTAAAAATAAGAAACACTCAGAATGCATGTTCCAAATTATTATGCACAGCAGAGTTTTCAACCTTTTTATTTTTATTTTGAACAAAAAAATGGTCAATTGTGAAATTATAAGCATTATCAGCTTATTACAAAATGAAATCAAACAGTTTTCAAGTCAAAACTTTCTTCTCGGTGATGTTACATTTGCACATAGGACCCCTTGTTCGAAAGAAGCTTCTCAACTCTCTCGTCCATTGGATTTGTCAGTTTTTGGATGGTTTGTGCTTCAATTGTTTTGCATGTGGACAGAATACCCTCCCAGAGCTGTTGCTTAGATGTGAGCTGCCTCCCGCCATCATAGACACTCCTTTTGATGATGCTCCAGAGGTTCTCAATGGAGTTGAGGTCAGGGGAAGATGGTGGCCACACCATAAGTTTGTCCTCCCATAGCAGCCAGAGATGCAGATGTGTTATTTGCAGCATGAGACGGTGCATTATCATGCTTGAAAATGATCTTGCTGCGGAAAGCACGGTTCTTCCTCTTGAACCATGGCAGGAAGTGCTGTTTTAGAAACTCCACATAGATTATGGAGTTCATCTTTACCCCTTCAGGGATCCTAAAGGGGCCGACCATCTCTCGCCCCATGATTCCAGCCCAAAACATTACTCCACCTCCTCCTTGTTGGCGCCTTAGCCGTGTTTTCATGGGGTGTCCATCAACCAGCCATCCTCCACTCCATCCATCAGGACCATCGAGCGTTGCACGGCACTCATCAGTGAGCAAAACAGTTTGGGAGTCAGTCTTCATGTATCGTTTGGCCCACTGGAGCCGTTTCTGCTTGTGTGCAGTGGATAGAGGTGGTCGACAGGATGGCTTACGCACAGAAGCTCATCTACAGAACATGCATGATGTACAGATTGGATAGGTGAATGATATGCTTTCAACGTATTACAAATTGGAATCTTGTATTTTTCACACTCGCCTCTAGGGCTGTTCTAGATTCTTGCTTCTTTTTTCATCAATAGAATAAGAACCTATTTCAAAGTATTGAAGCATCTAAAGAGTATGTGCAAAGGTCATTCTCTGAAGAGGAAGAGGAGGTGAGCTGTGACATCACCAAATCAAGTCCCATCAGTTTAATTAAACACAGCTGGACTCCAATGAAGGAGCAGAACCCTCTCAAGGAGGATCACAAAGAAATGGACAGCATGTGACTTATATCTGAGTGTCTGAGCAAAGGGTCTGAATACTTATGACCATGTGAGATTTCAGTTTTTCTTTTTCACTGAATTTGCAAAAACTCCTACATTTCTTTTTTTTTCAGTCAAGATGGGGTGCAGAGAGTCCATTAATGAGAAAAAAATGAACTTTTTTGAATTTACCAAATGGCTGCAATGAAACAAAGAGTGAAAAATTTAAAGGGGTCGGAATACTTTCTGTACCCACTGTATATAGATATGTCACTTGTCATTGTAATCATTTCTGTGATGACAATGAGTCTGCTGAAAAGATTTCTGTAAAGAACAGAATTAATGAGTCTAAAATATCCCACATGGCCAGTGTACAAATTGCAAGATCTCTGTTTTTTTTTTAAATAAAGATTGTAATATGAAAAATAAAAATATAAATAATAATATAAAATAATACAATGTTGAACTCGATGGACCATGGTCTTTTTTTTTCAACCTGTGTAACTATGTAAATAAGTAAATTAAACATAAAAAATGTGATTTAAAGAACAGCTTAATTTCTGATGACACCTTTGTTTTAAAGGACCATAAATTGCAAAAAAGGTGGCACCAGCAAGATAGCTTTCATTTCCTTGGGAGACTGGTATGGTTGTTTGTGCCCCATATGACAGTACGCCATATGTAAGCGGCATAGACGGATGGTCCCATGCATGGGATGATCAGCGCTTACTAGTTTGCACAATGTTCAGTGTTTACTGTTTCCCGTTAACTGCGGTCTTCTCGGTTATTGCTCAGGTTCACAGACTTGGCTTCTCGATCTTCTCTGTTTTTCCACCAGGCCAAGTCCCTTTCGTGTCGTTGGTGAAGAGTAAAACATTCTGTGAAATCAGCACCGTCGTCCCAGACACGCGGCTCAGCGTAGAGTTGACCGAGAAACTTAATACACACGATTAGTGGTGTAAGCCTAAAATAAGTAAAGTCCTAATATTCTCTAGGAGCCAGCCTCATAACAAATACACCAGCTCAATAAATTAGGGTCATCAGATCGCATATAAATAATGCTCTCGAGTCCCATTGTGGGGTGTGTACAAGAAAAAGACTGTTTATTAATCTAGCAAAGTTTCTTTTTGGCAGGACTGTACAAAAGACAACAGAACTATATTTCATCCGTGTCCATGGCCACATTTACACGGCACTGCACAGTTCGATCCTTAGGGTGGTCTCGCTATCCCTTTGCGAAGGATTTAGTCATGTAAATAACTTCGAAGCCAATGCTGAGCTGATGGAAGTGACTTTTCTTCTTATGTCTTCTAAGGAAATGTTGCGTGTCCTTGAAGTGGAAAGCTCTGGAATCACATAGCGTCATACACGGGTCAAAATGGTGTCATTTATGGTCATTAATATATCTGTCAGTCAGTCCGGAAGCGCCCAGACTCAATCTTGGCCAATGTAAAATAAACAAGGAAAATACTGTATTTTGGGAAAATAGACTACACTGCTTTGAAATGGATGAAAAAATGTTGAAACTGACCAATTTTTGTACCTTTTCCACGTTCAGACTACTTACTTGGCTCCAAAGTAGATGTGCATCAATTGAATAAAACCCGTGTGAAGCCTATGTGCTCCAGTCCTATGTGTGTTAAATGGGAGAAAACCTGTCTAAAATTTAAAATTATTTTATTTGCCGGCTCGATCTTGAGCCATGGCGACTTGATGGATGAACGCTATGTGGCAAGGTCCATCTTGTACAAGTACAGATAGGTCCATCAGGGTCTTCTCCACTGCTATCTTGATTGTATCAAGCCATCGAGATACAAGTCTTCCTCTTCACCTCTATTTTTCTCACCATGATGTCCTCGTCCAGTGATAGCTCTCTTCGTATTATGTGTTCAATGTAGGCAAGTCGCAGCTTGGTGATCCTTGCTTCAAGTGACATGTCTGGCTTGATTTGTTCCCAAAAATTAAAGAAACATCCAATAAAGAATTCCTCTGTCATGCAACACCCCCAAGAAATGTTTAATTCTATATACTAGCTTAATAATTAGTTACAGTATTATTTGGACTATAAGGCGCCCTTATTTGCTCCAAAAATTTGGAGGAAAATGGGGAGTGCGTCTTATAGTCCGGATGTACCTGAAGTGGATGAGGGGTGGATGTGTGGCAGCGGCGGATGAGAGGTCACAGGAGGCTGGAGCCAGCTGCTGCAGCTAACCCCTGTACCCGCTATTAAAGACAAATAAATATTCACTGCTCCCTATGGCCCATAGTCCCTCCCACCTTTCTGCACTGAAGATAGCACCAAGAGAAGGGAGGGACTATGGGCGTGGGGAACAGAGACTATTCATTTCTCTTTTAATAGCAGGCACAATGTTATTTGCAGCCACTGGCTTCCTGCAGCGGCTAGGAGATCAGTTGTGCCCGCTACTGAAGAGAATGAATATTCACTGCTCTTCACTCCCATGAGTGTGGGGATCAGTGAAAGTTAATTTCTCTTTAATATCGGGCACAGTGGCTTCAGCTTCCGGCTTCCTGCTATTAAAGAGAATGAATTTTCACTGTTCCCCACGCCCATGGGAGTGAAGAGCAGTGAATATTCATTCATTTTAATAGTGGGCACACATGATCGCCCAGTTGCTGAAGGAAACTGGCTGCTGTGGCTAACTTCGTGCCTGCTATTAAAGAGAAATGAATATTCACTGCTCCATATACCCATAATGCCGGATGTGGGGAGCAGGAAGTATTCTTGCAGCTGTCCTCTGCTTGTAAGCAGCGCACGATGTCACTTCCATGCACTGCTTACAAGCATAAATCAGCTGCTGGCATCAGAACAGGACACTGCAAGGGAGCGCAGGGAAGGCAAGTAAAATGGATTAATTTTTTTATGTTTTTCTAATGAGGGCCATGCATACCGGGATGGTATGAGGGCCATGTATACCAGGATAGAGATGAGGAAGTCATGTATAACAAGATAGGGATGAGGAGGCCACACATACCAGGATAGGGATAAAGAGCCATGCATTCCAGGACAGAGATGAGGGGGCCATGAATACCTGGATAAGGATGAAGCCATGTATACCAGGATGGGGATGAGTGGGGCATGCATACCTGAATGGGGATGGGGACCATGCATAACATGATAGGTTTGAGGGGGCCATTTACACCTGGATTGGAGGCATATATACTGTATATTCCAGGATGAGGGGATATTAGTGTAGGAGGAGGAGTCCCCGCTGTGTATCCGGCCTGGAACCAAGGGGACTGTCACCAAGGTTCCTAGGGGGACTGTTTCCGGAGGACATAATTAGGAGACAGGACACAGAGAGTTTTAGAAAGGTTGGGGGCGGGGCCAATATCAAAGGGGCTGAGGACGCCAGGAAGCATCAGACCACAGAGCAGGAGAGAAGGAGACAGGAAGCTAGAGGGCGCCAGAGAGCCAGATCCAAAGCAAGGAGCAGAGAGCAGCGACTGGAGAGGCAAAAGGGAGACTCACCACTAACAGAAGGGGGACGGCACCGAGCCACCCAGCGGAGAGACACAGACCACCCGACCGTGCTTCCAGGGGCCGCCACCGCCCAACTCCAGCCCGCGGCTGTGGCCTGCCAGTTGCCGCCCACGGCCACTACCGCCCAACTCCAGCCCGCGGCTGCGAACTGTCCGCTGCCGCTTGCGGCCACTACCACCCGACTCCAGCCCGTGGCTGCTGCCTGGCCGCTACCGCCCGACTCCAGCCCGTGGCTGCAGCCTGTCCGCTGCCGCCCGCGGCCACTACCGCCCGACACCAGCCTGCGGCTGCGGCCTGTCCGCTGTCGTCCGCGGTCACCACCGCTCCACTCCAGCCCACGGTCGCGGCCTGCCCGCCGTCGCCCGCAGCCACCGCTACCTGTCCGCCACTGGTGGCTGCGACTCACACGTCCCAGTCCCCAAGCAACGCCGTCCCTCCTTCATCGGAAGGTGCAATGCAGAGGGACTCTTCAGGGCCCTGTTGTGCCCTCACTTCGCCTGGGTGTAGGAACGCCCGAAGCCTCTGTCAGATCCTCGTCGGCTGGGCCCAGCAGCTGAAACGCCGAAGCAAAACCAACCATCACTCTGCCGGACGTCAGAGAGGATAAGTGACACGTTGTAGTTAATACTCAGGACCCGTAGTCGGCAATATCGCTGCCCTATAGTGACCGGTCTTTGCCAGGTTAGTTGTGTTCATTTTACCAGTGTATTCTTGTTTGATCCCTGTGAGGATAACTATTGTTAGCTTGTTTGGTTGCTCTAGATAGCCCTAAGGCCTATATATATAAAAGATATAAAAGTTACATCTTGAGTTCATCCCATTCTCCCGTCTCGTCACCGCATCCCGCGTACCTGCTATTACTACATTAGTACAGAATTTATCACATATTTTGCTTAAATTTTTTTTCTATTTTCCTCCTCTAAAATCTAGGTGTGTTTTATGGTCTGGTGCGTCTTATAGTTAAAAAAATATGGTAGTTAGAAAGGTGCCTTCAGCTACAAGGTCTGATTCTGGCAGGTCCTCGTCTGGCTTATGTCCCTCTTTTCTAATTATCAGTTGAGCTCTAGGAGAGGTGAGCACTAACTGCATTGATATTCCCAACAGGCAGAAGCATTGCGCCATGTCCACAAACCCTGCCTCTCATGACTTGCAAAGGGTCACTCTTTATTAGTGATGGGCGAGCACTAAAATGCTCGGGTGCTCGTTGCTCGGTTTGAGCAAATTGGAATGCTCTGGTGCTCGACCCGAGCAACGAGCCCAATGTAAGTCTATGAGAAGCTCAAGCGTTTTTCCGGCGGCCCCCCCCCGGCGGACTGCATAGGGACTAGAAATTGCGGAAATCGTTGGAACAGTGCTCAAATGACATGCGAACATCATGGGGAAGACCTGTGGAAGCATTTCTGACTCCCAGGTCACTGCTTTGAACAATGTTGTCAGAGTCTTACACCACTTTTACAGACTCACAATAAAACATACAAAAATGAAACCAATATGGATTTTCCAGGGAAATATGTTAAGGAACATTATTTCCAGGGTTGTTCTGCCCTCTGATATAGGGCAGTCTGTTTGTGTTATGTGCTCCGAATAGGGCAGTCTGTTTGTATTATGTGCTGGGTTAATTATAGCACCATCTAGTGTCTTTGTTAGCATTATATAGTCTGTGCCTTTAACAGAAGCAATGCACATGGGATTGAAGCAGTGCTTTGTGGGAAGGAAGCAATGTATTCTGGGATGAAGAAGGACCATTTTTCTTCTGTGTATATCATAGGATGCACGTGTTTACCTGTCCTCCATCTTAATTCTCCAACTTGAATTCGTTATCCGGTCAATGCATATCTGGTAAGCTTAATCTTTCTTACAATGCAATGTGTGCAGAGAGTTTATTAGCTGCATAGTAGTAGGTAATTGGACACCTGTGTTTTCTTTCTATGTAAATTGAATCACACTAAATGCTTCCTGTATCTGTGTTAACTGTGTGATCATCTGCCCAATACTTATGTATGTTATTTGTATTACTTGTAGTTTTACCGCGCATGTTCTATACTCTTCACTAGAGTTGAGCGACTTTTGGATTTTTAGGGTCGCGTTTCGTTTCGTGAAACCCGACTTTTCCAAAAGTCGGGTCGAGCAAGATCGTCCGATTATAGGGAAAAGTCGGGGTCGTCCCGAAACACGAAACCCAATGTAAGTCAATGGGGAATAAAAGTCGGCAGTGAGAGAAGGACAGGAAACACACCAACAGTGCCCATTTGAATGCCAAAAGCATCAATTCTTCTTACTTAAGCTTGTCAACCTTAATTAACTTCATAATACAAGTTACGCACTGAAAAATGGGGGTTATTTGGCTACAGACTGTGGGGGGGGGCTGGCTACAGGTTTTCATGTGCCCTGGGCGAAAGAGCGCCCCTTTAACACATACCACAACTCATCATGCTCCGATACGGCAGAGAAATAGCGGTATAGTACAATGAAAAATACTTCACTTTTTACATCTCATGACGAGGCCCATCTATTTCTCCATACAGAATCATTGGTCCCATATAATGTTTGAAACAGTATATGATGAGCTCCACATAATGCTACAGTATATGTTGGTCCCCATGGATGAAGCTCCACTGTCTTATGGGCCCAAATAATGCTCCAAACATAATGGGCCCCATTTCTAATGCTCTAGTGTATAATGGGCCCTGTAAATGCTGCTCCAGTGTCTGATGTCCACCTTTGGAATGTTCCAGTGTATGGTGGGCCCCATCTATCATTCTCCAGAGTATAGTGCTCCCCAAAAATTGCTGTCCCAACATTGAAAACAATCAAATAAGTCTCCTCGCTAGGGAATCCCTGTACTAGTCTGGACTCCTCGTCGTCCCCATCTTCCATCTCACTGCACAGTATTTCAACCTTGCAAGTGCTGTGATCCTGAGCAAGCAGGGGGGGCCCACTCATTGGCGACAGCACTGGCACAGGGCCCCTGATAGTACGGTGGTGTGTCTGATGGCGGGTGGGCCGAACCTGCACTTTCATCTGCAGCTTCCTCTTTGTCACAGTGTAAGATGGAACTGTATATGGGAAGGGTAACCTGAGTTTCATCAGGGTCAGATTCAGGCCGTGTAGCGTGCGAGGGGAATGTAGTGGTCTGGGTCAATGTACCAGCAGATTCATCGAGCAGTGGCTGGGCATCAGTGCACTTGTGTCGCCCCCAGGAGTACGGTCGCCACAGTGGCATTACCTTCTTCCTAGGGAGTGTGATGTCATGCTTGGGAGCAAGGAACGATCTCTCTTGCAGGTTAACTGATTGGGCGGCGTTATTCCCACGAGTCATGACCCTCCAAACAGCGTTCATGAAGGCAAAGTGTTTGTTTTACGTGGGCAGTATGGTTGCAAAGCTGAACCTTAAAGGAATGTCCAGAAGGGCACCACCAGGAGTGGAGCCTACGGTTAAATTCGACTCCACCTGGGAAACCTCAACCATGCCAGCTACAGAACAGATGCACACATTGCAAGCTTAATTCCGTTAACGAACGAGACTCCGTCATGCCCCACGGTCCGAGTCCGGCTTACTAGAGAGACACGTGAGGCTCTGGCACATGAGATGGGCCAATAACTGGTGTGTCATGCCTTTACATGTCCGTGGCTGCATGTGCGCTACACTGAAAAGGCCAGCGTTTGTCGCTTACAGGTGCAGATAACCCGCTGAACAACGTTAGTGATGGGGATCACTGATTACAATTATTACCCGCGAACAATGATTTCCCAGTAAGTGCAGGTCAACCGCAGTTCCGGAATTAGGCCTAACCATCATTCCTGAAAAAATGAAAAACTTACGTGTGCAAACCACAGGTGCTGTAGCTTGCTTAACTGCTTGCCAGCCGTTCTCACGCCCAGTATGGATTACACGTGATTGCACAAAGGTGAGAAAGGGTACCGTATCCCCAGATAACATGTATTGATAGCGTACAAATTCAAAATATATGTCTATACATCAGGAGGCAGGCTCAGATGGTGTTAGGCCCAGTATGGATTGCACGTGATTGCACAAAGGTTAGAAAGGGTACCGTATCCCCAGATAACATGTATGGATAGCATAGTGTACACATTCAAAATATATGTCTATACATCAGGAGGCAGGCTCAGACGGTGTTAGGCCCAGTATGGATTGCACGTGATTGCACAAAGGTTAGAAAGGGTACCGTATCCCCAGATAACATATATGGATAGCGTACACATTCAAAATATATGTCTATACATCAGGAGGCAGGCTCAGACGGTGTTAGGCCCAGTATGGATTGCACGTGATTGCACAAAGGTGAGAAAGGGTACCGTATCCCTGGATAACATGTATGGATAGCGTACACATTCAAAAGATATGTCTATACATCAGGAGGCAGGCTCAGACGGTGTTAGGCCCAGTATGGATTGCACGTGATTGCACAAAGGTTAGAAAGGGTACCGTATCCCCAGACAACATGTATGGATAGCATACACATTCAAAATATATGTCTATACATCAGGAGGCAGGCTCAGACGGTGTTAGGCCCAGTATGGATTGCACGTGATTGCACAAAGGTTAGAAAGGGTACCGTATCCCCAGATAACATGTATGGATAGCGTACACATTCAAAATATATGTCTATACATCAGGAGGCAGGCTCAAACGGTGTCAGGCACAGTATGGATTTGACGGCCCAGACTACACAGCGGAGGAGCAGGGAGAGGTAAAGATTGCAAATGCTGGGGCCCTGCCCAAGCAAGGGGGGCCAACTCGTGGGCGTCGGTACTGGCACTGGGCCCCTCATAGTACGGCGGTGTGTCTGACGGCGGGTGTGCACCACCACCATCAGAGACACTTGATTGCACTATGAGGGACCCTGTGCCAGTGCCCGCGCCCAAGAGTTGGCCTACCCACCTGTCCAGGGCAACGGCACTCGCACGGTGTCGTGCGCTAGGTGGTGACCCCGGCCATGGGGGGGGGAGGCAGCACAGTTAGGGAGTTTTAGAAAGTGGCATATGTTGATGTTGGACATTCAGCTGATGCAAAAGGTGAAATAGGTCAAGTCCCAGGAAGAGGTGGACCAAAGCAAGCCATTTTTCTGTCACCCTATGTGTCATCAGGGGAAGGTAGGACAAAATCCTTGGAAACCCATGCGTGGTTCATTTTAATGAAGGTTAGATCATCCACATTTTGGGTTGACAGACGGGTCCTTTGTTCTGTCATGATTGATCCAGCTGCACTGAAGACTCTTTCTGATTGCACACTTGCAGCTGGGCAAGCGAGCTCCTGTAAGGCATATTGTGCCAATTCAGGCCAGGTGTCCAGTTAAGCGGCCCAATAGTCAAAGGGGAATGACCTGTGTGGGAGAACATCGATATGGGAGGAAAAGTAGTTTGTAACCATAGTTGACAACTGCTGTCTCCTGTCACTTTCCATCGATGCAGTATTACCAGTTGTGTGAGCGGTACTTGAAAAATCAGTCCACAACATTGTCATGAAACCCCTGTCTCCAACGCCATTTCTGCTGTGTGCACCACGAACACCTCTGCCAAGCTGACCCCGGCCCGTACGGCTCGTGTGAGAACCATCACCGCTGCTGTGTGCTGGGAATGCCTCAAGCAACCGATTTACCAGAGTTGCTTGTTTATTAGCCAATATTATGTCATGGTTCTCCTGTGGCATGATGTTTTGTAATTTGCCTTTATAGCGTGGATCCAGGATGCTGGCCAACCAGTAGTCGTCATCGTTCATCATTTTGGCAATGCGGGGGTCCCTTTTTAGGATCTGCAAGGCATAATCTGACATGTGGGCCAATGTTCCCGGTGTCAATGATGCACTGCGAGTGCTGGTTGGAGGAGCACTTTCTGGCAAGTCCACATCCCTCCAGTCACGCACAAACCCTGTACCAGACCTTGCCACACCAACATTTTCACTTGCCCCACGAGATGCATCCTCCTCCCCTAAGTAATCATCCCCATCATCCTCCTCCTCCTCTTCTTCCTCCACCTCGTCCAGGAGAGGTCCCTGAGCAGACAATGGCTGAATGTCATCAAGGATTCCCTCCTCCTCTTCCTCCTCATCAACATTGGCTGCAGAAGCCTGCTCCTTAAGGTGCGTCAAAGTTTGCATGAGCAGACGCATAAGTGGGATGCTCATGCTTAGGATGGCGTCGTCTGCGCTTACCAGCCGTGTGCATTCCTCAAAACACTGAAGGACTTTACAGAGGTCTTTCAGCTTTGACCACTGCACACCTGTCAACTCCATGTCTGCTCTCAAAGTGCCTGGCCGTGTATCCTCCCACAAATGCATTATGGCCTGCCTCTGCTCGCACAGCCGCTCCACCATGTGCAGGGTGGAGTTCCACCTTGTTGCAATGTCGATAATGAGGCGGTGGTTGGGAAGGTGGAGCAATCGCTGCAGCTTCTGCATACGAACGGTGTGTACAGGCGACCGGCGGATGTGCGCGCACAGTCTTCGCACCTTCTGGAGCAGGGCTGTTAACTCCGGATAATTTTTGAGGAAGCACTGCACCACCAGGTTCAAGGTGTGAGCCAAGCAAGGTATGTGGCTGAGTTTTGAAAGGGCTATGGCTGCCACAAAATTACGGCCGTTATCACTAACTACCTTGCCTGCCTCAAGATGTACACTGCCCAGCCATGACTCAGTTTGTCGCTTCAAGTACTCGGCCAGCACCTCGGCTGTGTGTCTGTCGCACAAACACATCATCTGCAACACAGCCTGCTGACGCTTTCCACTAGCTGCTCGATAGGGGGACACCTCGTGTGCAACAGTGGCAGCTGCAGATGGAGTGCTCGTACGACTGCGCTCTGTGGACGAGCTTTCGCTTCTGGAGGAGGAGGAGGGTCGAACGCCTACAGCCAACTGTTTCCTATACCGTGGGCTAGGCAGCACTGTCCCACCACCGCTGTCCCCTGTGGACCCTGCATCCACCACATTAACCCAGTGCGCAGTGATGGACATGTAACGGCGCTGGCCATGCCGACTGGACCATGCATCAGTTGTGAGGTGCACCTTTCCGCTCACTGACTGCTTGAGTGCATGGACAATGCGGTCTTTCACATGATGGTGGAGGGCTGGGATGGCTTTGCGAGAGAAGAAGTGGCGACTGGGTAGGTCATAGCGTGGTACTGCATAGGCCATGAGTTCGCGGAAAGCTGCGCTTTCCACCAACCGAAAGGGCATCATCTCAAACGAGATTAGTTTGGCAATGTGGGCGTTCAAACCCAGTGTACGCGGATGAGAGACTGAGTACTTTCTTGACCTACTCATAGTGTCTGGGAGGGTGAGCTGGACTTGAGAGCTGCATATGGTGGAAGTAGCGGTGGACAGGGCAGACTGAGAGAGGGTTGATGATGGTGATGGAGTTGGTGTTCTTTCTGATGGCCTAGAATCAGTCTTTCGTTGATATAACAGTGGGATTCCTTGACTGCTGTGGCCTTGCAACGACACCTCAACATTTGCTGCTGTGCTAACCGGTGGGCTTACAGTGGGGGAAACAATGTAGCATTGCTGACTACCTTTGTTGTGATCAGTTGCACATGTGGCACTTGAGGTTTGGTGTTGTGTCCACGCTTGCAAGTGCATGCTGGTTAAATGTCTAAGCATGCAACTGGTATTCAAATTTTTCAGATTTTTCCCTCGGCTAAAGGTCTTTGCGCTCTTCTTACAGATAACCTTGGCCTGATCATGAGGATTTTGTTCAAAAAAGTGCCACACTGCACTCTTCCTACTTTGGCAGACATTTTGCGGCCTAGCACGCTGTGATGTTTTGACCCTCTGGACAAGCTGTCCAGCAACTCTTTTGATTTTTGGAACCTGTCTTTGGAGTGCTCCGGGCCTGCCAGATAACAGCTGTTGCGATGTCGATGTCTGCTGTGGATGCTCCTCATCTGAGCTATTGGAAGCAGCACCCTCTTCCCCCAATGGATGCCAATCTGGGTCAACAACTGGGTCATCCATCACCTCCTCTTCAATGTCATGTGCACCTTCCTCTGTGTCACCGTGTATGGTGGTATAGTGTGCGGGAAGGGGCACCTGAGTCTCATCAGGGTCAGAATCTGGCTCTGTACACTGCGAGGACAATGTAGTGCTCTGAGTGAAAGTACCAGCAGAATCATCCATCAGCGGCTGTGCATCAGTGCACTCCATGTCAGATTCATCTTGGCCTGGGTAATTCACCATTTGACTTGATAATCCAGGAATGGTATGTGAAAACAGCTCCATGGAGTAATCAGTAGTATGGCCTGCGTCATCCTTCAATCTTGGTTGGGGTGAAGGACACAAGGAAAGGTGTGGTTCATGAACATGAGCCTCCAATGACGACTCAGTGCTTTTACTTTTTACAACTGAAGAAGAGGAGGCGATAGAGCTGGAGGCTGAGTCAGCAATGTAAGACAAAACTTTTTCCTGATGCTCTGGCTTTAAAAGCGGTTTGCCAACTCCTAGAAAACTAAGCCTTCGAAGCCTTATGGAGCCAGACGATGACGCAGGCTCAACACCTCCTGCATTCGGTCCTATTTTGCTCTTTCCACTACCATCAGATCCACCACCAACACCATCATTACCAGCTGCCAACCCCTGCCCAATTCCACGGCCTCTTCCACCAGCCTTCCTCATTTTTGGTAGAAATGTAGACAAAATCCAACAAACTATATAGTAATGTAAAACAAGGTACAAGGTGTCTATAGGACAGGGGAGATTTTGAATTTCTGCTCACACTAGTGGACACTGGACACTTTTGGATTGTGTGAGGCCCACTGAATATCTGAGCGCTATGTCACAGGCTCGTTGGCACAGCTGTGACCAAAGTGACTAGAGGATAAGTGAGATTTTGAATTTCTGCAGACACTTGTGGACACTGGACACTTTTGGATTGTGTGAGGCCCACTGAATATCTGAGCGCTATGTCACAGGCTCGATGGCACAGCTGTGACCAAAGTGACTAGAGGATAAGTGAGATTTTGAATTTCTGCTCACACTAGTGGACACTGGACACTTTTGGATTGTGTGAGGCCCACTGAATATCTGAGCGCTATGTCACACGCTCGATGGCACAGCTGTGACCAAAGTGACTAGAGGATAAGGGAGATTTTGAATTTCTGCAGACACTGGACACTTTTGGATTGTGTGAGGCCCACTGAATATCTGAGCGCTATGTCACAGGCTCGATGGCACAGCTGTGACTAAAGTGACTAGAGGATAAGTGAGATTTTGAATTTCTGCTCACACTAGTGGACACTGGACACTTTTGGATTGTGTGAGGCCCACTGAATATCTGAGCGCTATGTCACAGGCTCGATGGCACAGCTGTGACCAAAGTGACTAGAGGATAAGTGAGATTTTGAATTTCTGCAGACACTTGTGGACACTGGACACTTTTGGATTGTGTGAGGCCCACTGAATATCTGAGCGCTATGTCACAGGCTCGATGGCACAGCTGTGACCAAAGTGACTAGAGGATAAGTGAGATTTTGAATTTCTGCAGACACTGGACACTTTTGGATTGTGTGAGGCCCACTGAATATCTGAGCACTATGTCACAGGCTCGATGGCACAGCTGTGACCAAAGTGACTAGAGGATAAGGGAGATTTTGAATTTCTGCAGACACTTGTGGACACTGGACACTTTTGGATTGTGTGAGGCCCACTGAATATCACAGCGCTATGTCACAGGCAGAAATTGGCTAGTGTATCACAAACTACAAGGTGTATGTAGAATTGGGCAGAGTAGGAATCTCCCTAGAGTGCAGGTCTGTAAGAACGGAACATGTCCTCGACTTATTCTCACAGAGTGACACAGATAGCTTCACTGTGGCTGTGATAACAGCCGTTACACGGTACTGTGTGAGGAGCGTACACCGCTGTATGGTGTGAAAAAATGCACGCTCAGTACCTCAGCAGACCAAAAAACAAAAATTTGGGATTGCTTTTAAAAAAGCAGTTTGCAGCTCAGTACCTCAGCAGGACAAAAAAAAAAATAGGGATTGCTTTTAAAAAAGCAGTTTGCAGAGCAGTGGGTAAACAGCAATGCAGCTGTCAGGAAGCCTTAGAAGGCAGCCCAACAACCAACACCACTGATACACCACAATATAGCCTCCCCTTGCACTGCACACACAGTGACTGGTGTGTTGTACAGGCACAATCGCTAGCAGCAGAAGCAGTTTTTTTTTCTTCTTCCCTGCCTAACACTCTCCCTACAGAATCAGCAGCAACCTCTCCCTATGCTAAGATCGGCAGAAGTAAGATGGCGGTCGGCGTGCACGCCCTTTTATACCCCCTGTGACGCCCACCAAAGCAAGCCAATCACTTGCATGCCCTTCTGAAAGATGGTGGTGACCCGTGCCTATGTCATCACGTTGCCCACAGTGTCCGTGGATCCTGATTGGCTGAAAAAGAGCGCAAAACAAACTTTTGAAACGCGACTTTGGCGCGTAAGTCGCCGACCTCGTGGGCGACCTCATCCTAGGGTCGGGTTTCATTTCATGAAACCCGACTTTGCCAAAAGTCGGTGACTTTTGAAATTTTTCGACCCGTTTCGCTCAACTCTACTCTTCACAAATAAACAAGTTAGACTACAGAGAACAGTCTGCTTATTTTGGAAGACAGAGCTGTGGTTTATGCTGTATGCTGGATTGCACATCGTGTCAGCGTGCCTGAAGGCAGAATAAGAGTAATGACTTGTATATAAGACAAAATAAATAATCAAAAACAAAAATGCTCCTCCACACCTTGAGCTATGTTTTCAGCTTTAGTTTCTGTTCGTGGATCTCGCTCCCTGGCGCTACCATGGTCTCCTGCTCCTTCTCTCCCGTTCTGCTGACTTACCCTGACTGGCGTCCTCCACCCCTTTTATATAGGCTCTGCCCCTAACCGTTCTGTCAGTCTCAGCGGTCCGTCCCCTAACTCTGCTCCCTGGAAGCAGACCCCCTAGGAACTTAGATGACGATCCCCTTGGTTCCGGCCTGGACATTCGGCGGGGGCCCTTCCTCCTACAGCACATTAAAAAAGAAAATTATAATTTTTCAGTTGCAAAAAGTTAGACAACCCATATCACAGTTTGTCATTTGTTTGGGTTGAAATAAACCTGTACAGGCCTGATCCAGAGGCCACAAACAAATTCTTCTGTATGTATCACCATACAGTAAGGCTAAGTGCCCACGTTGCAAAAATGCTGTCCACAGCATTTCCGTAGCTCCCTGCCGCGGGTAAAACGCATGCGGAATTCGCATGCGTTTTCTCGCAAAACACAAGCGTTTTGCAAGCGTTTTTAGCTTGCAGAATGCTTGCGCTTTCCAAGCGATTTGAAGCATCACTTGGAAAAGTGGTTCACAGGTTGGTCACACTTGTCAAGCATAATGCTTGACAAGTGTGATCACCTTACTGTTGATGCTGCCTATGCGGCATCAGTAGTAAAAGATAGGATGTTAAAAATGATAAAAAAGTATGGTTATTCTCACCTTCTGACGTCCTCCAATCTTTTCAGCGGCGCTCCCGGTACGTTCTATACCCAGGGATGCTTTGCGCGAAGGACCATTGTGATGTCACGCTTGCGAGACCGCGACGTCATCTCCGGTGATTCGCGCAATGCATCCCTGGGAACGGAAGATATTGGCAGCGTGGTTGAGCGGCGGGAGGACTCCGGGGGCCATCAGAGGGTAAATATATCCTGATTTTTTATTTTAATTCTATTTTTAACAGGATTATGGTACCTAGGGCATAGAGGCGAGTCTCCTCTCCTTCAGACCTTGGGGGTACCATCTGCACATGAAGCGCTCACTTTACGCATGGTGGGCATAGCCACATGCATAAAGTAAGCGTTTCAATGCAATTCTTTGGCGGCGGAATCGCAGCGATTCAGCAGAAATAATGAACATGCTGTGGATTTTACTTCTATGCGATTCCGCGGCGGAAAATCCGCAGCATGGGCACAGCAACTGCGGAATCCCATAGGATTGCATGGGAATGCATTTTTAAGCGCTTCCGCTGTGGCAAAAACGGGGCGGAAACACTTAAGAAAAGCAACATGGGCGCACAGCCTAAGGGACCTGACTTGAAAAATATTTTTGTAGCATCTAGTATTTTATAGAGACCTGGTACATAGGCCATACAAAAAAAAATTATTCTGTTATTAACGTCATACAGTAAGGGACCTGAGTTAGAAAACAGTTTGTGGCATCTAGTGTGTTATAGAGGCCTGGTACATAGTGCCCAAAAACAAAAATTCTTCTGTTATTAACGTCATACTGTAAGGGACCTGATTTTAAAAACAGTTTGTAGCATTTAGTGTGTTATAGAGGCCTGATCCTTGATAAAAAAATAAAAAATCTTTTTTCTGTGACTAACACTATACAGCACGCCATATTGTATTGCAACTTTGAATTTACTGTTGCTAAAAATCAGCTCTTTGCAGAGGTGGTGCAGAGTTTAAAATCTTATTTTTAGGTGTTAGTACTGTGCTCCTACCTATCATATACTGCCATATAGTGCTCATATACTACCATATATAGTTAACACATAAATCAATATAGTGCTCATATACTGGCACATAGTGCTCATATAACATCTTATAATGCTCACATACTACCATATAGTGCTCACATATTGCCATATAGTGCTCATATACTGCCACACAGTGTAGTGCTCACATACTGCCATATAGTGCTCACATACCACCTTATAGTGCGTGAAAAACAATATGTTTACTTTTCAAAAAAAATTAAATTTTAAAAATTAAAAAAATTGTGTGGTCTCTCGTGTAATTTTCACATCCAGCAGGGGGAAAGCCGACGGCTGAGGACTGATGTTAATATTCTGATAGGAGGTAATATCTCCCGCAGTGTATCACTGTGTCGCCGTCAGAGTTCACCAGAGTTCATCACTCCGGTGCTCTCACTTTACGGCAGTACTGCTGTGTGAGAGCTTTCCCATGCAGCGGTGCCGTAAGTGATAGCACGGAGCCGATCAACTGATACACTTCAGGGGCAATTATCTCCTGTCAGTGTATTGCCGAGCGGGTAGAGCGGTCACATCTCTTGATGTGACTGTTCTACATGTGAAATCGCTGTGGAACAAACTGGATTACATTGTACTACACCGGACAGGGAGTAAATGTTGTTTTATTATTTTATGTTATTTTTAGGAGACGAGGGCATCTGGGATTTGGTGTTCGGTGAGTATAATGTGTTTTTATTTCTATGAGAATGTGTATATATTATGTATCAATATGTATGTATTATGTGAATTATGAATATGTATGTAATTTTACTTTTTTTTTTTAATAGTGAGCACAGGCGCCGCCAGATGATACTAATCTCCCATCAGCGGCACCTACTGTCACTGTTTTCAGTGACACCAGAGATAGCCTGATGGGGGCAGTAGTCTCACCTGGCCAAGCCTGCTTCACCGCTGTGGGTCACAGTCAGCTGCGGAATCACGCTGACATCTGACAGCATGATCCCACAGTGCTGTGACCAACAGTACCGGTGGTAGCGTTGCCGCACACACAGACACACGCACACACCTGCAGACACACACAGACACCTGCACACACACATAGACACCCACACACACCTGCAGACACACAGACACCCGCACACACACACGCAGACAGCCGCACACACACGCAGACACCCGCACACACACAGACACCCGCACACACAGGCAGCTGCACACAGACAGCCGCAGACAAACACATATTCTCAGCTAAATTTCAAACTCAACATTGTTCACATCAATGACCTGGGAGTCAGGAATTCTACCAGAGGTCTTCCCCATGCTGTTCCCATGTCATTTGAGCACTTTTCCCATAGATTTCCACAGTTTTTAGACCCCTAAAAGACCTCCGGGGGGTCGCAACAAAAAATGCACCCGAGCATTAAAAAATGTTTGACCAGAGCAACGAGCACCCGAGCATTTTAGTGCTTGCTCATCACTATAAAAGCAAGCTCATAATGAGCCCACATAAGGAAACACAAACCGACAAATCAACAACAACAAATAATCAGGGAATGAGAGTCTAAATGGAAATGAATAAAACTACTCTAAGACTTTGTTAACAAGCTGTATCAACACACAAGCTCAGTTGATCAATTAAACCACATTTTTGGTTGTTGGTGCACCAGGTACCATTTCAATAGATTGATTAATTCAACAATATATATAATATAGCTAATACTAGAGAAGAGAGAGAGGATTCAAAAAGATATAAATAAACTGGAGAAGTGGGCAGCAACTGACAGAATGGTTTTTAACAGGGAAAAATGCAAAGAACTACATCTGGGCAATAAAAATGAAAAAAGCATACACAGAATGGGAGGAATAGGGCTAAGCAACAGCACATGTGAAAAAGACTTGGGTATACTAATAGATCACAGACTGAACATGATTCAACAGTGAGATGCAGCAGCAAAAAAGGCAAATACAATTCTAGGATGTATTAACAGAAGCATACAGTCTAGATCACGTGAAGTCATTATTGCCCTCTACTCCTCTTTGGTCAGACCTCATCTGGAGTACTGTGTCCAGTTTTGGGCACCACATTTTAAAAAAGACATCAACAAACTGGAGCAAGTTCAGAAAAGAGCGACCAGAATGGTGACCGGTCTACAAACCATGTCCTATGAGGAACGGTTACAGGATTTGGGAATGTTTAGCTTGCAGAAGAGAAGACTGAGAGGAGACTTAATAGCTGTCTACAAATATCTCAAGGGCTGTCACATTGTAGAAGGATCATCATTATTCTCATTTGCACAAGGAAAGACTGGAACCAATGGGATGAAACTGAATGGGAGGAGACACAGATTAGATATTAGAAAAAAACTTTTTGACAGTGAGGGTTCTCAATGAGTGGAACAGGCTGCCATGAGAGGTGGTGAGTTCTCCTTCCATGGAAAAGTCTTCAAACAAAAGCTGCACAGACATCTGACTGGGATGATTTAGTGAATCCTGCTTTGAGCAAGGGGATGGACCAGATGATCCAGGAGGTCCCTTCCAACTCTAACATTCTATGATTCTATGATAATAGTACGTGTTCTTGCACCAGGTGCCATTTCAATGAGTTGATCAGTTCAATTTCACCATTAATTGTTGGTGCACCAGGTGCCATTCCAATGAATTAATCAATTCAACTTTACTATTAGTTGTGAGTGAACCAAGTGTCCTTTCAATGGATTGATCAATTCATTCTTTCATTCATTACTAGTAGTTATTGGTGCACCAGGTGCTGTTTCAATAAATTGTTCAATTCAACTTTACTAGTACGTAGTTGTTGGTGGACCAGGTGATCACTCAATGGATTCATCAATTTAACTTTACTAATGGTCGTTGGTGCACCAGGTGACCACTCAATGCCTCCTGGTTCTTCTTCGATCGCTTAACCAAGTTGGTTTGACTTTGCTCTTTTGGTTCTTTCCAGCCTAGATAATAGAACCAGTCATCTTGGTGTACATCTTGGCATGGATACATAAAAACCTTCACAAGTGAAAAAAGTAATAAGAATAGTAATAATACTATAAAAATGGATGTCTTCTACATTTACAGTTTGCTTTACTCTTTGCACATGATATGTCTGACAGAAGCAGCAGATCTCAGATGTCTTCAGACATGGCAGCCATGTGTGTGAGAGGCCGGGTAGGGAGATCGTATTTACATTAAAACTTTTAGGGCTAAGAATGTGCTTCTTGACAGAAAGCAACCCCGTCCTTTCTGAGCCGCAGCAACTATTCAATACTTCTATCTGTTCTCCAGTAATTCAAAACCATGAATTAAACCAACACAGACGGCAGAATTTGACTCTTAAAAGAAAAGTCATGTGACGCCCCAAATCCTTAGAAATAGTAACCTCCTGGATTCAATTGACTCAAGTTCTAATTTCCTGTTTACAACAATTGGAATTAATGAAATAAAAGTGTCCCAGGCCTGGGTGGGATTTACTGACTTATTATGCTTATTTTTGATTTGTTGCTATGAATCATTATGATTTGTTTAGTTGGCTGAGATTAATGAAGAAGAATTGTGCAATTGTTAAACTAAAACCATTTATCCCTGTGCGTGAGCGCCATGTACCAGACTGCGGTTTTATTCTAAAACAATCTATATGTTTTCATGTGTGATGAATCTGTCTTGGATACTTGAAGATATTAAAATCCTGATATCTAATCACCTGTCGCTCTTCGCAGTCAACCTTTGCACGAATTAATAGTACAAAAAAAATGTAAGAATCATTTCAACGCACCTTAACTTAATATAGCTCCACTTTTTCTTCCCCTCTTATTTCCTGAACTCATCATTCTCTCTGAAAAACAGCTAAAATCCAACTTGAGCAAAACAAGAGGACTGCCAGCTATCTGAAAGCTTAGATTACAGCTGCCTATTAAAATCCATGAAGAAGGGAAGGGGAAGGGAGCAAGGTGAGAGAGCGAGGCAAATACACACACACATGTAATCTTTCTAGTGTGATAGAGCGGCTCACTTGGCTGGACACAGAGGTACAGTAGAAACGGAACGCTGTTTCTTTAAGAACATCCTTGGTTTATTAAGTGCAGCATTGTTGTGAGTTCATTTTTCCCCTTCACCGTCGATGTCTGATGAACTCCCTCTTCTGGTGAAGGAAGGTAGTGAGGCTGATTACCATACACCTGATCTTGTAGATGATGACTGGGTAACAGGAACTTCTGACTGGATATAAGGCAGCCGACACCCTTCTGAGTCGCTGGTGATTTCTCTGCTGGATTCTTGGAGACCAGTCTGATTCCTGCTTCCCAAAGATAAGTTTTTGCTCTGCTATTGAACTTATTAGTTTTGTTTTGTTTACCTTGTTTTTTGGAGTTCAGCCATCCCCGGTCGGGGGTGTGCTGAGTTCCATTTTTGTCTCTGATTAGTTTGTCTCTTTGCTCTGTCTTCAGAATTTACCTGAGTGCTGATATAGTCATTTTGAAGTCCTAGCAACTTCAGGGCCTGTTTTTCCTATCAGACGGTTGGGACACTTTTTGGTAGGGTTTTTTTACAGATTGCAGACAGCAGCTTTTCTATCCTGTCCTTTTTAGTTAGCTTGGGCCCCATCGTTTGCTCAACCTATCTTTCAATCTGTGTTAGTGTTTTCATCTTGCTTCACCATCATTATATGTTGGGGGCTGCCTATTGCTTTGGAGTCTGCTCTGGGGCAGTTTAGATTTCCCCTTTCTTTCTTTAGGCCTATTTAGTTCTCCAGCTGTGATCGAGGGGTCTAGGGCATCGTAGGAACCCCCCCACGGCTACTGTTAGTTGTTGTGGATAGGATCAGGGGTCTGCAATCCGATAACTACCAACCTCTCCGGTTTTCTGGACTTAGCTTGTATTTTTGTTTTTTCCTCCTTCGGTGACTCATTCATAACACAGCATAAACCAAGGAAAAAGTAAACATGGCCCTCTGGGCAAAACAGTAAAAAAAACCAGTTCTTCTCCTAGAGGGGATCAGCCCGCTCAGGGTTAGCAATGTCCATGGTTCAGGTCCTTTAACACAGGCACAAACACTTCCCTTGAGTGTTCCTCTCCAAAACACTGAACACCGCTGCCTTTGGAGGCCAGCTACTAAAGCCCCCGACCACACGAGCATCGTATATATCTCCAAATGTAATCAATAACGACATTAGGCTACCATGCAGAAAATGAGCCCTCACCCAGCTCCATTGACTGAAAAATAAAAAATGTTATTGCAATTCAAGGTACCGTATTTTGCTAATTATAAGACGTAGCAGATCATAAGACGCACCCCAAATTTTGGGGAGGAAAATAGGAAAAAAATGTTGTAATATGGTGACTTGAGTCTTATAATTCACTTTTACTGTAGCTTAACAAGGGTGGCAGCTGTGGTGGAGAGGAGTCCTTGGTTCGTTGTTGGTGGTAGCAAGAGAGAGGGGCGATGCTGAGATCCCCAGGCTGGGAGTAGTGGGTGTTTGGCTGTGCAGCACTGTGGTGGGATCCGGGCTTTCACAAAATGTATGCAGTGCCCCCCCACACTTTCCATGGTTTTCAAAACAGTGGACTTCTGGAAAATGGCTGCATGCGGAGATTGAGATCTCATAAGCTGAGATCTCGGAAGACGAGATCTCTGTGTAGATTTCTCAATCTGCACATGCGCCGCCTCTGGCGACGATTTTCCTGAGCTCCACCACATTGAAAACTTTGAAAGCCTGGATCCCGCTGAAGCATGGGGCCTTCAGCATCAACCCCCTCTCCTGTTGGTGCCGCCAGCTTCCTGCAGCAGTGGCCCTGGGACCCCACTGCACCACAGCTCTCACCCTCCGTTAGGCCACATTCAGATTATAAAACTCATCCTCTTTTTCTCCCCAAATGTGGGGGAAAAAACGCATCTTATAATTCAAAAAATGTGGTAATTTGTTTTTTTCTTACTAATATCTGAATTTTATTCACTACCGAAATAAAGAAAAGCTACAACTTTGGTATCATCGTAATTGTACCAACCTGGACAATCATATTTCCCTGTCATTTTTATTGCAGAATGAACAATAAAAAAAGAAAAACTCACAAAACAATTGTGGAATTGTGTTGTTTTCACAATTTAACTTCACTTGGATTATTTTTCCCGTATGATATGATGGATGGTGTCTTTCTAAAGTACAACTAGTCCCTCAAAAAGCAAGCCCTCACATGGCTTTGTCAGAAGACAAGTAAAACTTTAGGGCTCTTCGAAGGGGAAGGAAAAATGAAAACACAAAAACAAAAATTGCTTGATCCTTAAGGCATTAGGGCAAATTTTTACATTTTCTTTATGTTCGCCATTTTGGGTTTGGGGTTTCCAGATGTTTACAGCAGCTGCAACATCACCTGTGACTTTTTAAAAAGTTGAAAAATTGTTTGTACTATAACTCCCCCTCTCCTGATGTGATTTTATATATGCCAGATAATTTGGCACAAATCTTGTGCCATTTTACTGGAATATACAAAATTTGTGCTACAAAGTCGCAAAACAAGTCAAAAACAAAAATAACTTTTTATTTGGTGCAGAGAGCTGGTGCTGTATCCAGGGAGGGTAAGTAATACTCTATTTGTTTTTTTTTCACCATACTAGAGGCACTGGTCCAAATTTGAAACTCCTTGACATAAAATAATAAAATAATAATAAAACAACAATTGAAACAGAAAATAACCCATATACAGGGTGGACCATTTATATGGATACACCTAAATAAAATGGGAATGGTTGGTGATATCAACTTCCTGTTTGTGGCACATTAGTATATGGGAGGGGGGAAACTTTTAAAGATGGGTGTTGACCATGGCGGCCATTTTAAAGTCGGCCATTTTGGATCCAACTTTATTTTTTTTCAAAGGGAAGAGAGCCATCAAACTTATTGAGAATTTCACAAGAAAAACAATGGTGTGCTTGGTTTTAACGTAACTTTATTCTTTCATGAGTTATTTACAAGTTTATGACCACTTATAAAATGTGTTCAAAGTGCTGCCCATTGTGTTGGATTGTCAATACAACCCTCTTCTCCCACTCTTGACACACTGATAGCAACACCGCAGAAGAAATGCTAGCACAGGCTTCCAGTATCCATTGTTTCAGATGCTGCACATCTCGTATCTTCACAGCATAGACAATTGCCTTCAGATGACCCCAAAGGTAAAAGTCTAAGGGGGTTAGATCGGGAGACCTTGATGGCCATTCAACTGGCCCACGACGACCAATACACTTTCCAGGAAACAGTTCATGCAGGAATGCTCGGACCTGACACCCATAATTGATGGTGTGGTATATAGGGTACAAAGATAGTGGGACCATTCTTCATCAATGGAAACCTTCAATGCCACTGGATATCTGAAATTGCTACATGATGATGTGTTGCCCTCTTTATGCACTGAAGATGGCACGTTCCCTGAGTTTTTCAAGCAAGATGGTGCACCACCACATTATGGGTGTCAGGTCCGAGCATTCTTACAAGGAATCTGGCCCCTTAAGACTAGCATTTCTTCTTCGGCGCTGCTACAGTTGTATTTAAAAGTTTGGGCACCCCTGGTCAAAATTACTGTTATTGTGACCAGTTAAGCAAGTTGAAGATGGAATGATCTCTAAAAGGGCTAAAGTTAAAGATGATACATTTTCTCTGTATTTTAGGCCAAAAAAAATATATATTGTCATTTTTTACATTTTAAAAATTACAATAAAGAAAATAGGCCAATGCAAAAGTTTGGGCACCCTGCATAGTTAGTACCTAGTAGCACTCCCTTTTAAAATATCACAGCTTATAAACGCTTTTAGTAGCCAGCCAAGAGTCTTTCAATTTTGGTTTGATGGATTTTCATCCATTCTTCCTTGGAAAATTCTTCCATTTCTGTGAGATTCCTGGGTCGTCTTGCATGCACTGCTATTTTGAGGACTAGCCACAGATTTTTAACGATGATCGAATCGGGGGACTGTGAGGGCCATTGAAAAACCTCACCTTTTGAGGTAGTCTATTGTGGATTTTGATGTGTGTGATCATTATCCATTTGTAGAAGCCATCCTGTTTTCAAATTCAGCTTTTTTACACTTAGTGTTATGTTTGCATCAAGAATTTGTTGAAATTTCATTGACTCCATTCTTCCCTCTACCTGTGAAATGTTCCCTGTGCCATTGTCTGCAACACATCTCCAAAGCATGATTGATCCATCCCCATGCTTAATGGTTGGAGAGATGTTCTTTTCCTGAAATTCTATGCAATTTTTTCTCTGCACATACCTTTGATCATTGCGACCAAAGAGTTTTATTTTAACTTCAATGATTCACAGGACTTGTTTCTAAAATGCATTGTGCTTGTTTAGATGTTCTTTTGCATACCTCTGATGCTAAATTTTATGGTGAGGGTGCAGGAGAGGTTTTCTTCTGATGACTCTTCCATGAAGGCCATATTTGATAAGGTGTCTCTGAACAGTAGAACAATTACCACAACTCCAGAATCTGCTAAATCTTTCTGAAGGTCTTTTGCAGTCAAGTGGGGGTTCTGATATGCCTTTCTAGCAATCCTACAAGCAGCTCTCTCTGAAATTTTGCTTGGCCTTCCAGACCTTATCTTGACCTCCACTGTTCCTGTAAACTGCTATTTCTGAATTACATATTGAACTGAGGAAAGGACAACTTGAAAACGCTTTGCTATCTTCTTATAGCCTTCTCCTGCTTTGTGGGCCTCCACCATTTTCATTTTCAGAGTGCTAGGCAGCTGCTTAAAAGAACCCATGGTGGCTGTTTTTTCACACAAGGTTAGAGGAGGCTATGTGTTTCTAAACCTGTGGAATCTGCATCAGCTGGCCTTTCCTAACATTGAGGGTGAACAAGCCATATCCCTTACAGGCTAATTAAGGTCTGAAACCTTGGTCAAAGTTATGTGAGCACACAAATCTCCAAAGGTGCCCAAACTTTAGCATTGGACCATTTTTCTTTTTGTAATCTTTAAAATGTGAAAAAATTACAATGTGTATTACTTTTTAGCCTAAAATACAAAACAAATGTGTCATCTTTAACTTTAGGCCTTTTAGAGGTCATTTTATCTTCAACTTGCTTAACTGTTCACAATAACAGTAATTTTGACCAGGGGTGCCTAAACTTTTGCATGCCACTGTATCAACAACATATACTAATGTGCCACAAACAGGAAGTTGATATCACCAACCAGTCCCATTTTATTTAGGTGTATCCATATAAATGGCCCACCCTGTACTTAATACATCACAGTAAAATTAGTGGCGCCCATAATGGAAACCAGTAACCTAACACCCACATTTCATATAGCCTAAAGTTATACACTAAGGTGATAAAAAAAAAATTTACTAAATACCCTTATTATTATTATTACCTTTATGCATTATTTGCAGTATATTTTTCACTTTTTAGTTCAGGATATTTGTGTTTTTTGTTTTCTCTGATTAATGGTCATGTGTTAATATGCACTTACATTGTGCATACACATTAACTTACTTTTCTCAGTTCAGATTTGTTTTTTATTCATTTCATTGTGCATTCAGTGCATATATGGGTGTGACCGCCCTCTTTCTGAGCTGGGAAAGCCATCCAGTCTGGCCTAAGCTGTTACTAGTGGTTCAGCCGCTCGACCCTTATTCACATTCACGCCACTTGGCAAGTGAAAAGGTTTTAAATACTAGAGTAGGGACTGTCCCACAAGGGTTGCCGTGACGTGGCGGGATGGCTTGTACATTATTTTGATCAAAATTATGTTTACTAAATACCCTTATTATTATTATTACCTTTATGTATTATTTGCAGTATATTTTTCACTTTTTAGTTCAGGATATTTGTGTTTTTTGTTTTTACTAAGGTGATAAAGTAGTATCAGTATTTACTAACCAGTAGTACACTTACATGCTTGTATCAGTCATGAATGATTCCCCTTAGGCCCCCAGTCAGAGGCCTCTCATACAGCCAAATCAGATCTCCTGCTTTGCACTGAAGAGGGTCAAACACCCTGAAACACGTGTCTGCAAATAGAGTTTTTGGTCTGTCTTCTTTCCTAAGTCATGTGGCAAGGCTCGATAAAGGCTTGATGTTGACATTTAGGAATTCTACTTCCAGTAAGTGGCTCTAGAGATCAAGGCCTCTTCCTCTCTGAAGAGGCTACTTACACAGTGATATCTTTAAGATTTCTCTTTCAGATCCAGGGAATTAAGACAAAAGCTTAACACATAATGACAAATATCTGGATCCGAGATCCCAATTCATCTGGGCAAAGTCAAAGAATTAGTATTGTCTGACATCATAGAGGCCCATATCTCTGTAAATCTAAATATATAGGGATGAGAATAGTAGGGATTAGTCGGTGCTACTGATAAACTGAGAGTTTGGCATGTAAAGCTGCAGCAATCAGAGGGAGAGGTCAGGGAAAAACCTTCCATTCTTCTTTTCAAAAAGGAAAACAGATTATCAAAGTTGAAATATTCCAAATTTAATTCTAAAGCCGGAATCTACAAAGGAAGTTTTTTCATCAACCTTAGTAGATTTATTCCAAATCAATATCAATAATCTTTACATTAAATAAGTCACCCAGATCATTAAAGGTGTTCACTCTCTCTTCAGGCGTCCAGCCTTAGTCCCTATGTAAGCCATCTGATCTCCATTAGACATGCTTTGAACTGTCCATAGATAGTCACTCAACAAGTATCATACCCAACACCTTCATAATCGCGTATCTTAGGGCTTGTTCATAATTATTTTAGTATGGGAACGGGAGAAGAGACCCTAGAACACATGTGTAGTCTGATCTCCACAAAGGATTGGGTAGGTGAGAATCCTGTATGTCTGATTCTTCTTTCCCTTTATGACTGATGTTAGGAGAATGTTGGGAGACATAAATATGATATAGTTGGCGGGTCCAGGTGCATAAGTTCTCATCAACCAGAACCAAAGGAGTGGGTTGGACCAGGTCGGCGTAGTCTCCAAGAGCCCAAGATAATCAGCACGGTCTACATCTAGAGTAGTAATTTACTTCTGAACTACAGTTACAATATATTTCAACTCTCTGCAGAACATACCCATTGAAAAGCCAATAATTTGGCCAAAAGTCCAAAATATACAGTAATGATCTTCAGTCCAAGTCTAGGAACCAGAAGCCATCTTTTTCCATAAAACTTGCAGAAAATGCAGTTTCTCTGAAAAAGGGAGTGCTGCACAAGTTCTTATTGCTCAGTCAGTAGTAATATGTAAAATTGTACTACCAAAGATCTGGTTTTCACAGGTGAGTTGAATAAAAAAATTAATTTATCTAAAAGAAGAATTAAAATTGAAAACATATTTGTAAAGATAAGAGTTAAAAAGGTTCATATACAGAGATCTCTATGAATATGAGCAAGAGATCTGACCTGCTGCAAAAAGGACGCGGTAGTTAAAGTCGCCCTATTCTGCAGAGCAGAATAAATTGTGTTTGCTTATTTTTAAAAATGTTTTCTGTCCTTTGCAGAGATATTAGCAATCAAAGCATTTAGCACCTAAACAGTTATTTATTAACTAGAGGTGTGCCAGATGCTATCGCATCGGGAGGGAAGTGTGTGTGTAGGGTGTGTGTGTATGAGTACGTGTGTGTATGTGAGTACGCGTGTGTGCGTGTATGTGAGTACATGTGTGTGCATGTGAGTACATGTGTGTGTATATGTGAGTACGTGTGTGTGTATATGTGAGTACGTGTGTGTATATGTGAGTATGTGTGTGTATATGTGAGTATGTGTGTGTGTATATGTGAGTATGTGTGTGTATATGTGAGTACGTGTTTGTCTATATGTGAGTACGTGTGTGTGTATATGTGAGTATGTGTGTGTGTATTGTGAGGTAGCGCTGTCATTCAAGGTTGGGGGACACTCGCTTGGCAGCAAATAAATCACATCCGGTACAGGTTTTCCATAAAACCATATCAGTCCGTGAGGTTTATTATTCAGCATAAACCAAAGGAAGCACCACCAAGTTCATATCAGCATAGCGTCCATTATATAGGCTATTGAGCCTCATCATTATCTCACCCGTCAGGGTTCCTTATGCGGCTTCACCATCGCATACATTAGTTCCCTCCAGGGAGCTCTCAGGCACACATCGCCAATGCTCACACAGCCGCTCCACAGGCTGTTAGCCAGGAGATCCTTCTCCTCACGGGACCTTCCAAACTGGACCAATCAGGTCCCAGCATTCCCCACATGTGACCCACCCTGGCCACCATATATGGTCCGTAGCCACGCCCACCGGGTCACATGGCTATGACCTCATCACAGGTCCTTCACATACTCACATAGCCTTTTACTATAGGTGTTATCAGACACACCCCTGGGTGGGTTTGTAGGTAACCAGAACCCGCCCATCTCTCTAGTTACCTGAAGACTTCTCCCTTATACTTAGAAACAACACCTCAGCCATGATATTGCTGATCACACATACACCAGTCTCCATCTCAAAGCCACCCACTTTGAGATACATATCTATCCTTCAGGATTCTGCCACTCATCCATTCTCTTGGGACATCCACACAGCGCCCCCTAGTGGACACAGTGGTCAGTACACCACAGTATATATATGTGAGTATGTGTGTGAGTGTGTGTGTGTACACACATGTGTGTGTGTAAATGTGTATGTGTGTGTGTAC
The DNA here is from genome assembly GCF_039654945.1 of Dendrobates tinctorius. NCBI lineage: Eukaryota > Metazoa > Chordata > Amphibia > Anura > Dendrobatidae > Dendrobates > Dendrobates tinctorius. The sequence goes on from NW_027361784.1 coordinate 25,420,723, forward strand.
GTGTGTGTATGTACGTGTGTGTCTGTACGTCAGTACGTGTTTGTGTGTATGTACATGTGTGTGTTATGAATGAGTCACCGAGGAGGACAAAACAAAAAGCAAGCTAAGCCCAGAAAACCAGAGAGGTTGGTAACTGGCGGATTGCAGACCCCTGATCCTATCCACAACAACTAGCAGTAGCCGTTGGAGCGTGCCTAAGGTGGTCCTAGACGCCTCGTCACGGCCGGAGAACTAAATAAGCCTAAAGAAAGAAAGGGGAAATCTAAACTGCCCCAGAGCAGACCCCAAAGCAATAGACAGCCTCCAACATGTATTGTCAGTGAAACAAGATGAAAACACAGACACAGATAGAAAGACAGGCTGAGCAAATGATGGGGCCCTCACTAACTAGAAAGGACAGGAAAGAAAAGCTGCTGTCTGCAATCACGCAAAAAACCCTGCCAAAAAAAATGTCCAACACATATGATAGAAAAAGGCCCTGAAGTCGCTAGACTTCAAAATCACTATATCAGCACTCAGGTATATTCTGAAGACAGAGCAAAAGAGATCAACTAATCAGAGACAAAATGGAGATTCAGCCCAGTCCCAGCCAGGGCTGGCTGAACACAAAAACTAAGTAAACCAGACAAAAACTCATATGAACAATAGCAGAGAAAACTTAGCTTTAGGAAGGCAGGAACCAAACTGGAAACCAGAAGCCACAGTCAGGAAAAATCACCAGCAAGAAAGTAGGGAGTTGGCTGCCTTAAATCCAATCAGAAACTCCTGATGTCCAATAGCAGTCCTCTTCCTCAGGTGGCCTGTCTCTGCAATTTAGATCAGCTTCATTACCTCCCTTCACCAACAGAGGGAGTCCAGATAGAGAACTCACTACTCCTCTGTCAGCACAGCAAGCTCCATAACCCTCACCAGAAGCCAGAGGCAAACCCAAAAATGAGCTCACAACATGTGTGTGTACGTACCTGTGTGTCTGTGTGTGTGTGTACGTACGTACGTGTGTGTGTGTGCGTACGTGTGTGTATATGAGTACGTGTGTGTATATGAATACGTGTGTGCGTGTATATGTCAGTACGTGTGTGTGTATATGTGAGTACATATGTGTGTATGTGAGTACGTGTGTGTATATGTGAGCATGTGTGTGTGTATATGTGAGTGTGTGTATATGTGAGTACGTGTGTGTGTGAATATGTGAGTACATGTGTGTGTGAGTGTGTGTGTGTACGTACATGTGTGTGTGTGTACGTGTGTATGTGTACATGTGTGTGTCTACGAGTGTGTGTCTACGTGTGTGTGTGTGTACGTACATGGTGGGGGGGTCCAGTGACATCAGGTCCAGCAGCGGGGGATCCTGGCGGCGGCCAGCCGGCAGGAAAAACCGCGGCTTGCGGCCTGTGCACAGGCCGCAAGCTGCGGTCTTTCCTGCCGGCTGTCATGGAGGTGGGCTGGTACGCAGTGGCGGATCCGGTGGGGGGTCCATCAGCGGCGGGTCCAGCAGCGGCAGCGGAGGGGGGTTCCGGTGGCAGGGGGTCCCGCCGGTGTCCCACTGGTGGTACTGTGCAAGGGCCTGGTACCACCAGCGGGTGCCATATTGAAATACCCATCACTTGGGTATTTCAATATGGCGGTCGGCGTACTTCCGGTCGGCGCAGTGGATTGTGGGATTCGGGGACATCCAGACGGAAGTGGATGATGGACAATTTAAGACAATTATATATATAGATTTTTTTTTAATTCTAAGTAAGCATTGCCAGAGAGATTTCACTGGGGTGTGTACTTCTTCCTCTATTTGAAGTTGACCAATCATAAGCAGGCAGCAACACACTAGAGAAAGAAGAACACAATCCCACAATATGTATAAGGTATAAACACTGGTGCTTCCTCTTAATCCCAAGGGAGGATGCATCTGCAATTAGGAAAAACTGGATCTGTGCCCTAACCGCTAGAAATAAATAGCTAGAGAATTTATGCATCACTATCGCTATTGCAAATATCACTGTGTAAAAGGTTCATATGTCCAGTGATACACACGCAGTAATATTTGCTAGCACAGCAGTGATACATACCTTAAAAAAGGATCAGTGTGAAACATAATGATGATCTGTTTTCCTCTCTGCAGAGTGATAGCATGTGCTGAAACACAGCAGACCTGAGAGTTTAACTAACAGCTTTCAACTCTCATCTCCTGCAGTCAGTGTGGGGGGAGGGATAGGGCTGCAGAAAAAATCTAGTAGCTCTCTTATCATAATGCTACTAGCTCTATCAGTCATAAGCAGGCATCAACATACAAGGAGATAAAAACCATGTCCTCCACTACAGCTTAGAAAAGGACTATTGTGACACACAATGACACAGTCTGCTCTCCATATTGATTACACGTCTTGGAGCGCAGCAGAGCTGAATGTGATTAACAGTTTTCATCTCCAGCAGTCAGTGTGGGGAGGGACAGCACAACAGAGTTGGCAGTACTACAAGCTTATTTCAATTCGAGCTTGAAAGAAAAGGTACTAGAAGTGTTTGTAATGACACTCAACTTCTGAAGTACTGGACCAACACACACTGGCTGCCCGAGGTAAGAGCTGAAAGTTGATAGTTAATTACACTCAGATCTGCTGTGCTCCAGCACATGTCATCACTCTGGATTGAAAAGTGTAGAATGTTTGACAAATCATGTCTCACACTGTGGCTGTTCTAAGCTATTGTGGGGGAATGTTCCTCTTTTCCCATTGTCCACCTGCCTTCTTATGATTGGTCAACGTCAAAAAGAAGTACATGCCCCCAGTGAAATCTCTCTGGTAACACCCACTTATAAAAAAGTAATTAAATGTCAGATACTTTAATTACTAATGTCATCACAACAGACTGGTTATATACTGTATATACAGGGTGGGCCATTTATATGGATACACTTAAATTAAATGGGAATGGTTGGTGACCCTGATCGTCGCGCTGAATTTGCAGAATGGATAAAACAAAAATTGGAACAGGACCCTCAGTTTACACAGAACATTATGTTCAGTGATGAGGCAAACTTTTTTGGGTGGGCCATTTATATGGATACATCTAAATAAAATGGGAATGGTGACAGTTTTCTTGCGTAGCGTGTCTTGCATTGAAATCTGACCTAATGACCCGGGTACTGCGTTCACCAGACATCAACAACATTTCTATCCGCTCCTCATGTGTTAACTTCTGCGACATGTCAATGGCTGTAAACAAAGAGAAACTTGTAAATAACTCATGAAAGAATAAAGTTATGTTAAAACCAAGCACACCATTGTTTTTCTTGTGAAATTCTCAATCAGTTTGATGTGTCACATGACCCTCTTCCCATTGGAAAAAATAAAGTTGGATCCAAAATGGCCGACTTCAAAATGGCCACCATGGTCACCACCCATCCTGAAAAGTTTTCCCTATCCCATATACTAATGCGCCACAAACAGGAAGTTGATATCACCAACCATTTCCATTTTATTTAGGTGTATCCATATAAATGGCCCACCCTGTATATATACATATATATATATATATATATATATATATATATATATATATATATATATATATATACATACACATATATGTTTGACATTGTGCTAGGTGATGTTAGGCTCCCCTGGAAGCACATGCCTTGAAGATTTGTTCTACTGATGTTAATCTCAGGGGAGGTTTGGACTCTGCAGTTATGTAGCCAGCCCTTTTCTCCTCAGCACTCGGTGATGTTACGTGGTCTCCACTTCATGGCTGAGTCTGACTTTATTTTTTGCTCTTGTCTATATTACTATAATCTGTTTTTTTATTATTTTAGATGCATCAATAAAGATGTGGTTAGCTCTTGGATATAGCTTGCACTTTTCCTCTTGATATGAGTTGACTTTCATGTTGATATAGCCGAACACATGGAAACATGGTACAGGTGTCCTAGGATTTAAAAAAAAATGGTAGCCCAAGAGCAATCCAAATGATGAAATTAAAAAAAAGGTACCGATACTCACCTCTTAATTCCCCTATGATCTTGTACTGATGCACCAGTGGTCTTTGGTGCTTTTATTTTTCCTGTAGCAATGACAGCACATACTGTATATCCAATCAGTGGCTTCTTGCTACTGGTGCGCCCCCAAGTGCAGTGGGTCACTCGGTACCAGGCTGGTGTCTTAAAGGGATGTGTCACAGTGGCAGCAGTGACCCGGTCCGTGGCCCTGGGCGTCGAATAAAAGGGGATATATTTACAAGGGAGATAAGAGTTTGTAATAAAGTGTTCGGGACGCCACCTGTAGTTTCTGGTCAGAGGTGACCAGCGCTGCAGAGCAGATCCTCTGGGACTGATGGTATGTTGCAGCAGAGTTGGAATAGCTCTCCACAGGCAGAGTTTTTGTCCTAGGGCAGTGGTGATAGAAAAGATGTGTTTGATGGTGGTAGATGTAGCAGAGTTGGTTAGGTGACACAGGAAGAATTAGAGGACACAGCTGGGTGCAGTTCCAAAGGTTTACTCACATTTCTTATGGGCCCAAGTGCCCGCTTGATGCTGCATCCTCCAGGTGAGGGGTCCAGCAAACTTCCAGGCAGATGGAGAACACCTTTCCAGAACTCCCCTCAGTGTGTTCCTTTCCTAGCCGTCTCCCTATGCTGATTTCCTCCCTCCTGTCCAGCACCTACACAAACAGTGTGCCAAGCCAGCAGACTCAGATCTTGGCTGGAATAACCTCTAGGTCCCTGGATCCTATGTTTCTGCCTTTTCAGCAATGTATTTGTGGATTTGGCTGCAGCAGCACTTGAAAAGCTCAGAGCCTCTGGTTTATCTAGCCGAGTCCATTGTCCACTCCACTAGCTTTAGGGCCAGTCCCTATACTGCGACTAATCTCTCCACCCGACGTCAGCTGGCGCAGAACGAGCCCCATGGACAGTATGGTCGCTGTACCGTGCCTCTAGGATCCCTTCCCTCTTCAGGGAGCTTCCTTCAGTCTTTGCCTTCCCAGCAGTTCCTCTGCCCAGGAGCTCCTTCACACATGTCCTTCCAGTTCCACCCCTCAGGGCGGACTGTTATGATTCAGTCACCGAGGAGGATTACAAGGAATTAGTTAAGCAACCAGGAAATCAGAAAGGTTGGCAACTTAGCGGATTGCAGAATCCTAAACCTAACAACACAACTAGCATTAGCCGTGGGACGTGCCTACGATGCCCTAGACGCCTCGGCACAGCCAAAGAGTTAACTAAGCCTAAAGCAAGAAAGGGAAAAGCTAAACTGCCCTGGAGTAGAACCCCAAAGGAATAGATAGCCCCCCCAAACATATATTGTCGGTGAGACAAGATGAGGCACAAATGCAGGCAGAAAATAGTGAGCAAATGATGGTGCCCAAACTGTCTAGATAGGACAGGACAGAAAAGATACTGTCTGCAATCACTCAAAAACCCTAAAAAATCCAACACGTCTGATATACAAAAACACTGAGGCTACACGACCTCTCCCCCGCTAGATCAGCATTCTTTTGTGAACTGGAAGCAAAGCAAAAGATACTAGTATAACATGGGATTAGCAATACTGAACAGAATGACATAAGCTGTGACATATGAGCGGGTCCAGCACAAATCCCAGCAGGGAATAATGCTGAACCCACACATCAAAGCAGAAAGCAGAGAAAGGCAAAAACTATATCAAATGCAAAAGATTCCAGCAAACAAATAACTTATCTGAATGATGCAAGACCACGGAGGGGAAAAAGCAGACTTCACAATGCACAGGAAGACAAACAAGTCACCAGCAGCAACTGAAGGAAGCTTGCTCACTTAAATCCTCCCAGTCTGTAACTCCTGACTTCCAATCATCGTCTTCAGGTGATAGACTTCTTTCAATACGACCAGTTCCACTACCCACAGCAACCACCAGAGGGAGCCCCGACTCAGAAGTCAGATCAAAAGAGTTCACCACTCCAGCTCTCATCCCACTAGCTCCACCCACCTCCCAACACCCTTTAACACCCAGACAGGGTTGAGATCATCCTCCTGTAGGGTGCATCCAGATACCCTGCCGATATAGGGTGTGTGTTGGGTGCAGGTGTTAGAGTTCTGTCAGGTGCCTCCACCTTACCTGGGAAGAGTGATACCACACCTCTGGATGAGGTGCAGTACCTCTGTGGTGACTGAACGCTCAGGGGCGCCACACTACCATTACTACAAAAGCCAGAAATTGTTTGCAGTGATCACAAGTATGGGCATGATGTTTTAATTTATCTTCCTATAACTTCCAGGCTCAGATTTTGCCCCCTTTTTGAGTATTGGCACCACATTTGCTATACGCCAGTCCTGTGGTACAGATTCTATTACTATAAAATCAGTGAATATTAAAAATAACCATCTGTCTATCAATACTAAATTCCTGCAGTACTCGTGGGTGTATCCCGTCAACCCCTGGGGATTTGTCTACTTTAGTGATTTAGTGATTTCAGGTGGGATAGGGCTATTGGGATATGACAGTGAAGTGGTAAAAAACCCCTCTATTTACCATGTCTAGGAGCAGCTATACGAGCTCGTACAGGCTCTATGACTTTGGTTTGTGCAGTGTTCATATAATCTATGACGGTCTCCTGGATAGCGGGAGCACAGAGCTGCAATCCTTGGTTTTGTTTTTCACTGAACTTCCAGTAAATTACACATTTACTTTTCCTCCATTCCCACTTGGCTTCATTATAAAACTCTTGAATCCTTTATTGTCCTGAATGTTTTTATTTTCCGCTTCTCCCTTTATTACGCATTTACTATGACCATTTACTTGGCATGAAATATTGTATCGCGTTCAGCAGAGAGGCGCGTTATTTGGATATGAATGCTTTCAAGGATCTTGCTATGTTCAAGCACATGTTCTTAGGGTGGAGAAGCTGGATACATTCATAGTCAGACCTCTGATGAGATTTGCCAAGACTCACACTTCTGAAGGTCAATTTCTTCAGTAACTAAGGCTTTATTATTAGTATTATTACTATTATGGATGAGCAAACGTGCTGGGATAAGGTGTTATCTGAGCATGCTCCTGTGCTAACACACTGTCATGTCTCCGGCGTGCTCGAATAATATGTTCGTGTCTCCGCAGCTGGTCGACAGCCGCAACACATGCAGGGATTGTCTGTTTGTTAGGCAATCTCTGCTGTCGAACAGCCGCGGGTAGAGTTGAGCGACTTTTGGTTTTTTAGGGTCGCGTTTCGTTTCGTGAAACCCGACTTTTCCAAAAGTCGGGTCGAGCAAGATCGTCCGATTATAGGGAAAAGTCGGGGTCGTCCCGAAACACGAAACCCAATGTAAGTCAATGGGGAATAAAAGTCGGCAGTGAGAGGAGGACAGGAAACACACCTACAGTGCCCATTTGAATGCCAAAAGCATCAATTCTTCTTACTTAAGCTTGTCAACCTTAATTAACTTCATAATACAAGTTACGCACTGAAAAATGGGGGTTATTTGGCTACAGACTGTGGGGGGGGAGGGCTGGCTCCAGGTTTTCATGTGCCCTGGGCGAAAGAGCGCCCCTTTAACACATACCACAACTCATCATGCTCCGATACGGCAGAGAAATAGCGGTATAGTACAATGAAAAATACCTCACTTTTTACATCTCATGACGAGGCCCATCTATTTCTCCATACAGAATCATTGGTCCCATATAATGTTTGAAACAGTATATGATGAGCTCCACATAATGCTACAGTATATGTTGGTCCCCATGGATGAAGCTCCACTGTCTTATGGGCCCAAATAATGCTCCAAACATAATGGACCCCATTTCTAATGCTCTAGTGTATAATGGGCCCTGTAAATGCTGCTCCAGTGTCTGATGTCCACCTTTGGAATGTTCCAGTGTATGGTGGGCCCCATCTATCATTCTCCAGAGTATAGTGCTCCCCAAAAATTGCTGTCCCAACATTGAAAACAATCAAATAAGTCTCCTCGCTAGGGAATCCCTGTACTTGTCTGGACTCCTCGTCGTCCCCATCTTCCATCTCACTGCACAGTATTTCAACTTTGCAAGTGCTGTGATCCTGGGCAAGCAGGGGGGGCCCACTCGTTGGCGACGGCACTGGCACAGGGCCCCTGATAGTACGGTGGTGTGTCTGATGGCAGGTGGGCCAAACCTGCACTTTCATCTGCAGCTTCCTCTTTGTCACCGTGTAAGATGGAACTGTATATGGGAAGGGTAACCTGAGTTTCATCAGGGTCAGATTCAGGTCGTGTAGCGTGCGAGGGGAATGTAGTGGTCTGGGTCAATGTACCAGCAGATTCATCGAGCAGTGGCTGGGCATCAGTGCACTTGTGTCGCCCCCAGGAGTACGGTCGCCACAGTGGCATTACCTTCTTCCTAGGGAGTGTGATGTCATGCTTGGGAGCAACGATGGATCTCTCTAGCAGGTTAACTGATTGGGCGGCGTTATTCCCACGAGTCATGACCCTCCAAACAGCGTTCATGAAGGCAAAGTGTTTGTTTTACGTGGGCAGTATGGTTGCAAAGCTGAACCTTAAAGGAATGTCCAGAAGGGCACCACCAGGAGTGGAGCCTACAGTTAAATTCGACTCCACCTGGGAAACCTCAACCATGCCAGCTACAGAACAGATGCACACATTGCAAGCTTAATTCCGTTAACGAACGAGACTCCGTCATGCCCCAAGGTCCGAGTCTGGCTTACTAGAGGGACACGTGAGGCTCTGGCACATGAGATTGGCCAATAACTGGTGTGTCATGCCCTTACATGTCCGTGGCTGCATGTGCGCTACACTGAAAGGGCCAGCGTTTGTCGCTTACAGGTGCAGATAACCCGCTGAACAACGTTAGTGATGGGGATCACTGATTACAATTATTACCCGCGAACAATGATTTCCCAGTAAGTGCAGGTCAACCGCAGTTCCGGAATTAGGCCTAACCGTCATTCCTGAAAAAATGAAAAACTTACGTGTGCAAACCACAGGTGCTGTAGCTTGCTTAACAGCTCGCCAGCCGTTCTATGTCTCAGGAGGCAGGCTCAGACGGTGTTAGGCTCAGTATGGATTGCACGTGATTGCACAAAGGTTAGAAAGGGTACCGTATCCCCAGATAACATGTATGGATAGCGTACACATTCAAAATATATGTCTCAGGAGGCAGGCTCAGACGGTGTTAGGCCCAGTATGGATTGCACATGATTGCACAAATGTTAGAAAGGGTACCGTATCCCCAGATAACATGTATGGATAGCGTACACATTCAAAATATATGTCTCAGGAGGCAGGCTCAGACGGTGTTAGGCCCAGTATGGATTGCACGTGATTGCACAAAGGTTAGAAAGGGTACCGTATCCCCAGATAACATGTATGGATAGCGTACACATTCAAAATATATGTCTCAGGAGGCAGGCTCAGACGGTGTTAGGCCCAGTATGGATTGCACGTGATTGCACAAATGTTAGAAAGGGTACCGTATCCCCAGATAACATGTATGGATAGCGTACACATTCAAAATATATGTCTCAGGAGGCAGGCTCAGACGGTGTTAGGCCCAGTATGGATTGCACGTGATTGCACAAAGGTTAGAAAGGGTACCGTATCCCCGGATAACATGTATGGATAGCGTACACATTCAAAATATATGTCTCAGGAGGCAGGCTCAGACGGTGTTAGGCCCAGTATGGATTGCACGTGATTGCACAAAGGTTAGAAAGGGTACCGTATCCCCAGATAACATGTATGGATAGCGTACACATTCAAAATATATGTCTCAGGAGGCAGGCTCAGACGGTGTTAGGCCCAGTATGGATTGCACGTGATTGCACAAAGGTTAGAAAGGGTACCGTATCCCCGGATAACATGTATGGATAGCGTACACATTCAAAATATATGTCTCAGGAGGCAGGCTCAGACGGTGTCAGGCACAGTATGGATTTGACGGCCCAGATTACACAGCGGAGGAGCAGGGAGAGGTAAAGATTGCAAATGCTGGGGCCCTGTCCAAGCAAGGGGGGCCCACTCGTGGGCGTCGGTACTGGCACTGGGCCCCTCATAGTACAGCGGTGTGTCTGACGGCGGGTGTGCACCACCACCGTCAGAGACACTTGATTGCACTATGAGGGACCCTGTGCCAGTGCCCGCGCCCAAGAGTCGGCCTACCCACCTGTCCAGGGCAACGGCACTCGTACGGTGTCGTGCGCTAGGTGGTGACCCCGGCCGTGGGGGGGAGGCAGCACAGTTAGGGAGTTTTAGAAAGTGGCATATGTTGATGTTGGACATTCAGCTGATGCAAAAGGCGAAATAGGTGAAGTACCAGGAAGAGGTGGACCAAAGCAAGCCATTTTTCTGTCACCCTATGTGTCATCAGGGGAAGGTGGGACAAAATCCTTGGAAACCCATGCGTGGTTCATTTTAATGAAGGTTAGATCATCCACATTTTGGGTTGACAGACGGGTCCTTTTTTCTGTCAGGATTGATCCAGCTGCACTGAAGACTCTTTCCGATAGCACACTTGCAGCTGGGCAAGCGAGCTCCTGTAAGGCATATTGGGCCAATTCAGGCCAGGTGTCCAGTTTAGCGGCCCAATAGTCAAAGGGGAATGACCTGTGTGGGAGAACATCGATATGGGAGGAAAAGTAGTTTGTAACCATAGTTGACAACTGCTGTCTCCTGTCACTTTCCATCGATGCAGTATTACCAGTTGTGTGAGCGGTATTTGAAAAATCAGTCCACAACATTGTCATGAAACCCCTGTCTCCAACGCCACTTCTGCTGTGTGCACCACGAACACCTCTGCCAAGCTGCCCCCGCCCCGTACGGCTCGTGTGAGAACCATCACCGCTGCTGTGTGCTGGGAATGCCTCAAGCAACCGATTTACCAGAGTTGCTTGTTTATTAGCCAATATTAGGTCAAGGTTCTCCTGTGGCATGATGTTTTGTAATTTGCCTTTATAGCGTGGATCCAGGATGCTGGCCAACCAGTAGTCGTCATCGTTCATCATTTTGGCAATGCGGGGGTCCCTTTTTAGGATCTGCAAGGCATAATCTGACATGTGGGCCAATGTTCCCGGTGTCAATGATGCACTGCGAGTGTTGGGTGGAGGAGCACTTTCTGGCAAATCCACATCCCTCCAGTCACGCACAAACCCTGTACCAGACCTTGCCACGCCAACATTTTCACTTGCCCCACGAGATGCATCCTCCTCCCCTAAGTAATCATCCCCATCATCATCCTCCTCCTCCTCTTCTTCCTCCACCTCGTCCAGGAGAGGTCCCTGAGCAGACAATGGCTGAATGTCATCAAGGATTCCCTCCTCCTCTTCCTCCTCATCAACATTGGCTGCAGACGCCTGCTCCTTAAGGTGCGTCAAAGTTTGCATGAGCAGACGCATAAGTGGGATGCTCATGCTTAGGATGGCGTCGTCTGCGCTTACCAGCCGTGTGCATTCCTCAAAACACTGAAGGACTTTACAAAGGTCTTTCAGCTTCTACCACTGCACACCTGTCAACTCCATGTCTGCTCTCAAAGTGCCTGGCCGTGTATCCTCCCACAAATGCATTATGGCCTGCCTCTGCTCGCACAGCCGCTCCACCATGTGCAGGGTGGAGTTCCACCTTGTTGCAATGTCGATAATGAGGCGGTGGTTGGGAAGGTGGAGCAATCGCTGCAGCTTCTGCATACGAACGGAGTGTACAGGTGACCGGCGGATGTGCGCGCACAGTCTTCGCACCTTCTGGAGCAGGGCTGTTAACTCCGGATAATTTTTGAGGAAGCACTGCACCACCAGGTTCAAGGTGTGAGCCAAGCAAGGTATGTGGCTGAGTTTTGAAAGGGCTATGGCTGTCACAAAATTACAGCTGTTATCACTAACTACCTTGCCTGCCTCAAGATGTACACTGCCCAGCCATGACTCAGTTTGTCGCTTCAAGTACTCGGCCAGCACCTCGGCGGTGTGTCTGTCGCCCAAACACATCATCTGCAACACAGCCTGCTGACGCTTTCCACTAGCTGCTCAATAGGGGGACATATCGTGTGCAACAGTGGCAGCTGCAGATGGAGTGCTCGTACGACTGCGCTCTGTGGACGAGCCTTCGCTTCTGGAGGAGGAGGAGGAGGGTCGAACGCCTACAGCCAACTGTTTCCTATACCGTGGGCTAGGCAGCACTGTCCCACCACCGCTGTCCCCTGTGGACCCTGCATCCACCACATTAACCCAGTGCGCAGTGATGGACACGTAACGGCCCTGGCCATGCCGACTGGACCATGCATCAGTTGTGAGGTGCACCTTTCCGCTCACTGACTGCTTGAGTGCATGGACAATGCGGTCTTTCACATGATGGTGGAGGGCTGGGATGGCTTTGCGAGAGAAGAAGTGGCGACTGGGTAGGTCATAGCGTGGTACTGCATAGGCCATGAGTTCGCGGAAAGCTGTGCTTTCCACCAACCGAAAGGGCATCATCTCAAACGAGATTAGTTTGGCAATGTGGGCGTTCAAACCCAGTGTACGCGGATGAGAGACTGAGTACTTTCTTGACCTACTCATAGTGTCTGGGAGGGTGAGCTGGACTTGAGAGCTGCATATGGTGGAAGTAGCGGTGGACAGGGCGGACTGAGAGAGGGTTGATGATGGTGATGGAGTTGGTGTTCTTTCTGATGGCCTAGAATCAGTCTTTCGTTGATATAACAGTGGGATTCCCTGACTGCTGTGGTCTTGCAACGACACCTCAACTTTTGCTGCTGTGCTAACCGGTGGGCTTACAGTGGGGGAAACAATGTAGCGTTGCTGACTACCTTCGTTGTGATCAGTTGCACATGTGGCACTTGAGGTTTGGTGTTGTGTCCACGCTTGCAAGTGCATGCTGGTTAAATGTCTAAGCATGCAACTGGTATTCAGATTTTTCCGATTTTTCCCTCGGCTAATGGTCTTTGCACACTTCTTACAGATAACCTTGGCCTGATCATGAGGATTTTGGTCAAAAAAGTGCCACACTGCACTCTTCCTACTTTGGCAGACATTTTGCGGCCTAGCACGCTGTGATCTTTTGACCCTCTGGACAAGCTGTCCAGCAACTCTTTTGATGTTTGGAACCTGTCTTTGGAGTGCTCCGGGCCTGCCAGATAACAGCTGTTGCGATGTCGATGTCTGCTGTGGATGCTCCTCATCTGAGCTATTGGAAGCAGCACCCTCTTCCCCCAATGGATGCCAATCTGGGTCAACAACTGGGTCATCCATCACCTCCTCTTCTATGTCATGTGCACCTTCCTCTGTGTCACCGTGTATGGTGGTATAGTGTGCGGGAAGGGGCACCTGAGTCTCATCAGGGTCAGAATCTGGCTCTGTACACTGCGAGGACAATGTAGTGCTCTGAGTGAATGTACCAGCAGAATCATCCATCAGCGGCTGTGCATCAGTGCACTCCATGTCAGATTCATCTTGGCCTGGGTAATTCACCATTTCACTTGATAATCCAGGCATGGTATGTGAAAACAGCTCCATGGAGTAATCAGTAGTATGGCCTGCGTCATCCTTCAATCTTGGTTGGGGTGAAGGAAACAAGGAAAGGTGTGGTTCATGAACATGAGCCTCCAATGACGACTCAGTGCTTTTACTTTTTACAACTGAAGAAGAGGAGGCGATAGAGCTGGAGGCTGAGTCAGCAATGTAAGACAAAACTTTTTCCTGATGCTCTGGCTTTAAAAGCGGTTTGCCAACTCCTAGAAAACTAAGCGTTCGAGGCCTTATGTAGCCAGACGATGACGCAGGGTCAGCACCTCCTGCATTCGGTCCTATTTTGCTCTTGCTACTACCATCAGATCCACCACCAACACCATCATTACCAGCTGCCAACCCCCGCCCAATTCCACGGCCTCTTCCACCAGCCTTCCTCATTTTTGGTAGAAATGTAGACAAAATCCAACAAACTATATAGTAATGTAAAACAAGGTACAAGGTGTCTATAGGACAGGGGAGATTTTGAATTTCTGCAGACACTTGTGGACACTGGACACTTTTGGATTGTGTGAGGCCCACTGATATCTGAGCGCTATGTGACAGGCTCGATGGCACAGCTGTGACCAAAGTGACTAGAGGATAAGGGAGATTTTGAATCTCTGCACACACTTTTGGACACTGGATGGACACTTTTGGATTGTGTGAGGCCTACTGATATCTGAGCGCTATGTGACAGGCTAGATGGCACAGCTGTGACCAAAGTGACTAGAAGATAAGGGAGATTTTGAATCTCTGCACACACTTTTGGACACTGGACACTTTTGGATTGTGTGAGGCCCAATGAATATCTGAGCGCTATGTGACAGGCTCGATGGCACAGCTGTGACCAAAGTGACTAGAGGATAAGGGAGATTTTGAATCTCTGCACACACTTTTGGACACTGGATGGACACTTTTGGATTGTGTGAGGCCCACTGATATCTGAGCGCTATGTGACAGGCTCGATGGCACAGCTGTGACCAAAGTGACTAGAGGATAAGGGAGATTTTGAATCTCTGCACACACTTTTGGACACTGGACACTTTTGGATTGTGTGAGGCCCACTGATATCTGAGCGCTATGTGACAGGCTCGATGGCACAGCTGTGACCAAAGTGACTAGAGGATAAGGGAGATTTTGAATCTCTGCACACACTTTTGGACACTGGACACTTTTGGATTGTGTGAGGCCCAATGAATATCTGAGCGCTATGTGACAGGCTCGATGGCACAGCTGTGACCAAAGTGACTAGAGGATAAGGGAGATTTTGAATCTCTGCACACACTTTTGGACACTGGATGGACACTTTTGGATTGTGTGAGGCCCACTGATATCTGAGCGCTATGTGACAGGCTCGATGGCACAGCTGTGACCAAAGTGACTAGAGGATAAGGGAGATTTTGAATCTCTGCACACACTTTTGGACACTGGACACTTTTGGATTGTGTGATACCCACTGATATCTGAGCGCTATGTGACAGGCTCGATGGCACAGCTGTGACCAAAGTGACTAGAGGATAAGGGAGATTTTGAATCTCTGCACACACTTTTGGACACTGGACACTTTTGGATTGTGTGAGGCCCACTGATATCTGAGCGCTATGTGACAGGCTCGATGGCACAGCTGTGACCAAAGTGACTAGAGGATAAGGGAGATTTTGAATCTCTGCACACACTTTTGGACACTGGACACTTTTGGATTGTGTGAGGCCCAATGAATATCTGAGCGCTATGTGACAGGCTCGATGGCACAGCTGTGACAAAAGTGACTAGAGGATAAGGGAGATTTTGAATCTCTGCACACACTTTTGGACACTGGACACTTTTGGATTATGTGAGGCCCACTGATATCTGAGCGCTATGTGACAGGCTCGATGGCACAGCTGTGACCAAAGTGACTAGAGGATAAGGGAAATTTTGAATCTCTGCACACACTTTTGGACACTGGACACTTTTGGATTGTGTGAGGCCCAATGAATATCTGAGCGCTATGTGACAGGCTCGATGGCACAGCTGTGACCAAAGTGACTAGAGGATAAGGGAGATTTTGAATCTCTGCACACACTTTTGGACACTGGATGGACACTTTTGGATTGTGTGAGGCCCACTGATATCTGAGCGCTATGTGACAGGCTCAATGGCACAGCTGTGACCAAAGTGACTAGAGGATAAGGGAGATTTTGAATCTCTGCACACACTTTTGGACACTGGACACTTTTGGATTGTGTGAGGCCCAATGAATATCTGAGCGCTATGTGACAGGCTCGATGGCACAGCTGTGACCAAAGTGACTAGAGGATAAGGGAGATTTTGAATCTCTGCACACACTTTTGGACACTGGACACTTTTGGATTGTGTGAGGCCCAATGAATATCTGAGCGCTATGTGACAGGCACGATGGCACAGCTGTGACCAAAGTGACTAGAGGATAAGGGAGATTTTGAATCTCTACACACACTTTTGGACACTGGACACTTTTGGATTGTGTGAGGCCCAATGAATATCTGAGCGCTATGTGACAGGCTCGATGGCACAGCTGTGACCAAAGTGACTAGAGGATAAGGGAGATTTTGAATCTCTGCACACACTTTTGGACACTGGACACTTTTGGATTGTGTGAGGCCCAATGAATATCTGAGCGCTATGTGACAGGCTCGATGGCACAGCTGTGACAAAAGTGACTAGAGGATAAGGGAGATTGGATTGCTTTTAAAAAAGCAGTTTGCGGAGCAGTGGGTAAACAGCAATGCAGGAATGTCAGGAAGCCTTAGAAGGCAGCCCAACAACCAACACCACTGATACACCACTATATAGCCTCCCCTTGCACTGCACACACAGTGACTGGTGTGTTGTGCAGGCCAAATTGCTAGCAGCAGAAGCAGGTTTTTTTTCTTCTCAGCAGGACAAAAAAAAAATTGGGATTGCTTTTAAAGAAGCAGTTTGCGGAGCAGTGGGTAAACAGCAATGCAGGAATGTCAGGAAGCCTTAGAAGGCAGCCCAACAACCAACACCACTGATACACCACTATATAGCCTCCCCTTGCACTGCACACACAGTGACTGGTGTGTTGTGCAGGCCAAATCGCTAGCAGCAGAAGCAGTTTTTTTGTCTTCTTCCCTGCCTAACGCTCTCCCTACAGAATCAGCAGCAACCTCTCCCTATACTAAGATCGGCAGAAGTAAGATGGCGGTCGGCGTGCACGCCTTTTTATACCCCCTGTGACACCCACCAAAGCAAGCCAATCACTTGCATGCCCTTCTGAAAGATGGTGGTGACCCGTGCCTATGTCATCACGTTGCCCACAGTGTCCGTGGATCCTGATTGGCTGAAAAAGAGCGCAAAACAAACTTTTGAAACGCGACTTTGGCGCGTAAGTCGCCGACCTCGTGGCCGACCTCATCCTAGGGTCGGGTTTCGTTTCATGAAACCCGACTTTGCCAAAAGTCGGCGACTTTTGAATTTTTTCGACCCGTTTCGCTCAACTCTAGCCGCGGGTACTCAAACATATTTTTCGAGCACGCTGCAGTCACTCTGTTAGCACCTGAGCGTGCTGAGATAACACCTTACCCAAGCATGTTCGCTCATCACTAATTATTATTCCATCGTATTGTTTTCATATTACCATTATACTACATTGGAAAAGGAACATCTTTTTGCACCCGAAACTCTAAAATGAGTTTACACCTTCCAACCTGGCATCAGCACCGCTGTACGTTTTTCTCCCATAGACACTCTTCTTTTCAGACCATGTCCCCTCCACTTATCTTCTACACCTCTGTTGCAGACCAGACATTTCGGGAGTGCTGGAAGATTGCGTTGTAAGTGGGGTGCAGAGGTAGCAATTGCATCTTCACTTTTTTTGTCTGACGAGACCTACAGTTCCGCTATAACCACATGAGAAGGAATTACTTAGTATTATAAAAGGCACCTTGTAAATTTGGTCTGTTTTTAGATTTTGCATTGTGACCCAAGATCTTCCAGAAGCTATCATCTCTATTACAATGATGTTGTCCTAATATCTCATCTTCTTCTGAAAAATATCTTTTACCACGCCTTACATTGGATTTTCAAGACACGGTAAAAATATATGTTTGGCCCAAACTTTAAATATTAATTACATTGGTTCAACAACTCCAGATATTTTTTGTTTTAGATGACTATCATGGAATTGTTCTGTCTCCGTCTCCGACATTTAATTCATAATCCACGATTATCTGCTTGTTAATGTTTACAGTGTTTTCTGGCTCCATCTATTGACCAGAGTCATAACTGCAGTGTTATTGTGTGTTTTACTTTCACTTTGCTATTTCCCTCCATTTGCAGTGCATTCTGGTAAGGTTGCAATGCACCCTGGTAGCCTTTTGCAAAGGATTATGGTTAGTTCAACCCCCATTTTCCCTCCAGTCCACCATTTTCCTTCTGCCTGCATTCAGGAAGCATCTCTTTTCTCTTCTCCCCTTGTGACAGCATCGCTGGTATGTATTTATGTTTCTTGTATCCAATTCCTGCCTCATACTACCCTGCTTAGTTAGTTCTCCCCTGGTTAGCTATTAGTGCAGACGATGTATTATGTATATATGAATCCCTGATGAACCCAGTATTGATTATACAGTCATTTTTGTTTTTGTTTGTAGTTTCACCGCGCCAATATACCATCACGTTCAATAAAGCACAGATTCAACCTACAGTCTCCTTATTGGACCCCGGTATAGCGGTTTAGCTGCCTGTATAAGCTACATGAATTCTGCTTCATTTTGTGAGGACAGAACAGAATATTAATCCATTAGAAGAAGGTTCTCCACTTTAGACTTCTTTTATCCAGGTTTTTTTTACATCCAGTTCCTGTTATTATGGAAGACCGCCTTCTAGAATGCATAGAACATTACATAGAATTGCAGTTCCACCTGGGCTGAAAAGAAACTTGAGGACAACTATTATCAGGATAGTCTATGGGTGGCAGTATTGGGAGTCAAATGGACAGAGATGGGGCATTATACTTTCTAGTGGGCAAAATGTGGCCTCTGTAGTTTAGGACACTTGCACAGGACATTAATATTGTCTAGGGAGAAATTTTACCATCTTTAGGGCACAAAGGAGGCTTTTTACTTTGTACGGCCCACAGTGGTGGTCATTATTATATGGGGCACTAAGAGGGGCACTGTTTTTGTGCTACACAGTAGTTCCAGTAGCAAGGACAAATGTGGCAGCAGAAAGCTCAGAATTGCTGTGTCAGTAGGATGAGAAGTTAGTCCAGGTTTGGAATAGTAGGGGTAGTGCCTGAAATGTGAGAAGTCACATTTATCTTTGTAGTGAACTCTGCAGATGAGTTGTGGCTGGAGAAGTCGTCATGGAGGTCTGGGCTAGATGGAAAAGACAGAAAAAGTGACTTCATCAGAAAAAAAAGACCTACACATATGTAAGTATCTTCACAACGGTAATAACCCAAATAATTCATTGAACAGGTTATTTGGAGAGTATTCTTATAAACAAAAAAATTAAACCAAAAAATGTTTTTTTCCTATACTTGTGTCACACACAAAAAATGTTTAGAAGTAACATCAGAAAAAAAAAGAGCGATAACAACAAAATGCCTATTAGCATCATATGGTCGTGTAGGAGGATATGAAACAGTTCAGGAACATGCAATGTGTAGAGTAACGGCATTGAGGAAGAGATCTAGCCATGTGGAGCAGGACCTGGCAGCACTTACATCTATTTCTACAGGGTTTTGGCAGGAAGCATTAACCTTTCTTGCCCTTTTGTACAAAACTATGAAAAACTTTGCTTAAACTTTTTTTTGACTGACTGGACCCATTGAGGAGCTAAATTAACAAAAAAAAAGTAAAATCAGGGCAGCATGTAAAATCATTCTAGTCAGGGGCCCAGAGTGAGAAGGAGCCCACTATTGGCCACAGGGAATTTAACAAGCATGTCACTTCTCAGCCATCATTCCAGGCAGCTAACAGATTCAGTGCTCTAGACCACCAGGGATGTTATTATGAACGGTAAGTTTAACCTTGGCTGTGGGTAAAATCCTTGAGGGTTTCCTAAGAGATGCTATTCTGGAGTATCTCAAAAACAATATTCTCATGACCTGGCATCAACATAGTTTTATAATGGATGGGTCCTGTCAAACTAATCTGTTCAGCTTCTATGAAAGAGGTAACTTCCAGACTGGACTAGGGAAATGCAGTGGATGTTGTTTAAATGGACTTTTCAAAGGCGTGTTATATGATGCCACATAAAGGGTTGGTATATAAAATGAGAAAAATGGAACTAGGGAAAAATAAGTGTAACTGGGTTGATAACTGACTCAGTGCTAATAAATAAAGGGTGGCTAGTAATGGAACACACTCAAATTGGGTCACAGTTAACAGTGAGGTACCACAGGGATCAGTATTGGGCCCTCTTCTTTTTAACATATTTATTAATAATCTTTTAGGGCTATATAAAGTAAAATTACAATTTTGCTTTTACGAGTCACTGGTGCGGCCATACTTAGAATACCATGTGCAATTTTAGTCTCCAGTGTATAAGAAGGACAAAGATGAACTAAAGAGGGTGCAGAGAAGAGCGACCGAGGTTATTAATGGAATGGGTGGACCATAAAATCACTATAAGATTAGCAGAAAAACAAAATGTTTTATATGTAAGCTAGACACCAAAAAAATCTGTAAAAATACAGTAAATCCAGCATAAACTATAATAAGATTTTTTTATAGTCTTTTATCACTTTATATATGAGAACGTGTAAGGCTTTGTTCACACATGTTTTTGGGGTCTTTTCTTAATGCATCCTGCTGGAAAAAATGTATATATATATATATATTTATATATTGTGATGCAGTGACTCCTGTGACAGCCTGGGGGGGCGATGTATGAGCTTCCCAGGACATGCAGGCAGGCATTTCCTTTATTGTGATGGGGAAATGGTGAGCGGCAGGATTGTAAATGGCCGATATGTATCACAAGAGTGGGTGCCTTGTGATGGAAGCTGGAATGTGTATTGATCAGCAGAGGTACTTCTGAGGGTTTGAAACTGTGTATCAGGGAAGCTTCCAGGTGACTTGTGAGATGGGTGGGACCAATCACCTACAAACCCACCCAGGGGCATGTGTCTGAACGCCCAATGTAAAGCCTGTATGTGTGTGGCTGTGTGTGGAATAGTAATACAAAAAGACTTGGCACTCAAATGGCGAATGAAGTGCTGTCACCACGCGCCTGTGCTGTGATGGTTATATTCCTAGATAAAGGCGCGCATACCTGAATGGGGCGATCATGTGACCAGAGTAATGGTGTCAGTTGCTAGGTAGCATGATGCTTCAATAAATCACAATCCCTTAACTCTAAGACACAAAGTCCAGGTAATATTAATGATTACTATTTGAAGTTTGGGCATCTTTCGTCACTTGGACCACCACTATTATGTACAACCACTATGTATAATGTGACACTTCAAGGCCTGTATGATGTTTTTTCTCTTTTCTTTTTCCTATAGAATAACCAGCGTTCACGAATCACGTATATTATTGCACCATTATATCCTAAACAGACACGATCTGCACCTAGTAACTGGAAGCACACAATATCCTTTAGCTTCATCGTGGTTTTCCTTTTTTTCAATAGAAATATATATGAAGTTAATGGCTGTTTTTTCCTTAACACTAATCTGCATATATACTTCTTTCCTCACAGATCACGTGCACCTAAGATTCAACTTCAGGGATCCAATTGATACTATATGCTTTTTTGACGTACTAGAGTTTTCCCTATTTATGTATTCATTCTTATGCATCATAAGATTTAATATTCTCTCTGAATAGGATAATTCATGACATAGATTAATTTCTACTTTTTTGTACATATGTTCTCTAGAGAATTTCTGATGAAGATCCATTGTTGGATCGAAAACGTTTAACATATATATATATCTGGATGCCAATAAAACAAAGATTCACTTCATTCGCCATTTGAGTGCCAAGTCTTTTTGTATTACTACTATATGGGCTGGAGACCCTACTTGTGCTCCTGCCACGAACTGATTGATGAGTGCCTTGTTGTTTCTACTACTTGTGTGTGGAATAGGACCTGTAGAGAGGTCATGACCATGTGATCCATACCTCACCTATGGGTGTGGTTATGTACCATATAATGTGCCTGAGGTCTGGTCACATGGGAGAGAGAGTGTGTACCTGAATGGTTCAGGGTGCAAGGTCCTGGAGGGTCAGTGCTGGGAGATTCTGGGAGAAGAATCAGATCCCAGGATCACGTGCAGCGACCTTGGACCTGGTGAGGCGTGAGTGTTGGACGGTCTCAGGAGGGACGGACGTCCTGAATAGCACCCGCTGAGGCCCTGGAGCTGGTGGCCGGTGTGTTGGGAGACCCTGGGAGGAGGGTTGGATCCCTGAATAGCACCCGATGAGCCCTGTGTGTTGGACGGTTCCAAAGTGGGGATGGACGTCCTGAATATCACACAGACAGGCCACGTGTGTTTGCAGAGTCAGTGATGGCACTGCATTGGGGGAGCTACTGTCTGTCTGTGGATCTGGACTGTCAGGTTCTCCGGGACGGTGATCCCAGTTCGGCAGCTTCCTCGAGAGAGAGAGAGAGTACTGACAGGAGTCAGCGTGCGGAGCAGGAGCTCCTAAGAGGTAACCCCGGACAGGGGGAAATAACTGTTGGTGCTTGTGATGTTCTATGAACGTTAATGAACTGTTTGGCGTGCGGTCGCCCACGGTCACTGGACAGAGAGGTCCAGCGTGTTTAGGGACTGCAAGGAAAAGCCATAACCTGTAAATGTTCTGGACTATGGGTTAAGCCTGTGAAGTGTAACATGGCCTACAGCGGTTTATGATGTTTGAATAAACCAAAATGGACTGTTTATGTGGAAAAACCTGTGCCTGACCCTATTAATCTGCTGCCAAGTGAGTGTCCCCCAACACTAACAATAAGCGCTACCTTGCAATATATATATGAAAAGCGAATATAAAAAGATACCTATCACCAGTTTTAGTGGATCCGTTTAAGAACAGTAACTTTGGTTCCCGTTTTGTATCGGTTCACATCTACTTTACTTCCATTTTGAATGGATCCATATTTGTTAGTGTTGTATCTGAATACTTTGTGTTTTCAGGGCATAAAACCAGATCTGTTAAATGGATATCACTATGGATGGCTGTCCGTTATCATTTGTTTCGCATAAACTTTAACATTAAAATGTTTGCTCTTTTTTGTTGTACAGTTTATTATTCTTTCCATCCAAAAAGCCGACAGAATGGGTGCAAAGTGATGACATTTTGGGAACAATAAAACCCAGGTATGCTGGCAGGAGGGGGCCCAAATGCTGAAGACCCTTAGATGCCAACTATATATTGAACATACTGACTGGGCCCCATTGCTAGACGTGGTGGAATATAGTTCTATATCTCATGCCCATAAACATGCTTTTTGATGGTGACATCAGTTATGTGCAGAATATCAACCAGAAGTGTAATTGTGTTTATTTGACTTTACAGACGATCTACACAGGCCAATAAACACGCAGAATCAAAATGCAGATGTGGCATGTTGGACGCCATCACCCGTACGAAGTCCAAAAAAAGCCATGTTAGAAAGCAGCTCTGATGAGGAAAGGAGCAAAATATTTACATATCAACGTCTCCTGACAGCCAAATGTGTTCAATGGGTTTCAAATAAACTACTATGTATGCCTGCAATGATAAGTAAAGTATAGCGGGTTTTAGAGGTGAAAATGGGCCCCCTTACCTCTTAGGCCTGTGTGCGAATGCACCGGATGCACCAATGATATATCCATCCCTGACCCAAACAAATATTTTGGCTTGAAGAATTTCTACCAATTTTCACCCCTATCAATCATCAGATTTTGGGGTCCTGAATACCCAGAGTTAATTGACTCTCTATCCATTGCCCCTTGGACTTCCAGGGATAATTTAGCTTGGAGTCCGGATTTCATATGTTGGTGCTAAGTGTTGTTCCAGTGATGGATCATATAGTACTTAAAGAGGTTGTCTCAAGTTCTTAAATAGGTGAAATAGCAAAGTACTTGTAAAAAGAAGCAACTTTACAATTTACCATTTATTAACACTCAATTTTATAGCGTACAGCTCGCTGCCTGGGTTTCTGGCTACCCTGCAATCTCAGAGTGACTGATTACCTAGCTAAGACGTATGCACCACCTCCAAGCTCTTTGCTTTACAGTCTATTCGCACCAAGCTACATCATGAATCTGGCGAGCATCAGTCTCCCTACGCATCTCCGATTTTCCAGAAGAAAAGCTGTATCTGTTGACAGTATAGGGGAGCGCACAGATTGGACCAGCAGTGGGACCTTACCATTAGCCCACAATGTCAATTTTCAAGAGCGCAAAGCAAGAAGCCATGGACTCGAAGTATTGTGATCCTGAAGATAGAACATTAGAATAATCCTGTAAAAGTCTTTTCCGGTTATGATTTTTTATCACCTGTATACTAGATAGGTGATAACTCATAGATGGTGGGAGTATGAACACTAGGACCCAAAGCCCCCCAAAATTGCCAAAATCAGGCCACGCAGGCTGTTCACAGAAGCATGAATAAAGTGCAGGCTGGCATTGTCATGTTGGAAAACGGCTCTTGGGACCTTTTGGAGAAATGGCCTTACAACAGGTTTCTAGACTAAATCAATGTTATGCCAAGTTGTTAGTGTGCCTGGAATGAAGACTACAGGAATCCAGCAACCAGACATTATGCCACTAAACCACAATCCCGGGACTGGGACTAGTGAGACGTTCCCTCATGAAGACCTCTTCATGACCTCATGTCACTGCAATCAAAAGCTATCTTGATGCAGAGGAAGATGGCAATGGAGGCTTGAATGGAGGTCTATGCTCTTCATTGATAAGTCCCGTTTTTGTCTTAAGGCCCCGTCACACTAAGCGACTTACCAGGGATCCCGACACCGATATCAAGGTGTCAGGATCGCTGGTAAGTCGCTATGTGATCGCTGGTGAGCTGTCACACAGACAGCTTCACCAGCGATCAGCACAGCGATGCCGAGCGCCCGGCATCGCTGGCCATCGCTGTAAAAAATAGAATCAAAATAAAAAATATAGTTATTCTCACCTTTCGACGTCCCGTTCAGCCATCCTGCCTCTCTCCACGCTCCGGTCCCAGTGATCCTTTGCACGAATGACCGCAAGATGTCACGGTCTCGAGGGATAACAAAGTCTCGCGGTCATTCGTGCAAAGGATCACTGGGACCAGAGCGTAGAGAGAGGCCGGAAGACTGCGCGGGACATCGGAAGGTGAGAATAACTATATTTTTTATTTTTTTTATTATTTTTTACACCTGATCGCTGGTCTCCCGCCTGTCACACGCAGCGATGCGTGCTGGCCAGCGGGAGACCAGCAACCAAAGAAATGTCCAGAGGTTTCTTCCAGCGATCAGCGATACCGGCAGGGGGGCCGCTCGCTGATCGCTGTCACACACAGCGATCTCGCTGATGAGATCGCTGTTACGTCACAAAAGTTGTGACTCAGCAGCGTTATCGCTACCGAGATCGCTTAGTGAGACGGGGCCTTTAGAGGCAGTCATATCTAGAATTTGGCCTGGAGACCACATGGACAACACAACGGAGAGGTCTTCACAAGTGTTAGGTGTCGAGTTTCCCCCACTGCAATGGGGGAATCTCGAGCCATCTCCTCTGCGGTCTCCCATTCCACTGCAGCTGCAGAGATTCCTGCTCAGCAGAGACATCGCTCCAGGCATCTTGCCCAGGCTGATGCTAGCCCCTTCTGACTCTGCTATAACTCCATGCTTGAGTCAGCAGCAAGTAGACGCTTCTGGGACTAAGTCCTGTCTTTTGGGTACTGAACATGCCTGTGGGATGACCTCTCATTAGAGGTCGGAGGTCACATGCGCAGGTCCCGTTCCTGCTCGGATTGGTCCACTACTGGGAAGGTCCCGGAAGGACGCCGCTATAAAATAGTTGCATGGCCGCTCGGCCATGCACTAGTATAGACTCTAATGGTTAGTTGTGTGTGTGATGATGGATGCTTGAGACTGGTGACTGACTCATTAAGAATCCCCTACCCTTGGTTGTGTTTGTGTTCAGGGTTAGTGTTTAGAGTCAGCGCCGAGTAGTGGCACTGCCTAGCTCCGCAGTGTACCAGGCTCCTCTCACAAAGTAACGCCAGAGTGTGCCATCCAGCACGAGGCACATTGTACCGCATACTGCAGCGTCCGTCAGTGCGGCGCCGTGCGCTGATAGAGCACTTTTCAGTTAAGCGTAAGCTGGTTAGTGGCGTCCACCAGTGCAGCGCTGCATGCACCAGTAGCAGTGCTACCTTTCTTTATTCAGTCCTGGCATTGCAGTTGCGTTGTCGAACGCTAGTGGGACTAGAGGGATTCCAACCCTGTGTCCTTGAGACAGAGTCCTGTGTCCCTTTACTAGTGTTCACCCTCCTGAGCACTGTGAAGTTAACAGGCTCTGGAGTTGGCTTCTGCGGCTCTGTGCAGTAACAGATTTTGCTCCTGTGCACACCGGGACAGCGGTTATCCCGCTGGTGCTCAGTTAGTGTCCACCATTACTAAGCAGCA
This sequence comes from Dendrobates tinctorius, assembly GCF_039654945.1. NCBI lineage: Eukaryota > Metazoa > Chordata > Amphibia > Anura > Dendrobatidae > Dendrobates > Dendrobates tinctorius. The sequence goes on from NW_027361784.1 coordinate 25,446,768, forward strand.
GTTTACCACCTTTGCACGGTGGACCCCGGGCTGCGAAAGCACCTTACTATTATTTTATTATTTGGTGCATTCCGCCAGCCCTAACATTATACTAGCGCCAGGGTCTGGCTAGTAATGGAGGATGAAAAGCGACTGCTGCAGTACATCCGGCAGCTGGAGGGCAGGTTGGCGGCTCTCGACCGTTCAGCCTCAGCGGCGGATGTTACTGCGGTCGCTGTTCAGGCAGCCACGGAGGCTGTCTCCTGTGTGACCACTGACATCCCTGCCCCGACTTTGTCCCGCCTCCCGCTGCCCGAGAAGTTCTCGGGCGATAGTGCTTCTTGTAGGAGTTTTGTGAACCAGTGCACTATACAGCTGGAGCTGTTGGCTGCACGATTCCCCTCCGAGCGGGCTAAGGTGGGATTTATTGTTTCCCTCTTGTTGGGCAGGGCTTTGGAGTGGGCCACACCGCTGTGGGAGCGTGGTGATCATGCGGTGCAGAGTGCCTCGCAGTTCTTGGGCACTCTGAAGCAGGTCTTCCTGGAACCGTGAGTCACCCATGACACCGCGCTCCAGCTGATGGCATTGTTACAGGGCTCCTCCATGGTCAGCCACTTCGCCATCCAATTCCAGACGCTGGCCTCGGAGTTAGAGTGACCAGATAAGGACCTCATTCCGGCATTCTGGAGAGGTTTGGCTGACCATGTGAAGGATGCTCTGGCAACCAGGGAGATTCCCGCCACACTGGAGAAGCTTATCACCGTCTCCACCCATATAGACCTTCGCTTTGTCGAGCGAAGGTTGGAGCGGTCCCAGTGTAGGCAGAGGTTTAGGTTGGCACCCAGTTTTGCTAAACCTCTGGAATCTCCCGTTTGGGCGTCCGAGCATCAGGGGGCTTCCCGTGAGGGATCTAGGCCCCGGTCCGCTAGAGCCCCTGTGATCTGTCATGTTTGCTGGCAGTCAGGTCACCTTGCCAACCGGTGCCCACAGAGGCTGGGAAAACGCTCGCGCCTAGTGGCCATAGGAGGCTGCTCACTAGAATCAGCGGCATTTTCCTCCAAGTTGTCCTTTAAGGGGAACTTGAGTTTGGTTCTTCCACTCTGGCGGTGTAGGTTTGCGTGGATTCCGGAGCGGAGGGCAATTTTATGTCGTCTGCCTTCGCTCGACGGCTCGCAATACCCCTGGTTATGTTATTTAGGCCAGTCACCATCAGAGTGGTGAATAGCGCAACTCTGTCCTCACAGATTACCCACCAGACCGCCCCATTGTTACTCTCGGTGTCTCCATCTCATCAGGAGACGATATCCCTCCTCGTCATGCCGGAGGGTATCGACCAGGTCCTTCTAGGGGTCCCCTGACTGCTGTATCACTCTCCCCATGTAGAGTGGTTCTCAGGGAAGATTCTTGGTTGGAGTAAATCATGTGAGGGTAGATGCAGGGCCGGCGTCAGCACCCGGCGCACCCGAGCAAGTGCCGGGGCCCTGGCGAGATGAGGAGCCCACTCACGCTATCTGGTATACCCACTGCCACCAGCCCATGCACTGACCCCATCCTCGCCCTCCCAGGGACCCACCACAGCCAGCAATGAGTCATCGCTGGGCTGTTCTCTTCTGGCACAGGACATGTGATGAGGTCACAGGAGGGGAGGAGTCAGGGATCACATGATCAGAAGCCTCGGTGTCTGCAGGACTCTGCTGTGCTGAAGGTCGTCATGGTGTTGGATGAGGGAAGTTTATGTGTGGGGTCAGGAGGGGTTTACAGGGGGATGTAGATGAGCTGTGTGTGTATGGAGCAGAGCTGTGTGTGTGCGGAGCAGAGCTGTGTGTGTGCGGAGCAGAGCTGTGTGTTTACGGAGCAGAACTGTGTGTGTGCGAGGTGTACGGAGCAGGAGTGGAGCCACGTGTGTACGAGGTGTATGGTGCGGAGCCCAGAGCCATGTGTGTACGAGGTGTACAGAATGGAGACGAGTGTGTGCAAGGTGTACGGAGCGGAGACGGAAGTGTACGAGGTGTACGGAGCAGAGCCAGATGTGTACGAGGTGTGGGGAGCGGAGCTGCTTGTGTACGAGGTGTGCGGAGTGGAGTCACGTGTGTACGAGGTGTACAGAGCGGAGCCGTGTGTGTTATGAGCTCATTTTCTGCTCCACCAGTTGAGAGTTCCCCTTCCGTTCTCCCTCTGGTGGTGACGGGAGGTGGTGAGGTTGGTTTGAGTGGTAGTGATCTGCCACCTGGTGAGGAAGATAGTGATTGGATCTCTGGAGTATCAGACTGGATATAAGACAGCCGACGCCCTATCCTGTTGCTGGTGATTCAGTCTGTTTCTCAGGTCTAGGACACAGCTCTGTTCCAGTCTTCTAAAGATAAGTTTGTTTTTTGCTAATGTTCACACTTGCTCTTGTTGGTCTTTTCAGTTTTTTGTGTGGTCAGCCAGTCCAGCTGGGCTGTGCTGAATTTCCACGCTTATTTGCCAAATTGCCTTTTATTTGTCCCTTATTAGATTGGTCTCTTTTTGCTCTGTCTCAGAATATTTCAGAGTGCTGATATAGTGGGAGGAGTCTAGTGACTTCAGGGTTAATTTTGCTATCAGTTGTGTTGGACATTTTGTAGGGTTTTTTGGCAGACTGCAGACAGTGTCTTTCCTTTCCTGTCCTTTCTAGTTAGTCTGGCCCCATCGTTTGCTCAGCCTATTTTCCTGCCTTTGTTTGTGTTTTCATCTTTTTTTCACCGTCAATACATGTGGGGGGCTGTCTCTCCTTTGGGGTCTTCTCTGGGGCAGTTAGTTTTCCCCTTTTCCTGCTTTAGGCTTATTTAGTTTCTCTGGTTGTGACGAGGCGTCTAGGACCACCGTAGGAACGCTCCACAACTGCTGCTAGTTGCGTGGTAGGATCAGGGGTCTGCAGTCTGCATAGTTACCAACCTCTTTGGTTTTCTGAGACTTAGCTTGTGTTGTTTTATATTTCCTCCTCGGCTACCCGTTCATAACAGAATCACCAACCATACCGCAGATTCTAGGGTACTCAAAAGCAGGAAGAAAAAAAAGTGTCAGAATTTTTTTTTTTATATGCATTTTTTCCTCTTTTTCTCTGGGGCCATAGGAGGATTTTTTCCTTACTGGAGATTAAGCAACTGTCTGATCGTGTGGAGCAGCTCGCTGCTGAAGTGCAGGGAATTTCCGCCTATCTCGCTCAATCACATGCTGTTGAACCCAAAATCCCCACTCCTGATGTGTTTTCTGGGGATCGGTCTAAATTTTTGAATTTTAAGAATAATTGTAAATTATTTCTTGCCGTGAAGCCTAACTCATCGGGAAGCTCTGCACAGCAGGTTAAAATTGTCATCTCCTTGCTGCGCGGCGATCCCCAGGATTGGGCGTTTTCTCTGACACCTGAAAATCCTATTCTGACTAATGTGGATGCATTTTTTCAGGCCTTGGGGTTGTTGTATGATGAATCTAATTCCGTTGATCAAGCTGAGAGAACCCTGTTGGCATTAAACCAGGGTCAGGATCCTGCAGAGTTATATTGTCAAAAATTCCGAAAGTGGGTGGTCCTTACTACATGGAATGATAGTGCATTGGCAGCCCTCTTTCGGAAAGGTTTATCAGAGACCATAAAAGATGTTATGGTGGGATTTCCTGTTCCCTCTGGTCTGGATGGCTCTATGGCATTAGCCATTCAAGTTGATTGGCATTTACGTGAACGTAAAAATACACGGGAGGCGCTGCCACCTTTTGAACAAATGTCTGAACCTATGCAATGTGATGGGGTTTTGTCAAGGGAGCAATGTCGGGAGTTTAGAAGGCATAATATGCTGTGTTTTTTCTGTGGAGATACCTCTCATACTATTTCTGTCTGCCCTAAACGAGAGAAACGTTTTGTACACACATTTGCTGTGGGCAGTATACAACCTAAGTTCCTTTTGGCAATTACTCTGATCTGCTCCTTGTTCACATTTTCCACTAAGGCTTTTGTGGATTCAGGAGCAGCTCTGAATCTGATTGATTTGGACTTTGCTAAACGTTGTGGTTTGTCCATGATGCCTCTGCAGACGCCTATTCCTTTGAGGGGTATTGATGCCACTCCATTGGCGGAGAATAAACCTCAGTTTTGGACCCAGGTGATAATGCGAGTTGCCCCTGACCACCAGGAAAATTGTAAATTTTTGGTGCTGCATAATTTGCTTGACACTATTGTTCTGGGGTTCCCCTGGTTGCAAACTCATAACCCAGTTTTGGATTGGAAATCTGTGTCTGTGGTGAGTTGGGGTTGTCAGTGTGTTCTTAGGGACGCTCCTGTTTTCTCCACCTCTCCTCAGTCTCATGATGTTCCTGATTATCTGGCTGAATTCTCTGATGTATTTAGTGAGAGTAAGTCTGCGTCTTTGCCCCCTCATAGGAGTTATGACAGTGCAATTGAGTTGATGCCTGGGTGTAAATTTCCCAAGGGTCGGCTTTTTAACTTATCTGTACCCGAACATGATGCTATGTGATCCTATATTAAGGAGTCGTTGGAGAAGGGTCATATTAGACCATCCTCGTCACCGTTAGGTGCTGGGGGGTTTTTTGTGGCCAAGAAAGATGGTTCATTAAGACCGTGTATTGATTATCGTTCCCTTAACAAGATGACGGTTAAATATCAGTACCCGTTACCTCTGATGTCTGATTTATTCTCCAGAGTTAAGAGTGCCTGCTGGTTTACTAAGCTTGACCTCAGGGGGGCGTAAAATCTTATTCGCATCAAGCACGGGGATGAATGAAAGACGGCGTTTAATACTCCGGAGGGACATTTTGAGTACCTGGTGATGCCTTATGGGCTCTCCAATGCCCCTTCTGTCTTCCAGACCTTTATGAATGATATTTTCCGAGACTTCGTGGATAAGTTTTTGATCATCTGTCTGAATGATATTTTGATCTTTTCTAATGATTGGGATTCCCATGTGGAACATGTCCGGACTGTGTTTCGGATTTTGAGGGAGAATTCCCTGTTTGTTAAGGGATCGAAATGTCTCTTTGGTGTACAGAGGATTTCATTTTTGGGATTTATCTTATCTCCATCGACTATTGAAATGGACCCGGCCAAGGTACAGGCCATTTATAATTGGGTTCAGCCTACTTCTTTGAAGGCTCTTCAGAAGTTTTTGGGTTTTGCTAATTTCTATCGTAAATTTATAGGTAATTTTTCTAGTATTGTCAAACCACTGACTGATCTGACTAAGAAGGGAGCTGATGTGCTGAATTGGTCTCCTGAGGCTGTCTCAGCATTTCAGGAGCTTAAGCGGAGGTTTACTTCAGCTACAGTTTTACGGCAACCTGATGTCTCACTTCCATGTCAAGTGGAGGTAGACGCTTCTGAGATTGGTGCAGGAGCAGTTTTGTCCCAAAAAGACCCTGTGACTTCTAAGATGAATCCCTGTGCCTTCTTTTCTCGAAAGTTCTCCCCATCTGAACGCAACTATGACGTAGGGAATAGGGAATTATTGGCCATGAAATGGGCATTTGAGGAGTGGAGACATTGGTTGGAGGGAGCTAGACATCAATTTGTGGTCCTCACCGATCACAAGAATCTGACTTATCTGGAGTCGGCTAAACAATTGAATCCTAGACAGGCTAGATGGGCCTTGTTTTTCACGCGTTTTAATTTTGTGGTCTCTTTTCTTCCGGGCACTAAGAATGTTAAGGCAGATGCCCTTTCTAGGAGTTTCTTTGCTGATTCTCTTAATGTGACCGAGGCTACTACTATCCTAGGTGAGGGGGTAGTTCTTTCTGCCATTTCGCCCGATTTGAGACGCGCCCTGGAGGAATTTCAGGAGGATAAACCTGAGCGTTGTCCTATGGGAAGATTGTGTGTTCCGGACCAGTGGAGAAAGAGAGTGAAGTCTGAAGTCCATTGCTCCGCATTGGCTGGTCATCCAGGTATTTTTGGTACCAGAGATTTGGTGAGTCGGTCATTTTGGTGGCCTGCCTTATCTCGTCATGTCAGGAATTTTGTACAGTCCTGTGGGACTTGTTCTCGGTCTAAACCCTGTTCTCGTTCTAGTGGGTTGCTGATGCCCCTGCCGGTGCCCAAGGGGCCATGGACCCATATCTAAATGGATTTTATTTCTGATCTTCTGGTCTCTCAGAGAATGACTGTTATCTGGGTAATTTGTGATAGATTTTCGAAGATGGTCCATCTTGTACCACTCCCAAAGTTGCCATCTTCCGCTGAGTTGGTACCCTTGTTTTTTCAACAGGTGGTTCGGTTACACGGGATTCCTGAGAACACTGTGTCCAATAGAGGGGTCCAGTTTGTTTCCAGATTTTGGAAAGCCTTTTGTTCCAATCTGGGAATTCAGTTATCCTTCTCCACCGCGTTTCATCCCCAGACCAATGGGCAGACTGAGAGAACAAACGAGACATTGAAGTTTTATTTAAGATGTTTTATATCTGCTGATCGAGATGATTGGGTCTCATTTTTGCCCTTGGCCGAATTTGCGCTGAACAATAGAGCTAGTTCTGCCACCTTGATGTCACCCTTTTTCTGTAATTTTGGGTTTCATCCTCGATTCTCTTCAGGGCAAGTAGAATCTTCGTCCTGCCCAGGTGTGGACACTGTGGTTGTGAGAATGCAGCAGATATGGGACCAAGTGGTGGATAAATTGTCTCTCTCTCAGGAAAAGGCCCAGTGTTTTTCCAACCGGCATAGGACCATTGGTCCCCGGTTTAAAGTGTGTGATATGGTTTGGTTGTCGTCTAAGAATATTCCTATGAAGGTTGCATCTCCAAAATTTAAGCCAAGATTTATTGGACCTTATAGGATTTTGGATATTCTTAATCCTGTTTCTTTTCGATTGGCTCTTCCAGTTACGTTCAAAATCCATAACGTATTTCACAAATCACTGTTGAAGAGGTTTGTTGAGCCAGTAGTTCCTGTGGAGGCACCTCCTGACCCTGTCTTGGTTAAAGGCAATATGGAATATAAGGTAGTGAAAATATTGGATTCTCGTTTGGTTAGACGGAGATTAAACTATTTGGTCAAATGGAAGGGTTATGGCCAGGAGGATAATTCTTGGGTCTCTGCCTCTGATATTCATGCCAATAAATTGGTTCGTGCTTTTCACTGGGCCCATTCTGATCGGCCTGCTGGCATGGATGAGGGTTCGGTGACCCCTCCTCAAGGGGGGGTATTGTTATGAGCTCATTTTCTGCTCCACCAGTTGAGAGTTCCCCTTCTGTTCTCCCTCTGGTGGTGATGGGAGGTGGTGAGGTTGGTTTGAGTGGTAGTGATCTGCCACCTGGTGAGGAAGATAGTGATTGGATCTCTGGAGTATCAGACTGGATAAAAGACAGCCGACGCCCTATCCTGTTGCTGGTGATTCAGTCTGTTTCTCAGGTCTAGGACTCAGCTCTGTTCCAGTCTTCTAAAGATAAGTTTGTTTTTTGCTAATGTTCACACTTGCTCTTGTTGGTCTTTTCAGTTTTTTGTGTGGTCAGCGAGCCCGGCTGGGCTGTGCTGAATTTTCACTCTTATTTGCCAAATTGCCTTTTTTTTGTCCCTTATTAGATTGGTCTCTTTTTGCTCTGTCTCAGAATATTTCAGAGTGCTGATATAGTGGGAGGAGTCTAGTGACTTCAGGGTTAATTTTGCTATCAGTTGTGTTGGACATTTTGTAGGGTTTTTTGGCAGACTGCAGACAGTGTCTTTCCTTTCCTGTCCTTTCTAGTTAGTCTGGCCCCATCGTTTGCTCAGCCTATTTTCCTGCCTTTGTTTGTGTTTTCATCTTTTTTTCACCGTCAATACATGTGGGGGGCTGTCTCTCCTTTGGGGTCTGCTCTGGGGCAGTTAGTTTCCCCTTTTCCTGCTTTAGGCTTATTTAGTTTCTCCGGTTGTGACGAGGCGTCTAGGACAACCGTAGGAACGCTCCACGACTGCTGCTAGTTGCGTGTTAGGATCAGGGGTCTGCAGTCTGCATAGTTACCAACCTCTTTGGTTTTCTGATACTAAGCTTGTGTTGTTTTTTATTTCCTCCTCGGCTACCGGTTCATAACATGTGTGTGTACGAGGTGTATGGTGCGGAGCCCGGAGCCGTGTGTGTACGAGGTGTACAGAGCGGAGCCGCATGCATACGAGGTGTGCGGAGCGTAGCCGCGTGTGTACGGGGTGTACGGAGTGAAGCCGTGTGTGTATGGAGCGGAGCCGTGTGTGTATGGAGCAGAGCCATGTGTGTACAAGGTGTGTGGAGCGGAGCCGTGTGTGTACAAGTCATACAAACCAGAATCGTGTGTGTATGAGGTGTGCGGAGCCGTGCGTGTACGAGGTGCATTCATACCTCCCAACCGTCCTGGAGCCAGCGGGACAGTCCTGATTTTGAGAGAGAGACTGCCCCACCTGGGAGCTTACTTTTCCCGCGGACACAGGAGTACACGGCACAGCCCCAAGGAGCACTTTAAAACTCGCACATGACGTTGTGTCAGAAGGGACGTGCTGGAAGCTGACCGGAAATTAGGTAATTTCGGGAGGAGATTTTGACAGAACCATGGAAGCACTTCAGGGAATGCTTCAGATTCATCACCGTGTCCTCCTCCGACAGCGCAAACAGCGGGATCGCCTTGGAATCGGGGATGCCGGCCATGTGAGCAGATCATGATATGTCCTGCATTGGGAGGATCAGGTGGGCACTACAATGGGAGTCGGGCTGCTATGGTATCTTTATAGAATATTTCTTTCTCTCTCTGTTTTCTTCTCTCTCTGTTCTTTTTTTCTCTCTCTGCTCTTTCTCTCTAATCTTTTTTTCCTTTCTTTCTCACTGTTCTTTCTTTCTCTCTAATCTTTTTTTCTTTCTTTCTCTCTCTGTTCTTTCTCTCTAATCTTTTTTTCTTTCTTTCTCTCTGTTCTTTCTCTCTCTGTTCTTTCTTTCTCTCTCTGTTCCCTTTCTTTCCCCCTCTTTCTTTTTCTTTCTTTCTTTCTCTCTCTCTGTGCTCTCATTCTCTCTGTTTTTTCTTTCATTCCCATCTTTCTTTACCATCTTTCTTTCTCTCTCTCTGTTTCTTTCTTTCCCCTCTTTCTTTCTTTCTTTCCCCTTTCTTTCTTTCTTTCTTTCTCTCTCTGTTCCTTCCCCTCTTTCTTTCTCTCTACCACTCTGTTCTTTCTTTGCCCTCTTTCTTTTTTCTCTCTCTGTTGTTTTTTCTGTCCACTCTTCTTTCTGTCTCTGTTCTTTCTTTATTTCTTTCCCTTCTTTCTTTCTCTCTCCCTCTCTGTTTTTTCCTTCTTTCTTTCTCTCTCTGTTCTTTTTTTTCTGTCCACTCTTTCTTTTCTCTGTTCTTTTTCTTTCTCTCTCTCTGTTCTTTCTTTCCCCTCTCTTTCACTCTCTCTGTTCTTTCTTTCTTCCCCTCTTTCTTTCTCTCTCTTTTCTTTCTTTCTTTCTTTCTCTTTCTCTCTGTTCTTTCTTTCGCTCTGTTCTTTATTTCTCTTTATTTCCCCTCTTTCTTTCTTTCTCTCTGTTCTTTCTCTCTTTCTGTTCTTTCTTTCCTCTCTTTGTCTCTCTGTTCTTTCTTTTGCTCTGTTCTTTCTCTCTTTCTCTCTGTTCTCTCTCTCTGTTATTTCTTTCCTCTCTTTCTCTCTGTGTTCTTTCTTTCTTTCTCTCTCTCTGTTATTTATTTCTCTTTCTTTCTCTCTCTCTGTTCTTTCTTTCTTTCCCCTCTTTCTTTCTCTCTCTCTGTTCTTTCTTTCTTTCCCCTCTTTCTTTCTCTCTGTTCCTTCCCCTCTTTCTTTCTCTCTACCTCTCTGTTCTTTCTTTCTTTCCACTATTTCTTTTTTTCTCTCTCTGTTCTTTTTTCTGTTTACTCTTTCTTTCTCTCTGTTCTTTCTTTGGTCTTTCTCTCTCCCTTTCTGTTCTTTTTTCCCTCTTTCTTTCTTTCTCTCTGTTCTTTTTTTCTGTCCACTATTTCTTTTTCTCTGTTCTTTCTGTATTTCCCCCTCTCTGTTCTTTCTTTCTTTCCCCTCTTTCTTTCTTTCTCTCTCTCTCTGTTCTTTCATTCTCTTTTTCCCCTCTTTCTTTCTCTCTCTAATCTTTCTTTCTCTCTGTTCTTTCTCTCTCTCTCTGTTCTTCCTTTCTTTCTCTCTGTTCTTTCTTTCTCTGTTCTTTTTTCTTTCCCTTCTTTCCTTCTTTCTCTCTGTTCTTTCTCTTTTTCTGTTCTCTCTCTCTCTATTCTTTCTTTCTTTATCTCTCTCTGTTCTTTCTTTCTCATCTTTCTTTCATACATACACTACTAATCAATAGCCTCCTTCAAATGAACGTGTTTTGCCACAGGACGTGTGTCCGTGTGGATCACATGTGTGTCCGTGTGATCCACACGGAGACACGTCCATTTTTGGCCGGCACCACGGATGCCACACGGCATGAATCGTGGTATGTGTTAAAGGGAGGCCCACTGAGATTCTTTCGCCTGGGGCCCTCAAAAACCTGGAGCCAGCCCTGGGTAGATGTATGAGGGAGTGCATTCAGGTTGCCTCCACCAAGGTCCCCACAGATCTTTCCCCGCTCCCCAAACACTATCGTCAGTATGCAGACGTGTTCTCCAAAAAGGCGGTGGAAACCCTTCCACTGCATCACCCCTATGACTGTCCTATTGACCTCTTGCCGGGTGCTGAGCCTCCTCGGGGTCGAGTCTACCCCTTATCTCTCCCAGAGACAGAGGCCATGTCTCAATACATCAGGGAGAATCTGGCAAGAGGATTCATTAGGAAGTCAGGCGGGATTCTTCTTCGTCCAGAAGAAGAGTGGAGAACTACATCCCTGCATCGAATACAGGGGTCTTAACACCATAACCATTAAAAATAAGTATCCTCTGCCCCTGATATCGGAACTGTTCGATAGGTTACGAGGATCGAGGGTTTTTTCTGGATCTGTGGGGAGCCTATAACCTGATACACATCCGTGAGGGAGACGAACAGAAGATGGCCTTTAACACCAGGTATGGCCTTTACGAATACCTTATCATGCCCTTTGAGCTCTGTAATGCCCCTGCCATCTTCCAAGACTTTGTACATGATATCTTTCGAGATATGCTCTCCACCTCGGTGGTGATCTATCTGGATGATAGTCTCATCTTCTCACCAGATATATTGACTCCTACCGGAGAGAGGTTTGCAATGTCTTCGACCGCTTATGGGCCAACTCCCTCTACACCAAGTTGGAGAAGTGCCTGTTCGAGCAGGAGTCTCCTTACCTTTCCTGGGCTATATTATTTCTGCCCAGGGTTTGGCCTGCCAAACTGCAGGCGGTAATTGACTGGCAGGAACCCCACTCCCTCAAAGCGGTGCAGCGCTTTCTGGGGTTCGTGAACTACTACCGTCAGTTCATTCCCCACTTATCCACCTTGGTAGCTCCCCTGGTTGCCCTCATCAAGAAGGGAGCAAACCCCAAGTTATGGTCGGAGTAGGTCTCCAAGGCCTTTTCCTCCATCAAGTCTCACTTTGCTAGCGCTCCCATTCTACATCGCCCCAATGTAGATAAGCCATTCATCTTGGAGGTGGATGCCTCTTCAGTCGGTGCTGGAGCGGTCCTCTTCCAGAAAGATGCTCAGGGTCGGAAGTACCCTTGCTTCTTCTATTCCAAGACCTTTTCACCGGCAGAGAGGAATTATTCCATTCGGGACAGGGAGTTGCTAGCAATGAAATTGACCTTCTCGGAGTGGAAACACCTCCTGGAAGGGGCTCGGTTCCCTTTCCAGGTGTTTACCGACCATAAGAACTTGGTATACCTACAGACAGCCCAGCGGCTGAATTCTCGCCAGGCCAGATGGTCCCTTTTCTTCTCCTGGTTCCAATTCACCCTTCATTTCCTTTCCAGTGAGAAGAACATCCAGGCCGATGCTCTCTCTCGCTCTGTGGTGTCAGCGGAGGAGGAGGAGCCTCGGCTAATTATCCCATCTGAGAGTCTGAGGACTGTGGCTCCGGTCGCCCTTGAGTCGGTGCCTCTGGGCAAGACTTTTGTCCCTGCCCATTTGAGACCGGAGGTCATCTCTTGGGCTCACGCATCTAGGGTGGGAGGACACTTTGGGACGAAGCGGATCTCTGAGCTACTGGCGAAGACCTTTTGGTGGCCGCATATGGCCTGAGACGTCAGAGACTACATTCGGGCGTGCATCTCCTGCGCCAAGAATAGGTCTCCCAGACAATGGCCCGCTGGACTACTTTACCCCCTGCCGGTGGCGGACAGGCCCTGGGAAATGGTTGGCATGGACTTCGTGGTGGGCCTGCCCAAGTCCAGTGGCAGCACTGTGATTTGGATTTTCACCGACCATTTCTCTAAAATGGTGCACCTGGTACCCCTTTCTCGGCTACCTTCCACACGGGCCTGGCAGTGTTGTTCATCAAACATGTCTTTCGCCAACACGGCATGCCGGACAATATTGTCAGTGACCGGGGTCTTCAGTTTGCGTCTCGGTTCTGGAGAGAGCTCTGTCGCTTGCTCAGCATTGAGCTAAATCTCTCCTCGGCTCATCATCCCGAGATGAACGGGTTGGTAGAGAGGGCCAACCAGACCCTGGTCACACACCTACGACATTTTGTCTTAGCCAGGCAGGATAACTGGGCATCCTTGCTACCATGGGTGGAATTTGCCTTGAACAACTTTGTGGCCGATTCCTACGACCAGACCCCATTCATCCTTAATTACGGCCAGCATCCGCACATGCCTGTGCCCATGCCCGTGTCATCCACCAACTCTAGGGTGGCAGACTGGGCGGTGGAGGCACGTGATATTTGGGACCACACTCAGGATGCCATCCGGGCCTCAAAGAGAGAATGAGGGTCTCCGCAGACGCACACCAGCGCCCTGCTCCAACCTTCGCTCCTGGCAATTTAGTGTGGCTCTCCGCCCGTAACATCAGGCTGTGGGTCAAGTCCACTAAGTTCGCGCCTCGCTACATAGGTCCCTTCAAGGTCCTGGAACAGGTTAATCCTGTGGTATACCGGCTGGCCCTTCCTCCACGCCTGGGTATCACTGACACCTTCTACATTTCCCTCCTTAAGCCCGTCCACATGTCCCGGTTCTCCGAGTCATCTGCCGGGACATCGGGCTTGTACTCAGACGAGTATGAGGTAGAGACCATTGTTGGCTGCAGGGTGGTACCTGGCAAAAAGTATTATCTGGTGGACTGGAAGGGTCATGGTCCAGAGGATCGGACCTGGGAACCTGTGGAAAACATCCACGCTCCTCTGCTCATTGCGGCCTTTGAGCATAGCAAGGCTCAGGGGGCCCTAGGAGGGGGTAATGTTAGGCGTCAAGTTTCTAACACTTCACAGGGGGAATCTCGAGCCATGTCCTCTGCGGTCTCCCATTCCACTGCAGCCGCAGAGATTCCTGCTCAGCAGAGATGTCGCTCCAGGCGTCTTGCCCAGGCTGATGCTGGTTGCTCCTTCTGATTCTGCTATAACTCCATGCTTGAGTCAGCAGCAAGTAAACGCTTCTGGGACGAAGTCCTGCCTTTTGGGTACTGAACATGCCCATGGGACGACCTTTCATTGGAGATCTGAGGTCACGTGCGCAGGTCCCATTCCTGCTCGGATTGGTCCACTACTGGGAAGGTCCCGGAAGGACGCCGCTATAAAAGAGTCGCATGGCCGCTCGGCCATGCACTAGTATAGACTCTAATGGTTTTGTGTGTGTGATGATGGATGCTTGAGACTGGTGACTGACTCATTAAGAAACCCCTACCCTTGGTTGTGTTTGTGTTCAGGGTTAGTGTTTAGAGTCAGCGCCGAGTAGTGGCACTACCTAGCTCCGCAGAGTACCAGGCTCCTCTCACAAAGTAACGCCAGAGTGTGCCATCCAGCACGAGGCACATTGTGCCGCATACTGCAGCGTCCGTCAGTACGACGCCGTGCGCTGATAGAGCGCTTTCCATTTAAGCGTAAGCTGGTTAGTGGAGTCCGCCAGTGCACCAGTAGCGGTGCTACCTTTCTTTATTCAGTCCTGGCATTGCAGTTGCGGTGTCGAACGCTAGTGGGACTCGAGGGACTCCATCCCTGTGTCCTTGGGGCAGAGTCCTGTGTCCCTTTACTAGCGCTCACTCTGCCGAGCCCTGTGAAGTTAACAGGCTCCGGCGTTGGCTTCTAAGGCTCTGTGCAGTAACAGAGTTCGCTCCTGTGCACACCGGGTCAGCAGTTATCCCACTGGTGCTCAGTTAGTGTCCACCATTACTAAGCAGCAGTTTACCATCTCTGCACGGTGGACCCCGGGCTGCGAACGCACCTTACTATTATTTTATTATTTGGTGAATTCCGCCAGCCCTAACAATAAGAGAACGTCGCACTGATCCTAATCCTATGATTATGATGTGGGGCAGCATAATGTACAGTAACCAGACCTTCTAGTCTTCATTCCAGGTGAACTAACAGTTTGGGGTTACATTAATTTGGTCATGTAACCAGTGGAGCGGCCATTTCTCCAAAGTGTCAGAGGATCTGTTTTTCAGCACTACCACATCAGGCCACGATTTTGCTCATGCTACTTTGAGCATCCTGCGTGGCCTAAGCGTGCTCCCATGGCTACAGCATCTCCAGACTTGTCTCCCATCAAGCACACCTGGGATGTCATTGGATCTTGATCAAGTACATTATTCTGACCACTAATAATAAACTAACTGATAGCAACCAGAATTTCTGCACATGACGCTCATACTCCATATTGAATAAATCGAGATCATTTGCGTATAATTAACATCTCTATCCATCCAGTCATATTGATAATTCCACAATTTCTTTCAAATTCATGTTGAGGAGTGTATAGCAGATTGGTTTTCATATTGACCTATCAAAAAATCACACAAGTGGATGTAAATGGGCTATGCCTGGATTCCAGAAATCTCTATTGTTCTCTGATCTAAATTTTTTGAAAAGTGTTCTTAGAGTTGTTGAAGTCAATAGCAAATTCCATGTAAGACTACAAGGGTTATTCCCAAAAAATCAAGTCAATCCCTTATTCACGATTTAAAGGCTAACTGGCTGGGGTACAGTCACATTGGGACCCCACCAATTTAGAGATAGGGGCTTTTGAACCCTCAGAAAGGTCTTTGCAGCCTGTTCGGAATGGAGTGGAAATGTGCATGCTCATCCTTTCTTCCATTCATTGTCTATGGGACTGCCAATCATATACAGTACCTCTAGTTTTAGAGCCCTGGTCTGAGGATCACCAAGGGTCCCAACAGCCCCCCAATCAGCAAGCTATCTCCTATCCAATTGATAGGCAAAACCTTGACTTTTGGGGAATAACCCATAATGAAATTTCTGAAATTAAATTCTCAAAGCAAAACTAAAGGGTTTCTGACGAGTACCTAATTGCCCTATTACCCGAGCACGGAAAATCAGCATTTTTTCCAAATTACTTTGATTACTAGAAATGTTTCCCTTGATTATGAGTGATTAAAAATGGTTCAATACAATACTAAAAAGCCAACATGGTAACACATTTGAACATTTATATTCTATCAACACATTAAAGAGGCCATAAACTGAATTACTATATCTCTGCTGGGTTCGGGTTCCAATATCATGATCTAGTACTTTACAGTGATGATCCACCTTGACAACATGGTTTGATTGGGTATATAAAGTGATTGAGTCTAAAATATAGCTTGATTACGGTATATATCTGACCAGCTAGCAGATAGTTTCTAGATGGCTAGAAAGCAGGAAGCTATAAGAATAAACTAAGTTCAAAGTCTTTTTCTGAATTTTTTGAACATTAAAAAAAATCTATTAATTTGTAAATGCCTATTCACAGAGATCGGTGAAAAATAAATGAGTGAATCGATTCAAAATTGAATCTAAATCACCTGGAATTGAAAAGGGAGGTTGAATTCGAAGAGATTGGGAAGGGGATAAAAAAAATTGTATTATTTCTCATTTGGCCTTCTTTGTACTGGGACATCTTCAGGATCTTCCAACACCCGGTATCTGTGACGTCTCCTGATCTAAAATGTGTCACATGCCATGCAATGTCATGATCTGCATCATGACACCATAATGTCATAGCTTAGCTAGTGAACGATGCAAAATGGAAATTTGTGGATGTAATCCGCCCTGCTGAATAATATGTAGGTCCAGACGTATTTGAAATAAAAGATGGTGGTTTATTCAACGCGTTTCAAAGTCCAAATGACGACTTCTTCAGGAGGTAACCATAAGATACATGTGGTTATCTTCTGAGGAAGAAGTCATTTGAACTTCGAAACGCATTGAATAAACCACCATCTTTTATTTGAAATACGTCTGGACCTACATTTTATTTATCAGCGCGGATTACATCCACAAAAAATTTCCATTTTTCATTGTTCTTGATATGGTCACTTGCTGACTCGTGGATCTACTGCAGCTGATAGCTCTATAATATCTATACGCCTTAATGAAAGGATTTATCAGGTTAGTACCTGAGTGCATGTCTAAAATATCCATCGGATAAGACCCAATTTGCGCTGGTCTCTCCTGCAGTTTCTTCATTAGTTTAGCCAGTGAAGGAGATGCTGAAGATAGCCCAGAGAAGACCACATTGGTGACCAGACTGAAGAAGATGACCAGAGCAGATTTGCACAGCTAGATGGGTATGATTTTTTTTTACATATTTCGTTATTTTCTGGGATCTGGAGAGAGCTATGAGCATAACTATGTACATCTAACTCACATTGAATAAATTTGATGTTGATCAAATTTCCTGGAATATTCAAGCAAACTGCTGAATTCAGTTTTATGAGAAAATGGAAACGGTCTTAGGAGCGCAGGAAAGAGACTCAGACAAGAGATGGGGTTAAACCACAACGCATTTCGATGGAGAATCCGTCTTCATCAGGTGACGCGTCAAAACGCGTTGTGGTTTAACCCCATCTCTTGTCTGAGTCTCTTTCCTGCGCTCCTAAGACCGTTTCCATTTTCTCATTGCTCCTATCCTCCATTGGAGGTTTTCGGCTGGAGCTGCGGTGGAGACCTGACATTTTTCTCAGCCCCTGGGTTGCTTCCTAAGCGCTCCTCTATGACCGCTTATCACTGACTCGAATTCAGTTTTTGTCAGAGTTGCTCATCTCTACTAGGTAGTTTACTGTAACCCAGTCAATTTGAATGAGTAAATTATATTTTACTTTTTGACCCGATTTGATACAACAGCTACAATAAACTCTTACAAGTACCTAATACATTAACAAGGTTTCCCTACGCCGATGCTCTCACCTACATCGTCTTCACATGGAGATCTGGATCTACATGACACAGACAATTTATTATATTTGGAATGTATTGATGTAGAAAGTAATAAAACCTTCTGTTCTGGAACAGATCACGGTGCCGAGTTGATGAATTGCCGAGAACTATTGGAAGTATCTGAGCTGTGTGTTGACTCATCAACAAAGAACTTGTGTAAAAAGCGTCTTAATGTCTTCTGTGTTTTGAGATATGTTGTGGTTTGGGGAATATTTCAACTACTATTATCCTTACTAAATACACTTCTCCATTTAAAACATTAAGACTTTACATGTGTTAAAGATATCATTCCTCTATTCCTCCTACCAGTGTGTCTGGGACGCAGTGAATGACAGTTCTGCCCTTCAATCTAGGACAGGACCGAGCTGAGCCGTCAGTTTGGTGATGGACAGCTCAGTCGTCAGTGATAGTTTAGCCGTCCAATCATGACCAGGGTGTGCTGTGGCTTCATCCATGTGTATTCTGTTCAAAGTAATTACCTGGCTATTTAGCTGGCTCTCTGCATTCGATTGCTGCCAAATGAAGCTTTGCTCGAAAGGTGTGTGTTTGCTCTGTGCTCTTGATCTTGTATTCTGATCTTTGCTGCTCGGTCTTGGATTTGCCTTGACCATCCATTTGCTTAGCCCTTTTGTCGTAATCCGCTGACTTCTTGGAATTACCTGACTCCATGTTTGTCTCAGCCCTCTGTCTATCATACCCTCCTGGCTTTTTGACGTCAGACCTCTTCGCTACCCAGTCTCACAGCTCGTCCGTGAGTAGTGATTATCGTCACAACTATGTAGAGCAGTAGCTGTTTGGACATCCTACTGTACTGTAGCTAAAGGTAATAGAACATCATCAACGTTATCTGTTTTGGAGGCTAAAAGATGAGCTCTGTAGTCACTTTGGAAAGAGGCATACATGAATTCTTAAAGGGGATTCCTTCCAAGGTAACCTATTAGTAGGCTCCAAATCAATAAGAGACACACAGTAATGTGTAATCAGTATCTGGTGTTAATTGTTTCGTAGGATGGTGCTGATGACTATAGTTGTGAAGGGAGATTTATTAGTTACTGTACCTGGTTTTTAGGTTTTTAGTGGTGGTAGGAAAAGGGAAGTTTCTATTAAAATTGAAGTCATCCTACCACCATGCTTTTGTGTCTACCTGAAAAAGGCAGACACTGGTGAAACAAAGGCCAGACAGAGCACAAAGTGACTCCATCAGCCTCATTATAGTGAAAGGCTTCATCGGGGTTTCTGTCAAACTCCAGTTTTTCAAGGCTTCAGACCGAAGCCCCGAAGGAGCATTTAATAGGCCTGAACGTAATGTGAAAATAGCCAAAGTCCACCCATTTAAAAATATTAATAAAGTGAATATCTTTATAATCTGTTCTAAATATTAAAACATCAGTTTGTGAACTTTTATGGATATATGCCAGAAAAGTGGGGGTCTACACGCTGTTACTATATAGGGGCCCTCAGCTGTTTTTCTCTAATATCAGCTCTCTGTTCCATCAAAAAGGTACCTGATGTCTGGTGGGAAGGCAAATATGGGTATTTTAGGGTGTTTTATTTCCATATTTGAGAGAGAAAATATGACGATATCTAATGAAGGGAAGGATATAGTGGAAAACCCTGTAGACAACTTGAAGAGTTTGTGCCACAATTTAACCCGAATATCTTCTATTGATGATATCATCTCAGTGCCATGATGATGTCCCTTGAAGTCGCACGCCAGACCACAAAACTCATTAACAGTTCTACAAGTAATAATCAATAGATGGCTCTGTCAACTAAAAGGTGACTCTATAACACAGATTTAGGTTAAATCAATATTTTATATATCATATTTTCCCAAAATCATTATACCGAGCTGTGGTTTATACTTGACACAATATTTTATAGAGTCAATCTCAAAATTAAACTTTTTCCCAGTAGTTTTTTTTTTCCACCTCTCTCTTTTAGAAAAGAAGTTCATAAATGTCCAATCAAAGCTGGCCAAACTTTACAACACTGAGGCCAAAGTGGAGAACTTAAAAGGAAGTCCTATCCATAAAACCTGTGATTTATAACACGATTTTTATTGTAATTTTGCACTTTATGAGGTGCAGGCATTCTCACGTATATCAGTTTTACGGTGTATGGAACAGTGAGCCCTCCACCCATAAAAGTGTGGTGAGTTGTCGACTTTGTCTACACAGTTTGACACACAGAAATGCAAATCGACCCAAGCCGCGAAACTGGACTTTATCATTTCTGTGATTTGTCTGCTGTTATTTTGACGTTTCTTCAGTCTTGCTAGTGATGTAATCCTTTCCTGGAATAAATCCAGTGTACAGCGCATCGGTGTGTTCATCTTACATCTTCTGCCATTGTTTATCGTGAATGCACTGGAGATTCCCATAAGGTTCTCATGTCATCTAGCTATAGGTCTTATATGGATGCTGTCATGAGGCGCATAAAAAATGCATAAATACAGTACTTAAGAGGTATATAAAATCCAAAAGGACGTCATATTTTTATGTTATATCGCGTAGCCTTTATCAGACTGGTTATGTTGAAGCACTTGATTAGACATCTACATTTTATATTAATACTAAAAGGCCTAGTTTATCTATGATTTTGTTTTTATTGACATTGAAAGTATTGACTCATTTAGAAAAAGCATTTTCAAACACCTAATGTTTTGGGGTCACTTATGAGGTGAATTCTCTAAGCCGTAGGACAGAGTGAGCAGCACGGAATGGAAAATACAATGCAGCGGAACTGGACTTGCTAGATAATACATTGTTCTACAATGACCAAGACAGCTGTAGATGCAGCTTGAGGGCAGCTAAGTACAGGAACAGCAGACAGTGAGGTAACTTGCAGCAGGTATACAGTTAACCACAGGAATATCAGAGGTGTATATGAAAGCACATATCTTGCAGCATGTATACGGTTAACCAAAGGAGCAGCAGAGATGTAGTGTGTGTTAGGCTGGTTTCAGAGTTGTGTTGAGGAGGGCTGCGGTTGGCAGCCTACTTCCTCCTTTCTTCCTCTGTGAAGCTCCGCCCATGCTCCACCTACTGCCATATTTGTCCAGTGTTTCCCTGCGTGCCTATCTTTAACATTGGGTACGCAGGGACATGCGTTATATGTGGATGCGTCAGCATGTGGCGATTTGACGTGTGCAGCGACCGCACGGAAATGCAAAATTTTAAAGATAGGTACGCAGGGAAACGCTGGATGCATGCGGCAGTAGGCGGAGCGTGGGGGGAGCTTCTCGGAGGAAGAAATGAGGAAGTAGGCTGTCATCCGCAGCCCTGCTGAACGCTAGTGTGAAACTAGCCTTAGCACCAAAAAAGCATGAATGAATAATTAAACAGTTACTTCAATAGCAAAAATGAGTTTATAAGTTGTAGCTTGACTGTAGCGGAACTTATTAGCATAGACAAGTTTGTAACTTGCAGTTTGACATAGCAGAGCTTAGAGAGCAATAGCAACGGGATTCACTGGATTGAACTAGCAAGTAGTAGCTGGATTCTGGAAATAAGGTAGGAGATGCAGCAGAATAAACAGCCGTTTGGCTGTAGCAGTGTCTGGAGGAAAATGAGTATAATGGTAGTTTCACACTAGCGTTTGGCAGGGCTGCGGATGGCAGCCTTCTTCCTCCGTTAAGCCCTGCCCACTGCCACACCTCTTCCTTCAGCTCTGCCTACATCTGCATGCGTCCTGCGTACCCTATCTTTAACATTGGGTATGCAGGCCAATGCGGATGTATGCGGATGCCTTCGCATGCGTCGTTTTGACACTGCGCCGACTGCAACAAAATGCAACATGTTGCGTACGACAATCTAACACGTACACTAGTTTATCACACAGCAGCCCCTCCTACCATTAACTGTTTCCTATGTGAAACTCCTATACTATAACTAAGTACGCTAGAATGCCCCCATCTAGTGGCCAAACATGGGCACTACACTTTCCCTATAACTAAGCACAATTACAATTCACTAGACCTATATACATACAGTGCTAAAGCACATGTCATCATTATACATTTTTACAGGAATGGTAATACATATATTTATGTAGCAGTACCATCATCTATAAGCGGTAATACATATATTTATGTAGCAGTACCACGATTTAGTAACAAGTACACATTAACTAATATTATACTAACACATACAGTACTGAGATCAACCAAGGAGGAAAGGTAGGGCAGCAACATTATTCAATCCCCTTATAACTATGGGATAGCAGATGTGCACCTATACTGACCCTCAGGTTATCATTGTCCCAGGATTGCCTCTTTTCTCCCTAGGTTCCTCAGTAGTCTGTTCAGTGTGTAGGGAAATACAAAACAAGACAGACAGGGTAAAACGGAAACACAATCACACAGAAATCTCTCAGGGAAATACAGTTGTGCTCAAAAGTTTACATACCCCCGCAGAATTTTTGCTTTCTTGGCCTTTTTTCAGAGAATATGAATGATAACACCAAAACTTTTTCTCCACTCATGGTTAGTGGTTGGGTGAAGCTATTTATCCTCAAACTACTGTGTTTTCTCTTTTTAAATAATAATGACTACTCAAAACATCCAAATGACCCTGATCAAAAGTTCACATAGCCTGGTGATTTTGGCCTGATACGGAGGCTGACCAGAATAATGACGTTTGTGTTGGAGCTGGTATCCAACAACTGGCCTCTGCTGCTGAAAAAGCCTTCCAGCATGTGAGGTGTCGAGTTCCAGCTTGTGGTCATGCAGCATACTAGTCGGTAGGCGTGCTCTGTGTCATGATCCATGCTGGATGGTGACAGATAAAAGCACTTGTAACCTTTTTTTCTTTAAGTTGGTTGCTTAAGGTTAGTTTTGCCACCGGTGGCCATTAGGGTCATTACACAGTGGTGTCTTTTGCTCTAGTTTGCCCCCGCTGGTGGTTAGCATTATTACACGAGAATCACTAACAGGTGTGATTGCTTTGGCTTAACTATATAGGTGTGTCATGTGCTCTCACTCACTGTTGGTGATATTGGTCATTTCAACCATCCTTGGTGGAGGAAGGAGCTAGAGAGAGTTCCTTGCAGCTCAGTCAGAGTCCTGGTGTGGAAGGAGCCACAGAGATGAGTTCCTTGCAGCTCTGACAAAGCTTGGTGAAGCAGCAGCTATTCAGGAGGAAAGCTGCATTCTGATGCTGGACTCTGTTGCTGGGAGCAAGAGCAACAGAGCAAAGCTAAATGGTGTTATTCCTGTTTGTACCTTTCCTTTTGTGTGTTTCAGTGCAGTGGTGGGATTAGTTTCTGCACCGTCCATTTCACTAGAAAGGGCTAGGTGCAGGGTGAGCTAGGGTTTTTAGGTATCCTGCTAGGCGCCAGGTGCGTAACCTGCAAAGGGACTGTCAGGAGTGTAGAGACACTGACTCAGGGGAGTGCAGGAGGTCTCCATGTCCCCGTTCCCTATTGCAGGGCCCTCCATTGTATCGGTTTCCCTGGTGTTTCCCTTTATTATTTAAATTCGCAGGATGTGGTGTATCCAGATACACGTGTAATTCCGAAATTCGCCTGCTGGAGGCGGTGTATCTGGCTGCCCGTTATATTATTTAAATTCGCCCTACTGGAGGCGGTGTATCCAGGGTCACGTGTGTCAGAGAAATTCGCCCTGCTGGAGGCGGTGTGTCCAGTCACACGTAGCCATCACACTCTGCTGCAGGACTGATAGAGCGGCTGCAGCTGTAGCTGTCTTGCAAAACTGGGTGCTGACACAGTGTACCTTTTGCCAGAAGCTGTAGCAAATCTGCGTAGGCTTTCAGAAACCACTGAACTACCAAGTTGAGAACATGGGCCAAGTTTGGTACGTTTGTGAGCTTTCTAATCCCTGCATGTGTTTCGGCTGTCGAACAGCCGTGAGACATGCAGCCGCAGCCACTCAAGCTTATTTTTTAAACACAATGAAGATCCATGAGTGTGCTCGGATAAAACCCTCCCTCATCACTTATTATAATTTGGATATTAAAAAAAATTGTTCACAGCCTCCACCAGATTATGGCCATTATCAGACACGACCATTCTTGGTTGTACGTTGAGCGGCGACACCCACAGATCTGTCTGGTCTGTTATTGCTTTCATTAACTCTGCTGCGGTGTGTGGTTTGTCTTCTAGACAAATTAGCTTCAGCAGTGCCTGTTGCCACTTTGGTGAGGCAGTGCTGCAGAGCTGCTTCCGGTTGATCTGGACAATGTGCTCTGAGATAACAAATCAGAGATGGAGGATGAGAAGGAGCAGGAGGGGTGCAGGAACTGATGTGGGAGGTGAATAAAACCCTGATAGAAGTAGGGCCAGCAATTCTCAGCATCGGTAGTACATGTGCAGTGCCAGGGTGGGATTCAGCCTCGGCCTTCACAATGTACACCCAGTGTGCCATTAGGGAAATGTAGCATCCCTGGAAACAAGCACTTGTCCATGTGTCAGGCGTTAAGTGAACAATCCCATAAAGTGCGGTGGTAAGGGTGTGGGAGGAACAGTCCCCATCGAGTGGCCGGGCCGGAACCAACTGAGCCGTCATCTGGGTTCCAGGGGAAACTGTCCGCGGGGGGCAGAATTCAGAGACGGGCGACCCTGATAGACAGGTGGACAAGGGGAGGGATGGATATAAAGGGGCGGGGAATTCCCCAGGCGATGAGTCAGCAGACAGACGCAGAGGGAGCAGGAGACGGTGGGAGCATCTGAGAGCGAGAGCGAGAACGACTCACCAGTGCCAGGGGGGACATTCACGGAAGACTCCAGGAGGACGGTACCGAGGCGGATACCCAGGACTTGCTGCCCCGCCCCAGTCCGCGGCCCCTGCGGCCTCAGTTCAACCCACGGCCGCTGCCGCCTCTCCTCAGCCCATGGCTGCGGCCTGCCCGCGGACGACCGCAGACGCTGCCTTCCCACTCCAGTCCGCAGCTGCGGCCCGTCTCCCGCCACCCTCAGCCGCCCTGTCCTCCCCAGTGGCCGTGGCAAGAGCAACACCGCCAGTGGCCTCCGGCCCGCAGCAGAGGCTGGGCCGCTGCTGGACGAGGGCCCCCGGCGCAGTCGTCAGCTGTGCAGGTGGCCAGCCCTTCGCCACCACTCATCGGTGCGATGTGCCTCAGGCCAGGGGTTGTGGTCCAACTGTCCAAAGACCCCATTGGAGCCTGTGGGGCTCCAGCATCATCAGCGCGCCGGAGCGCACGAAGACTTCATCACCGTCTCAGCAACTGGGCCCAGCAACTCCTACGCCGAGAGACCGCCAACCCGAACGGTGAGGGACATCTGAACGGCTAAGTTGACTTTATAGTTTAAGGACCCGTAGTCGGCCATTCCGCAGCCCTATAGTGACCGGCGGTCGTGTTCTATCGGTGGTGTGTACCTGTATAGAGCCCCTGCGAGGGCAACCATTGTTACCCCTTCTGTTTGCTGATCGGGCCGGGGCTGATGAAAGCTCCCTCTAGTCCTATAAAGGTTAATACAAAAAGCATCTACAGTCTCGCGACTCGTCATTGCATCCTGCGCACCTGTGAGTACCACATTTGGCGTAGTCGGCAGGATGCAGTCTCCGACCGCAGATCGCGGTGCGCCTGATCAGAGCAGGGCTGCGGATGATGGGGTCCCCGCTCCAGCATCTCCTTGGGGGCTATGCTGAGTAACTTGCCCCGGTTTTCCGACTCCGATACCCTGCTGTGGAGCTGGACCGAACGTATGCGGGGCCTCTTCCGTATGCACCCCATGACCCCTGATTTAGAGGCTGAGGTGGCACTTATAGCGTTAGATGGGGAAGCCCAGAAGTCAGTGATGTTGAGGCCCCCGGGGCTTCGTAACACCTTCGCCAGGGTCTTACAGATCCTGGAAGAGACCCACGGGGACCCCACAGACATGGGAGAGTTGAGAACCCGGTTGTTCAGTCGGATGCAGGGGGAGGGGGAGACCATCACCCAGTAGATGTACGCCCTCCAGGAGCTCCACACGGCCATAGAAAGGAAGGACGGGATGGGGGTAGGGCCCATTGACATCACTCTGCGTGACCTGTTATTGACTGGACTCCGGGACCCGCTAATAAAACAAGCTTTGCAGGGACAGGTTCGAGTGAACCCACGTTTAGCCTTCTCGGAAGTGGGGAGTCAGGCCCGGGTGCGAGAGCAAGAGCAAGGGATGACGGCTCCTGTGGGGAAGGCCCGGAGCCTGGAGTCCTCCGTAAGTGTTGTCGAAGAACCTCGATGGATCGAGAAAATGAGACAAGAGCTGAAGAGTATCATGGGTGAGCTGGCTGAGGTGAAGAAGATAACGAAGCCCGCGCCCGGCCGACCTGGCTACAATACCGGGCCCTGGGGGCCTCGCAATACCTGGGGTGGCCGAGCCTCACCTCCCCGGTGTTATGAGTGTGGAGAATCGGGCCACTTCGCGCTGGAGTGTCTGCGGCGGGGGAAATATCCACCCCGGTGGACATTAAACTAGAGCGCTCCGGGCATGGGGGATGCTGCTCGGAGCCGGAAACCACAGCAAGGGGTGGTGGAAGTCCCGATGAACTGGTCGCTAAGTGCCCGATAGTATGGGCCGAAGTCGAAGGTTGTGCCGTGCGGTGTCTAGTGGATACAGGGTCGCAGGTGACGACCATGCCGGCAACGTATTTCCGGCAGCATTTTCCGGAGGCGGAAAGGCCCCAATGGGGGCCTATGATACGACTAGTGGCCACAAACCAACTGCCGGTACCTGTCGCCGGAGTGGTGTGGCTTCAGATGACTTTATGTGGTAAATCCATTGGCCGCCGGGGAGTGGTCCTGACCCAAGGAGAGACTAACGACCGACATCCAATCATCTTGGGCATGAATATCCTGCAGGAGTCCGGCAATCTACTCCTCAACGATGTCACGCAGGAAACCCTAAGTCAGTGGGGCTCTCACACGGCCCAGGGGCAGGTCTTCCAGCGGTTGGTACGGGAGGAGCGAGTGCTCCAGGAGTGTCAGGAGGGTGAGGCGCTGGGCAAGGTCATCGCACCAGCGGCCCCTCCGCTCGTGCTTCCTCCGGGGCAGACGGTGGTGGCTCTGCCGATCTGCGCCCCGATGCCACTAGAGGGCGTGGAGGTGCAGGTGGAACCTTGTTACTCGGAACGCCTGCACCCGGGAATCCTGGTGGCCCGCTCCCTGGCCACAGTGCGGAAGGGACCGTCTTGGTACGTTGTGTCAACCTGGAAAACCAGGATATCATCTGGAAGCTCCAGGCCGAAATGGCCAAACTAGTAAGTATTATAGAAAAAACACAGTATTGCATGAATCCAATATTTATTCTTCCAGAAAAATACATATCATGGGACCCAGATAATACAGACAAAAACCATCAATGTTTCAGCTATTCAGCCTTTCTCAAGATTTTATCTGCATACGCAAAGGTCCATGTATATCACAATTAAGAATCCCTTCACATTCAATTCATTTAGGTGATCAGTGAAAAAATCCTTCACCAAAGTGTCCGTCCTAGAGGCATAACGGCAGTCGCCAATGTGAGTTGCCGTGGCCAAACTAGTAAGGCCATTGGAGGAGATGCTGCTGGACCCTGCAGTCCAATTGGGAGTGCAACCCGAAGATCCCTGGATAGTAACGGTGCGAACCCAGCAGGCTACCGCATCCTCGATTCAAGAAAAAGGCCGAGTCATCCAGGAGAGAATGCGGGCTGAACTTTCCGGCCTTGCGCCAGCCCAGCTTCTCCAGGTAGAAACACTTCTTGGACAATTTTACAGTGTCTTCGCCAGCCACAAAGACGACTTTGGATGTACCACGGCCATCACGCATGGGATTCCTACGGCAGGAGCGGCTCCCATGCAGGAGCGTTATCGGCAAATACCATACGGGAAAGCCAGAGTCCGTGGGCGGCCTCTATTGTCCTAGTTCGGAAAAAGGATGGCACCCTGCGTTTCTGCATGGATTATCGCAAGTTGAATGCCTGCACCATCAAGGATTCGTATCCCCTGCCCCGCATAGAAGAATCTCTGTCTGCCCTAGGGAACGTGACGTACTTTTCAACCGTTGACCTGGCCAGTGGGTACTGGCAGGTGCCGATGTCGGAGGAACTATTGCAAAAAAAAGGGGGAGACAAAAAAGCGCAATAGGGTCTTATCCACGTTACAAGAGACAGTATATCATGAAATATGCTCACCTGGTTAGGATGAGATAAGAGGGTGTAGGTAGCGGCTGCTGCAGATCCACAGGTCTTCAGCGACCAAAGAAATCATGAATCCAAAGGGAGTTTGTAGCTAAATTCCGCGCTGCCGCTTTAGACAAATTCCAGGAGAGTGCTGTATGATTGCAGTGGTTTTATTCTACGCGTTTCAGGGGTCTCATGCCCCCTTCATCAGGAAATACCACAAATACATACAGGTATCACAGACATAAATAGGTTTGAAAGGATGCTGGATTTAAAAAAAATGAGTGCCAACAAGTCAGATGGTGCAGTGTCAAAGTTCAATGACACCACATGATTAACAGTTAACCTAAGATATATTATAAAAGAATACGTATTTTAAAAGATTTTTTGATTAAATTTTCGTTTACAAAACAGATAATAAAGGCAAATTTACGATTTAAACAAAAAAAGGGAAGGGGGGAGTTTATTCCTGTTTAGAGGTGGATACCTTACAAGTGGACTATCGTATGGAAACAGCAAACCGCTTTTTTTCATTGAAAGCATTGCAATCTTTATACAAAAAGGGGAAAAAAGTAAAAACATAATTTTAATTCTTTACCAATAAAAAATATATAATTTTAGTTAAATTCTAAAAGATTAAATATAAAGTTATTTTTTAGTATAGAGGAAATGGGTTTAAAAAATAATAAAGGATGCTAAAAGCAGCAACACACGAGAAGCTGCACAGCAGTCAGCGCTGCTCAGAATCCTGCTCACGTTCTGTGTGTTGCTGCATCTGATATTAACCCCCTTTTTTATGTGCTTCATGTTAAATCTAAAATTTGCCCATGATCTTTGTATTAGTGAAGTAATTAATCCATGCTGTCTGCGTTCTCATTCTGAGCAGCGCTGACTGCTGTGCAGCTTCTCGTGTGTTGCTGCTTTTAGCATCCTTTATTATTTTTTAAACCCATTTCCTCTATACTAAAAAATAACTTTATATTTAATCGTTTAGAATTTAACTAAAATTATATATTTTTTATTGGTAAAGAATTAAAATTATGTTTTTACTTTTTTCCCCTTTTTGTATAAAGATTGCAATGCTTTCAATGAAAAAAAGCGGTTTGCTGTTTCCATACGATAGTCCACTTGTAAGGTATCCACCTCTAAACAGGAATAAACTCCCCCCTTCCCTTTTTTTTTTTTTTGTTTAAATCGTAAATTTGACTTTATTATCTGTTTTGTAAACGAAAATTTAATCAAAAAATCTTTTAAAATACGTATTCTTTTATAATATATCTTAGGTTAACTGTTAATCATGTGGTGTCATTGAACTTTGACACTGCACCATTTGACTTGTTGGCACTCAGTTTTTTAAAATCCAGCATCCTTTCAAACCTATTTATGTCTGTGATACCTGTATGTATTTGTGGTATTTCCTGATGAAGGGGGCATGAGACCCCTGAAACGCATAGAATAAAACCACTGCAATCATACAGCACTCTCCTGGAATTTGTCTAAAGCGGCAGCGCGGAATATAGCTACAAACTCCCTTTGGATTCATGATGTCGGAGGAAGACAAAGCCAAGACGGCATTCATCCTTCCCATGGGACTGTTCGAGTTTAATCGAATGTCGTTTGGGCTGGCCAACGCCCCGGGAACCTTCCAGCGGTTGATGGAGCGGTGTCTAGGAGATCTCAACTTCGAAGCCACGCTGATTTATCTGGATGACATTATCATCTATTCCGCCACGTTCGAGGACCACTTGAGGCGGTTGGGGCAGGTGCTCGGCCGGATGCAAAAGTACGGGTTAAAGGTAAAGCCCCAGAAATACTACCTGTTCCACACCCAAATTGAGTACCTGGGGCATACCGTCTCGGCAGAGGGAGTCCGGCCATCCCTGGAAAAGGTCGCCGCCATCCAGGGGTGGCCTACCCCCGAGACGGTGAAGGACGTGTGGGCCTTCTTGGGGCTGTCCGGCTACTACCGTCGGTTCGTGAAGAATTTTGCACGCCAAGCCCGAGCCCTGCAGGAACTGCTGAAGGGAGCTCCCGCCAGGGCGAATGGACGGAAGATCCAGTGGCAGGAATCGCAAGAGGACGTGTTTCAAGATCTCAAAGCTGCCCTCTCGCAGCCGTTCATCCTACATACCGACGGGAGCCTCCAGGGACTGGGAGCTGTGTTGTCACAGGTGCGGGACTGCCGAGAGAGAGTGATCGCCTACAGTAGCCGGTCACTGCATGACTCAGAACGCAACCCGGACAATTACAGCTCCATTAAGCTCGAGCTCCTCGCGGTGGTGTGGGCAATGACGGAGCGATTCGCTGAGTACCTGGCGGGCTCCGAAGTAGTGGTGCGGACCGATAACAACCCGTTGGCCCACTTAGAGAATGCCAAGCTGAGGGCCCTTGAGCAGTGGTGGGTGGCTCGGATGGCCAAATTTAATTATAAAATCATCTACAAATGGGGAGCTGAGAACGTGCACGCCGATGTGCTCTCTAGGATCCGACACACCACACCAGGAAGGAGCCAAGACGACGAATTAGAATCAGACGAGACGCCATTCGCCCTCACCACCGCCGCGCTTACAGCCAACACGCAAGAAGCGTCTCGGTCAGGACTCCTAGGGGGGATGCTGGAACAACCCCGTGACTACTGGATCCAGCAGCAACAAGAAGATACGGAAATTGGACTGTTGCGCCGATGGGTGGCCTCCGGAAAAGTGCCCACGAGCTCACAGAGACAGACTTTGTCCCAAGATATGCTGTTGATGTTACGCCAGTGGGAAAAACTGGTTATCAAGAAGGGACTTTTATATCGAAAAGCTGTATCACGGATCACATCAGCTACGCTATGGCAGGTGGTCGTACCCGGAGCCCAGCTCAACCAACTGGCCCGGGAGGCCCATAAGAAGGTGGCCAATTTTGGTACACAAAAGACTTTACAATGGTTGCAGCTGATAGTGTACCATCCACGCTTGTATGCTACCGTGGAGGAGGTTTGTCCAACCTGCCGCCCGTACAAATTCGCTAAACCCCCCGCACAACGAGCCCCGGTACAAACTATTATAACATCAGCCCCTCTGGAGCTCCTTACGGTGAACTATCTGACTATAGGTCCCACCTACCAAGGGTACGAACATTGC
Source organism: Dendrobates tinctorius (assembly GCF_039654945.1). Classification (NCBI taxonomy): domain Eukaryota; kingdom Metazoa; phylum Chordata; class Amphibia; order Anura; family Dendrobatidae; genus Dendrobates; species Dendrobates tinctorius. The sequence continues at coordinate 25,477,221 of NW_027361784.1, forward strand.
CTCGTTATGGTGGACCATTTTACCAAGTTCGAAATGGTTACCCCCACCCGAGACCAAACGGCGGAGTCGGCCGCCTACACGATTTGTAAGAACTTTATTCAAGCGTACGGCTGTCCACAAAGAATACATTCAGATCAAGGAGTGTGATTTCTAGGAAAAGTTATGGAGGAGCTACACCATCTTTATGGTATCGGAAAATCGCGGACCACGCCGTATCACCCGCAGGGAAACGGAGCCAGCGAATGATTCAATCGGATGCTAATTCAAATGCTGTGCACCCTGGAGAGCGAGCGCAAGGCCCGCTGGCCTGACTATGTCCCCGAGCTGGCATGGGTATATAACAACCGGGTGCATCGAGTGACTGGTTACACCCCCTACTCATTGCTGTTCGGACGAGAGGGCAAAGGAATTACAGAGGTGGAATTGAATCCGGAGGAACCCCAACCCTGGACCGGGGTATCCTCGTGGGTCCGAAATCACCGGCACTGACTACAGACCCTCCATCGCATCGTCCATACAAAGCTCCAGGATCTAGAACACCAGGGGGGAGCACTGCCCTCACCCATTGGCTTTCAGACTGGGGATCGGGTGCTCGTACTTGATCAACGCCCCCAAAACAAGTTGGAATCGCGGTGGGAAGTAAACCCACACCGAGTGCTGCGTCGGATAAGCCCCGACGGGCCCGTGTATGAGGTACAATCCGAAGGAAGCGACGCGCCTGTCACTCGAGTTGCGCACTGCAACATGTTACGGCCTTGTACGTCCGCCGATCCCCCGCGACCTGAACCCACACCCCAGGTCCCCGACCCTCTGCCCCCAGTTTGGGACCTGGATGACGAAGAGGACTCCCCCGTCCCATCTACAGGTCGCCCTGCTAGTGGCACTACAGCAGACTCAGACCTCCCACCAGAGCCCACCATTCGACCACCCTCCACCACCCCAGAAGACTCCACCACACCCGAGCTTCGACGCTCCGAGCGGTCAACAGCTGGCAAGCCCCCTGAACGTTATGAACAGGACCAATTTGTATGGCGACAAGGATTGTCATCCCAGGCAGCTGACCTGAGTCTACGAAAACCATCACCTGAGGACTGGTGAGCATACGAGGCGGGGAAGTGTGGGAGGAACGGCCCCCATCGAGAGGCCGGGCCGGAACCAAGGGAGCCGTCATCTGGGTTCCGGGGGAAACTGTCCCCGGGGGCAGAATTCAGAGACGGGCAACCCTGACAGACGGGTGGACTAGGGGAGGGATGGATATAAAGGGGGCGGGGAATTCCCCCGGCGATGAGTCAGCAGACAGACGCAGAGGGAACAGGAGACGGTGGGAGCAGCTGAGAGTGAGAGCGAGAACGACTCACCAGTGCCAGGGAGGACTTTCACGGAAGACTCCAGGAGGATGGTACCGAGGCGGATACCCAGGACTTGCCGTTCCGCCCCAGTCCGCGGCCCCTGTGGCCTCAGTTCAGCCCGCGGCCGCTGCCGCCTCTCCTCAGCCCATGGCTGCGGCCTGCCCGCGGACGACCGCAGACGCTTCCTTCCCACTCCAGTCCGCAGCTGCGGCCCGTCTCCCGCCACCCTCAGCTGCCTTGTCCTCCCCAGTGGCCGCGGCAAGAGCAACACTGCCGGCGGCCTCCACTGTCCCGCTCCGGGCCGCAGCAGAGGCTGGGCCGCCGCTGGACGAGCGCCCCCGGCACGGTCGTGAGCTGTGCAGGTGGCCAGCCCTTTGCCACCACTCATCGGTGCCGCGTGCCTCAGGCCAAGTGCTGCGGTCCAACCGTCCAAGGACCCCATCAGAGCCTGTGGGGCTTCAGCGGCATCAGCGCGCCTGAGAGCACGAAGACTTCATCACCGTCTCAGCAACTGGGCCCAGCAACTCCTACGCCGAGAGACCGCCAACCCGAACAGCGAGGGACATCTGAATGGCTAAGTTGACTTTATAGTTTAAGGACCCGTAGTCGGCCATTCCGCGGCCCTATAGTGACTGGCTGTTGCCGGGAGTAGTTGTGTTCTATCGGTGGTGTGTGCCTGTATAGAGCCCCTGCGAGGGGAACCACTGTTACCCCTTCTGTTTGCTGATCGGGCCGGGGCTGAGGAAAGCTCCCTCTAGCCCTATAAAGGTTGATACAAAAAGCATCTACCATCTCACGACTCGTCACTGCATCCTGTGCACCTGCGATTACCACAAGGGCAAGGTGATGTTCCTGAACACTTGCTGGTATAAAGCGGGGATGTCACACTAGGGGAATTAATTGCAGCTGTGGACCAAGTACAAAGGGATGGCTTCCAGCATGAGTAAGTAGTAATAATCAGTGTCTACAAGCCTAAATGGCAACGTTTCCATGGCAAGCAGCCTGGAAATGTGCCGGTTTAGTGTTTAAGCCTGTGGATGGCTGCAAAGTTTCTTTTTTGTTCCAAGGCCTGAAGTAGGGACAGCTGAACGCTGTGCTTGGACAAGGATTTGAAAGCGCCTGATGATGGTTCCTCAGAATGCGCAAGGACAGGTACCGGGCGGCAGGGATCTGTACCAGTGTCATGCACAGGGGATTGGCAAGCACATAACAGGGGAAGAGGCAGTGGTGTCACCCACTGGCACCAATTGTGGACCCAGGTGTTTGGCCAACCGAGTTGGGTGCTTTGATGACATGTGCCTGATCATGCTGGTGGTGGTTAGGCTCTTATTGGTCAGGCCCCTGCTGATCTTGGCATGGAACAGGTTGCAAATGATCATTTTTTGTCTCAGAATTCTCTCAAAAAAAAGTCCCAGACTGGGGAACATCTAACTCTTTGATGTAGAAATTCACCTGTGTCGGTGCTCTCTAGCTTTGGTCACCCCACTGAATCTTCCTGACTGTTTCAGTGTTGCCAATCCCTCCCCCACAGCACTACTGGCCTCGCTGCGCATGCCAGCTTCCCATGTTGGGTTATTGACTTCGTCATCCACCACTTCATCTTCCACCGCTGCACCCTGATCCTACTGAGCTGGTGACATAACAACAACCTGTCATCGGCCATTATGTCTCATCATCATCATCTACCTCCTTAGACAAAATTTGCCATTCCCCACCATCATCTTCTTGTGGCTGTGGCTGCTCTAAGTTTTGTGCATCACTAAGCAGCATGTTCTCCTGTCCCTCTTGGAACATGCAGAGTGAGAGGCCACAATCAAGAAATTATGTTGTAAAGAGCTCCTTGCAGATTCAACATGGTATGAAGAAGGAGGATCAGGGTGAGGATTAAGTGATTCAGACTCTTGCGTAGTGTGACTGGACCGAATGGAAGATTGGCTAGTGCTATCAAGCATTCTGGAAGCATTATCTGCTATCAAAACAAACAACTGTTTGTGCTGATGTGGCTTCAGAAGGGGTGTCTGTTGACTCCCTGCAAAGTGGATGGACTAATAAATTAAAATATAACTTTTATTTGCATATTAAAAAAATAATTTGAAAATCCACCATACACTTTATGCAGTCTTAACCTATCTGACTAACAATGCCAGTCAGATTGGGTACTAACAATAAAACTATATTTAACTCTTTCAGACCATGTCCAGTAAATAAGGCCACCAGCTATTTGTTTTAACTCGCAATGTGGGGAGGTTGACCTGACAGATGAAGAGAAAAGGGTGCCGTACTGAGTGTGACCATTAGAGGGCAGTCGGGAGCTGAGGAGAAAGTGGTTATATAACTGCCATAGGTCAAGGTCACTCTCATTGGTCAAAGGTGTGTCAGGTGACATTGGGCGGAGCTACCTAGGCTGGTAGTATAAAGGCTGCGGGAAGGTTCCAGAAGGTCCAGTCAGCCAGGGGAGCCCACAAGATAGGAGGGTCAGCTGTGGAGTGTAAGGCAGAAGAATGCCCTTAGAGAGAACCTGACAGTAGAGACGGTCACAGGGGGTGACCCAAAGCACAGTAGCGTCAGACAGAGACGGTCTGAGTGGAATAAGTAACAGTGTACTTTGAACGGCGAAGCGCTGTGGTGGAAGTGCCTAGGGCAGCCACAGTGGGGAGAGCCGCAGAGGACACCACGACGGTGACACAGAGAAAGCAAAGGTACCCGGGTCTGTGTGAAGAGGAAATGTGAACAGTCCTGTATTGAAGTGTGGACGTCGGCACAAAGTTGGTGAATAAATTTGGACCTGTTGAACCCCAGTGCTGTCTCAGTCTTCAGTCAGTTTGCGCTAAGAAGTGGGTCACCACCCCCCAGTTCAGTTGGATCAGCACACCTCCCCCGCCTATCAGCATCAGGAGCACTACCTAATCGCCTCCCTCAGCCTGACCCTACAGCAGCAATGCTTTAATTCAATCAGTTCTGCAGAACTATTATTCTAAGTAAACTTCTATTCTGAATTCAGTCCTGTTTATTGTGGCATATTATTGCACATTGCCCTTTAATTATTATGATCTAATACCAGTTTTGAATTCCTCAATCAGTGAATAAGTCCCTGCAAAGTGGAACATTAAGCTATACGTTGTGTAAGGGAGTGTTTCTTGTGCTCCAGCAGCAGGAGCAGTCGCATCTGCCCCACGTCCTCGGCGTCTGCGTGCCCCATCATTAGCACTTCCACTTCCCGGTCTCTTATGACACGCCTTACACGCTTTCGATTTCCTAGGTCTCTGGAAACCAAGTTTTCTTGATTAATTCAAACAAAACACTTTTAATTAAAAAAAAAAAATTGGTAACCTGTAGCAGGCCAAGCACTTTTTAAAAATTTCAAACCACCGTAATTTCTCACAAAGCAGGTTAAACTGTATGGGTGACAATACTGTCAATTTTTGGGACAAAAAAATTGGTCAAATGTAGCAGGCCAAACTGTTTTTAAAAATTTTAAACCATCGTAAATTTTACACAAAGCACTTTAAACTTTATGGATGACAAAAAAATGTGGTCAACTGTAGCAGGCCAAGCAGTTTTAAAAGCTTTTAAGCCATCATAATTTCACACAAAGCAAGTTAAACTGTATGGATAACAATACTGTCAATTTTTCAACAACAAAATAATGTGGTCACCTGCAGCAGCTATATATTAAGCAACAGATTTCAAAGCCCTAAGCCCAGCCAAGAGGCTGTATTCAGCCACTCTCCTTGCTCCAGCTGTCCCTATGCTAAATGCAGATTTTTTCACATAGAAACATTAAAGGGAATCTTTCACCCCATTTTTGGCCTATAAGCTGCGGCCACCGCCATCAGGGGCTTATCTACAGCTGTAGATAAGCCCCCGATGTAACCTGAAAGATAAGAAAAAAGTCTTAAGGCCCGTCACACTAAGCGATATCGCTAGCAATATCGCTATAGCGTCACTGGTTTTGTGACGTAGCAACGATATTTCTAGCGATATCGCTATGTCTGATACTTACCTCCGACCGGCTCCCCCGCTGGTTATCGCTGATCGCGCGAGAACGGCCTGGGCCGTTTCTCGTCATCAGCTTCCTGCTGTGGTGACAAGCGACGCGTGGACGCGGACGGGCGGACGTCTTCATCGCCTCGTCTGACAGGTAAGTAGCGACCGCCGACCCCTGCGATGTCGCTGGTGAGATCTGCCTGAGTGGCAGCTCACTAGCGACCACTTAGCGATGCACCAGCGATCCTGACCGGTTCATATCGTTGTCGGGATCGCTGGTGCATCGCTAAGTGTGACAGTACCTTTAGATTATACTCACCCCGGGGTCCGGTCCGGTCCGATGGGTGTCGCGGTTTGGTCCGGCGCCTCCCATCTTCATACAATGATGTCCTCCTTCTTACTTCTGCCGCGGCTCCTGTGCAGGTGTACGTTCTCTGCCCTGTTGAGGACAGAGTAAAGTACTGCAGTGCGCAGGCGCCGGACCTCTCTCACCTTTCCTGGCGCCTGCGCACTGCAGTACTTTACTCTGCCCGCAACAGGGCAGAGAATGTATGCCTGCGCAGGAGCCGCTGCAGAAGTAAGAAGGGGGATGTCATCGCTAGAAGATGGGAGGCGCCGGACTGGATTGCGACACCCACCGCACCCGCCCCTGCCCCACGGTAAGTATAATCTAACTTGTTTTTCTTATCTTTCAGGTTACATCGGGGACCTATCTACATCATTACAGAATTCTGTGGATAAGCCCCTGATGGCGGTGGCTGCATCTTATAGGCCGAAAATGGGGTGACAGATTCCCTTTAAAGCACAAGATTAGCCCTAAACCGGCTCTTTAAAAAAAACAAAAATTGAGCTTGGTTTAAGTTGATATACATGCAGCACATAAATGCATGTTCATGTTGGCCATAAAGCATACAAAACCTACAAGAAGCAAAATGAACATACACCTTGCCGTAACTAAATAAGTCAAAAGCAAAAGTGCATCTAAATAACATAGGGCTCTTAGTAATGCTATTTTTGATCAAAAATAGCATAAAAGCCGTCCCACCATCGGCAAGGTGACCCTGATCTGGACTGTCCTTCGCTGTGTAATATTAAAAACCTTACCATGTGTCAGGGTTCACCTCAGTGTGTGAATAAGGGCAGAAAAAGGACTAGGTCCCGAACTGTGGACACCAGCCTAGGGAGGCTTTTAAATGTAATTTCCAGCTCAAGGAAGGCATGCCACGAAAACAGAGTGTAGTTTTCGGCACAAGCATCTTGGTAAAACTCAAGCTTTATTGGATAAAATTAAAAGTCCATTTTAAAAACGAAACCTGACGCATTTCTGGCGTACTAAGACACCTTTATTATCTTATGATTATAAAAGATTGAATTTTGCCAAGTTGGTTGTGCCAGAAACTACCCTCTGTTTTCGTCATTCTAAGTTGCAATCACCAAGTACGGCACTCACTGGTTTGCAATTATTGCAACGAATCCACCTATGGCATGATCAACTCCAACTTCCCTCTTCCACTCTCCTCCATACCTAATATCCAAGCACCAAGATGCTTGAGTGATATCCAAGTACCACCGATCATGTTCGCTCACTATTCCCCTCTAATTATACCCCAAACCACCAGAGATAGAGAAGTCACCCAGAATCCTATTATTCTCTTCAACCATTTGGAGTCTGTGAATGTTCCACCATATAACAAATAGTGGAAAAATCCAGCAACAGCAAAAAAATATTTTTTATATATAAAACATCATATTTATTTGGACATATATTTACATTACATTTATATATAAAAATATTTTTTTGCAGCTGCTGGACCTTCCCACTATTTCCACCGTGGTTTCCACTCAGGACCCAGCCTGATACCTCCTTGCCCCACGCCCCGCTTCAACATATCGCCTACGCCAGTGAGCTGATGAACTCTTCGTTTTTCTCAAGAAGATTCACCAGAACTAGAAGGCACCTGGTGTACCGACAACTGTAAAACTATTGACTTATTAAGAGATAGTTTGTGGGGAAAGAGTTTTGTAGCGGACAGGAAAAGGGCAGGCAAGTATACTTTGGTTTCTTTCTTTTTATATTTGGTGTTCAGTACAGAAGTCAGAACACAGTAGAGAGGTGAGATTGGTTTCCAAAAGTGATGAGAGGTCACAGAAAGACAGAAGTACCATTGGAAGGTCCGAGTCAGCCTACAAAGGCAATAGTGTGGGAGTACACAATATCCAAGTCGGTTAGGTTCCTCTTGCTCTCTGCAGCCAGGTAGACCATATACAGTTATATGTTAAAGTTTGGGCACCCCTATTAATGTTAACCTTTTTTCTTTATAACAATTTTGGTTTTTGCAACAGCTATTTCAGTTTCATATATCTAATAACTGATGGACTCAGTTATATTTCTGGATTCAATTGAGGTTTATTGTACGAACAGAAAATGTGCAATCTGCATTTAAACAAAATTTGACCGATGCAAAAGTATGGGCACCCTTATCATTTTCTTGATTTGAACACTCCTAACTACTTTTTACTGACTTCCTGAAGCACTAAATTGGTTTTGTAACCTCATTGAGCTTTGAACTTCATAGCCAGGTGTATCAAATCATGAGAAAAGGTATTTAAGGTGGCCACTTGCAAGTAGTTCTCCTATTTGATTCTCCTATGAAGAGTGGCATCATGGGCTCCTCAAAACAACTCTCAAATGATCTGAAAACAAAGATTATACAACATAGCTTTTCAGGGGAAGGATACAAAAAGTTGTCTCAGAGATTTAACCTGTCAGTTTCCACTGTGAGGAACATAGTAAGGAAATGGAAGAACACAGGTACAGTTCTTAGAATCATAGAATCATAGAATCGTAGAGTTGGAAGGGACCTCCTGGGCCATCTGGTCCAACCCCCTGCTCAAAGCAGGATTCGCTAAATCATCCCAGTCAGATGTCTGTCCAGCCTCTGTTTGAAGACTTCCATTGAAGGAGAACTCGCCACTTCTCGTGGCAGCCTGTTCCACTCATTGATCACTCTAACTGTCAAAAAGTTTTTTCTAATATCTAATCTGTGTCTCCTCCCATTCAGTTTCATCCCATTGCTTCTAGTCTTTCCTTGTGCAAATGAGAATAAAGTTGATCCTTCTACAATGTGACAGCCCTTTAGATATTTGTAGACAGCAATTAAGTCTCCTCTCAGTCTTCTCTTTTGCAAACTAAACATTCCCAAATCCTGCAACCTTTCCTCATAAGACAGGGTTTGCAGACCGGTCACCATTCTGGTCGCTCTTTTCTGAACTTGCTCCAGTTTGTTGATGTCTTTTTTAAAATGAGGTGCCCAAAACTGGACACAATATTCCAGATGAGGTCTGACCAAAGAGGAGTAGAGGGAAATAATGACTTCACGTGATCTAGACTGTATGCTTCTGTTAATACATCCTAGAATTGCATTTGCCTTTTTTGCTGCTGCATCACACTGTTGACTCATATTCAGTCTGTGATCTATTAGTATACCCAAGTCTTTTTCACATGTGCTGTCACTTAGCCCTATTCCTCCCATTCTATATATGCTTTTTTCATTTTTATTGCCCAGATGTAGTACTTTGCATTTCTCCCAGTTAAAAACCATTCTGTTAGTTACTGCCCACTTCTCCAGTTTATTTAAATCTTTTTGAATCCTCTCTCTCTCTTCTCTAGTATTAGCTATCCCTCCTAGCTTTGTGTCATCAGCAAATTTAATCAGTTTACCCTCAATTCCTTCATCTAAATCGTTGATAAAGATGTTGAACAATACAGGGCCCAGGACAGAGCCCTGTGGTACCCCACTTGAGACATTCTTCCAACTGGATGTGCAGCCATTTACGACCACTCTTTGGGTCCGATCACTAAGCCAGCTATGAATCCACCTAACAGTTGCCTTGTCCATTCCATACTTAGTCATTTTTTCAATAAGGATTGTATGAGAGACTTTGTCAAATGCTTTGCTGAAGTCAAGATATACTATATCTACAGCATTTCCTTGATCCACCCAATCAGTGATACCGTCATAGAAGGAAATTAAGTTAGTCTGACATGACTTATTAGTTACAAACCCATGCTGACTCTGTTTGATCACTTCATTCTTATCCAGGTATTGACTTACATGTTGTTTAATAATTTGTTCAAAGATCTTTCCTGGTATAGAAGTCAGACTCACCGGCCTATAGTTGCCTGGGTCCACCTTCTTCCCCTTTTTGAAGATAGGAACAACATTTGCTCTTCTCCAGTCTTCTGGCACTTCTCCTGTTCTCCAAGAATTTTCAAAGATTATGGAGAGTGGTTCAGAAATTTCTTCTGCTATCTCCTTCAGTACTCTGGGGTGTAATTCATCTTGTTAAGCCCTGAAGTGGCAGGCCAAGTAAAATATCAGAAAGGCAGAGAAGAATGGTGAGAACAGTCAAGGACAATCCACAGACCACCTCCAAAGACCTGCAGCATCATCGTGCTGCAGATGGTGTCACTGTGCATCAGTCAACAATACAGCGCACTTTGCACAAGGAGAAGCTGTATGGGAGAGTGATGCGAAAGAAGCCGTTTCTGCAAGCACGCCACAAACAGAGTCGCCTGAGGTATGCAAAAGCACATTTGGACAAGCCAGTTACATCTTGGAAGAAGGTCCAGTGGACTGATGAAACAAAGATTGAGTTGTTTGGTCATACAAAAAGGCGTTATGCATGGAGGCTAAAAAACACAGCATTCCAAGAAAAACACTTGCTACCCACAGTAAAATTTGGTGGAGGTTCCATCATGCTTTGGGGCTGTGTGGCCAATGCCGGCACCGGGAATCTTCTTAAAGTTGAGGGTCACATGGATTCAACTCAGTATCAGCAGATTCTTGACAATAATGTGCAAGAATCAGTGACGAAGTTGAAGTTACGCAGGGGATGGATATTTCAGCAATACAATGATCCAAAACACCGCTCCAAATCTACTCAGACATTCATGCAGAGGAACAATTACAATGTTCTGGAATGGCCATCCCAGTCCCCAGACCTGAATATCATTGAACATCTGTGGGATGATTTGAAGCGGGCTGTCCATGCTCGGCAACCATCAAACTTAACTGAACTGGAATTGTTTTGTAAACAGGAATGGTCACAAATACCTTCATCCAGGATCCAGGAACTCATTAATAGCTACAGGAAGCGACTAGAGGCTGTTATTTTTGCAAAAGGAGGATCTACGAAATATTAATGTCACTTTTATGTTGAGGTGCCCATACTTTTGCACCCGTCAAATTTTGTTAAAATGCAGATTGCACATTTTCTGTTAGTACAATAAACCTCATTTGAATCCAGAAATATAACTGAGTTCATCTGTTATTAGATATATGAAACTGAAATAACTGTTGCAAAAACCAAAATTGTTATAAAGAAAAAAGGTTAACATTAATAGGGGTGCCCAAACTTTAACATATGACTGTATAGACGGTGAGAGCAGCAGAACTTCCCGAAACTGTGACTGCTGACCCACTGGAATTATTAAGCACCCAATGTACCAACCACCAGATTAATAGTAAAGCTATTGACTTATTAAGGTAATCCACCATGATTGTTTGCAGAGACTTTAAAAAAACTGTCCCAGTATACGCAAATTATAAGTTTCTCCAAAAAGTCCTTGTTGACAGATTAGCAAAGATCGGCAGCCTGCCCTGTATTAATTATAAACCATTATTTATATCGCTAGACTCATAGAGAGCACCATTAACTTGTGTAGAAACTAAGGAGCCATTAACAAGCGTAAACTTATCACTCATGTGCCTTCTTGATGGATATAAAGGAACAGTTGATGAAAACACAGAATGCACAAAGCAAGGAAACAGACTTTAAAACAGATTTAATACACAAATACACACAATATATCTCGCTATAAAATGAATGGCTTCTGGTAGTTGATACCTCCCCAGATATCCATATAATGTAAAAGAAATTGAAATCTCATCATTCTTTGCACATGTAATACACAACTAGATGGGTGTATATTGTTACATCCTGAATTGTGAAATGAGTCTTGAGGGAGCGATACAAATAATAAAACGCCAAGAGGAGTCTACCATCTAACTGAAACGGATAGCTGGTGAAATATATGTTTGGAATAGGATTGGAAATATAGCTTCCTTGATCCTTTACATAAAAATTAAATTATGCCTTTTGACCCCAGGCAGTGAACATTTTGCTAAGTACAAAAAAATTTTTAGTTTTGCTATTTGATGTGTGCCTTGAAGATGGAAAGATGCCTAAAGTGACTACTTTCTCCATGAAAGTACTAGCTGGGTCGGCACTGACTAAACCTGTCACAGTGTGACTGTGGGATAGCAAATAGGCTCCAATACTGTTCCTTAGTCTAGTGGTCCCTAGCTATGCTTGTCCTCAGGATTACCCCTGATGGTGGGGACACCTGGGTCTGGTTCCTCACTATGCTCCTGAATAACACTAGTTTGTAGAGTGTCCTTAGTCTAGAGGTCTGTAGCTATGCTTGTCCCCATTATTACCCCTGATGGTGGGGACGCCTGGGTCTGGGTCCTCACTGTGCTCCTGAATATCACTAGTTTGTTAAGTGTCCTTAGTCTAGAGGTCTGTAGCTATGCTTGCCCCCAGTGTTACCCCTGATGGTGAGGAAACCTGGGTCTTGTTCCTTACTATGCTCCTCAATAACACTAGTTTGTTAAGAGCATGGGGAGAACATAAAAAAGACAGACATGGCAATGCAGATGCACAGTCCCACAAAAAGACTAAGGTAAAAAAAAGTGTACAGCCCGTGAGACATCAAAGTAACAAAAACACACCAAGGGAAAAGGAAAGATGTTGACAAACACTACTCACAACATTGGAATAACCTCCAGTTATTCAGAATGTGTCCACCTCTCCAGACCAGGGTAGAATAACTAAAGCTGACATTACAGGCAAAGTAAAGTCAGTCTATATAGAAGGAGAGCAGACATGACTGGTTTTCCCACTATATGTGACTAAAGCAATTAAAGCTCCCGTTACACATAGCGATATCGCTAGCAATATCGCTGTAACATCACTGGTTTTGTGACGTAGCAGCGATATTGCTAGCAATATCGCTATGTCTGATACTTACCTCTGACCGGCTCCCCCGCTGGTTATCGCTGATCGCGCGAGAACGTCCTGGACCATTTCTCGTCGGACGCTTCCTGCTGGGCTTCCTGTGGCGCCGACGAGCGACACGCGGGCGGGAGGACGTCAGGATCACCTCGTCTGACAGGTAAGTAGCGACCCCCGTCCCCTGCTATGTCGCTGGTGAGATCTGCCTGTGTGGCAGCTCACTAGCGACCACTTAGCGATGCACCAGCGATCCTTATCGTTGTCGGGATCGCTGGTGCATCGCTAAGTGTAACGGTACCCTAACAAGCTTAGTACAGGAAAGATTTATCTCTTGCTAAGCAGCCAAGAAGCTGCAGCTCTTAGAGTTAACATCCGAGTCACCCTGCGCTGATCATAGCTATCAATGGAGTTAGAAGGAAGAGTGTAAGAATCTGTGGATTGCACAGATTCTGACGCCGCCATGAAAGATGGTGATAGTTGCAAAAACCTCCTTGTGACAAAGAAAGACATTAAGTCTAAGTAATTTTCTTCATTTTTTTCTCACAGAGATATGGACTTTTTAGATCATATTGCCTAATCACAGCTCCCAGAGAGGTAACCAACCTGTAACATTGGCTGCTGATGTCACTAAGGAAGACGCAGGTGATCATAGGATTAGCCAATTACAATTGTGATGCGTATTTCAGATTTTTGCAGACAATATAGTCCATGATAGAGATGTCATAGGGGAGTAACTAGGGGGACAGTCAGGCATTTGGGCCCAGGCAAAAAGGGTGCTCCGGTGGGCCACCTAGGATTTTGGGTGGCAATGTATTGCCCAGTGTCAGAAAGCTGGGTTTGCATCCTACGTCATGGTTTTTTCAGCAGGACAATGACACTAAACATAACTCAAGAATCACCCAGAAATGGATGGAAACAAAGCGCTGGAGAGTTCTGAAGTGGGAGAAATGAGTCCAGATCTAAATCCCATTGATGACCTGTGGAGAGATCTTAAAATTGCTGTTGGGAGAAGGCGCCTTCACATATGAGAGACCTGGAGCAGTTTGCGAAAGAAGAGAGGTCCAAAATTCCAGTTGAGAGGTGTAAGATGCTTGTTGGTGGTTATAGGAAGCGACTGACTGCAGTTATTTATTCCTAAGGGTGTGCAACCAAATATTAAGTTGAAGGTGCCAACAATTTTGTCTGACCCATTTTGGGGGTTTTGTGTGAGATTATGTCCTGTTTACCTTTTTTCTGTGTTTTTTTTGTGGTGTTCCAATACACACAAAGGAAATAAACATGTGTATGATAAAACATGTGTAACTGCATTTATTTTCTGGGAGAAACACTTCATTTTCTGGAACAAGTTCAAGGGTGCCAACACTTTTGGCCATGATTGTATGTTGACATCCTTTGAACTAATGCAATAGAAACCCTTGTTGGGTATTTAGATGTATTGATCATGGTTACAAAATGTTCTTTTACCTTGTCTTAGAAGCCAGAAGTTCAGACAACGTAAGTCTACAGGGAAGGGGGAGTAAATGAATCTTAGAATATCTCCAGAATAATAATATACCGTACTGATATCATAAATAAAGTGATAATAATACAGTATGCATAGTGATGTCTAGGCCAAAAGACTGATAATATGTTTTCTCCAGCGAAGGAAAACGCTTTGCTGCAATTTTGTAAAAATAAATACAATTGTGAAATATTTTGGACATTTTCCTAAGCAGTGGAAGGCTACTTTCACACTTGCTTTGTTTTACAGCGCGTTTTTCCCACAAAAAAACGCAGAGAAAAAACGCATACAAATGCTGCGTGTTTTTCAAGCATTTTTATGAGCATGCATGAAAAAAACGCAGCGTTTTTATGCATTTGTATGCGTTTTTTAGTGCGTTTTTACCGCGTTTGCATTTTTTTCCAACATTAGTTGGCCCCTCACACTAACCCAAACCATGACTTTACTAACCCTAACCCTAACCCTGACCCTAACCCTGACCCTAACCCTAACCCTAACCCTTAACCAAACCATACCCTAACCCTGACCCTAACCCTAACCCTTAACCAAACCATACTAACCCTAACCCTAACCCTTAACCAAACCCTACCCAAACCCTAACCCTAACCCTAAACCCTAAACCCTAACCCTTAACCAAACCATACTAACCCTAACCCTTAACCCCCTTAACTAACCCTAACTCTAACCCAAACCCCTAAATTCCATTGTCTAACTAATGGTCAACAAAAAAACGCATGCGCAAAAAAACACATACATGAGCATGCCAATGCGCACATATGCGCACCCATAGACTTATAATGGGTGTCTTGCTGTAAAAAAACGCATTGCGCGTGCATGCGTTTTTTTGAGGCAAGTCGGACGCCCAAAAAATGCAACAGGATGCATTTTGTGCGCCCGAGCGCACACCACAAAAAAACGCATGCACGTAAAAACGCATGAAAACGCATGTGTATGCGCACATAAGCGCATCCCATGCAAAATATAGGAGAAAAAACGCATGCGTTTTTTAGCGCTAAAATACAGCGCAAAAAACGCAAGTGTGAAACCAGCCTAAAGTAATTAACACAGAAAATACCCCCTGGAGAATGAGGAAATTGTGGATTAAACTGCCAGGGGAAAGGATTTGGGAATATTAGTGGACAGATAGCAAACTAAACTGAAGCAACCAGTGTCAGGCAGCTGCTGCCAAGGCAAATGATATATTAGGATCCAAGAAAAAGAGCCTAGATGTAGAGAGACGGTTGTGTCATGATTGCTTAGTTGAAAGAGCTTTCAAAGAAGCCTGTATGTCTTTCTTAAACAATATGTGATTTTGAGTCATATGTGCTGGTTTAGTTGAGATCGGGTTATTGTGTTCCTTGTAATTTGAAAAACATTTTGGCAATATTTTTTTTTTAATATCATGATCTTTATTTGAAAAAAAAAAAAAAACAGTAATCTTCCAAAAGACTGGCACATGACTTATTCCTTCCTTTGACTTTACAAAGGACCAGGGGACGTTCATTACCTGTGGAAGAAAGGAGATTCCATCAGCAAAATAGAAAAGGGTTCTTTACAGTTAGAGCAGTAAGAATGTGGAATGCCGACCACAGGAGGTAGTAATGGCAGACATTATATAGGAATATAAAAAAAAAGTGTTGGAGACTTTTCTCACATCAAATGGCATTGTGAGTGATGAATAACCAGATATAGAGAATAACCAATGGAGAAAGGTTGATTTTGATGGACCTGAGTCTTTTTTCAGCCTATATAAATTTGTAACTATGCAACAATGTCAGAAAACTCCTCTACACACAAATTCCACCAATCACAAAAGGAGATGTCACAGCTCACCTCCTCCTCCTGTACAATGACTGATAACTTCTGTATACACAGCTAATCATACAAGATCCATCAATCACAACAGGTGATGTCACATCTCACCTCCCCCTCGTGCACAAATGCCTGATAACACCTCTACACACAGCTGATCACATAAGATCCACCATTCACAACAGATGATGATGTCACAGATCACCTCCTCCTCCTCCCTTCACAATGGCCTTTGCTCACGCTCATTAGATGCTTTAATATAAAAGATAGGATGTGGGTCAGGCCGTTGTGACTGATGTACATGTGTTGTTTCTTGAGACTATAGGAAGTAAGAGTCTAAAAAATAGCCCCGGTGGCTGGTTTGAAAAATTGCAAGATTTCTAGGTTTGTTTGTTTTTTAAATACAGATTCTTATATGCAAAATTATGCCAAAAATTAGAAAAAATTAGCACATAAATTTTAAACCATAAGTCATTTTCTGAAGACGTACTCCATGTAATTTGTATTACACTACTTGTTTGAATCCATTGATGACACATTGGTTGAATGAAGATCAAGTCTGTGTGGGTCCAAGTCTGGTCACAGTATAAGATAAAGTGGTGGAGCGTTGTGTGTCACTTCAGCTTCTCGCAGCTTTGCCTTTTCAATGGCTGCCTGGTTGGCCCCTAGTCAATCCCAATGGATGTGACGGATGACAACCTCTTCTCTCACGAACTGAACCGCGCTTTATTTAAACTCCCTGTGTTCCATCTCTGCTTTCCTTCACACACTGCACAGATTTCATGTTCCGCCTTAGCCCGGTATCTGCTTATCGTTGGCTGATGCATTCTTGGCAGCCTGCTTCTGAGGATCCCGTATGTTATTGGCGCTATCAGAAAGACCCCTAGAAGGGGTTTTCTATTTTAGGAAACTAGTTTCTTAGCCTCTATTAGGAAATTCTTAGTTGATAAGGGGGTCCTGTGTCCAGGATCCTCATCTTTTGGCCACAGTAACGTCTCTTACTCTTGAGGACCTGTCCTGCATTACACAGGCCATTGATGCGAATGGTAAACGTGGAATACTTATTTTTCCCTTGTGGTGGCGCTCTAGGGAAATAAAACCCTGCCAGGCATTTCTTCAGATAAGAATCTGTAGTTAGGGGTCCCAGTAGGAATATCTTTTTAAAGGGATTATCTAATACTGGGAAACCCCTCTTTAATAGCACCAGTATGCAGAGCATAAATTAAAAAAGTATAAAGAAGACTGCTCACATGACATAACAAATATATAAGGGGATAGCGCAGAGATCTTTCTAATGAGCTTTTTCCACATAGGCCAAGCGACAGTGATAAGGGGGCAACATCAACATCAAGAAGTAAGGAAGTTTAATCAAAATCACAAACACAGATTCTTTACTGTAATAGCAGTGAGATTATGGATTCTTTACTGTAAAAGCAATGAGACTATGGATTCTTTACTGTAAGAGCAGTGAGATTATGGATTCTTTACTGTAAGAGCAGTAAGACTATGGATTCTTTACCGTAAAAGCAATGAGACTATGGATTCTTTACTGTAAGAGCAGTGAGACTATGGATTCTTTACTGTAAGAGCAGTGAGATTATGGATTCTTTACTGTAAGAGCAGTGAGACTATGGGTGGCTCAGTGGTTAGCGCTGCAGCCTTGCAGAGCTGGGGTCCTGGGTTCGAATCCCACCAAGGACAACATCTGCAAGGAGTTTGTATGTTCTCCCCGTGTTTGCGTGGGTTTCCTCCGGGCACTCCGGTTTCCTCCCACACTCCAAAGACATACTGACAGGGAATTAAGATTGTGAGCCCCATCGGGGACAGTGATGAAAATGTGTGCAAACTGTAAAGCGCTGCGGAATATGTTAGCGCTATATAAAAATAAAGATTATTATTATTTACTGTAAGAGCAGTGAGATTATGGATTCTTTACCATAAAAGCAATGAGACTATGGATTATTTACTCTAAGAGCAACAAGACTATGAATTCTTTACTATAACTGCAATGAGACTATAGAATATTTACCCTAAGAGCAATGAGATTATGAATTATTTACTATAAGAGCAGTGAGACTATATAGTTTTACTGTAGGAGCAGTGAGACTATAGGCCCCGTCACACACAGCGAGATCGCTAGCAAGATCGCTGATTTTGTGACGCAACAGCGATCTCGCTAGTCTGGTTGTCATACAGTATGTAGAGAGGTGAAGGAATATTTCCCCTAATATGGGCTATTAGTGTCGGCCTCAGGGGGTTTTTGCCTTCCTCTTGATCAACATATTAGGCTATAGGTTGAACTTAATGGACTTAATTCTACCTTAAACCTCAAAAGCGATGAAAACTATGGAACAATGCCGCCTGACCACCAGGAGACACAGAACTGACAATGGATGAGTAAAGGCGTTCCATGAGGTAAGTACGTATTTTTTTATTTTGTTCTGCAGATTGGTGTTATTAAAGTGGTCCGATCAAATGTAGTCAGTTGTTCTTAGTTAATTCCCGCTGTTGGATTTTTTATATCTTTTTAAATCTGCCATATTGTTCCAGAGATATGGGTCTTTTTATTTAGTGGTAATTTTTTATGGCCTTTTTAGGAAGGTGTGACTCTCAGTAGGGCATGTCTTTAGGCTGCTCTGCACAATTACCCTGTGAGCATTGCCCACTTAGTAAAGACTATAAAAATAATCACTTCATAAAATGGCACATATGTCAGGAGGGTGTCACGTCCCCCTGGAAGACCATCTTAAATGGATTTAGTTTCCTCTGGTGCGGAAGAGCTTAACAGACCTTTCTATGCTGATCAGAAACATACAGCTCCATTTCCACTACTTCTGATCTAGTCATTATCTCTTTCAATAAAAACTGATCTTGTCCCTGCTGGAGAAAGATTTGTCTTCCTGTGCTTTGTGCTAAAGCTAAGTGGTTGGAGTGTAGTTGTTGTAGTAGTGTTCTGTAGTACGTGTGTGTTTATCTCCTGGCTCCTGTTCCCATTTAGTTTATTCCTCCCTGTCCCTATCCTGCTCTCTAATGTTAGTGCTTTTGTATCATAGAGGTTTTCTGTTACCCCTGTTTTGCCTTTGTGTCTTGTTTATCTTACATTTCTGTCACAAGCCTCAAGGGGTGAGGGAGGGGACAAATCATGGTTGAACAGGAGCACAGTAAGGTCGGAGACTCTAGCCTCTCTACCTACAAGAGTACCCCCAGGACAGGTATAGTTTAAGTCCCAGTTCCAGGGACAGATTTAGGTCCCCCTTCCTTATTGAAGGCCCTCACAGCGTATCTCTAAAACCGTATGGTGGATTTACAAAAAAACTCAATACTCAGGGGATTAGTAGGAATAAAATATAAGCAAAAAACAGCTACTTTTGACTTGGTGACAGGTTCCCTTTAAGAAGAGGTTGTCCACTGCTTACTAGTTTATTGTTAAGGGTACCTTAGTGGTCGTCAAGGGACCTTTCTAACAAGTAGGAAACGTTCCTATAATGATGACTTTTGGTTGACTGGCTTTTGAAAATGAGTCTAGTTTACTAAGTGACATACTGATTGTAAGAGTCACGTCAGAATATAAGATCTATAAAATAAAGGTACAATATCCAGAGCAGAACTCTGAAAATTTGCCAAGACTCTTAAAAGACACTGAAACGCTTCACTTTTGGTTCTAATTTGGAGCCATCTTCTGACAAGTAAGCTTACAACTGGGACCTAAATAAATCATTTGTATGTTCACGTCAGACAGGAGGTTTTCATTACTCCGCTGGTAAACAATTCCTAGCAGGATACATTGACTCTTTATTGTAGTCAATGCACACGAAATATGAGAGGAGACATCGGCTGTTTGTTTTCTAAAATGCTTGACTTAGAGAGAATGACTTCACATACGGAGAGCAACAAACGAAACTGCCGTGATTTATGGAGAAGGGAGAATTTTGGAAAGATTCACGTACAATGAACTTTTTGGCATATATTGAAAATAATATTGAGGCAATATTACAAATCTACAGAGAAACGGTGTAGATAACCATTCCAAAACGAGGAGATAAAAGGGAATGATTAGAACATCAATTTTTTTTGTTTTAAGCAAATTTGTTCTAATTCATTTCCAATTAGATTTTGATTGCAGTTGGAGCTCTAAATATTCTGCATAGAAAAGGGAAAATTCTGTCCGCCTGCAGCCACCACCAGGGGGAGCTTATGAGCTGGTGGTGGCTGCAGGAAAAACTGTATCTTATTATGTTATTCTATGCCTATTGTAACATCCTGCAAAGTTTTCGCTGTGAAACGCAGGCACTCCGGTGGCTATGCAAGAGGTTTGTTGGATGCAGTGAAGAGCCGGAGGCAGAGAAGGGGTTAGCGGGATTTACTACAACAGGTTATGGACGGACAAGAAATACTTCCGCACAGAGAGATGAAATTAACAGTGGGAAAACGCAGGAACACTGAGTGCAACAACAGGATTTGCAGTGCATGAGCTAACTAAATTGTGTCAGTGCAGCACTGATAGTTGCAAAGCATATGGATGCTCAGGCAGCTGCTGCCCGGGTTTGCGCATGACCTCTTAAAGGGACAGCACGAATCATCCTAAAGTGTCCCAAGCCAATGGCTGCGATACATTTATGATTTAAGGCACCTCCACTTAATGGGAGGTGCCTGAGTAACGTGGTTAGCCCTGTTTCTCTGAACGCTCACTAGATCTCAGGTCCCCACTTTGTTAGTTCCTGCCAGTACCTGTTAGTTCCCTCTAGTGTCTGCCTGTACCCTCTTGTTCTTGCTCATTCCTACCTGTTCTTGCTTGCCTTGCAGCATACCTGCCTGTTCCAGTCTGTAGGCTTTCTGTATCTGCCTGCACATGACTGTGTTCACCTGTATACCAGCCCTACCTGTCTGCACCTACTAGTGCCAGTCAGTATACCAGCCATACCTACCTGCACCTACCAGTGCCAGTCTGTATCGCAGCCGTCCCTGCGTGTATCTACCAGTGCCTGCCTGTCTACCCGACATACCTGCCATTTCTGCTTGTACCAGCTGAACCTTCCCTCCTTGGCCGTTCTAACTTCCTGTTCCTTGGGGATCAGCTACCGTGCTTCTGATGTCCATTCTGGTGTATCACCCGTTGTCCATCTGGAGCCAAGACGAATCCGACCATCAAGGGCTCTAGCGAAGAGTCATGTGTTCACGTAGTTCCGCCCCTCCAGGCTCTCCTTGGACCACTGCACAGTGGTTCCACCACCCCATTACAGCAACATGATGATAAGCTGCAAGACTACACCCAGGAGGAGATGAATGGAGATCCTGGCTGGGGATGCCCCTGCTGATCTTTGGAAATGCAGGTACAAATGAGACCAGTAGCAAATGCAGAACCAGTCATATCATACAACTCATCCTGTTAGCAGTCTTTCTGTGTTCTGGCAATCAGTGGGGATGCCAATGGTGAGACCTATATATGATTTAACCCCTTCACGACATGCGCTGTACTGGTACTGTGCATGTTGTGTCCCCCCTTTGTTATTTGCACCAGAACTTAGCCCACATCTTTCATGTCAGCAGTTTTGAATCGCAATCCACCCGTGGCTATTAACCGATTAAATGCCGCCGTCAAAATCTGACGGCGGCATTTAACGTGCTCTTCCGGCCGTTGGGCCGGAAATCTGCCCATCGATCACGTGATCGTGGGTCACCGATGAGTTGGCATGATAACCAGAGGTCTGGTCTCCTACAGACCTCTATGGTTGTCATGGCCAGCTTGCTATGGGCGCCGCCCGGTGGTATGCGCTCATAGCAAGTCAGCAATTCTGCTGCATACAGGTGATCTGATCATAGCCTGTATGTAGCAGAGTCGATCGGGTTATGGCAGCTTCTAGTCTTCCATGGAGACTATTGAAGCATGCCAAGAGTGAAAAAAAAATATTTTTAGAAATATTACAAAAATAAAAAAATATAAAAGTTCAAATCACCCCCCTTTCTCCCCATTCAAAATAAAACAATAAAAAAAACCTCAAACATACACATTTTTGGTATTGCTGTGTTCAGAATCGCCCGATCTATCAATACAAAAAAAGAATTAACTTGATCACTAAATGGCATAGCGGGAAAAAAAAGTCAAAACGCCAGAATTTTGTTTTTTTGGTCGCTGCAACATTGCATTAAAATGCAATAACTGGCGATCAAAAGAACATCAATAAAAACGACAGCTCGGCACGCAAAAAATAAGCCCTCACCCAACCCCAGATCATGAAAAATGTTTTGTATTTTGAATAATTGCCTCAAATGATGCTGACACTGTATAAGTATTGTGAGTTTCTAGGGAACTCACAGATTGACTTGTTTATCTGGTGTCCATACGCTATGAGACGCCTCCTTATATGCACTTTTAGTACTATGCTTTGCATTTTGAGTTATTACCTCAAACTATGTCGATACTGCACGAATGTTGTGAGTTTCTATGGAACTCACAGACCGACATGTTTATTTTTTGCTTATGTGCTATAATATCCTTTTGTGCGTGTTTATAGCACTATGTGTTGCATTTTGAATAAATTTCTTAAATAATGCTGACTCGATATAAGTTTTGTAATCTCCTTTGAGGGTACTTATAGATCGGCATGTTCAGTTTTTGGTGGATAAAAATGCAATATTTTGTCTCTGGCACCTCTATTGTTAACTTATTGCGGTATATATGCCGTGATTATATTTATGTGCATAATTCTGACCTATTCTTAGATGAGTGTTTTAAGCTGCCGCTACTTGTGCTTATGTAATTTTTTTCTCATATGGTTATAATAGATAACCCCATTTGCCAAAGTAGCGCTAAACCGTTATAATTTCAATGCCACACTTTAATCATATGCATGGAATTCTTGATATCTGGTTCACCTACTTTATTTCAGGTTAATAATGGAAGAATAGAGTGGTTTAAGCAGCGTTATTTTTCAGCATTAGGACCTGCCAGAATAGGTCACATGACCACCTTCTAAAAGACAGACAGGACCTTCAATAGGTCACATGACCACCTTCTAAAAGACAGAGACAGGACCTTCAATAGGTCACATGACCACCTTCTAAAAGACAGAGACAGGACCTTCAATAGGTCACATGACCACCTTCTAAAAGACAGGATCTTCCAGCGCTATTGTGCAGGCGGGGAAGTAAGATATTGAGACTCACTACCTTTGTCTTGGGCAGACGCTGGTTTCATATAGCGTCTGTGGTCTCCATGGTATTAGTTTAGCATATGCGCCTCTGCACTTTTCGCCTCAGTGATTACATGCTGCCACCTGAAGCATCCTCCTTGCGGTGAGTCTCCACAGCTGTAACAACTAATGAGTATCGCTGTGCATATTTAAACTCCGTGGATTTACAAGTGCCATCACCTCATTGTGTCCCTGATGAAGTCACAGCTGTGGCGACACGCGTCGGGTTATGGGAGCAATCCCTGGTCCTCCTACACCATTTTTATGCATGATGGTTATTTATACTCAATGAGTATGTCCGTCATTAGTCTATCTGCCTTGGGTGGTAAAGTATATGGGAGGGGAGGTGTATTTCTTATCTTGCTACACACTCTGGTTTTGGTTAACCCTATAGTTCCTCTTTGAATTTTTGAACACGGGTTAATATAGTGACCTTTATTATAGTTCACTACACTGGACCATTATTTGATGCCACAATACTCCATTCTGATTGATTTAGAACTTTTATGGTATGTATTTTCATATACTTATACCCCTGTTTCCTCCTTCCCCTTACCTAAATATTTGCATGTAGGTTAAATTTGCTGCATGAAGCCAACCATACACATTGTGTGTCTTTTTGCCCCCCGAATGCATACTCCTAAATATCTGCATTTAGGATTTGGCTCTTGGCGTATTTAAATTGATGTACCTTGCCATATTATATATCTAGATCCTTTGTATAGGGTATTATACATATTTGTTATGTGGACTTGCCACACACATTATATGTATATAACCGGGGGGTGTTTTGTAGGGCTTGTTATTGCTCCCAGGGTTATAGGTTATGATAATAACCTTTGTCTATTTTAAATGTTTTTAATCTTTTTTTGGTGTCTTGTATATCTCATGTAAAGTAATAAAATTAATAATTTTTCTATGGTGATCCCTGCTTTTGATGTATGTCTTCTTTGTTTCTCCTGGTGATTTATATGTAAATTTTTTGACATACTGTGGTTGGATCCCTCTTAATTAATCTTACTATTGTTGGTGCCCTCCGCATCCCTCTAGACACGAAAAATGGAGACGCTACAGATGTTGGAAAATGACGTAATTTTTTTTTTTTATTTTAACAAACTTTGGATTTTTTCTTTCACCACCAAAAATTGTCAAAAAACTTGTGGGATTGCACTTTTTTTTGCAATTTCACCGCACTTGGAATTTTTTCCCTGTTCTTGAATGCACAATATGGTAAAACCAATGGTGTCGTTCAAAAGTACAACTTGTCCCTCAAAAAAACAAACCCTCACACGGCCATATTGATGGAAAAATAAAAAAAGTTATGGCTCTGGGAAGAAGGGAAGCGAAAAACAGAAATGCGAAAACGAAGAAGGGCTTTGTCTTGAAGGGATTAATTAAAACCAAAGTATCCCTTTAGAGGTAGCGTGAGCTATATAGACAAAAAAACATAAAAAGTAAAGAAAAATCTGTCTTCAATGTACAATATTTTTTTTTTACGATTGTTTTGCAAAGAATGGACTTTTTCCAATATAGGAATATTAGAAATCCTATAAATATAATCAGATAAGGGTTTTTTTTTCACCATTTCACTTAATTTGCCCAGAGTTAATTGGAAACACATGACACTTCACATATTACTTATTTCTGAACGTCTCCTGCCAAGAGTCAGATTGGAAACGTGAATGTTTATTCTCTAACAAATCCGCTTTTTACAGACCGAGTTCACTTACTTTTAGACACAGAACTTGTATGAAATGAAAACATCCAGTATTTCCCATCACAAGTTTAAAATAAAAAAAAAGTTTGTAATGTAAATATAATGTAACAGCTTTATAAATGATTTATTTGGTTGATGGTGATGCAACATCTGCAAGACTTTCTTGATTAGCTTCTTGGATGTCCTCTCGATTCTTACCCGGTGGTACTTTGATACTAGGGTGCATATGCCGTGTCTCCGGGCTGGGGAGGTATCAATCATGTGATCGGGGGTCGGCGTCATGTTGCCTGGACAACCAGAGGTCTCTATGGTTGTTCCAGGCACATGGCTTTCAGCGCCACCCGGTGGTCGGCGATGAAAGCACAGGAGTAAATTTGCTCATCGCCCATATGTAGCCGAGCCAATCGGGTTGCGCATGCTT
This sequence comes from Dendrobates tinctorius, assembly GCF_039654945.1. Classification (NCBI taxonomy): domain Eukaryota; kingdom Metazoa; phylum Chordata; class Amphibia; order Anura; family Dendrobatidae; genus Dendrobates; species Dendrobates tinctorius. The sequence continues at coordinate 25,502,278 of NW_027361784.1, forward strand.
CTAGCTTCCTATGGAGGCTATGGAAGCATGCCGAAAGTAAAAAAAAAATGTTTAAAAATAAAAAAAACCTAAAAGTTAAAAACACCTGCCTTTCACCCCAATCAAAATAACAGTAAACAAAAATCCCACATACACATATTAGGTATCGCCGCTCATTCAGAATCGCCCGATCTATCAATAAAAAAAAGCATTAACCCGATCGCTAAACGGCGTAGCGAGAAAAAAATTCTAAACGCCAGAATTAAGTTTTTTTTGTCGCCACGACATTGCAATAACGGGCGATCAAAAGAATGTATCTACACAAAAGTGGTATCATTAAAAACGTCAGCTCGGCGCAGAAAAAATAAGCTGTCACCCGACCGCAGATCACGAAAAATGGACAATGCACAATTTTTTTTTTTTTTTTTTAGCAAACTTTGGAGTTGTTTTTCACCACTTAGATAAAAGAGGACATAGACATGTTTAGTGTCTATGAACTCGTAATGACCTGGAGAATCATAATGGCAGGTAAGATTTAACATCTAGTGAACCTAGCAAAAAAGCCAAGCAAAAAACAAGTGTGGGATTGCACTTTTTTTTGCAATTTCACCCCATTTGGAATTTTTTTCCCGTTTTCAAGTACACGACATAGTAAAACTAATGGTGTCATTTAAAAGTACAACTCGTCCCGCAAAAAATAAGCCCTCATATGGCCATATAGACAGAAAAATAAAAAAGTTATGGCTCTGGAAAGAAGAGGAGTGAAAAACGAAAACGAAAAATCGAAAAAAAAGCTCCGGTAGTGAAGGGGTTAAAACCTGATCATGTGAACAGTACCTATATGAGTAGGATTCAGAAAGGCGCTGCCCGATGTGGACACGCTGTGCAAGATGGCTTTTTATGTGCATGTCTCACAAGAGACTATTAGATTAAAAACACATGAGACATGCACAAACGTGAACAAGTCGGTTGGACAGTGTTCACACCATCCAAAGACTGAAACACAGAATAAACAATCTGTTGTAAAAAATATATATAACAGTAAACAGCAAGTGCTAGTAAAACACATTACAGTCATGGCCAAATGTTTTGAGAATGACACAAATATTAATTTTTACAAAGTCTACTGCTTCATTTTTTCTAATGGCAATTTGCATATACTCCAGAATGTTATAAAGAGTAATCAGCTTAACAGCAATTACTTGCAAAGTCAATATTTGCCTAGAAAATGAACTTTATCCCCCAAAACACATTTCAACATCATTGCAGCCCTGCCTTAAAAGGACCACTGAAACATCGTTTCAGTGATTGCTCCATTAACACAGGTGTGGGTGTTGATGAGGACAGGGCTGGAGATCAATCTGTCATGATTAAGTAAGAATGACACCACTGGACACTTTAAAAGGAGGCTGGTGCTTGGCATCATTGTTTCTCTTCTGTTAACCATGGTTATCTCTAAAGAAACACGTGCAGTCATCATTGCACTGCACAAAAATGGCCTAACAGGGAAGAGTATCGCAGCTAGAAAGATTGCACCTCAGTCAACAATCTATCGCATCATCAAGAACTTCAAGGAGAGAGGTTCCCTTGTTGCCAAAAAGGCTCCAGAGCGCCCAAGAAAGACCAGCAAGCGCCAGGACCGTCTCTTAAAAGTGTTTCAGCTGCGGGATCGGGCTACCAGCAGTGCAGAGCTTGCTCAGGAATGGCAGCAAGCAGGTGTGAGTGCATCTGCACGCATTGTGAGGCAGAGACTCTTGGAGCAAGGCCTGGTCTCAAGGAGGGCAGCAAAGAAGCCACTTCTCTCCAGGAATGACATCATGGACAGACTGATATTCTGTAAGAGGTACAGGAAGTGGACTGCTGAGGACTGGGGTAAAGTCATTTTCTCTGATGAATCCCTTTTTCGATTGTTTGGGACATCTGGAAAACGACTTATTCGGAGAAGACCAGGTGAGTGCTACCACCAGTCTTGTCTCTGTCAAGCATCCTGAAACCATTCATGTGTGGGGTTGCTTCTCAGCCAAGGGAATGGGCTCTCTCTCAGTCTTGCCTAAAAACACAGCCATGAATAAAGAATGGTACCAGAATGTCCTCCAAGAGCAACTTCTCCCAACCGTCCAAGAGCAGTTTGGCGATCAACAATGCCTTTTTCAACATGATGGAGCACCTTGCCATAAAGCAAAGGTGATAACTAAATGGCTCAGGGAACAAAACATAGAGATTTTGGGACCATGGCCTGGAAACTCCCTAGATCCTAATCCCATTGAGAACTTGTGGTCAATCATCAAGAGACGGGTGGACAAACAAAAACCTTCAAATTCAGACAAAATAAAAGCATTGATGTTGCAAGAATGGACTGCTATCAGTCAGGATTTGATCCAGAAGTTGATTGAGAGCATGCCAGGGAGAATTGCTGAGGTCCTGAAGAAGAAGGGTCAACACTGCAAATATTGACTTGCTGCATTAACTCATTCTAACTGTCAATATAACCTTTTGCTACTCATAATATGATTGCAATTATATTTCTGTATGTGATAAAAACATCTGACAAACACATAAAAACCAGAGGGCAGCAGATCATGTGAAAATATAATATTTGTGTCATTCTCAAAACTTTTGGCCATGACTGTAGATAGGACTGCTCCGAGATGGGTATACCGTGATGTTGGAGGAGTGGCTTAGTATACATTTTTTGCAAAAAACGTATCAACTAAATACCCTGTTTTTGTTATCATCTTTTTACTAGCACTTGCTGTTTTTTTTATTTGACCTTTTCAGAAAAAAAGACAAAATTTATTGCTTGGCAATTCGGGGACATGTTGTCAGAAGTTTATAGACTAAAAGAACAATTTACATTTTACTCAAAAACAGTAGCGTAGCCACCAGGGGGGCAGAGGGGGCGGTGGCCCCGGACCCCGAGCTCTGAGGGGGCCCACCCGAAGCTATGCTACTGTAACTGTATCGGCGTGCACGGCACGCCGATACAATTACATTCTGCGGCAGAGCAGGGAGAATCAATCTCACTGCTCTGCTGCCCGGCCGCTATGGGCCCCTGAGCAGGCAGTGGGGGGCCCGGTGCCAGCAGTGGGCCCCCCGCCCGTCATCACAGGGTCAGCTGTGTCGGCTACATGCCTACACAGCTGACCGCATTGATGAGAGAAGGCGCAAGCTCCTTCTCCCATCATCCCCCTGCCAGCGTCTAACGTCACCGACGCCGACACTGACAGTGGGCACAATGACGTCAGTACTCAGAGCCTGCAGTCAGAGATGAGCGGGAGCAGCTCAGGAAGCAGTAGGAAGAGACAGAGAGGTGAGTATTTAATTTATGGGTGGTACATTATACTATAGAGGGTGGCTATGGGGGTGCATATACTGCAGAGAGTGGCTATGGGGGTGCATATACTACAGAGGTTGCCTATGAGGGTGCATTGCACTACAGAGGCTGCCTATAGGGGTGCATTATGCTATAGAGTCTGCCTATGGGGAGTGTATTATATACAGTATAGAGTCTGCCTATGGAGAGTGCATTATACTATATGGAGACCTATGAGGAGTGCAGTATACTATATGGAGACCTATGGGGAGTGCATTATACCTTATGGAGACCTATGGGGAGTGCATTATACAATATGGAAACCTATGGGGAGTGCATTATACTATTTGGAGGCCTATGGGGAGTGCATTATACTATATTGAGGACTATCTGGTGTATTATGCTATATGGAGGCTATCTAGGGGCCCATCATACAGTGTGGTGATTATAGTGACGTGGCCATCATACAGTGTTGGAGCCATTAAATAGTTTGGGGGATATTAAGGGGTCAGTATATATACAGTGAGGGGGCATTATGCTGTGTATAAGAAAGCATCCTACTGTGTATAGGGGAGCTGTACAAAGGGGAGACTCAGGACATTATTAATTGTAAAGTGGGCACTTATTGTTATACTGTAGGGGAACTCAGGTGATTGTGACTGTCAAATGGGCTCACACAGGGCATTATTACTTTCTAGGGGACAAAATGTGGGCACTGTTTTCTAGGGCACTTGCACCAGTCATTACTATATTCTAAAGGGATGCTTTAAAATTTAGAGGTCACACAGAACCACACAGCAGGTGCAGTAATAGGGACACATACGGCAGCAGCGGCTCAGCATTGGGGTATCAGCAGGATGAGGAGTTTGTGCAGGTTGGGGATAGTCCTGTTTTGGACAGTGCTGAAAATGTGAGATGTGAAATGTGTCTTTGTTGTATTCTCTGTAGCCGAGTCCTGGCTGGAGGAGTCGTCATGTCGGTCTGGGCCAGATGGAAAAGGCGTGAGAAGTGAAAGATTCCATCAGAAAGAACATCAGCTGTAAGTCACTGTCTGTAACTGTGCTGTGATCTCTTATATGCTCTGTAGAACTGGTATCTACCACTGACCATAAGGCAATAATATGAATATTGGTCTTTATATAGAGATTATTTTCAGCAACTGCGCGGTCATCTGCTGAGGTTCTCCTCCACTATTAGGGAGCGTCACCCAGTTATAATCAAGGTTACCTGGTTAGGGGCCCACTCAGAAGTTTTGCCCCCCATGAACCAAAGCCCTAGTTACGCCTCTGCTCAAAAGTATACCTATAAAGAGGAAAATCAGACAAACTGAACATTTGGAAGTGGTTTCTTAATTTTTGCCAGAGCTGTATATGTGAATTTCCTGAAAGAACAGGAAGTTAAAGTTTTAAAAATCCCCAGTTGCCATTTGGGAAAATTGCAAGATTTTGTTTGTTTGTTTTTTAATATAGATCAAGATATAAAAAAAATCAGAAAATTAAAAAAAAATATACATTCACCTGATTTTTAACAGTAGATGCACATTCATGTTAGGGAAGATAAACCAGGTCAGAGGAGTCGGTGTTAGATGCTTATTCCTCTCTCGCCCTCATTGAGAATACGCGCATGCTCATACAAGCTGAGCATACGTGTAGAGGGGATCGGTAGGAACAAGTGTCAGTAAAATGAGCATCTAATGGAGAGGTGAGGAAACTCAGACCTGCATGCCATTTACGGCCAACATTGACCTTTTCTCTGGCCCCCGGGCAGATCCCTGGGAACCACAGTGTTTGGATCGGCGGCTGTGTTTTTATGGCCACTGGCCTTTTAATTCCTTCTTATTCTGTGAGCAAGTGCAAACTGTGTTCATTACTGAATGCTGAGGGGCATGGAATGAAAGATTACGTCCTGCCACCAGTGCCAGCATCAAGACATACTTTGTGGGCGGCGTTAGCGCACAATTGGTACGGCCCCCGAAGGACGGTATACATATCCAAATGGCCCTTGTCAGAAAAAATGTTGACCTCTCCTGACCTAATGTGTACGACCAGCCTCAGTCCATAGAAACAATATGCAGTTGTATGCAGACAGTAGAAGTAACGGAGCTATGCTTGCTAAAACTATAGTGCAGCAGGTAAATCCAGTGCATCCTGTGCTATGAAATCAAAAGAAACAAAATGGTAAAGATTGCTTTATCAGTCCATCAAAATAGTGGAAAAAAGTTGGTAATTCTCCGCTGCTGTGTAAGGTTCGGCCAGGACGGTAGTCATGACCGAGGACTCCGGGGCAGCGGTGTCCTGGCCTCCCCTCACATAGACATGACAGCTTCCTGTCAGCATACCTGTTGCCTCATTCTTATCATCATCAGGGCTTTCTCTAGGTTACTGTATACTTTTTCCAGGCGTTGTGATATAAACGGAGACACAATGCCACTCAACTTTAACAATAACTGCTTTACTCATTTTTGTATGCAGAACATCCATTTTCTTTATAGCGGTTACCTTAGATTCCACACTGCACAATTCTGTCACTTTCCCTAGCTTCTCACTGTCTTCTTCCAGAACATTCCTGTGATGTCTCATCCCGTTCAGCATCAGAACATCCTCCCTGCCCAGCTGAACCATTTTTGGGAGTTCCCCCTGTCTGTTTCGCCCCAGACAAAAGGGCATCTGCCCACATAGCAAGCTGCTTCAAAATGAGCAATCTGTGCTGCCGTACCACTCCCAACTGTCTCACTACCATCTGTATTGTAGTCATCTGCACTGCTATGTTCTGCACTGCTGGGATCTTTGCAGCTGTGTTCTGAAGTGTTGTCATCTGTGGCCCTGAACAGCTGGACCCATGTCTTTAATGTTACAGAGCTGAATGCCCTGTCAGGGCGCTCACGCCCAACTAATTCAAATCTCAGCTGTTCCCCAGCTTAACGGCCATTAGTTCCTCCTGCTTTAACTATTTACAGGCTGAGTATGCGCTCCACCCCCATCTAGTGGCCTAACTAGAGTACCACGCTTTCCCTACAACTATAACAGTAGTTATACATAGCATTAACATAAATATACATTTCACTTTTATCCCTTAAGGTAATACACAGAATAGTGTAGCAGTACTTATGTGACACACTCATAATGGTAATACACATGAATGTGTAGCAGTACCAGTAAAATACGAGAAAGAGATAAAAGATAGAACAATAACATTTTCCATTCCCTTACAGCTGTTTCTGTATCCAAAATAAAGAACCAATATACAGTATCACAGTGTCTACGTGGTTGTATTCTCAACGCGTTTCGACGTTAACAAACTTCTTCCTCAGAACTGTTCTCCTGAGGAAGAAATTTGTTAACTTCGAAACGCGTTGAGATAGAATCGTATACATACCGTGATACTGTATATTGGATCTTTATTGTGGATACAGACAACTTTTTTCTACTATTTTGAAAACCACGTTGCATCTTCCAACCTGTTGTTAGTGCACCAGCTGGAGACCAACTTCTTTCCAAAGCATAAACTTGTGTTGTGGGTCACACACCTGACAAGGTGAGCAGTTACAGTTCTCCTATACCGGTTTATCGGATAAGACCCTAGTGAGCTTGAATTGTCCTCCCGGTCTTTCCTTCATCACTCCATAGCACAATCGCTAAATGCTTCATTGACCTGACCAGTAGTAATGAATGATCTGTCTCTACGTTGAGTTTTACAGGACAAACTGTATCACCAGTTGAGCCCATAGATCCACAAGGACCCCCAGTGGTGCTAAATAACATTAAATTAATGCGACAGCTTCAGTTATGAGTGAAGGGGTCAAGGTAGGTATCCATTAGCACCTACCAGAGGACCTGCCATATGCAGCAAATGTATACAATCCCCCATACAAGTGTTCATGTCAGACACTTGATATCAACAGCATTCCTCTATATGTCGGGGAAGGGGCTGGTATGTGGCATATTGACTGCATGCCATGACAAACTCATTACATGTATGGCATACATACATAATTCGCTTTACTGTATTACTTGTCTTGGCAATGCTCAGCAAACTGAGAAGGACGGACTGCGAAAGATTTCTCTGCAATATGGAACTGATTTATCGTTGTGGCTTCTGCGAATGTATTTCACATAATACGGATATAAAAATGTAAGATCCAGTTACAGCGGAATAATATAAATCTAAAAACGCTGAGAAATCCATGTACCTGACTCTCCCTCTTCTCTTCCGCAGGATAGATGTCAAGTAATCGCCATTCTGTAAGTTAAATTGGCCCTCTGTAAAATAAAGAGGGCAGGGGATGAAGATGTGACCATGCATATATGAGAATTTTTCTCTTCTTGGAAGTCTATGGAAATTAAGGAAACAACTATGACAAGCTATGCACCGTAAGCTTTTCGTTCAAGTGGGGCAAAAATTAAGAAGACCTTCATTTGCAGATAGTTTCTCAGAGTTCAAGTAGGAGGTTGGATGGCTGAGTGAGAGTCCTTTGATGAAGATCTGAGGGGAGTTAAGTTTCTCCTCGAGGAGAGCGAAAAGTTGGCTTAGAGACATTTATAGATCAGACTATGTTCCTTGGGAAAAAGGTATGTGAATATCCTGCTCAAAAAGGAATAAGAATTCCAAAACCACAACAGCTGCCTGCAATGGAGATATCTTACCTTTGGAGAAGATTTAGACTTATATCCTAAGTCATGTGACAAGGGTCTTTAAAGGGTCAATATTGGTTTCTAAGATTGTTACCCCTGTAGGGAAGGTGACCTGACGGACGGACGGACTAGTCAGAGTGAAGAAAGATAGGTTTGCACAGTGTAGGTAGGAGTCAGTGATTACAGTGGGGAAACAACTAGGAAAGTGTAGTGGACGTGCAGTACCTTGGGATGACCATTAGATGGCAGGGAGGAGTGTGAGCAAAGGACTTTACAGCAGCTTAGGGCTTTAGAAACCGTTGGTCATGGGGGGAGTGGTGACAGTTAGAGTGACAGTTTCAAGGAACCGGGAGAGTTATAAATACTGAGGGAGGGTTCCAGAAGGTTCCAGTCCCCAGGGGGAGCTCAGGTGACAGGAGGACTACGCCAGTCTGTGTGCCCTGAGGAGAATCCGACCAGGGGGACTGAGGAGAGGAAACGTCAGGGGGTGGTCCTGACAGGAAAGGACCGCAGCAGAGACGAGGCTCTGGGTGAAGGACACCGTATGTAACACGACGACTGAGCAGTAGAAGCGCTGTTGGTTTACGGGCCTAAGGCGGCCACAGTGACGGACCTGTCAGGAGCGTCGACAGTAAAGGAGGGGACGGTGTGTCCAGACACGTCCCTAGTGTACAGTGTGAGAAGCGGCTCTGGAAACGGAGGGCCGCGAGGTGTGCCGTCAGTCGGACGGCCAGCGTGAATAAACTTGGACCTGTTGCACCCAGAATCTGCCTCCATCGTGTCTCTGTTGTCATCTCTGCGCGGTAAGAAGTGGGACCACCCCCTATCTTCCCCCAGCTCGTGCCACTACCGACACTACACCCCCAAATGATGGCAATAGAGAGCTTGTTCTCTTCTTCTTTGAAGAAGCTTTTCTGCATGTAAGTTAGTCTGCAAGCCAAGAGTTAAAGAGACCTGCTGGGAACCGCTGCAAAAGTGAGCCTACCAAGAAAGGGAGTCTGTACAGTGTAGGGTCTCTTGAAGTAGCAAGCAGTTGCTGTCAACTATCTTCGCCCTAAAAGACTGACCTGGGACAAGTACTAAAAAGGATGCCTGGAGGTCACCTGCATCTATTGACTGCATCAACCTGCCTGTCATTAGACAACCTGTGGTGAAACAGCATGACCTGTAAACCCTTTAAGTGCTAGGTTGTGTTTGTTGCACATTTTGTTGGTTGAAGAATTTTTTCCGATGAATGTCTGCAAACTCCATGTTCTGTAACACCACCAAGCTTTGTGCTTCCTTGTATTGCCACTGCCAAGTTCTGTGCCTCCTAGTAGTGTAACCACCACTATTTGTGCTTCCTAATATTGTCAATGCCAAGTTCTGTGCTTTCTGGTAGTGTAACCACCAAGATTTGTGCTTCATAGTACTGTCACTGCCAAGTTCTGTGAATCCTAGTAGAATACCACAAAGATTTGCGCTTTATAGTATAGTCTCCGCCAAGCTCTGTGCTTCCTAAATGTGTAACTAAAAAGCGTTACTATTCCTAGTAGTGTCACTGCCAAGCTCTCTGCCTCCTAGTCATGTAATAACCAAGATGTGTGCTTCCTAGTATTGTCTCCGCCAAGCTCTTTGCTTACTAAAAATGTAACTACCAAGCTTTGCCATTCCTAGTACTGTCACTGCCAAACTCTCTGCCTCCTAATAGTGTAACCACCAAGATGTGTGCTTCCTAATATTGTCAACACCAAGTTCTGTGCCTCCTAGTAGTGTAACCAACAAGATTTATGCTTCCTAGTATTTTCTCCGCCAATCTCTGTGCATCCTAGTGGTGTAAGTAACAAGCTTTGCGATTCCTAATAGTGTCATTGCCAAGCTTTGTGCCTCCTAGTTGTGTAACCACCAAGACGTGTGCTTCCTAATATTGTCTCCTCCAAGCTCTGTGCCTCCTAGTGGTATAACTGCCAATTTTTGCGATTCTTAATACTGTCACTGCAAAGCTCTATGCCTCCTACTACTGTTCGTAATGGGTGATGGGAATTACCCAGACTGCTGCTGAAACGCGATATAAAAAAAAAAACTTCAAAAGTTTCCCCTGAAGCCACTTCTTTCCAGCAGTACAGCCCCATCACCGTGGTTTATCCATATATACAAATGTTCTAGATGGGAGCAGTTTTTAAAGTTGAGGGCCACACGTAAATTATAACCTATAAGTAAAGGATGCACATTTTCAGGTTATTTTTTGTATTTTGCAGAGATATAGTTTGCAAAAAGCTTGTGCAATTAGGACACTTCTTGTCTACTCTAATGGGGTGTATGGGACTCAGGAAGGTCCTCCGCTGAGGGATCACTTATGTCTGCAAAAAGTAGCTATAACTCTAGAGAGGGGCTTAGTTCTAGAGGTCACAGCCCATGTACCTGAGGAGGCCCAAATTCGGCCATATAAATTGCACATGATGGATAGTGGTCCTTGTATGCACTGTACATTAGTGTTTAGGGTTACACCTGACACCTCTAGCTCAGTATGATCATGAATTAAAATTTCCCCCTTTCATTTGATCAGTGATAACACCCCATTTCGCCATTTCATTGCTGGAGAAAGTTGCGGCCAACTAATCATTAGCAGGTCCTCATTTAGAATTCTGGACAGCCCCTTTAAATATGTTATTGACTTCCCAAGGATTGAACATTGCATTATGAGCCTTTGAGATATCATGGATTCCGGATGTAAACCTCCCTGAGACTTGTAATAAAATCAATTATAATATGCATTTTCGAGATCCTGGCTCCTCTGAGGCTCGAGTGTCCTTAGCTGACTGCGATTGTGTAAATAAGCCAATTTTATCAAAAGTCTCCTGATACCGAGAGGCTGCCTAGTACATAACGTACGGGATCGCTCCATGCATTTAAAGGCTTTCACATAGTAGTGACGGCTTCTATACAGAGAACTGACATATCTATTCATATCTATCCATAAGGAGAAGACTGTCAACTTCATTTAGGTTTAAGAGAATTTCATCTAATTTCCAGCTACCGAACATAACCCTGGAGAATCGGCCCACACAATTGTACTGCAGGAACTAGGATAATGAATATACGCCTCCCTTAAGTATTTTCTTTCTTTATGTAATCCATTTTCCACATCAGTTGGAAGTTTCGACCTCCTCTAGACACCTATGCATGCGCTCAGTAGGTCTTATGAAGGTCCCTGGAGGAGAAAGAAAAAATTCTTTCCTAATGATTAGACTTCAGGTTGGAATCATAGGAAATTTGGAAATGGGAGGTCATTACAGTAAAACCCAGGAGTAGTGTAGCACCTACAAACACCCCAGTTGTCCTACATGGAGATGTAGATCCTCGAAACATGAAAATCCAGTTGATACTCTGGTAGACTCAACCTTCACAGGCTATGAGTTGGTTGACAGCTGTCCCTCCTGAATCCATAACTAATTAAGGTGAGACATGTCTGGCTCCATTTCTCTTGAACAAAGAAAATGGATTTAGATTGGGTGAATTATTCTATTAGTCTTTAAGAGGTTGTTCCCTTAGGACAAACTCTGTGTCATGGTCCAGTTCGGAGTTTATCTTCTGCTGTCTTCACTCCGGACTGGTCATGCGGGGGTTAATCTCCTCAGCCTCGTTCTGGAGCTAGCTGGGCTATGTCAGCACACTAGGCCAAAGGCAAAAGTATAACTGGCAGGGATTGAAGCTACCCAGGGGTTGCTGACCAGTGTTAGTGATAGCTCAAGCTTCCAGTTTAGAACCTCTGACCCTTGTACCTTGGTGATCCTCCTGCCTTTGATTGATATTCACGTGTATGATGCGGACTGATCTCTGACCCCGTCTCTTGGTATTCGTCTCTGCTGTTACGTTCCCTCTCTGGCTTTCTGACTCTCGGCTTGGTATTTTGACTACGTGTATTGCTGCTCCTTCTAGTACGTCTGCTCCTGCTAGTTTCTGACTCGGATTGTCTGACTAATCTCTCTCATTACCTGTGGCACCTGTGCTGTTGCTCAGGGTTGCTGCTCTTAGTGTATAACCTCTCTTCCCTCACCAGCTCCCCCTGGTGGAGGTTTCACTACACCCTGTTTATATGCTTTATAGGGGGTCTATGGATGTCATATGGGTTGGTCATCTTCTGAGGGTTTACTTCCATAAGCAAACATCAGGTCCAGACCAGGGAATGAGATGCCAAAGAGGTTACAACTTTGCATTGGGATCTAGGAGCTTTAAGTTAAAGGGGTTGTCCAGGCTTGAGGTTCAAATCTGCAGTAACTTTATGTGACTGCAGACTTGTAAATCCTCACAGTATGCACTGTTCACACTGTCAGGAATAGCCGATGCTGGCGCAAGGAGCGGGTGAGCAAGTATGAGATTTAAAATTTTGCCTACATGTGATCACGTGCCAACTAGACTGGGCGCCCTTACTCAATAGAAGTAAATTTAACAAGGCCAGACACAATTAGTCAGAAAGTACTTGCAGTCACATGACAACCCAACTTCGGCACCGGCTCAGTAGAATTTTGACAGAGCGCATTGTGTGTGCTGTGAGGATTCACAAGTATGCAGTCACATAAAATGACTGCAGCTATTGAGCCTCAAGCCTGGACAACCCCTTTAAGCATTAACACAGCATGTCTTGATGAGCACTACTCAATCAAATATTTACCATGCAATACCTCACTTTTCCAGCAGTAGTCACTGCAGGAAAACGTGTGCTTAACTGTATCTTCTTTCACGACGATCAGCTGATCATCAATAGGTTTTTTACATAGAAATCTGGATAGATCATAGCCTCTTAATGAAAGAACACGGCAAATGAGATATTATGAATTCTAAAACTAAATCTCCCTGCAATTTCCAATATAATGTATTTTTGTATTTTAAATGCTTTTTAAAGTTCCTGGCTCCTCTAAGGCTCGAGTGTCCTTAGCTGACTGCTATTGTGTAAATAAGCCAATTTTATCAGAAACCTCCTGATACCAAAAAGCTGCCTAGTACATAACGTACAGTATTGTTTTATTTCATTTAAAGGCTTTCACATAGTAGCTATGAATCCTATATGGAAATGTGAAATATCTGTCCATAAGGAGAAGACTGTCAACTTCACTTAGGTTCAAGAGAATTTCATCTAATTTCTGGTTATCAATCATAACTCTGGAGAACAGGTCCAATAATTTTCATGCAATGAAATTGGAATATGAAATAGTATTTTCCCTCATATATTTCAATTTACATATTAAATTGCCTTGGAAGAGAGATGAAAACCCTTCACCTAGAGACTGAACCATAGGCAATGTGAAAATTGGAGGTCAATAAGGCTGGTCCAAGGAGTTGTAGGGTCTTATGTTGGGTGAGAGGTCCCCAATCCATGCAGATCATGTTAAAACTGTTATTCACTTTTCCTTACCTATCGCTAATGAGCTCATTACACCTCTACAGAAAGGAGTTGTTGGAGAAATTACCCATGGCAAAGGAAAGATTGGGTTTACGTGCAAGATTATGGACCAGAACAGTCAAGTAGAGAGTCCCAGATTCCCCGATGTGGAGGAGTGATAGTCTTAATTCAGGGCAAGATTCATCACCATGACCAATGATGATGTAAAAAAGATTTTACTGTGATCATGACATCAGAAAATAGAATAACAATAGTAAAATTGTTGTTTTTGTTCTATAAAAAACAAAGGAATAAGTATAAACACAATACATTTATATGTATGAAAATATTAAAAAAAAAAAGAGGGATGTTTGAATATGGCGACAACAAGTTTTCTTTTCTGTCATTTTTATTTACGGTCTTCTGCTCAATTTTGAACCATGGCGACTTGATGGATGAACGATTTGTAGGAAGATCAATGTTATCTAAGTCTAGGTAGGTCCACCAGGGTCTTCTCCATTATTACCTTTATACAATTAAACCATTGGGTTGCTGGTCTTCCTCTTCGTCTTGTTCCTTCTAGTCTTCCGACCATGATGTCCTTCTCCAGTGATTGCTCTCTTCGTATAATGTGTCCAAAATAGGCAAGTCGTCGTTTGGTGATCCTTGCTTCGAGTGACATATCTGGTTTTAAGCATGTTTTTGTTCATCTAAAGAACAATAAAGCAAAAAAAAAAAAACCTAAGGCAGAATTGTTCCATTCCATCCAAAAAATTAATAAAGGATAATCAATTACTATATATCTAAAATGGTGGCAATAAAAATTACAATTGTTCACACATAAAATAAGTGGGGAAAAAATTACTTGGTCTTGAAAGCCCAAGAATGAAGGATCTAAAAGGGTTAAGTAAATCATATGTAAGGGATAATGGCTAATAACAGAGTAAAAATTTTCGGAAACCCTTTCTCTAATGCTCAGTGTTTAATGGGCAATGTAGTAGTGAAAATGTTTTCTGATCTGGTGGAGTGACACTAACGCACATGAGGTCAATCATGCAGCTTATCTCTCCCTTGAGATTAGAATATATGCCACCATGTTCTCCAGGACACACACTGTGACAATGCGGCCTTCATGGGTTATAAATGAAAAGGTAAACCTGGTTTTGTCAGCTAATTTGGCTTGATTTCTAACAAATCTGGGGAACAGCTGAGAGATTGGATGATATTCATTATCCGCTAGAACCTGAGGGCAATGTCACAAGGGTCAGGGTCTAGCTACATTATGTGGACTCCCCACAGGGAAGCAGCAGTCTCATGTAGGGTAAGAAGCACCAATTAACATCTCACATTCTGTTATCAGGGACAGAATTCACATCTTTGCTCATCCTGTTGTATGTCATGAATGCTGTCAGCCTGTCACTCTACACAAGTAGCCCCGCCAAACGAGACGAGCACAAGTCTATCAGTCCTGTCTTAGATATCCTTTATTTCCAAAATCTTAGCTTATCTTCTACAAGATAAAATCCAGAACTGAGGCCCTCGGCACAGGATAGTCCATACCTTGAAACAGCACACAGGGTTGTAAGAACTCACTGTATAAGCAAACCCTGTTTTTTTCCCATATCTCTAGATAGTTTTTAGTGATGAGCGAACATGCTCAGATAAGGTGTTATCCGCCCATGCTCTGGTGGTAACCGAGTGACTTTGGCGTGCTCGAATAATACAGGTGCTTATCACAAAATTAGAATATCCTCAAAAAGTTAATTTATTTCAGTTCTTCAATACAAAAAGTGAATCTCCAATATTCTATAGAGTCAGTACACACAGAGTGACCTATTTCAAGTGTTTATTTCTGTTAATCTTGATGATTATGGCTTACAGCCAATGAAAACCCAAAAATCATTATCTCAGTAAATTAGAATAATTAACAAAAAAACACCTGCAAAGGCTTCCTAAGCATTTAAAAAGGTCCCTAAAGGCCCTTTTACATTTAGCGATGCACCAGCGATCCAACCAGCGATCCGACCCGGTCAGGATCGCTGGTGCATCGCTAAATGATCGCTAGTGAGCTTTCATACAGAAAGATCTCACTGCGATGCAGCAGCGACGCAGCGCACGATACTTACCATTCACACACAGCGATCCTGCGTCCTCCCGCCCGCCCGCACGCGTCGCTGGACGTCACAGCAGGAAGCCCCAGCAGGAAGCGCCCGACGAGAAATGGAGCCGGACATTCTCGCGCGATCAGCGATGAGCAGCGGGGGAGCTGGTCGGAGGTAAGTATCACACATAGCGATATCGCTAGCAATATCGCTATAACGTCACAAAACCAGTGACGATTTAGCGATATTGCTAGCGATATTGCTTAGTGTAAAACCCCCTTTAGTCTGTTTCAGTAGGTTCCACAATCATGGGGAAGACTGCTGACTTGACAGATGTCCAGAAGGCGGTCATCGTCACACTCCACAAGGAGGGTAAGCCACAAAAGGTCATTGGTAAAGAAGCTGGCTGTTCACAGAGTGGCGTATCCAAGCATATTAATGGAAAGTTGAGTGGCAGGGAAAAGTGTGGCAGAAAAAGGCGCACAAGCAACCTGGATAACCGCAGCCTTGAAAGGATTGTTAAGAAAAGGCCATTCAAAAATTTAGGGGAGATTCACAAGGAGTCGACTGCTGCTGGAGTCATTGCTTCAAGAGCCACCAAACACAGACATATCCAGAACATGGACTACAAGTGTCACATTCCTTGTGTCAGCCACTCATGACCAATAGACAATGCCAGAGGCGTCTTACCTGGGCCAAGGAGAAAAAGAACTGGACTGTTGTCAGTGGTCCAAGGTGTTGTTTTCAGATTAAAGTAAATTTTGCATTTTATTTGGAAATCAAGGTCCCAGAGTCTGGAGGAAGAGTGGAGAGGCCACAATCCAAGCTGCTGGAGGTCTAGTGTGAAGTTTGCACAATCAGTGATGGTTTGGGGAGCCATGTCATCTGCTGTTGTAGGTCCACTGTGTTTTATCAAGACCAAAGTCAGTGCAGTCGTCTACCAGGAAATTTTAGAGCGCTTCATGCTTCCCTGTGCCCACAAGGTTTTGGAGATGGAAATTTAATTCTCCAGCAGGACTTGGCCCATATCCACACTACCAAAAGTACCAATACCTGGTTTAAAAACAACAGTATCGCTGTGCTTAATTGGCAGCAAACTCGCCTGACCTTAACCCCATAGAGAATCTATAACTTTGTCAAGAGGAAGATGAGAAACACCAGACCCAACAATACAGACGAGCTGAAGGCTGCTATCAAAGCAACCTGGGCTTCCATAACCACTCAGCAGTGCCACAGGCTGATCGCCTCCATGCCACGCCGCATTGATGCAGTAATTAATGAAAAAGGAGCCCTGACCAAGTATTGAGTGCATTTACTGAATATATGGAACGCCCCGCAGGGCCGGGGGAACTCGGTACCGGGCCTTTCATGCTCTTTTAAGGGGGAAAGTGTCACGGTGGTGATGGTGACCCAGTCCGTGGTCCTGGGTGTCCAATAAAGAAGATGGAAGTTCAAAGAGGGTAAAGATAGTGGGATAATTAAATGGGAAGAGGGGAATCATGACGCCACCTGTGGTATTCCACTAGGGTAGCCGACGCTGCGATGCAGATCCACTGGGACGGTGTTAAAGCAGCCAAGATGGTGAAGCTCTCCACGGGCAGAACTGTGTCCCAGGGCAGTTGAGCCGGTGATGGTGAAAGCAGTGTATGGCAGGCGAGTTGTAAATGACGCAAAAAGGAGTAAAAGGACATAAAAAAAGTTGTAAAAGGACACAGTTGGGTGCAGTTTCAAGATCTTTACTCACAGTTCCTACATGCGGTAGCCCACTTGGTACTGTGTCCTCCAAGGGAGGGGTCCGGCAAACCCACAGGTAGATCAGGAACACCTTTTCAAGACTCCTCTTTGTATTCATCTTCCTAGGCCATGTCGACTCTCTGTCTACGCTGATCTTATTACTCTCCTGTCCTGCGCCTTCAGAAGCAGTGTCCCCAGTCCAGCAGCCTTGGACCTTGCCGGGCGACGTGGGTCAGGCCCCGGGGTCCTTTACTTCCACAGCTGCCTTTTTGAGGAATGCTCGTGGATTTGGCTGTCGCACTACAGTCACTACAGCCTCCGGCTTACTAGTTGAGTCTTGTTCGGTATACTCCGCTAGGCTTAGGGGCCGGCTCCCTCACTCTGGCCTGGTCCTTCCTTTCCAGGATACAGGCCCCACGGCTGGCTTCTGCTCTACTCGTGCCCCTAAGACAACTTCCTTCTCTTAGGAGCTTTCTTCCTTCATTAAGTTATCTCTCTGACTCTACTCCCTCCACGTCCGTCCTGCTTATCTGCTGTCCTGCCACTGACTGACTGGATCTTCCAGAAAGATCCTTTACCTCATGCTTAACTCAGCCCACTCACTCCTCTGATTGGCTGTTCTAAAATCACTCCACTTTCTAAGCTGCTCCCCTTCTACCTACCTTCCCCAGAACTCCCCAACACCCTTTCCTAGCCAGTCTGGGATGAGGCCATCCTCCCGAAGGGTACACCAAGATGCCCTGACTAAACTAGTGTGTGTTGGGTGCGAGTGTTAGGAGTCCTGGGTGGTGATCCCTCCTTACCTGAGGGTGGGATACCACACCTCTGGATGAGGTGCAGTGCCTCTGTGGCGACCGGACCCTCAGGGGTGCCACATATACATTTTAGTAGGCCAACATTTCAGATTTTAAGATCATTTTTCAAGCTGGTGTTATAAAGTATTCTAATTTACTGAGATAGCGACTTTTGGGTTTTCATTGGCTGTAAGCTATAATCATCAACATTAACAGAAATAAACATGTGAAATAGATCACTCTGTAATGACTCTATATAATACAGTTGTGTTCAAAAGTTTACATACCCTGGCAGAATTTTTGCTTTCTTGACTTTTTTCAGAGAATATGAATGATAACACCAAAACTTTTTCTCCACTCATGGTTGGGTGAAGCCATTTATTGCAAAATTACTGTGTTTCTCTTTTTAACTCATAATAACACTCCCACTGGAGACCAGGAAACGTGATCCGTGCCCACATACCTCCACCATCTGAATGTCAAGGTATATGAACTACCATGAGCTAATGATATGATTCCAGTAAAAATAAAAATTAGATTGAGGGTAAAAAAAATATTAGATTGGGGATAATATCTCCTTACCTGGTATTTCGCTTACCATATTGCTATATACTTCTGTATTTTGTATATTCGTACAAATTTGAACAATTATGTAAATCTGACACTACTACTGTATAGTTTCGGTCACTTAAACTGAGGAAAAGCAGGTGTAATATGTTTCTCATTAGGAATTGTAGCAGGAAAGTATACGGTAAAGGACAATATCCGACATGGAGAATATTAATCTGTTTTTACCGAATGTCACAAAGGAGAAAAAACTGAAATGAAGTCAAATTCCCATTGGCAGCTAGGCAGCCAACACAGAAGTTTATAGCAAGTTTCCTCTTGTGTAGCTCATAGGACAGAATATTAACATTAAGACTATACAACATTGTTCCGGTAAGGTAAGCAGCCGTCAGTCATGTAGAGGGTGATGTAAGCAAGCGATTTTTCTCTCCATTGGCCTCATTGATGCTTCCCCATTTAAGCCTCATGTTTTGTTTTTCTAAGGCTTCATTGTATATGAGTTCTGAAAAATAAAACAAGGCAGAAAAGTGGTAACATACATAGCAATGTGAGTCAGCGGCACGAGGCCTTCCTGTGACCCGTAAATATATGATGTATTTTATAGAGGTGAAAATTGATTGCTTGACTGGAACATCTAAAATTCGTCAAACTTTTAGAGAGGATTAGAGAGATATAGATATATTAGGATAATGTGTTATTAGGGGATAGTTGTCCTATGGACCTCCATCAACCAAGGATCCTCTGCCATCCCGATCTCACCACAAATAACCAATTCTACATTTCCTCCTTGGGAACTCGCTGAAAAATCATAGCTTGCATTTATACATTTTATGACTATTGATTATACATTATAGGGTGTCACATGAGCATTATGAGGTCTTGTTAATTTGATAAATTTGATGGCATATATATTGTATGGTGATATTATTAAAGCAATGTATAGCACTATTGAGGAGAACTTTTAGGCTGTGTGCCCACGATGCGATTTTTAAGCGTTTTTGCTGCGATTTTCGGCGCGAAAACGTTTAAAAATCGTGTACAGAACGCCCCCCATGCATTCCTATGGCATTCCGCACATGCTGTGCTAATGCTGCGCTTTTTTCCGCGGCAGAATCGCATCGCGGAAAAAACCACAGCATGATCATTCTTTTGTGCGGAATCGCAAAGAATTGCCGCGATTCCGCACCCATAGGAATGCATGAGAATCGCTTACTTCCCGCATGTGGCTATGCCCACCATGCAGGAAGTTAAGCGTCTCATGTCCGGTTGGTACCCACGGTGTGGAGGAGAGGAGACTGTCCTCCAGGCCCTGGGTACCATACCCCTGTAAAAAAAAGAATAAAAAATAAAAAATCTGGGTATATTTACCTTCCGACGTCCCGCGCTGCATTCCCGGGCCTCAGCGTTCCCAGTAATGCCTTGCGGCAAGGTCCTGTGATGACGTAGTCTTGCGTGACTCTAGCGGTCTCGCGAGATCGCTATAGTAACGTGAGACCAACGTCATCACAGGTCTCGCAAGGCATCGCTGGGAACGTTGAGGCCCGGGAATGCAGCACGGGACGTCGGAAGGTAAATATACCCCGATTTTTTATTTTTTTATCATTTTTAACATTTTATCTTTTACTATTGAGGCCGCATAGGCAGCCTCAATAGTAAAAAGCTGGTCACACTTGTCAAACACTATGTTTGA
Source organism: Dendrobates tinctorius (assembly GCF_039654945.1). Taxonomy (NCBI): domain Eukaryota; kingdom Metazoa; phylum Chordata; class Amphibia; order Anura; family Dendrobatidae; genus Dendrobates; species Dendrobates tinctorius. The sequence goes on from NW_027361784.1 coordinate 25,522,447, forward strand.
CGAGTGTGACCAACCTGTCAATCACTTTCCAAGCGATGCTTCAAATTGCTTGGAAAGTGCTTGAGAAAATCGCGGCAAAATCACGAACAGAATCGCGGTAAAATCGCGGTGAAATCGCGCGGGGAAAAAAACGCTCGATTTCTGGGAAGGAGTCCGGTTTTCATTGTGCGTTTTAAAATGGTACGTGGGCCCATAGCCTTAAAAGGGGTTGTCTGGTCAGAAGATATCCTTTAAGATAGGTCATCAATATTAGGTTGGTGAGGGTCCGACACCAGGCACCCCCACTGATCAGTTGTTATAAGCGTTAGTAGCGACCAGATTCCTCTCGATGTTTAGTGGCCACTGCCAGGTGCTACAGAACAGCTGCTACACCTCGTGTGGAGGTGCACAATGCAGCTCCATTCAATTTGCTGACATTTGGCTGTTCTGCAGTGCCTGGCAGTGACCACTACACATTGGATGGCTGTGCACAATGCAGCTCCATTCCATTTTGCTGACATTCGGCTGTTCTGCAGTGCCTGGCAGTGAGCACTACACATTGGATGGCGGTGCACAATGCAGCTCCATTCAATTTGCTGACATTCGGCTGTTCTGCAGTGCCTGGCAGTGACCACTACACATTGAATGGTGGTGCACAATGCAGTTCGTTTCAACTTGTTGACATTCGGCAACTAAATCTTATAACAGCTGATGGTGTTGAGTATTACTCTCCTGAATAGTAGCTGTTCTGCAGTGCCTGGCAGTGACCACCACACATTGAATGGAGCTGATAATGCAACTCTGTTCTACGTGTTGACATCTAACTTTTGCTGGAGCTTGTTAGAGCTGATCGGTGGGGGTGCCGGAGTTGCCCCCCCCCCGACCGATCTGATATTGATGACCCATCCTAAGGATAAAATCATCAATATGTTTTGACTAGACAACGTCTTTCAGCACCATATCATGGTATTATTTTGATACATACCTGAATTATAGTTTAGGTTATATTATGGAAGTATTACTCAGGGGAAGGAAGCGCCACATATATTTTGCCCACTGGGCTGTTAAACTGTGAGTAAGATTCATTGGCTTAATAGCCAAGTGGCACCACCATAAAGCAATCATGGCGCTCATCTGTCGGTATGGGAAAAAAGATGAAGCAGCACCAGCCAAAAAATCATCTAGGTGTTAAGTCTCCCAGGCAGTTAGAAAACCTTCCAAATATAAAAGTAAATGGAGGCAGCGATCCAAAAAAGATAAACTGTAAAAATGTTAAGGTTTAGTAGCTCATGTAATGACATTTCGGTTCATAGTATGGTCCTTTCTCAAGCCAGATAGACACAGTGGATATAAAAAGTATACATGCCTCTGTTAAAATGCCAGATTTTTATCATAAAAAAAAACCATACTAAGAAGAATCATTTCAGAACATTTTCCACAATGTCCCCATAATCTGTTCAAATTCATTGAGAAATCAACTGAAATCATTTTAAGGAGGAAAATAAAACTAAAATTAAATTAATGTGGTTGCATAAGTGTGAACACAGTCTTACAATTGGGGATGTGGTTGTGTTCAGAATTAACCAATCACATTTCCACTCATGGTAAATAGTAGTCAGTGAACAGCTGCCATCATTTACAGCGATTCTGATTAACCTCATATAATATTTCGGTGTTCTAGGAAGATTTTCCCGACATTTTCTTAGTTGCATTTTACAACAAATGTCCTGGTCCATGAACAGCTTACAACAAAGCAAAGGGATCTCATTGCTAAAAATTATCAGTCAGGAGAAGGTGCAAAAAATGTCCAAGGCATTAAACATTCCATGGAGCGTTGTGAAGATATCATCAAGAAGGGGCTTCAATTTGGTACAACAGTGACATTACCAAGAACTAGACGTTCCTCAAAAATTGATAAAATAGAATAAAATTAGTCTGAGAGACCATCAAGAGGCCTACTGCAATTTTAAAGGAGCTGCAGGTATTTCAGTGAAGTACTTTTTGTGCACTGCATATGACAACAATCTCCTGTTTTCTTCATATGTCTGGCCTATGGGGTAGTTTGGCAAGATGGCAACCTTTTATTACAAATTTCAAGCAAGGCTATATTTTGCCAAAACCTACATCAAGTCCGCCAAAAGCATGTGTGAAAACAAGTTATGGTCTGATGACACCAAGGGTGGACCATTTGCCAAAATTCCAAAAGGAATGTTTGGCGCACAACCAACACTACGCCTCACCAAAAGCAAACCATACCCACAGTGAAGCACGGTGGAGGCAACATTATTCTTTAGGGCTGTTTTTTGGAAGCTAGAACTGAGGCTTTACTCAAGGTGAGAGAATTATGTACAGTTCCAAATATCTGTCAATATTGGAACCAAACCTTCTAGCTTCTGCTACAAAGCTGAAGATGAAGAGGAATATCATGATTCAGCATGACAGCAACCCTAAGTGACCTCCAAATCAACAAAAGAATGGCTGGGTCAGAAAAAGATCACAGTTATGGAATGGCCCAGTCAGAGCCTAGACCTGAATCCAAGTGAAAATCTGTGGGTGACCTGAAGACAGCTCTGTACACAGGAGATTCCCCCGCCATCTGACAGATGTGGAGCAACTGCAAGGAAAAGTGGGTAAAGATTGCCAATCCTAGATGTGCCATGCTGACAGAATCCTACTTAAAACGACTGAGTGCTGTCATAAATTCAAAAAAGTACTTCAACAAAGTATTAACTTAAGAGTGTGAATATTTATGCAACCACATTATTTTATTTCTTTATTTTTATTTTTGCATCCAAAAAGATTTTAGTTTATTTTTAAGTGAGTTTTAAATATTTTGAAATTATTCTTTTGATGATTTTTTTTAAAACCTGGCATTTTAACAGGGGTGTGCAGACTGTAGATAAAAAGATCGATAGATACTGTACATAGATAGATAGATGTCAGCAGTGTGTGATCTGTATGACGTGGGGCCAAGAAATGAGAAGCTCAGCGTGTAAGCGGGAGATTAGGCCCCTACTGGCAGTCAGAAAACTAATAGGTGTCAGTGGAACCCAGCTGTCCTGTCCCAAAAAAACAAGGATATAGAAGTGCTAATGAGTCTCCATCAAATCTCAGGCTAATTGTCCTCAATCACGCAGAAATGTCTCTACCCAGGAGACTTTCCACCATGCAGACCTTGCTATGACGTAGAACTGAACAGGAGGCCGATGGCAGAACCTGCAGCATTGGAGGGTGCACACAGCAGGGCCAATCCCGGGGCGCACTCAATATATCCCCGAGGCCTTTGAAGTCATTTACTGTATATCCTTAAAGGATTAACAGGACCCCACAATATATACATGTAACCGCTCTGATGTTTATGTTTCAGACCTCAATTGCAAACTCTGGTTACCATGTGCTGATCATTCCAGTAGTTTTCTGCAATTCTGTTTATTTTGCCAACATATTGGAAAAGATCTCAAACATTTCCCTGATTACAGATGAGCGTATTCCTCGAGGAGTCGTAGAAGAGTGGGGCCTCGGAGAGGAAGTCAGCGTTACAAGACCAGCAGTTAACTTGTCCAATTTCTTTGTTTTACTGGTTTCTAATGAAAGCGATCTGTCGGGGTTTAATAACTGCTTCCCGTCTCTTGTGAAATTATCACAGCAGTCACCTGCCACTAGGGGACGCTAGCAAATTTCAAGGAAAACTGTCATTAGATTCATGCTGCCCGGACAAATGGAAGCATGAGCCTGGCAGCGTGATTGTATTTCAGAGACAACACAGTTTAAAAATCCGGCCAAAGACTATAAGGAGAGACCATACTAATTTGGTGTGGTCCCCCACCGGCTTCAGTTGATTGGCAGGTCTCTGCCATGTCTGTGCAAAAGTTTAGGCAGGTACGGAAAAAATAATGCAAAGAAAGAATACTTTTGAAAACAGAAGTGTTAGCACCAACCAGTGGGACACAGGCACACCCACCTGCTGACGCTTCTAATGAACAGGTATACCTCGTCAAGTGTTCATTTGTGGAATCACCGGCCTTCAGAAAGAGGTAATAAGGTGTGTTTTGAAGATAGAGTAATGATACACAGGTACATGCTGTGCAGAAGCCTGTTCCACAACTGTTCTAAGCCATCATGACTTTGAAACATGTAGGTCAGTCAAGCTGGAAAACTGCTAGAAACTTAAAGGTATTCTCAAGCGCTGTCATGAAAACCAAAAATTAGTGTGATTAAATTGGCTTCACATAAGGATCGCTCCAGAAAAAGAAGACTTACCTCTGCTGCAGAGGATAAGTTCAGCCGAGTTATCAGATTTAGAAACAGCAAACTGATAGCATCTCAGCAGGGGCGTACATAGAAATCATGGGGCCCCATAGCAAAAGACTGTAGCCCCCCCCCCCCAAAATAAAAAAAATATTCACCGCCGGGCCCAGCTCACCGTCTTGCGACTCCACACAGCCTCAGCTCCTCACGCTCCACCTCCAACAGCCAGTAGCCACCTTCACATGTGCAACTACTTCCGTCCGGGCCCAGCAGACACTGCTCTCTCTGGTTGGAAAGCTACGCCACCCAGTAGGCGTAGCATCCTTATGCAAATCCAGCCAGAGGGTTCAGCCGGGAGCAGTGCAGGACTAGAAAGGAGGAGTTAGGAGTAGCCAGGTACAGAGTGACGGTGGCACACACATTTAATTAAAGGCACATGGCACAGCACAGCCCAGACACTGACAGCTTGGGGCCCCTGTGCAAAAAATGTGTCTGACCCCCCTCCTTTTATGGCGAAAAAGCTACGTATATGTAAATATATATATCCACACACACATACATATATATATACAGCTCTGGCAAAAATTAAGGGACCAATGCAAAATTTTCAGTTTGTCTGATTTTTCTCTTTATAGATATATTTTTGAGTAAAATGTAAATTGCTCTTTTATTCTATAAACTACTGGCAACATGTGTTCGAATTTCCAAGCACTAAATTTTGCATTTATTTTCAGAAAATGAGAAATGGTCAAAATAACAAAAAAAATGCAGTGCTTGCATACCTCAAATAATGCTAAGAAAACAACTTCATAATCATTTAGAAACAACAATACTAATGTTTTAACTCAGGAAGAGTTCAGCAATCAATAATTTGTGGAATAACCATGATTGTTAATCACAGCTTTCATGCGTCTTGGCTGCTTTCCACCAGTCTTTCACACTGCTTTTGGGTGACCTTATGCCACTCCTGGTACAAAAATTTAAGCAGTTCTTTTTTGATGGCTTGTGACTATCTATCTTCCTCTTGATTACATTCCAGATGGTTTCAGTGGGGTTCAGGTCTGGAGATTGGGCTGGGCATGACAGGGATTTGATGTGGTGGTCCTTCATCCACACATTGATTGTCCTGGCTGTGTTTCTTCGCACATTGTCCTGCTGAAAAAAAACAGTCCTCAGAGTTGGGGAACATTGCCTGAGCAGAAGGAATCAACTGTTTTTCCAGGATAACCTTGTATGTGGCTTGATTCATACGTCCTTCGCAAACATTAACCTGCCCAATTCCAGCCTTGCTGAAACATCCCCAGATCATCTTCGATCCTCCGCCAAATTTCATAGTAAGTGCAAGACACTGTGGCTTGTACGCCTCTCCAGGTCTCCAGCTAACCATTAGATGACCAGGTGTTGGGCAAAGCTGAAAATTAGACTGATCAGAGAAGATTACCTTACTCCAGTCCTCTATGGTCCAATCTTTATGGTGTTTGACAAACCTCAGCCTGGCTCTCCTTTGCTTCTCATTGATGAAAGGCTTTTTTCTACCTTTACATGACGTGAGCCCTGCCTCTAGGAGCCTGTTACGAACTGTTCTTTCTGTGCACTTCACCCTAGCTGCAATTTGCCATTCCTTTTGTAGGTCACTTGATGTCATCCTGCGGTTGCTGAGTGACATTCGCATAAGATCACGGTCATCATGGTCAGTGGAGTGTTGTTTTCGCCCTCTGCCAGTCTGTAGCTTTGTTGTCCCCAATTTCTGCTGCTTGTGTGGCGCCCCCAGGAGTATGGCTGCCACAGTGGCTTTGCCTTCCTCCAGGGAGAGTAATGCCAGGCTTGGAGGCAAGGAAGGGACTCTCTCACAGTTAACCTATACATGCAACACAGTTCCACTCCAGGCCAGCAGGGGGTGTTATGATTGAGTCACCATAGGAGGCAAAAACAGAAATGCTAGCTAAGTCCAGAAAACCAGAGAAGTTGGCAGCTATCGGATTGCAGACCCCTGAACCTATCAACACAACTAGCAGTAGCCGTGGGGGGTTCCTACGATGCCCTAGACCCCTCGATCACAGCCGGAGAAATAGCTAGGCCTAAAGAAAGAAGGGAAAACTAAACTGCCCCAGAGCAGACCCCAAAGCAATAGGCAGCCCCCAACATATAATGACGGTGAAGCAAGATGAAAACACTAACACAGGCAGAAAGATAGACTGAGCAAAGACAGGGCCCAATCTAGCTAGATAGAAAAGGACAGGAAGGCTGCTGTCTGCAATCCGTGAAAAACCCTATGAAAATAAGAGTAAACAGACTGACAGTGAAAAAGGCCCTGAAGACGCCAGGCTTCAAAAAAGCTATGTCAGTACTCAGGAATATTCTGAAGAAAGAGCTACAGGCAAAAGGAGATTCAGCTCACCCCAGCAGGGAATGGCAGAATCCAGAAAAGCAAGGAAAACAAAAACAAAACACTAAGGCAAACAGGCAAAGCAGAAAAACTTAGCTTAGAGGAGCAGGAATCAGACTGGTGTCCTAGAAGTCCACAGAGAAATAACCCGCAGGGCAGAAGGGCGTCGGCAGCCTTATATCCAGTCCGTGACTCCACTCAGCCAGTCATCCCAATCAGGCTCATTACCTTCCTTCACCAGAATAGGGAGTTCACCAGACCTCAGTGACGAAGGGGAAAATGAACTCACAACAGTACCTCCCCCTTGAGGAGGGGTCACCGAACCCTCGACCACGCCACCAGGGCGATCAGGGTGAGCCCGATGAAAGGCACGCACCAATCTTTTGGCATGAATATCAGAGGCAGAGACCCAGGAATTATCCTCCTGACCATAACCCTTCCACTTAAGCAAATACTGGAGTCTCCATCTAGCCAGACGGGAATCCAGTATTTTCTCTACCTCATATTCCATGTTACCTTCAACCAATACAGGGTCCGGAGGTGCCACCCCAGGAACAACTGGTTCAACAAACCTCTTCAACAAGGACTTATGGAACACATTATGGATTTTAAATGTGACAGGAAGAGCCAAACGGAAAGAGACCGGATTAATAATCTCCAAAATCTTGTAAGGTCCAATAAATTTAGGCTTAAACTTAGGAGAAGCCACCTTCATAGCAATATTTTTTGATGATAACCACACCATATCACCAATCTTAAACTGGGGACCAATGGTCCTATGTCGATTGGAAAACCGCTGGGCCTTTTCCTGGGAGAGAGATAACTTATCCACCACTTGGTCCCAGATCTGGTGCATTCTCTCCACCACAGTGTCAACACCTGGGCAGGCAGAAGGCTCCACCTGCCCTGAAGAAAATCGAGGATGAAACCCAAAGTTACAAAAAAAAGGTGACATCAAAGTGGCAGAACTAGCTCTATTATTTAAAGCAAATTCGGCCAAGGGCAAAAATGAAACCCAATCATCCTGATCAGCGGAAATAAAACATCTCAAATACGATTCCAAGGTCTGGTTTGTTCTCTCTGTCTGCCCATTGGTCTGAGGGTGAAAAGCAGAGGAGAAGGACAACTGAATTCCCAGCTTGGAACAGAAAGTCCTCCAAAATCTAGACACAAACTGAACTCCTCTGTCAGATACAATGTTCTCAGGAATCCCGTGTAAGCGAACCACCTGTTGCAAAAACAGGGGCACCAACTCAGAGGAAGATGGCAACTTAGGGAGAGGTACAAGATGAACCATCTTAGAGAACCTATCACAAATCACCCAAATAACAGTCTTTCTTTGAGAGACCGGCATATCAGAGATGAAATCCATTGAAATATGGGTCCATGGCCTCCTGGGGACAGGCAAAAGCATCAACAACCAACTAGAACGAGAACAAGATTTAGACCGGGAGCAAGTCCCACAGGACTGCACAAAATTCCTGACAACATGAGACAAGGTGGGCCACCAAAAAGAGCGACTCACCAGATCTCTAGTACCAAAAATACTTGGATGACCAGCCAATGCAGAGCAATGAACTTCAGACATCATTCTCTTCTTCCACTGGTCAGGAACATACAACTTTCCACTGGGACAACGCTCAGGTTTGTCCTCCTGGAACTCTTGCAGAGCAAGTCTCAAATCGGGCGAGATGGTAGAAAGAACTACCCCTTCGCCTAAGATGGTAGCAGGCTTGGTCACCACAGGAGAATCAGCAAAAAAACTCCTAGAGAGGGCGTCTGCCTTGACATTCTTAGTTCCAGGAAGAAAAGAGACCACAAAATCAAAACGTGTAAAAAACAAGGCCCACCTAGCTTGTCTAGGGTTCAAACGTTTAGCCAACTCTAGATAAATCAAATTCTTGTGGTCAGTGAGGACCACAACTTGATGTTTAGCTCCCTCCAACCAATGTCTCCACTCCTCAAATGCCCATTTCATGGCCAACAGTTCCCGATTCCCCACATCATAGTTACGTTCAGATGGAGAGAACTTTCGGGAAAAGAAAGCACAGGGATTCATTTTAGCTGTTACAGGATCCTTTTGGGACAAAACAGCTCCTGCACCAGTCTCAGAAGCATCCACCTCTACCTGGAACGGGAGTGAGACATCAGGTTGTCGCAAAACCAGGGCGGAGGTAAATCTTCGCTTCAGCTCCTGAAAGGAAGCAACAGCCTCCGGAGACCAATTCAACACATCAGCACCCTTCTTAGTCAGATCCGTCAATGGCTTGGCAATACTAGAAAATTTTGCTATAAATTTCCGATAAAAATTAGCAAAACCCAAAAACTTCTGGAGGGCCTTCAAAGAAGTGGGCTGAACCCAATCATAAATGGCCTGTACCTTGGCCGGGTCCATTTCAATAGTTGACGGAGACAAAATAAATCCCAAAAATGAAATCCTCTGTACTCCAAAAAGGCATTTTGATCCTTTGACATACAGGGAATTCTCCCTCAAGATCCGGAACACTGTCCGAATATGTTCCACATGAGAATCCCAATCCTTGGAGAAGATCAAAATATCATCCAGATAGATAATCAAAAATTTATCGACAAAGTCTCGGAAAATATCGTTCATGAAGCACTGGAAGACAGAAGGGGCATTAGTGAGCCCAATAGGCATCACCAGGTACTCAAAATGTCCCTCCGGAGTATTAAACGCAGTCTTCCATTCATCCCCTGCTTAATGCGGATAAGATTATACGCCCCCCTGAGGTCAAGCTTGGTAAACCAGCAAGCACCTCTAACTCTAGAGAATAGATCCGAAATCAGGGGTAACGGATACTGATATTTAATAGTAATTTTATTGAGGGCACGGTAATCAATACAAGGCCTTAAAGAACCATCCTTTTTGGCCACAAAAAAAAAACCGGCACCTAAGGGTGAAGAGGATGGTCTAATATGACCCTTCTCCAACGCCTCCTTAATATAGGACCGCATAGCCTCGTGCTCGGGTACAGATAAATTGAAGAGCCGACCCTTGGGAAATTTACACCCTGGGCTTAGTTCAATTGCACAGTCATAACTCCTATGAGGAGGCAAGGACGCAGACTCATTCTCACTAAATACATCATAAAAGTCCACCAAATAGTCAGGAACATCATGCAACTGAGGAGAGGTGGAAAAAACCGGAGCCTCACTAAAGGTAAACCGACAACCCCAACTCACCACAGACACAGATTTCCAATCCAAAACTGGATTATGAATTTGCAACCAGGGAAACCCCAGAACAACGGCATCATGCAGACCATGCAACACCAAAAATCTGCAATTTTCTTGATGGTCTGGGTCGACCCGCATGACCACCTGGGTCCAAAACTGAGGTTTATTTTTAGCCAAAGGAGTAGCATCAATCTCCCTCAAAGGGATAAGCGTCTGCAGAGGTGTCATCGGAAATCCACAACGTTTAGCAAAATCCAAGTCCATTAGGTTTAGCGCTGCTCCCGAATCCACAAAAGCCTTGGCGGAAAATGTGGACAGGGAGCAGATCAGAGTAATTGCCAGAAGAAACTTAGGTTGAACACCACCAACAGAAAACGTGTGTGCAAAGCGTTTCTCTCGTTTAGGACAAACAGAAATAATATGCGAGGCATCTCCACAGAAAAAACACAGCTTATTACGCCTTCTGAACTCCTGACGTTGCGCCTTAGGCAAAACTCTATCACATTGCATAGGTTCAGACGTCTGTTCAACCGGTGGCAACACCTCTCGTGCAATCCTGTGTTCACGTAAACGCAGATAAACCTGAATGGCTAATGACATAGAATCGTCCAGACCAGAGGGAACAGGAAATCCCACCATAGTATCTTTTACGGCTTCTGACAAACCCTTCCGAAAGAGAGCAGCCAAGGCATTATCATTCCAGGTAGTAAGGACCGCCCACTTTCGGAACTTTTGACAGTACAACTCTGCAGAATCTCGACCCTGGTGCAATGCCAACAGGGTCTTTTCAGCCTGATCAATAGCATTAGGTTCGTCATACAACAACCCCAAAGCTTGAAAGAATGCGTTCACATTAGTCAGAATAGGATCATCTGGTTTCAAAGAAAACGCCCAATCCTGGGGATCGCCACGCAGCAAAGAGATGACAATTTTAACCTGCTGCGTGGAGCTCCCTGACAAGTTAGGCTTCAAGGCAAAAAATAATTTACAATTATTTTTGAAACTCAAAAATTTAGATCGATCCCCAAAAAATACATCAGGTGTAGGGATCTTTGGTTCAACAGCATGCGAACGAGCAAGGTAGGCGGAAATTCCCCGCACTTCCGCAGCGAGCTGCTCCACACGATCAGACAATTGCTTTATCTCCATTGAGAGAAAAAAAAATTCCCCCTACAGCCTCAGAGATATAGAGGAAAGAATATACGCACACCTTTTTTTTTTTTTTTTTTTTTTTAAACACAATTCTTTCCTGCTATTGAGTACCCTAGGATCTGCAGTATGGCGGGTGATTCTGTTATGATTGAGTCACCATAGGAGGCAAAAACAGAAATGCTAGCTAAGTCCAGAAAACCAGAGAAGTTGGCAGCTATCGGATTGCAGACCCCTGAACCTATCAACACAACTAGCAGTAGCCGTGGGGGTTCCTACGATGCCCTAGACCCCTCAATCACAGCCGGAGAAATAGCTAGGCCTAAAGAAAGAAAGGGGAAAACTAAACTGCCCCAGAGCAGACCCCAAAGCAATAGGCAGCCCCCAACATATAATGACGGTGAAGCAAGATGAAAACACTAACACAGGCAGAAAGATAGACTGAGCAAAGACGGGGCCCAATCTAGCTAGATAGAAAAGGACAGGAAGGCTGCTGTCTGCAATCCGTGAAAAACCCTATGAAAATAAGAGCCAACAGACTGACAGTGAAAAAGGCCCTGAAAACGCTAGGCTTCAAAAAAGCTATGTCAGTACTCAGGAAAATCCAGAGGATCTGCATGCAGCGTCGGCTTAACATCTCACTTGCCGAACACCACAGGTGGCGTCACAAACTACTCATTTACATTCCATCATTTCCAATCTCCCCTTTTTACACCGGGCGCCCAGGGCCACGGACCGGGTCACCGCTGCTGTGACACATCCCGCTGACACCGGCCCGGTACCGAGTACCCCACAGCCCTGGGAGGGTGACCCACTTGACCTTGTTGTAATGGACTGCCATCTTAGAAATTTTAAGGATGGAGGCAACATGATGCTCACTGTATCCCTCTGCTAGTAAAGCCAGAATTGAGCCCTTCTGTTGTGAGTTCATTTTTCCCTTCACCATTGAGGTCTGATGAACTCCCTCCTCTAGTGAAGGAAGGTAGTGAGACTGATTACCAAACACCTGGGCAGCTAGATGATGACTGGGTGGCTGGAATTAAGGACTGGATATAAGGCTGCCGATGCCCTTCTTCCTGGCTGGTGATTTTCCTGCTGGATTCTTGGAGACCAGTCTGATTCCTGCATCTCAAAGCTAAGTTTTTCTGCTCTGCCTTGTACTCTTCAGTTTTGTTTTTGTTTTGCCTTGTTTTTTGGTAGTTCTGCCATCCCCGGCCGGGGGTGAGCTGAATTCCATTTTTGTCTCTGATCTGTTGATATTTTGCTCTGTCTTCAGAATATACCTGAATGCTGATATAGTCTTTTGAAGCCTAGCGACTTCAGGGCCTGTTTTTCCTATCAGTCGGTTGGCTCATTTTGATAGGGTTTTTGCGGATGGCAGACAGCAGCTTTCCTATCCTGTCCTATGTAGTTAGCTTGGGCCCCATCATTTGCTCAACCTATCTGTCTATCTGTGTTAGTGGTTTCATCTTGCTTTGGGGTCTGCTCTGGGGCAGTTTAGTTTTTCCCCTTTCTGTCTTTAGGCTATATAGTTCTCCGGCTGTGATCGAGGGGTCTAGGGCACCGTAGGAACCCCCCACGGCTACTGCTAGTTGTTGTGGATAGGTTCAGGGGTCTGCAATCCGATAGCTGCCAACCTCTCTGGTTTTTCTGGACTTAGCTGGTATTTTGTTTTTTCCTCCTTCGGTGACTCATCATAACACCCTTCTTTTCCTCACTCAAGACTTTTCTTTTCAACTCCTATGGCATGGTTAAAAGTTATTTTTTAATTCCTATTACTTTTGGGATATTACTAGCACTTGTTTTGCCATCAAGCTTGTCCTATTGCTAGAGAATTGTGAACACCACAGCAGGGTTTTTTATACTTTCTTTCAATAAATAAAGGTCCCTTTACATTTAGCGATGCACCAGCGAACCGACCACGATACGACCCGGTCAGGATCGCTGGTGCATCGCTAAATGGTCGCTAGAGAGCTGCCAAACAGGCAGATCTCACTAGCGACGTAGCGACGCAGCAGCGGTCGTTACTTACCTTTCACACGCAGCGATGCTGACGTCCTCCCGTCCGCGTCCACGCATCGCTCGTCGGCACCAGCAGGAAGCGCCCGACGAGAAATGGACCTGGCCGATCTCGCGCGATCAGCGACAAACAGCGGGGGAGCCGGTCGAAGGTAAGTATCACACATAGCGATATCGCTGCTGCGTCACAAAATCGGTGACGCTTTAGCGATATTGCTAGCGATATCGCTATGTGTAAAACCCCCTTTAGATTTGTCTCAGGTGATCACCTAATCAGAAGCACATTAAGTAGAATGAGGTGTACTCTGGTTGGAATTCAACTGACACTGGAATGGCTGTCAGACATGTAGAGAAGCTGATTTTTATAAAACTTTGCAGTGGTCTCTAAATTTTTGCCAGAGTTGTATTACATAATCTCCTTTATTATGTATATTGCTGTCCCTTACACAGTGCCTTCTCTTGTTATGTACAGCACCGTCCCTTACATTTTGTTTTATATTGAGCCCTGTTTTTTATTACATACCGTCCTCTCTTGTTAGATATATAATGCAATGATGGCTGATGGAGCATGGGACGCTTCTTCTCTAATGGAGGAGATGATGGACTGGTCGTCTGGTCACCGGCTCCTCCTTCAGCAGTCATTTTATATCTAACAAGAGAGGGGACTATGCAATAAAAGAAGGCACTGTGAATAACAAAAATAACAAGAATACACTATGTAAGAGACAGCACTGTACATAACAGCAGTGGAAGCCATATAAAAATGGAGTTCACCATATATAACTAGAGAGGATGGTATGTAATAAGGGACGGTGTTATTCATGATAAAAGAGGAAACTATGTAACTAAGGATGGTGTGAGACATAATAAGGGTATGTTCACACTGGGTGTTTTTTCTGCTTTTTTTTCGGCAGCAAAACCTGATTTCTTGGCAGGAAAGAAGCTGCGGCAAAAACACAGATTTAGGTGCGTTTTTTGTTGCGACTTTGGTGTGTTTTTTTGGGACGTTTTTTGGGTTAACTTGTGTCTCTTTGTCCATGCTAATGTCCATGACTATTCTGCAGAAAAAAAGCTGCAAATAATGATACCTGCGTTTTTTAAGCGATTTTTCAACATCTATTCAAGCCAATGGGTGAAAAACGCTGCAAAAATACTGCAAAAACACTGAAAGAAGTGACACTCTCTATGTCCAAGAAAAGAAGCAAAGCACAAAATCCCGATGACAAAAAAAAACAATGTGTGTGTATGAGATTTCTGAAATCTAATAGGCTTTGCTGGTAGTGTATAAAGCAGCTGAAAGTTAGCATAAAAAATGCCCAGTGTGAACATACCCTAAGTGAGTACACTGTATACTAAGGGACCGTGTTAAACATAATAAATGAGTACACTATATACTAAGGGACTGTGCTATACAGTACAGACCAAAAGTTTGGACACACCTTCTCATTTAAAGAGTTTTCTTTATTTTCATGACTATGAAAATTGTAGATTCACTCTGAAGGCATCAAAACTATGAATTAACACATGTGGAATTATATAATTAACAAAAAAGTGTGAAACAACTGAAATATGTCTTATATTCTAGGTTCTTCAAAGTAGCCACCTTTTGCTTTGATTACTGCTTTGCACACTCTTGGCATTCTCTTGATGAGCTTCAAGAGGTAGTCACTGGAAATGGTCTTCCAACAGTCTTGAAGGAGTTTCCAGAGATGCTTAGCACTTGTTGACCCTTTTGCCTTCGCTCTGCGGTCCAGCTCACCCCAAACCATCTCGATTGGGTTCAGGTCTGGTGACTGTGGAGGCCAGGTCTTCTGGCGTAGCACCCCATCACTCTCCTTCTTGGTCAAATAGCCCTTACACAACCTGAAGGTCTGTTTGGGGTCATTGTCCTGTTGAAAAATAAATGATGGTTCAACTAAACACAAACCGGATGGAATAGCATGCCGCTGCAAGATGCTGTGGTAGCCATGCTGGTTCAGTATGCCTTCAATTTTGAATAAATCCCCAACAGTGTCACCAGCAAAGCACCCCCACACCATCACACCTCCTCCTCGATGCTTCACGGTGGGAGCCAGGCATGTAGAGTCCATCCGTTCACCTTTTCTGCGTCGCACCAAGACACGGTGGTTGGAACCAAAGATTTCAAATTTGGACTCATCAGACCAAAGCACAGATTTCCACTGGTCTAATGTCCATTCCTTGTGTTCTTTAGCCCAAACACGTCTCTTCTGCTTGTGGCCTGTCCTTAGCAGTGGTTTCCTAGCAGCTATTTTACCATGAAGGCCTGCTGCACAAAGTCTCCTCTTAACAGTTGTTGTAGAGATGTGTCTGCTGCTAGAACTCTATGTGTCATTGACCTGGTCTCTAATCTGAGCTGCTGTTAACCTGCGGTTTCTGAGGCTGGTGACTCGGATGAACTTATCCTCCGCAGCAGAGGTGACTCTTGGTCTTCCTTTCCTGGGGCGGTCCTCATGTGAGCCAGTTTCTTTGTAGCGCTTGCTGGTTTTTGCCACTGCACTTGGGGACACTTTCAAAGTTTTCCTAATTTTTCGGACTGACTGACCTTCATTTCTTAAAGTAATGATGGCCACTCATTTTTCTTTACTTAGCTGCTTTTTTCTTGCCATAATACAAATTCTAACAGTCTATTCAGTAGGACTATCAGCTGTGTATCCACCAGACTTCTGCACAACACAACTGATGGTCCCAACCCCATTTATAAGGCAAGAAATCCCACTTATTAAACCTGACAGGGCACACCTGTGAAGTGAAAACCATTTCCAGTGACTACCTCTTGAAGCTCATCAAGAGAATGCCAAGAGTGTGCAAAGCAGTAATCAAAGCAAAAGTTGGCTACTTTGAAGAACCTAGAATATAAGACATATTTTCAGTTGTTTCACACTTTTTTGTTAATTATATAATTCCACATGTGTAAATTCATAGTTTTGATGCCTTCAGAGTGAATCTACAATTTTTATAGCCATGAAAGTAAAGAAAACTCTTTGAATGACGGTATCACTGATTGGGTGGATCAAGGAAATGCTGTAGATATAGTATATCTTGACTTCAGCAAAGCATTTGACAAAGTCTCTCATACAATCCATATTGAAAAAATGACTAAGTATGGAATGGACAAGGCAACTGTTAGGTGGATTCATAACTGGCTTAGTGATCGGACCCAAAGAGTGGTCGTAAATGGTTGCACATCCAGTTGGAAGAATGTCTCAAGTGGGGTACCACAGGGCTCTGTCCTGGGCCCTGTATTGTTCAACATCTTTATCAACGATTTAGATGAAGGAATTGAGGGTAAACTGATTAAATTTGCTGATGACACAAAGCTAGGAGGGATAGCTAATACTAGAGAAGAGAGAGAGAGGATTCAAAAAGATTTAAATAAACTGGAGAAGTGGGCAGCAACTAACAGAATGGTTTTTAACAGGGAGAAATGCAAAGTACTACATCTGGGCAATAAAAATGAAAAAAGCATATACAGAATGGGAGGAATAGGGCAAAGCAACAGCACATGTGAAAAAGACTTGGGTATACTAATAGATCACAGACTGAATATGAGTCAACAGTGTGATGCAGCAGCAAAAAAGGCAAATGCAATTCTAGGATGTATTAACAGAAGCATACAGTCTAGATCACGTGAAGTCATTATTTCCCTCTACTCCTCTTTGGTCAGACCTCATCTGGAATATTGTGTCCAGTTTTGGGCACCTCATTTTTAAAAAGACATCAACAAACTGGAGCAAGTTCAGAAAAGAGCGACCAGAATGGTGACCGGTCTGCAAACCCTGTCTTATGAGGAAAGGTTGCAGGATTTGGGAATGTTTAGTTTGCAAAAGAGAAGACTGAGAGGAGACTTAATAGCTGTCTACAAATATCTAAAGGGCTGTCACATTGTAGAAGGATCAACTTTATTCTCATTTGCACAAGGAAAGACTAGAAGCAATGGGATGAAACTGAATGGGAGGAGACACAGATTAGATATTAGAAAAAACTTTTTGACAGTTAGAGTGATCAATGAGTGGAACAGGCTGCCACGAGAAGTGGTGAGTTCTCCTTCAATGGAAGTCTTCAAACAGAGGCTGGACAGACATCTGACTGGGATGATTTAGCGAATCCTGCTTTGAGCAGGGGGTTGGACCAGATGGCCCAGGAGGTCCCTTCCAACTCTACGATTCTATGATTCTATGATTCTATGATTCTATGAATGAGAAGGTGTGTCTAAACTTTTGGTCTGTACTGTACATAAGTGAGTACACTATATACTAAGGGACTGTGCTATACATAGAAAGTGACTACACTATACATTGAGGGATGGCGCTATACACAATAAGGGAGTACACTATACACTAACACATCCAATGAGGTATAGGAAGCTTAATGCCATAAAATTATTAAGTCTTTATTTATATACCACAATAAAAGGATTTTTAAAAAAGAGATACATATCCAATATGTTAATGAAAGGAACATATGCCTTATAAGAAATAGTAATCCATAATTAATTCAAATAGTATTATGCACTAGGTATGCAAAAGATAATAACATGCACACAAGGGTCCAAAGAGAGTAAACAATAGAACTGACTATGTAATAAACTCATGTAGCGTGGGTTAGGGTATGGCCAGCATGTATATAAATTAAACAATGCCTGTATACATTAGTCCTAGGAACTAACCAGCATGCTGCCCCTATATGCCATATACAATGATGCCAGTAGGCAATAGTAAATACACATGTGAAATGGTCAGCATTACATATAAAGTGCAACAGTGCATAAATACCCAGGTCACAAGACCTATGAGAGTTGCTTCCCCCACATCACAAATGAGCCTATAACAAAGTGCAGGTAAAAGTAGAAAAGAGCATATGACCTTATCCAAATAGCTTGAATCCCCGACACGCGTTTCGCGTTAGTTTCGTCCCTGGGGGTTAGTGAGTGTGATGCCAAGTTTATTGCTTCCTTGTGACCTGGGTATTTATGCACTGTTGCACTTTATATGTAATGCTCTCCCGCAGCCACAGCATCACCGTCGCCGGCAGGTTCCTCTCACTGGCACAGCAGCCGCTGCTCTGAATGATGATGTCATCCAGCCACGCCGCTAACTGCTGTGTGAGACAGGAAGCGTGTGCGAGCAGGAAGCTGGACTGATCACTGCAGCTCTGCTGCCATTTTCTTCCCTGCCTGCCGCACATGTGGGAAATCTGGCCAGGGGCCCCCGGAGCCTCAGGACCAGATAAACAGGCCAGATTGCCCTCATTATTAGCCGCCCTGCAGGGACCCTCCTAAGCCTCTGGGTCCCGATGCAGCCACACCTGCTGCACATGCGATATGTCCGCCTCTGGCACAGCCATTGCGGTCCGACTGGCGGGCCCCCTCACCCCTCGGGGCCCCATAGCAGTCGCATGGCCTGCTGTTATTGGCGGTACGCCAATGCATATCAGATAACAACCCT
The DNA here is from genome assembly GCF_039654945.1 of Dendrobates tinctorius. Taxonomy (NCBI): domain Eukaryota; kingdom Metazoa; phylum Chordata; class Amphibia; order Anura; family Dendrobatidae; genus Dendrobates; species Dendrobates tinctorius. The sequence continues at coordinate 25,540,891 of NW_027361784.1, forward strand.
ATTAAATGATGCACAGAAAAGTAGCAGACACATCTTAACATCAATTGTCCAGAGGAGCCTGGAGAAACAGATGGTCAAATTGCTGCCATAAATGAAGACTACAAAAAAGAAGAGAATTGTTTGGGCTGAGAAACACAAGAGCAAGACATTAGATCAGTGGAAATCTGTAATGTGGTCTGATAAGCCAAAAGTTGAGATTTTTTTGGTAGCAACCACCATGTCTTTGTGAGATGCAGCAACAGTGAACAGATGGTTTCTTCATTTGTGATGCCCCCTGTGAAGCTTGGAGAAAAAAAGTCATGGTGTGGTGAGGCTTTTCAGGTGGTACTATTGGTGATTTAGTCCAAAGTCAAGACTCACTTACCCAGCATGGCGACCACAGCATACTATAGCGGCATGCCGTCTCATCTGATTTGGACTTAGTGGGACCATCATTTGTGGAGCAACAAGACAATTACCCAAATACACATCCAGGTTATGTAAGGGCTACATAACCAAGAAGGAGAGGAATGGAGGCAGTGTCAGCCTCCACAATCACCCAATCACACCTCAATGGAGATAGTTTGGGATGAATTGGACACAGAGTGAGGACAAAGCAGCCAACAAGCACTCAGCACCTCTGATAACTCCATCAGGACTGTTGGAAGCCATTCCAGGTGACCATCTGATAAAGCTGTCGAGAGAAGACCAAGGGGGTGTACAGATGTCATCAGAGTAAAGGGGGGTACTCGACGGAATCCAAGGTTTTAACACATATTCTGTTTTATTTTTCACGTGTTTCATTACTCTTTTTCCCATATATATTCCTTTGTGGTTTTCCTGCCGTCAGTTAAATCTAAAGTAAAGGAGAATCTACAAGAGAAGAGAAAAGTATTTAACTCATTAAAATAGATATAGAGGCACTTTGCTCTCCTGTCCCCTGTGGATATGGGGAAAGATTGTGTCAATTACACCTGAAGAAGGCCTAAATGTCATGTTTGCTATAGGTCTATGTGTGCCAATGGGTAGAAGGTAGCATGGCTTGAGGCTTGAATCATTCTATTGTAGGATAATAGTACATGATGGTATGGACCTGCTATGTCCCCCTTTTTTCTGTTTCCATGTAGTATCTATCTATCTATTACACAGGTCAACGAAAAAAAATTTTTTTTCTGGTGTCCAAAATATTTTAATGAATTTGGGGTATTTTTGGGGTGCTGATTCTGAATATGTCATCAGTTTTGCCAGATTGGCTCAAGTTTTTGAGATTTTTGGTATCTTATTTATAGCACTTGTTGGTAAATGCGACGCATCATCTCATTAATTTCTTTGGATTAGTACTTGAACTGAGCAGTTCTCAATATAGTTTTGTGTTAATTAGTGTTCTAAAAGTTTGTTCATAGCTTCATTTTTGCACTAACTTTATGTTGTTGTCTGTTTTCCAGTGAAAAGCATGAACTCATCATGAAGAAGTTGTCTTAACGATCCAGACTCATTCTGTTACATTTGTGGTGAATATACACTGCCAAAACATAGAAGAAACATAACACACTTCGTAAAAAAAGTGTATTTTGCCTATTTTGGGGTTATGCTTGGGGACCAAGACAAGTTTTGGGCACCACACATAGTGTGCAAAGCATGTATCGAATTATTACGAAAATGGAGCAAAGGACAAAGAAAAAGCTTCAAATTTGGTGTTCCAATGGTGTGGAGAGAGCCAAAAAATCATCATGATGACTGTTATTTATGGTAAACACAGGTACAGGCACATCTTCACAATGAGGGACAGGCCTTCTTGCAGATTCCATGTTACTCCCATTTTCGTTTCTTATGCTTATTGAATCCTTGCACTTGCACTGCACAGAAATAACAGTCATCATGATGATTTTTTGGCTCTCTCCACACCATTGGAACACCAAATTTGAAGCTTTTTCTTTGTCCTTTGCTCCATTTTCGTAATAATTCGATACATGCTTTGCACACTATGTGTGGTGCCCAAAACTTGTCTTGGTCCCCAAGCATAACCCCAAAATAGGCAAAATACACTTTTTTTACGAAGTGTGTTATGTTTCTTCTATGTTTTGGCAGTGTATATTCACCACAAATGTAACAGAATGAGTCTGGATCGTTAAGACAACTTCTTCATGATGAGTTCATGCTTTTCACTGGAAAACAGACAACAACATAAAGTTAGTGCAAAAATCAAGCTATGAACAAACTTTTAGAACACTAATTAACACAAAACTATATTGAGAACTGCTCAGTTCAAGTACTAATCCAAAGAAATTAATGAGATGATGCGTCGCATTTACCAACAAGTGCTATAAATAAGATACCAAAAATCTCAAAAACTTGAGCCAATCTGGCAAAACTGATGACATATTCAGAATCAGCACCCCAAAAATACCCTAAATTCGATGAAATATCTTTGGCACCAAAAATGCTGTTGACCAGTGCTATGTATCTATCTCTTATTCTTAGATAGTTGACCATCCTGTCCACCAGAAGCTTTTCTATATTATTTGTTCTATATCTTCTATGATTTCATATTGATAACCCCACATTATAGCAGATTTTGTTCCTCTCAAGACCATGTAGCAGAGATTTGCACTTAACTGCACATTTTTCATCACCTTTTCTAGCAGAAAAATAATCTTGGAAATGTGTGAAGAGATGTGTTGATCCTCCTCTTCCCTTGGAGGATGCTCTGCTTTTAGTTTTCCCATCATGTGTGGTTATTTAGACAAAGCACTCATGCACCTTCCTTCTCCGGTTTGATGCATTTTTCTTGGTTTGAGGTCTATTTTAGTCCATGATTCCAATGAAACCCACAGTGTTCTCATCACCGGAGGCGGCCGCGATGTAAAATTCTTTTCATAACTTTGGTATTGAATATATTTGGGATATTGAGAATAAAAATAAGTTCATGTATTTATGTATCATGTCTCCAAGGACAAAGGAAATAACCTGGAGCTGTTTTGTGAAATCGGTCAAAAAATGTTCCCATCAGTCTTTCACATCTACTACTTAATGTAATATGTTTCACGGTTATAAATACTGTCAGTATATAAAAAATGAAACATGGGGATAAAAAAATTAACCCAAAAAAATGATTGTAAATTATGTGAGTGGATAAGAACATGTGGATGAAAAAAATGGAGAAATTAATAAAAGAAGGACTTGGGTATTCTAGTTACAACTTACAAGTCAATTCAGCAGTAGTACTCAATGCCAGGCAGCAGCTACAAAAGTAAATACAATTTTGGGGTGTATAGTATGAGAAAAAGTGTAAAAATTAATAAAAGTAGGGCTTGAATATTTTATTTACAAGTAAGCTAAGCAGCGGTAATCAATGTCAGGAGGCAGCTGCAAAAGCAAATTCAGTTTTGAGGTGTATGGTACGAAAAAGAAAACATACCGTAATTCCATTGTAATGTTACCCTTATCTGAATCATATCACCAATATGTTATTAAGTTTTGCGCTCTACTACATAAAAGAATATAATAATAAGGTGAAACAATAAAGTAATACGCTCAACAAGCCCAATAACAGATACGGTATACCTGTATTCATAGTGTGTAATTTATTACTTCTTGTTTCTGTCATTTCCAGAGAGCACAGCTTAAGGCCCCGTTACACGCTTCAATGTCTCAGCGATCCCACCAACGATCCGACGTGGGTGGGATTTTTGGGACATAGTTATCTGATCGCTGGTGAGCTGTCACCTAGGCAGACTCACCAGCGATCAGGACCAGCGAGCATGCCGGTATCCAGGGTAGCCGCGCTTAGTTACCCGCTGTTTACCCTGTATACCCGAACAGGACCAGCGAGCACGCTGGTATCCAGGGTAAACAGCGGGTAACTAAGCGCTGTGCGACACTTAGTTACCCGCTGTTTATCCTAGATACCCGATCAGGACCAGCGAGCATGCTGGTATCCAGGGTAAACAGCGGGTAACTAAGCGCTGTGCGTCGCTAAGTTACCCGCTGTTTACCCTGGATACCAGCTCTCAGCGTCTGCTGTATGGCGCTGGGAGCTCGCTGATCGTTGGTCTCTCACTGTCACACGCAGCGATGTGTGCTGCCCAGCGGGAGACCAACGATAGATTTATAGCCCAGACCATGAGGCAACGATTAACGATCAGCCAACTGATCGTTGCTATGTGTCACACGCAACGATGTCGTTTCGACATCGCTGCAACGTCACCAAACTGGTGATGTTGCAACAATGTCGTTCACAATATCGTTGCGTGTAACGGGGTCTTTAGAAGGATCAGAGGATGAAAGTAAGCTGAGCATCTGTACACAATGTCAAGCAGCAGCTGCGAAAGCAAATTTTAAAGGAGTTTTCCATTACAGGACAATAGCTCACTTGACTGCTGCAGCCTATCCTCGGTTGCTGATGGGCTGCAGCTTGCACAATTCCATCAGGCAGCTGATTATAGACGTTAGCATTCATGTGACACAAACAATGTCATAAAGTAAGGGGACACATCGTTTTGAGCGGAGAAGTTGTGCCGAACTGGGAGTTAGGCATTCTTCTTTTATTTTGCTAGACACTTATCTAGGCATCTCCTGGGGATTGTACCACACTGTCAGCATTGCATGATATGGCAGTCAAGAGCTGATAGTCACGTGACCGCAGGTATGCGACATGTTCGTCCTGACTCAATACAACACAAGTGAATTGAGGGTGACACCATGGCCAGAATTTTGCAAATCATATACTTGCGGTCTATAACTACCACCTCTCATTGGCAATACCAGAGAATCCAAGCAGTGTCCAGTGCAAGCTGGAAAGATTCAGAAGTCTACAGTCACAGAGTGACTGCAGAATTTTAGCAGAAAACCGGACAACCCCTTTAAGACTCTATTACCAGCTTTACTTCAGTAATTTGTCTCAGCTGGGTAATCATCCCTTCAGCGGCCTTCTGCTTGAATATCAACTATCTACATTTCCTTGCCAGGTCAGACCTCTGGTTAGCCATTTGTCTCCTGGAAGCATAACAAACATTCTTCCGCTAACCCTTCACACTTCACTGCTGCAACAGGGCGTAATATTTTCTGCAAGCAAGTATCCAATTTGCCTGCTCATCATTTCTGCCCTGTGGTTAGCTATTTGTCTTCTCTAAGCACTTCAAACTCTTCTCTGTATTATTGGGGCTGTTCACACTATAAACTTTGCTGCAACAGTGAGTTATCTTCTTTGCAATCAAGTGTCCAGTTTGCGGGTTGCTGCCTTCAGTTAATCATAAGTTTGATGATTGCATATGTCCCTGCCATTCACCATCTATCTGCTGATAGCATACAACTCTTCCATTTACAATTTGTCTGCTGTGAGTTCTGAACCATCAATAGATCTACAGTTCCAGTGTTATCCACACTCCTGGCATTGTGGTTTTGTCTTGCCTGCCACCCTGCATATCTGGCTGACATGGTCTTCAATGATCCACGTGTTGTCCAGCAAGTCCTGCCCTGCTATTTCACTTGTCGTCTGTCTATGTTGCTCATCCTGACTGATGGCTTAGAAAATACCCTTCACCAGGTGAGCCTCTAGCACTATGTATACATGTTCACCAATGGAAATTTTTGGAACTGCTTATGAGACCTATAGGAGTAACTTTTGTGGCTGAGGCCAGATTATAACAAAGGAAAGGAGAATCCAACTCCATGGAGTCTTAACATACAAAAGTTTTGACCACTGATTACATTTGTGCTATCTGTATACGGCCAACATCAAAATTATTGGGGAGATTTAGTAACTGCTTCCCGCTGTGTCCAATTTTCATTTTTGACTCCCTTTTTACCAAGAACCATAACTTTTTTATTTCTCCATTAACATACAGTAGCTTTCTGATGGCTTATTTTAGTTCACAAATTATAATTTTAAGTGCAACCAACTTTTGCCTGTGCATGCTGTAATCTTTGTTGGTAATATTTTAGGGTACTTACAACATTATGATCGATCATCAATTTTTCCAGACACGTTGATAGTAAATATGTTCAATTTTCTTTACTTATTTATTTATATTTACATCTATATCTACTGTGGTATGACTGGTGGTCACGTGGTTAATGACCGATATGTATCACAGGGTGGGTGGAAGCTGGAACGTGTATTGATCAGCAGATCTACTGCTGAGGGTTTGTTACTGTGTATTAGGGAAGCTTCCAGGTGACTTGGTGAGATGGGTGCGATCATTCACCTACAAACCCACCCATGGGCGTGTGTCTGAACGCCCAAAGTAAAGCTTATGTGTGTGGCTGTGTGGAATAGGACCTTTAGTGAGGTCATGGCGACCATGTGATCCATACCTCACCTGTGGGTATGGTTATGGACCATATAATGTGACCAGGATGGGTCACATGGAGAGAGTGCGTGTACCTGAATGGTGCAAACTGCAAGGTCCTCGAAGGTCTGTGTTGGGAGATCCGGGAAGGAGGATTGGATCCCTGGAGCACATGACGAGACTTTGTAACCGGTGAGGCCGGTGTGTGTTGGACGGTTGCCAGGAGGGGACGGATGTCCTGAATAAGGAGCAACTAAGAGGTAACCCCGGACAGGGGAAAATAACTGTGCTGAGGCTATAGAGCCTGCGTGCTGGATATATCACAGCCTATGTGACCACAGGACTGAGAGAGCGGAGCTCTGTTATGGACATTGAGGAATCATCTGTCTGATGAAAGACTGTTACCTTTTCTTCATGCTTCCATGGTTTATGCTGTATAAAAATAAACCATATGGACTATTTATGTGAAAAACCCGTGCCGGGCCCTGTTAATCGGCTGCCAAGTGAGTGTCCCCCAACACGAACAATAGGCGCTACCTTACAATATATATATATATATATATACTGTATATATATATCTAAATAAAACTCAAAATCTGTAGTAGCCCGCTCTATACAAATCCACAGTTCTCGCCCGATTTGGGTGAAATTTAGCACGCCCCCTCTCCACCCACAGAAGCAGAATACTGTGCACGTTAAATCTCACGTGGGTCTCCGTGGCATGAGATTGGGGCCCCCGAAGTTAGGCCCTATACATATAATAGAAAAATGTGAAGGTGAAAGTAAAGGGGCTGAGGGGAAAACAACAGTTGTGACTGACAGGGATGGATTATAGCGACAGCGCCAAAGAGTCGCTGCTAAAAGGGCCGCACAACCACACACAACCATTTCACAAACACCATACAAACATCACACAGACAGCACACATACACCAACCCACAAGCCCAACACTACACAAATGCCACAACACACCACACAAACACCAGACAGCTCTAGACACACATAACACAAACACTATGCCACAAATACCACAACACCACCCCATAAATACCACATGCACACCACATACACACACGCAAGGACAATACACGCATGCAAACACACTCAGATGGATGCACCCTACGCACACGGACGAACATTACTGAGCAGCAATACTTGTCAGGCGAAAAATGCCTCATAGTAAGATTGTCATTATTGCTTACTATACAGGGAGCTTTCATCACTGAAGCTGCTGAGGTAAAGTGAAAGCTGAGTGCTGATTGGTTGCTATGGGCAACTAGACAAGTCTGCCTGTGAGGCGGTTTTCATTACTGAGATGTGAGCTCCTTCTGGTCATAGTAATACTGTGTGAGGGCTGCTCTGTATTTACAATTCATCCTATTACATCTCTTATCAGTGTCAGGTGAACACTAAAGGGTCATAATACTAATACTAAGGACTGTTTTTTTAAAATGCCCAAAAAATGACCATCTATTGGGCAAGTTCATCCAAAAAGCTAAGAAAGCAAAACTGGGTCAAAGAGCTGAGACAAGTGAACAACGTGACTATAAACAAACACGGGGTCAATCACTTAAAGTAGCCGCCATTAATTTGGAGAGCCCGTGTTTTTCACATGGACAGTTGTACGTTGCTTGCTCTAGAGTAGGTAACCCCAAAAATCTTTTCATATATGCACCTGAAGGTAAAACCAGAGACATTGTTTACCAAAAAGGCACTACAATAGATAGTTGTTTAACGGTAAACCAATTTTACTCCTTTGTCCGTGAACTACTTACAGATTACACCGGAGGGAGGGGGGGAAAGGTTGCACTATGTTGTTAATTGGGTGTAAAAGTTTTATATGTTTGTGTAAGGTGCATACATTTTCAGTTTTGATAAAAAATAGTTAAAAAAATAGTTGTAATAGTCTATACTACATAATATGTATTGAATATATGTAAAATCAATAAAAATATTGAAATTAAAGTTGTTGTTTATATCAATGTTACGACAAATTAGTAAAATGCCAAAATAATAATCATTTAAATTGGAAAAAAAAATTTACTGCAGCACTTTGAAAATGTCAATTTCAGGGTGACAATGAAAATTTTACTTTAGCTACCATAACCTACAATTTAACATATTTTCCGCGAGCAAAGCTGCCGGTATTCTACTAGTATATATATATATATATATATATATATATATATATATATATATAAAATTTTTATTTGACTTGTTCTACAAAATGGAAAATGGGGTGATTAATATATACAGTGGCATGTAAACGTTTGGGCACCCATGGTCAAAATTACTTGTATTGTGAACAGTTAAGCAAATTAAAGATGAAATGATTTCTAAAACGCCTAAAGCTAAAGATGACACATTTCCCTAGTATTTTATGCAAAAACTATATATATTTTCATCTTTTACATATAAAAAATGTCAAAACGGAAAATGGGATGATACTACATTTTGGGCACCCTTGAAGACTTGTGTGATCAGATAACTTTGACCAAGGTTTCAGACCTTAATGATCCTGTTAGGGTTATGACTTGTTCACTGTCATCATTAGCAAAGGCCAGGTGATGCAAATTTCCCAGCTTTATAACAACCCAGCCTCCTCTAACCTTGTGCCAAAAAACAGCCACCATGGGTTCTTCTAAGCAGCTGCCTAGCACTCTGGAAATGAAAATGGTGGAGACCCACAAAGCAGGAGAAGAGTATAAGAAGATAGCAAAACGTTTTCAAGTTATCCTTCCCTCAGTTTGAAATGTAATTAAGAAATGGCAGTTAACAAGAATAGTGGAGGTCAAGATAAGGTCTGGAAGACTAAGCAAAATTTCAGTAAGAGCTGCTCATAGGTTTTATAGAGAGGCAAATCAGAACCCCCGCTTGACTACAAAAGACTTTCATAAAGATTTAGCCGTCTCTGGAGTTGTGGTACATTGTTCTACTGTTCAGAGACACCTGCACAAATATGACCTTCATGGAAGAGTCATCAGAAGAAAACCTCTCCTGCATCCTCACCATAAAATTCAGCATTTTGTAAACAAGTCCTGTGGACCAATGTGGTTAAAATAGAACTTTGTGGCCACAATGATCAAAGATATGTGTGGAGAAAAAATGGCACAGAATTTCAGAAAAATAATATCTCGACAACCATTAAGAATGGGGGTGGATCAGTCACGCTTTAGGGTACAGTTGCAGCCAATGGCACAGGGAACATTTGATGGGTAGAGGGAAAAATGGATTCAATGCAATGCAAACATATAACATCTGTAAAAAAAAGCTGAAGTTGAAAAGAGGATGGCTTCTATTAATGGATAATGATCCTAACCAAGCGTCAAAATTCACAATAGATGATGTCAAAAGGCACAAGCTGAAGGTCTTACAATGGCCCTCACAGTCCCCTGACCTGAACATCATTGAAAATCTTCTGTGTAATACAGATTGCGCCCCGTACATGAGCAAATAGCAAGTTTTCTCTCTATATCACCGATGTGTCTCCATGGTTACAGACTACAAACAAGCCCTGTGTAGTCAGATCCTACAGTCTCACTCATTTTCTAGGGTGCAGATAGCTAGAAAATGACGGCAGGCTCCTGTCCCGATGAGACGCTGCTATTACATAACACTATCGGTTACAGTCTCAGTGAGCAGATTGACCCTCCATGAACCGCTTCCCACTGACTCATCACACGTTGACTCATTAGCCGAGGACAGACATTTGCCTTCTTGATAATTACTTTAGTGTGAGGTGTAAATTGTGACCTTTCTAATCAGGACCTCCCTGAGAAAAAATAACAACCTCTGGTAGGTGGTCCAGGTGTGGGAAGACTGTAATATGTGCTGTGGGACACCTGAGGGTCTCTCCTATCAGTGGCACAGTGGGACGCTTCTGATTTTCTCTCTTTATTACACAGATGTCAACTTCTGTTACAGAAACAAAGATGATGAACATCACATTCACTGATATGGGACCATCAGTAATAAAAGTATAGAAGAAACGACTGTATCACATTATTTAAAGCTTTTCCTTAAAGGGGTTGTCTAATTTTTGGGATATTTTATTTATTTATTTTAAATGAATGTATTTAGAGTTACAAAATCAATTTTGCTATTGGATGTCATTAAAAAATATTGCACAATTTGGCAATTTACAGGCTTTTTTGTTTCCCAGCTCATTCAACTTTGATGCGATGTGCGATCATAAATTAGTTGAGAGGAGCTTAGGAAAAGACAGATAAAAGAGTTACAATACTTTTGTCTGAGAATGAGCTCACTGAAGGATTCTCAGTTAACTCATTCTGCAGACACCAATAGACAGTGCAATACAGAGGATGCAAAAGGCAAGCGATGCAACATTGTTAATTTCATATTTATAAGGATCCCATTGACTCCTTCTAGTGGCAACTGCAGGCATCCAGAATTTTATAATAAACTCAATGGCTGAATTTGAATATCCCAAAAAATCACAATATCCCAAAAAATAAAAATACGTCGATGTACAGATGACTATACTTTCGAGCACCATGATTGCAAAAAAAAAAAAAAAACATTTTAAGCCAAATACATACTGTACACTTAAAGCACCACGCCAGCATTTTTTACTTTCAGCTCTGGACTGGTGCAACTAATCTAAGTTCCCTGACCTTAGTCATGTTCTTATCAGCTGCCATCTTCAGCTGTTCGCGTGCCGCCATACTGTGACCGCTACTTCTGACTGGCCAGAAGTCAGAGGTAAAGGTGACGAACTCACTTTAAACAAAATTTTTAGGAAATTGCAATCATATAGTGAACATAAATCTCCTTTTAAAACGGATATTTTCTTTCTTCCTATTTAAAAACACCTATACTGGGTCACTGCGGCCGTATGTGTCCTACAGCACCTGATACCCCAATACTGAGCTACTGCTGCCGTATGTGTCCTACAGCACCTGATACCCCAATACTGAGCTACTGCTGCCGTATGTGTCCTACAGCACCTGATACCCCAATACTGAGCTACTGCTGCCGTATGTGTCCTACAGTACCTGATACCCCAATACTGAGCTACTGCTGCCGTATGTGTCTACAGTACCTGATACCCCAATACTGAGCTACTGCTGCCGTATGTGTCCTACAGCACCTGATACCCCAATACTGAGCTACTGCTGCCGTATGTGTCCTACAGTACCTGATACCCCAATACTGAGCTACTGCTGCCGTATGTGTCCTACAGTACCTGATACCCCAATACTGAGCTACTGCTGCCGTATGTGTCTACAGTACCTGATACCCCAATACTGAGCTACTGCTGCCATATGTGTTCTACAATACCTGATACCCCAATTCTGAGCTACTGCTGCCGTATGTGTCCTACAGACCCTGATACCCCAATACTGGGCCACTGCTGCCGTATGTGTCCTACAGTACCTGATACCCCAATACTGAGCTACTGCTGCCGTATGTGTCCTACAATACCTGATACCCCAATTCTGAGCTACTGCTGCCGTATGTGTCCTACAGACCCTGATACCCCAATACTGGGCCACTGCTGCCGTATGTGTCTACAGTACCTGATACCCCAATACTGAGCTACTGCTGTCGTATGTGTCCTACAGTACCTGATACCCCAATACTGAGCTAATGCTGCCGTATGTGTCCTACAGCACCTGATACCCCAATACTGAGCTACTGCTGCCGTATGTGTCCTACAGTACCTGATACCCAAATACTGAGTTACTGCTGCCGTATGTGTCCTACAGCACCTGATACCCCAATACTGAGCTACTGCTGCCGTATGTGTCCTACAGCAACTGATACCCCAATACTGGGCCACTGCTGCCGTATGTGTCTACAGTACCTGATACCCTAATACTGAGCTACTGCTGCCGTATGTGTCCTACAGTACCTGATACCCCAATACTGAGCTACTGCTGCCGTATGTGTCCTACAGCACCTGATACCCCAATACTGGGTCACTGCTGCCGTATGTGTCTACAGTACCTGATACCCCAATACTGAGCTACTGCTGCCGTATGTGTCCTACAGTACCTGATACCCCAATACTGAGCTACTGCTGCCGTATGTGTCCTACAGTACCTGATACCCCAATACTGAGTTACTGCTGCCGTATGTGTCCTACAGCACCTGATACCCCAATACTGGGCTACTGCTGCCGTATGTGTCCTACAGCACCTGATACCCCAATACTGAGCCACTGCTGCCGTATGTGTCCTACAGCACCTGATACCCCAATACTGGGTCACTGCTGCCGTATGTGTCTACAGCACCTGATACCCCAATACTGGGCTACTGCTGCCGTATGTGTCCTACAGCACCTGATACCCCAATACTGAGCCACTGCTGCCGTATGTGTCCTACAGCACCTGATACCCCAATACTGGGTCACTGCTGCCGTATGTGTCTACAGCACCTGATACCCCAATACTGAGCTACTGCTGCCGTATGTGTCCTACAGTACCTGATACCCCAATACTGAGCTACTGCTGCCGTATGTGTCCTACAGTACCTGATACCCCAATACTGAGCTACTGCTGCCGTATGTGTCCTACAGCTCCTGATACCCCAATACTGGGTCACTGCTGCCGTATGTGTCTACAGCAACTAATACCCCAATACTGAGCTACTGCTGCCGTATGTGTCCTACAGTACCTGATACCCCAATACTGAGCTACTGCTGCCATATGTGTCCTACAGTTCCTGATACCCCAATACTGGGCTACTGCTGCCGTATGTGTCCTACAGTACCTGATACCCCAATACTGAGCTACTGCTGCCATATGTGTCCTACAGTACCTGATACCCCAATACTGGGCCACTGCTGCCATAAGTGTCCTACAGCACCTCATGCCCCAATACTGAGCTACTGCTGCCATATGTGTCCTACAGTACCTGATACCCCAATACTGAGCTACTGCTGTCGTATGTGTCCTACAGCACCTGATACCCCAATACTGGGCCACTGCTGCCATATGTGTCCTACAGCACCTGATACCCCAATACTGAGCTACTGCTGCCATAAGTGTCCTACAGTACCTGATACCCCAATACTGGGCCACTGCTGCCGTATGTGTCCTACAGCACCTGATACCCCAATACTGAGCTACTGCTGCCATATGTGTCCTACAGCACCTGATGCCCCAATACTGGGCTACTGCTGCCGTATGTGTCCTACAGCACGTGATACCCCAATACTGAGCTACTGCTGCCGTATGTGTCCTACAGCACCTGATGCCCCAAAACTGGGCTACTGCTGCCGTATGTCTCCTATAGTACCTGATACCCCAATACTGAGCTACTGCTGCCGTATGTCTCCTACAGCACCTGATACCCCAATACTGAGCTACTGCTGCCGTATGTCTCCTATAGTACCTGATACCCCAATACTGAGCTACTGCTGCCGTATGTCTCCTACAGCACCTGATACCACAATACTGAGCTACTGCTGCCATATGCGTCTTACAGCAACTGATACCCCAATACTGAGCTACTGCTACCGTATGTGTCCTACAGTACCTGATACCCTAATACTGAGCTACTGTTTTCGTATGCGTCCTACAGCAACTGATACCCCAATACTGAGCTACTGCTGCCGTATGTGTCCTACAGCATCTGATACCCCAATACTGGGCCACTGCTGCCGTATGTGTCCTACAGCACCTGATGCCCCAAAACTGGGCCACTGCTGCCGTATGTTTCCTACAGCACCTGATACCCCAATACTGGGCTACTGTTGCCATATGCGTCCTGCAGCACCTGATACCCCAATACTGAGCTACTGCTGCCGTATGTGTCCTACAGCATCTGATACCCCAATACTGGGCCACTGCTGCCGTATGTGTCCTACAGCACCTGATGCCCCAAAACTGGGCCACTGCTGCCGTATGTTTCCTACAGCACCTGATACCCCAATACTGGGCTACTGTTGCCATATGCGTCCTGCAACACCTGATACCCCAATACTGGGCCACTGCTGCCGTATGCATCCTACAGCACCTGATGCCCCAATACTGCGCTACTGCTGCCATATGCGTCCTGCAGCACCTGATACCCCAATACTGGGCCACTGCTGCCGTATGCATCCTACAGCACCTGATGCGACAATACTGCGCTACTGCTGCCATATGTGTCCTACAGCACCTGATGCCCCAATACTGGGCTATTGCTGCCGTGTGTGTCCTACAGCACCTGATACCCCAATACTGAGCTACTGCTGCCGTAGGTCTCCTATAGTACCTGATACCACAATACTGAGCTACTGCTGCCATATGTCTCCTATAGTACCTGATACCACAATACTGAGCTACTGCTGCCGTATGTCTCCTATAGTACCTGATACCACAATACTGAGCTACTGCTACCATTTGTGTCCTACAGCACCTGATACCCCAATACTGGGCCACTGCTGCCGCATGTGTCCTACAATACCTGATACCCTAATACTGAGCTACTGCTGCCGTATGTGTCCTACAGCACCTGATGCCTCAATACTGGGCTACTGCTGCCGTATGCGTCCTACAGCAACTGATACCCCAATACTGAGCTACTGCTGCCGTATGTGTCCTACAGCATCTGATACCCCAATACTGGGCTAATGCTGCCGTATGTGTCCTACAGTACCTGATACCCTAATACTGAGCTACTGCTGCCATTTGTGTCCTACAGCACCTGATACCCCAATACTGGGCCACTGCTGCCGCATGTGTCCTACAGTACCTGATACCCTAATACTGAGCTACTGCTGCCGTATGTGTCCTACAGCACCTGATGCCTCAATACTGAGCTACTGCTGCCGTATGTGTCCTACAGCATCTGATACCCCAATACTGGGCCACTGCTGCCGTATGTGTCCTACAGCACCTGATGCCCCAAAACTGGGCCACTGCTGCCGTATGTTTCCTACAGCACCTGATACCCCAATACTGGGCTACTGTTGCCATATGCGTCCTGCAGCACCTGATACCCCAATACTGGGCCACTGCTGCCGTATGCATCCTACAGCACCTGATGCCCCAATACTGCGCTACTGCTGCCATATGCGTCCTGCAGCACCTGATACCCAAATACTGGGCCACTGCTGCCGTATGCATCCTACAGCACCTGATGCGACAATACTGCGCTACTGCTGCCATATGTGTCCTACAGCTCCTGATACCCCAATACTGAGCTACTGCTGCCGTATGTGTCCTACAGCACCTGATACCCCAATACTGAGCTACTGCTGCCGTAGGTCTCCTATAGTACCTGATACCACAATACTGAGCTACTGCTGCCGTATGTCTACTATAGCACCTGATACCCCAATACTGAGCTACTGCTGCCGTATGTCTCCTATAGTACCTGATACCACAATACTGAGCTACTGCTGCCATTTGTGTCCTACAGCTCCTGATGCCCCAATACTGGGCTATTGCTGCCGTGTGTGTCCTACAGCACCTGATACCCCAATACTGAGCTACTGCTGCCGTATGTCTACTATAGCACCTGATACCCCAATACTGAGCTACTGCTGCCGTATGTCTCCTATAGTACCTGATACCACAATACTGAGCTACTGCTGCCATTTGTGTCCTACAGCACCTGATACCCCAATACTGGGCCACTGCTGCCGCATGTGTCCTACAGTACCTGATACCCTAATACTGAGCTACTGCTGCCGTATGTGTCCTACAGCACCTGATGCCTCAATACTGGGCTACTGCTGCCGTATGCGTCCTACAGCAACTGATACCACAATACTGAGCTACTGCTGCCATTTGTGTCCTACAGCACCTGATACCCCAATACTGAGCTACTGCTACCGCATGTGTCCTACAGTACCTGATACCCTAATACTGAGCTACTGCTGCCGTATGTGTCCTACAGCACCTGATGCCTCAATACTGGGCTACTGCTGCCGTATGCGTCCTACAGCAACTGATACCCCAATACTGAGCTACTGCTGCCGTATGTGTCCTACAGCATCTGATACCCCAATACTGGGCTAATGCTGCCGTATGTGTCCTACAGCATCTGATACCCCAATACTGGGCCACTGCTGCTGTATGTTTCCTACAGCACCTGATACCCCAATACTGGGCTACTGTTGCCATATGCGTCCTGCAGCACCTGATACCCCAATACTGGGCCACTGCTGCCGTATGCATCCTACAGCACCTGATGCCCCAATACTGCGCTACTGCTGCCATATGTGTCCTACAGCACCTGATACCCCAATACTGGGCCACTGCTGCCGTATGCGTCCTACAGCACCTGATACCCCAATACTGAGCTACTGCTGCCGTATGTGTCCTACAGTACCTGATACCCCAATACTGAGCTACTGCTGCCGTATGTGTCCTACAGCACCTGATACCCCAATACTGAGCTACTGCTGCCATATGTGTCCTACAGTACCTGATACCCCAAAACTGAGCTACTGCTGCCATATGTGTCCTATAACACCTGATACCCCAATACTGAGCTACTGCTGCTGTATGTGTCCTACAGTACCTGATACCCCAATACTGAGCTACTGCTGCCAAATGTGTCCTACAGTACCTGATACCCCAATACTGAGCTACTGCTGCCGTATGTGTCCCACAGCACCTGATACCCCAATACTGGGCCACTGCTGCCGTATGTGTCCTACAGCACCTGATACCCCAATACTGGGCTACTGCTGCCGTATGTGTCCTACAGAACCTGATGCCCCAATACTGGGCTACTGCTGCCGTATGTGTCCTACAGCACCTGATACCCCAATACTGAGCTACTGCTGCCGTATGTGTCCCACAGCACCTGATACCCCAATACTGAGCTACTGCTGCCGTATGTGTCCTACAGTACCTGATACCCCAATACTGAGCTACTGCTGCCGTATGTGTCCTACAGTACCTGATACCCCAATACTGAGCTACTGCTGCCATATGTGTCCTACAGTACCTGATACCCCAATACTGGGCTACTGCTGCCGTATGTGTCCTACAGCTCCTGATACCCCAATACTGAGCTACTGCTGCCGTATGTGTCCTACAGCACCTGATACCCCAATACTGAGCTACTGCTGCCGTATGTGTCCTACAGCACCTGATACCCCAATACTGGGCCACTGCTGCCATATGTGTCCTACAGCACCTGATACCCCAATACTGGGCTACTGCTGCCATATGTGTCCTACAATACCTGATACCCCAATACTGGGCCACTGCTCCCTTATGTGTCCTAGAGCACCTGATACCCCAATACTGGGCCATTGCTGTTGTATGTGTCCTACAGCACCTGATACCCCAGTACTGGGCTACTGCTGTTGTATGTGTCCTACAGCACCTGATACCCCAATACTGAGCTACTGCTGCCATATGTGTCCTACAGTACCTGATACCCCAAAACTGAGCTACTGCTGCCATATGTGTCCTATAACACCTGATACCCCAATACTGAGCTACTGCTGCTGTATGTGTCCTACAGTACCTGATACCCCAATACTGAGCTACTGCTGCCGTATGTGTCCTACAGCACCTGATACCCCAATACTGGGCCACTGCTGCCGTATGTGTCCTACAGCACCTGATACCCCAATACTGGGCTACTGCTGCCGTATGCGTCCTACAGCACCTGATACCCCAATACTGAGCTACTGCTGCCGTATGTGTCCTACAGCACCTGATACCCCAATACTGAGCTACTGCTGCCGTATGTGTCCTACAGCACCTGATACCCCAATACTGAGCTACTGCTGCCGTATGCGTCCTACAGCACCTGATAACCCAATACTGAGCTTCTGCTGCCGTATGTGTCCTACAGTACCTGATACCCCAATACTGAGCTACTGCTGCCGTATGCATCCTACAGCACCTGATACCCCAATACTGAGCTACTGCTGCCGTATGTGTCCTACAGCACCTGATACCCCAATACTGAGCTACTGCTGCCGTATGCGTCCTACAGCACCTGATACCCCAATACTGAGCTACTGCTGCCGTATGCGTCCTCCAGCACCTGATACCCCAATACTGAGCTACTGCTGCCGTATGTGTCGTACAGTACCTGATACCCCAATACTGAGCTACTGCTGCCGTATGCATCCTACAGCACCTGATACCCCAATACTGGGCTACTGCTGCCGTATGTGTCCTACAGTACCTGATACCCCAATACTGGGCCACTGCTGCCGTATGTGTCCTACAGTACCTGATACCCCAATACTGGGTCACTGCTGCTGTATGCGTCCAACAGCACCTGATACCCCAATACTGAGCTACTGATGCCGTATGTGTCCTACAGACCCTGATACCCCAATACTGAGCTACTGCTGCCGTATGTGTCCTACAGCACCTGATACCCCAATACTGGGCTACTGCTGCCGTATGTGTCCTACAGTACCTGATACCCCAATACTGAGCCACTGCTGCCGTATGTGTCCTACAGTACCTGATACCCCAATACTGAGCTACTGCTGCCGTATGTGTCTACAGTACCTAATACCCCAATACTGAGCTACTGCTGCCGTATGTGTCCTACAGTACCTGATACCCCAATACTGGGCCACTGTTGCCGTATGCGTCCAACGGCACCTGATACCCCAATACTGAGCTACTGCTGCCGTATGTGTCCTACAGTACCTGATACCCCAACACTGAGCTACTGCTGCCGTATGTGTCCTACAGTACCTGATACCCCAATACTGAGCTACTGCTGCCGTATGTGTCCTACAACATCTGATACCCCAATACTGGGCTACTGCTGCCGTATGTGTCCTACAGTACCTGATACCCCAATACTGAGCCACTGCTGCCGTATGTGTCCTACAGTACCTGATACCCCAATACTGAGCTACTGCTGCCGTATGTGTCTACAGTACCTAATACCCCAATACTGAGCTACTGCTGCCGTATGTGTCCTACAGTATCTGATACCCCAATACTGAGCTACTGCTGCCGTATGTCTCCTATAGTACCTGACACCACAATACTGAGCTACCGCTGCCGTTTGTGTCCTACAGCACCTGATACCCCAATACTGAGCTACCGCTGCCGTATGTGTCCTACAACACCTGATACCCCAATACTGGGCCACTCCTGCCGTATGTGTCCTACAGCACCTGATGCCCCAATACTGAGCTACTGCTGCCATATGTGTCCTACAGCACCTGATACCCCAATACTGGGCCACTGCTGCCGTTTGCGTCCTACAGCAACTGATACCCCAATACTGAGCTACTGCTGCCGTATGTGTCCTACAGCACCTGATATCCCAATACTGGGCCACTGCTGCCGTATGTGTCCTACAGTTCCTGATACCCCAATACTGGGTCACTGCTGCCGTATGTGTCTACAGCAACTGATACCCCAATACTGAGCTACTGCTGCCGTATGTGTCCTACAGTACCTGATACCCCAATACTGAGCTACTGCTGCCGTATGTGTCCTACAGTACCTGATATCCCAATACTGAGCTACTGCTGCCGTATGTGTCCTACAGCACCTGATACCCCAATACTGGGTCACTGCTGCCGTATGTGTCTACAGCAATTGATACCCCAATACTGAGCTACTGCTGCCGTATGTGTCCTACAGTACCTGATACCCCAATACTGAGCTACTGCTGCCGTATATGTCCTACAGTACCTGATACCCCAATACTGAGCTACTGCTGCCATATGTGTCCTACAGTACCTGATACCCCAATACTGGGCTACTGCTGCCGTATGTGTCCTTCAGTACCTGATACCCCAATACTGAGCTACTGCTGCCATATGTGTCCTACAGTTCCTGATACCCCAATACTGAGCTACTGCTGTCGTATGTGTCCTACAGCACCTGATACCCCAATACTGGGCCACTGCTGCCATATGTGTCCTACAGCACCTGATACCCCAATACTGAGCTACTGCTGCCATAAGTGTCCTACAGTACCTGATACCCCAATACTGGGCCACTGCTGCCGTATGTGTCCTACAGCACCTGATACCCCAATACTGAGCTACTGCTGCCATATGTGTCCTACATCACCTGATGCCCCAATACTGGGCTACTGCTGCCGTATGTGTCCTACAGCACGTGATACCCCAATACTGAGCTACTGCTGCCGTATGTGTCCTACAGCACCTGATGCCCCAAAACTGGGCTACTGCTGCCGTATGTGTCCTACAGCACCTGATACCCCAATACTGAGCTACTGCTGCCGTATGTGTCCTACAGCATCTGATACCCCAATACTGGGCCACTGCTGCCGTAAGTGTCCTACAGCACCTGATACCCCAATACTGAGCTACTGCTGCCATAAGTGTCCTACAGCACCTGATACCTCAATACTGGGCCACTGCTGCCGTATGTGTCCTACAGCACCTGATACCCCAATACTGAGCTACTGCTGCCGTATGTGTCCTACAGCACCTGATGCCCCAATACTGGGCTATTGCTGCCGTATGTGTCCTACAGCACCTGATATCCCAATACTGAGCTACTGCTGCCGTATGTGTCCTACAGTACCTGATACCCCAATACTGAGCTACTGCTGCCGTATGTCTCCTATAGTACCTGATACCACAATACTGAGCTACTGCTGCCGTATGTCTCCTACAGCACCTGATACCCCAATACTGAGCTACTGCTACCGTATGTGTCCTACAGTACCTGATACCCTAATACTGAGCTACTGCTTTCGTATGCGTCCTACAGCAACTGATACCCCAATACTGAGCTACTGCTGCCGTATGTGTCCTACAGAATCTGATACCCCAATACTGGACCACTGCTGCCGTATGTGTCCTACAGCACATGATGCCCCAAAACTGGGCTACTGTTGCCATATGCGTCCTGCAGCACCTGATACCCCAATACTGCGCTACTGCTGCCGTATGTGTCCTACAGCATCTGATACCCCAATACTGGACCACTGCTGCCGTATGTGTCCTACAGCACATGATGCCCCAAAACTGGGCCACTGCTGCCGTATGTTTCCTACAGCACCTGATACCCCAATACTGGGCTACAGTTGCCATATGCGTCCTGCAGCACCTGATACCCCAATACTGGGCCACTGCTGCCGTATGCATCCTACAGCACCTGATGCCCCAATACTGCGCTACTGCTGCCATATGTGTCCTACAGCACCTGATACCCCAATACTGAGCTACTGCTGCCGTATGTGTCCTACAGTACCTGATGCCCCAATACTGAGCTACT
The DNA here is from genome assembly GCF_039654945.1 of Dendrobates tinctorius. Classification (NCBI taxonomy): domain Eukaryota; kingdom Metazoa; phylum Chordata; class Amphibia; order Anura; family Dendrobatidae; genus Dendrobates; species Dendrobates tinctorius. The sequence goes on from NW_027361784.1 coordinate 25,562,315, forward strand.
GCTGCCATATGTGTCCTACAGTACCTGATACCCCAATACTGAGCTACTGCTGCCGTATGTGTCCTACAGCACCTGATACCCCAATACTGAGCTACTGCTGCCGTATGTGTCCTACAGTACCTGATACCCCAATACTGAGCTACTGCTGCCATATGTGTCCTACAGTACCTGATACCCCAATACTGAGCTACTGCTGCCGTATGTGTCCTACAGCACCTGATATTCCAATACTGAGCTACTGCTGCCGTATGTGTCCTACAGTACCTGATACCCCAATACTGAGCTACTGCTGCCATATGTGTCCTACAGTACCTGATACCCCAAAACTGAGCTACTGCTGCCATATGTGTCCTATAACACCTGATACCCCAATACTGAGCTATTGCTGCTGTATGTGTCCTACAGTACCTGATACCCCAATACTGAGCTACTGCTGCCAAATGTGTCCTACAGTACCTGATACCCCAATACTGAGCTACTGCTGCCGTATGTGTCCCACAGCACCTGATACCCCAATACTGGGCCACTGCTGCCGTATGTGTCCTACAGCACCTGATACCCCAATATTGGGCTACTGCTGCCGTATGTGTCCTACAGAACCTGATGCCCCAATACTGGGCTACTGCTGCCGTATGTGTCCTACAGCACCAGATACCCCAATACTGAGCTACTGCTGCCGTATGTGTCCCACAGCACCTGATACCCCAATGCTGGGCCACTGCTGCCGTGTGTGTCCTACAGCACCTGATGCCCCAATACTGCGCTACTGCTGCCATATGCGTCCTGCAGCACCTGATACCCCAATACTGGGCCACTGCTGCCGTATGCATCCTACAGCACCTGATGCGACAATACTGCGCTACTGCTGCCATATGTGTCCTACAGCACCTGATGCCCCAATACTGGGCTATTGCTGCCGTGTGTGTCCTACAGCACCTGATACCCCAATACTGAGCTACTGCTGCCGTAGGTCTCCTATAGTACCTGATACCACAATACTGAGCTACTGCTGCCGTATGTCTACTATAGCACCTGATACCCCAATACTGAGCTACTGCTGCCGTATGTCTCCTATAGTACCTGATACCACAATACTGAGCTACTGCTGCCATTTGTGTCCTACAGCACCTGATACCCCAATACTGGGCCACTGCTGCCGCATGTGTCCTACAATACCTGATACCCTAATACTGAGCTACTGCTGCCGTATGTGTCCTACAGCACCTGATGCCTCAATACTGGGCTACTGCTGCCGTATGCGTCCTACAGCAACTGATACCCCAATACTGAGCTACTGCTGCCGTATGTGTCCTACAGCATCTGATACCCCAATACTGGGCTAATGCTGCCGTATGTGTCCTACAGTACCTGATACCCTAATACTGAGCTACTGCTGCCATTTGTGTCCTACAGCACCTGATACCCCAATACTGGGCCACTGCTGCCGCATGTGTCCTACAGTACCTGATACCCTAATACTGAGCTACTGCTGCCGTATGTGTCCTACAGCACCTGATGCCTCAATACTGAGCTACTGCTGCCGTATGTGTCCTACAGCATCTGATACCCCAATACTGGGCCACTGCTGCCGTATGTGTCCTACAGCACCTGATGCCCCAAAACTGGGCCACTGCTGCCGTATGTTTCCTACAGCACCTGATACCCCAATACTGGGCTACTGTTGCCATATGCGTCCTGCAGCACCTGATACCCCAATACTGGGCCACTGCTGCCGTATGCATCCTACAGCACCTGATGCCCCAATACTGCGCTACTGCTGCCATATGCGTCCTGCAGCACCTGATACCCCAATACTGGGCCACTGCTGCCGTATGCATCCTACAGCACCTGATGCGACAATACTGCGCTACTGCTGCCATATGTGTTCTACAGCTCCTGATACCCCAATACTGAGCTACTGCTGCCGTATGTGTCCTACAGTACCTGATACCCCAATACTGAGCTACTGCTGCCATATGTGTCCTACAGTACCTGATACCCCAATACTGGGCTACTGCTGCCGTATGTGTCCTACAGCTCCTGATACCCCAATACTGAGCTACTGCTGCCGTATGTGTCCTACAGCACCTGATACCCCAATACTGAGCTACTGCTGCCGTATGTGTCCTACAGCACCTGATACCCCAATACTGGGCCACTGCTGCCATATGTGTCCTACAGCACCTGATACCCCAATACTGGGCTACTGCTGCCATATGTGTCCTACAATACCTGATACCCCAATACTGGGCCACTGCTCCCTTATGTGTCCTAGAGCACCTGATACCCCAATACTGGGCCATTGCTGTTGTATGTGTCCTACAGCACCTGATACCCCAGTACTGGGCTACTGCTGTTGTATGTGTCCTACAGCACCTGATACCCCAATACTGAGCTACTGCTGCCATATGTGTCCTACAGTACCTGATACCCCAAAACTGAGCTACTGCTGCCATATGTGTCCTATAACACCTGATACCCCAATACTGAGCTACTGCTGCTGTATGTGTCCTACAGTACCTGATACCCCAATACTGAGCTACTGCTGCCGTATGTGTCCTACAGCACCTGATACCCCAATACTGGGCCACTGCTGCCGTATGTGTCCTACAGCACCTGATACCCCAATACTGGGCTACTGCTGCCGTATGCGTCCTACAGCACCTGATACCCCAATACTGAGCTACTGCTGCCGTATGTGTCCTACAGCACCTGATACCCCAATACTGAGCTACTGCTGCCGTATGTGTCCTACAGCACCTGATACCCCAATACTGAGCTACTGCTGCCGTATGCGTCCTACAGCACCTGATAACCCAATACTGAGCTTCTGCTGCCGTATGTGTCCTACAGTACCTGATACCCCAATACTGAGCTACTGCTGCCGTATGCATCCTACAGCACCTGATACCCCAATACTGAGCTACTGCTGCCGTATGTGTCCTACAGCACCTGATACCCCAATACTGAGCTACTGCTGCCGTATGCGTCCTACAGCACCTGATACCCCAATACTGAGCTACTGCTGCCGTATGCGTCCTCCAGCACCTGATACCCCAATACTGAGCTACTGCTGCCGTATGTGTCGTACAGTACCTGATACCCCAATACTGAGCTACTGCTGCCGTATGCATCCTACAGCACCTGATACCCCAATACTGGGCTACTGCTGCCGTATGTGTCCTACAGTACCTGATACCCCAATACTGGGCCACTGCTGCCGTATGTGTCCTACAGTACCTGATACCCCAATACTGGGTCACTGCTGCTGTATGCGTCCAACAGCACCTGATACCCCAATACTGAGCTACTGATGCCGTATGTGTCCTACAGACCCTGATACCCCAATACTGAGCTACTGCTGCCGTATGTGTCCTACAGCACCTGATACCCCAATACTGGGCTACTGCTGCCGTATGTGTCCTACAGTACCTGATACCCCAATACTGAGCCACTGCTGCCGTATGTGTCCTACAGTACCTGATACCCCAATACTGAGCTACTGCTGCCGTATGTGTCTACAGTACCTAATACCCCAATACTGAGCTACTGCTGCCGTATGTGTCCTACAGTACCTGATACCCCAATACTGGGCCACTGCTGCCGTATGCGTCCAACGGCACCTGATACCCCAATACTGAGCTACTGCTGCCGTATGTGTCCTACAGTACCTGATACCCCAACACTGAGCTACTGCTGCCGTATGTGTCCTACAGTACCTGATACCCCAATACTGAGCTACTGCTGCCGTATGTGTCCTACAACATCTGATACCCCAATACTGGGCTACTGCTGCCGTATGTGTCCTACAGTACCTGATACCCCAATACTGAGCCACTGCTGCCGTATGTGTCCTACAGTACCTGATACCCCAATACTGAGCTACTGCTGCCGTATGTGTCTACAGTACCTAATACCCCAATACTGAGCTACTGCTGCCGTATGTGTCCTACAGTATCTGATACCCCAATACTGAGCTACTGCTGCCGTATGTCTCCTATAGTACCTGACACCACAATACTGAGCTACCGCTGCCGTTTGTGTCCTACAGCACCTGATACCCCAATACTGAGCTACCGCTGCCGTATGTGTCCTACAACACCTGATACCCCAATACTGGGCCACTCCTGCCGTATGTGTCCTACAGCACCTGATGCCCCAATACTGAGCTACTGCTGCCATATGTGTCCTACAGCACCTGATACCCCAATACTGGGCCACTGCTGCCGTTTGCGTCCTACAGCAACTGATACCCCAATACTGAGCTACTGCTGCCGTATGTGTCCTACAGCACCTGATATCCCAATACTGGGCCACTGCTGCCGTATGTGTCCTACAGTTCTGATACCCCAATACTGGGTCACTGCTGCCGTATGTGTCTACAGCAACTGATACCCCAATACTGAGCTACTGCTGCCGTATGTGTCCTACAGTACCTGATACCCCAATACTGAGCTACTGCTGCCGTATGTGTCCTACAGTACCTGATATCCCAATACTGAGCTACTGCTGCCGTATGTGTCCTACAGCACCTGATACCCCAATACTGGGTCACTGCTGCCGTATGTGTCTACAGCAATTGATACCCCAATACTGAGCTACTGCTGCCGTATGTGTCCTACAGTACCTGATACCCCAATACTGAGCTACTGCTGCCGTATATGTCCTACAGTACCTGATACCCCAATACTGAGCTACTGCTGCCATATGTGTCCTACAGTACCTGATACCCCAATACTGGGCTACTGCTGCCGTATGTGTCCTTCAGTACCTGATACCCCAATACTGAGCTACTGCTGCCATATGTGTCCTACAGTTCCTGATACCCCAATACTGAGCTACTGCTGTCGTATGTGTCCTACAGCACCTGATACCCCAATACTGGGCCACTGCTGCCATATGTGTCCTACAGCACCTGATACCCCAATACTGAGCTACTGCTGCCATAAGTGTCCTACAGTACCTGATACCCCAATACTGGGCCACTGCTGCCGTATGTGTCCTACAGCACCTGATACCCCAATACTGAGCTACTGCTGCCATATGTGTCCTACATCACCTGATGCCCCAATACTGGGCTACTGCTGCCGTATGTGTCCTACAGCACGTGATACCCCAATACTGAGCTACTGCTGCCGTATGTGTCCTACAGCACCTGATGCCCCAAAACTGGGCTACTGCTGCCGTATGTGTCCTACAGCACCTGATACCCCAATACTGAGCTACTGCTGCCGTATGTGTCCTACAGCATCTGATACCCCAATACTGGGCCACTGCTGCCGTAAGTGTCCTACAGCACCTGATACCCCAATACTGAGCTACTGCTGCCATAAGTGTCCTACAGCACCTGATACCTCAATACTGGGCCACTGCTGCCGTATGTGTCCTACAGCACCTGATACCCCAATACTGAGCTACTGCTGCCGTATGTGTCCTACAGCACCTGATGCCCCAATACTGGGCTATTGCTGCCGTATGTGTCCTACAGCACCTGATATCCCAATACTGAGCTACTGCTGCCGTATGTGTCCTACAGTACCTGATACCCCAATACTGAGCTACTGCTGCCGTATGTCTCCTATAGTACCTGATACCACAATACTGAGCTACTGCTGCCGTATGTCTCCTACAGCACCTGATACCCCAATACTGAGCTACTGCTACCGTATGTGTCCTACAGTACTTGATACCCTAATACTGAGCTACTGCTTTCGTATGCGTCCTACAGCAACTGATACCCCAATACTGAGCTACTGCTGCCGTATGTGTCCTACAGAATCTGATACCCCAATACTGGACCACTGCTGCCGTATGTGTCCTACAGCACATGATGCCCCAAAACTGGGCTACTGTTGCCATATGCGTCCTGCAGCACCTGATACCCCAATACTGCGCTACTGCTGCCGTATGTGTCCTACAGCATCTGATACCCCAATACTGGACCACTGCTGCCGTATGTGTCCTACAGCACATGATGCCCCAAAACTGGGCCACTGCTGCCGTATGTTTCCTACAGCACCTGATACCCCAATACTGGGCTACTGTTGCCATATGCGTCCTGCAGCACCTGATACCCCAATACTGGGCCACTGCTGCCGTATGCATCCTACAGCACCTGATGCCCCAATACTGCGCTACTGCTGCCATATGTGTCCTACAGCACCTGATACCCCAATACTGAGCTACTGCTGCCGTATGTGTCCTACAGCACCTGATACCCCAATACTGAGCTACTGCTGCCGTATGTGTCCTACAGTACCTGATGCCCCAATACTGAGCTACTGCTGCCATATGTGTCCTACAGTACCTGATACCCCAATACTGAGCTACTGCTGCCGTATGTGTCCTACAGCACCTGATACCCCAATACTGAGCTACTGCTGCCGTATGTGTCCTACAGTACCTGATACCCCAATACTGAGCTACTGCTGCCATATGTGTCCTACAGTACCTGATACCCCAATACTGAGCTACTGCTGCCGTATGTGTCCTACAGCACCTGATATTCCAATACTGAGCTACTGCTGCCGTATGTGTCCTACAGTACCTGATACCCCAATACTGAGCTACTGCTGCCATATGTGTCCTACAGTACCTGATACCCCAAAACTGAGCTACTGCTGCCATATGTGTCCTATAACACCTGATACCCCAATACTGAGCTATTGCTGCTGTATGTGTCCTACAGTACCTGATACCCCAATACTGAGCTACTGCTGCCAAATGTGTCCTACAGTACCTGATACCCCAATACTGAGCTACTGCTGCCGTATGTGTCCCACAGCACCTGATACCCCAATACTGGGCCACTGCTGCCGTATGTGTCCTACAGCACCTGATACCCCAATATTGGGCTACTGCTGCCGTATGTGTCCTACAGAACCTGATGCCCCAATACTGGGCTACTGCTGCCGTATGTGTCCTACAGCACCAGATACCCCAATACTGAGCTACTGCTGCCGTATGTGTCCCACAGCACCTGATACCCCAATGCTGGGCCACTGCTGCCGTGTGTGTCCTACAGCACCTGATACCCCAATACTGGGCTACTGCTGCCGTATGTGTCCTACAGCAACTGATACCCCAATACTGAGCTACTGCTGCCGTATGTGTCCTACAGTACCTGATACCCCAATACTGAGCTACTGCTGCCGTATGTGTCCTACAGTACCTGATACCCCAATACTGAGCTACTGCTGCCATATGTGTCCTACAGTACCTGATACCCCAATACTGGGCTACTGCTGCCGTATGTGTCCTACAGCTCCTGATACCCCAATACTGAGCTACTGCTGCCGTATGTGTCCTACAGCACCTGATACCCCAATACTGGGCCACTGCTGCCATATGTGTCCTACAGCACCTGATACCCCAATACTGGGCTACTGCTGCCATATGTGTCCTACAATACCTGATACCCCAATACTGGGCCACTGCTGCCTTATGTGTCCTAGAGCACCTGATACCCCAATACTGGGCCATTGCTGTCGTATGTGTCCTACAGCACCTGATACCCCAGTACTGGGCTACTGCTGCCGTATGTGTCCTACAGTACCTGATACCCCAATACTGAGCTACTGCTGCCATATGTGTCCTACAGTACCTGATACCCCAAAACTGAGCTACTGCTGCCATATGTGTCCTATAACACCTCATACCCCAATACTGAGCTACTGCTGCTGTATGTGTCCTACAGTACCTGATACCCCAATACTGAGCTACTGCTGCCGTATGTGTCCTACAGTACCTGATACCCCAATACTGAGCTACTGCTGCCATATGTGTCCTACAGTACCTGATACCCCAATACTGAGCTACTGCTGCCGTATGTGTCCTACAGCACCTGATACCCCAATACTGAGCTACTGCTGCCGTATGTGTCCTACAGTACCTGATACCCCAATACTGAGCTACTGCTGCCATATGTGTCCTACAGTACCTGATACCCCAAAACTGAGCTACTGCTGCCATATGTGTCCTATAACACCTGATACCCCAATATTGAGCTACTGCTGCTGTATGTGTCCTACAGTACCTAATACCCCAATACTGAGCTACTGCTGCCGTATGTGTCCTACAGTACCTGATACCCCAATACTGAGCTACTGCTGCCGTATGTGTCCTACAGTACCTGATACCCCAATATTGAGCTACTGCTGCCGTATGTGTCCTACAGTACCTGATACCCCAATACTGAGCTACTGCTGCCGTATGTGTCCTACAGTACCTGATACCCCAATACTGAGCTACTGCTGCCATATGTGTCCTACAGTACCTGATACCCCAAAACTGAGCTACTGCTGCCATATGTGTCCTACAGCACCTGATACCCCAATACTGAGCTACTCCTGCTGTATGTGTCCTACAGTACCTGATACCCCAGTACTGAGCTACTGCTGCCAAATGTGTCCTACAGTACCTGATACCCCAATACTGAGCTACTGCTGCCATATGTGTCCCACAGCACCTGATACCCCAATACTGGGCCACTGCTGCCGTATGTGTCCTACAGCACCTGATACCCCAATACTGGGCTACTGCTGCCGTATGTGTCCTACAGAACCTGATGCCCCAATACTGGACTACTGCTGCCGTATGTGTCCTACAGCACCTGATACCCCAATACTGAGCTACTGCTGCCGTATGTGTCTCACAGCACCTGATACCCCAATACTGGGCCACTGTTGCCGTGTGTGTCCTACAGCACCTGATACCCCAATACTGGGCTACTGCTGCCGTATGTGTCCTACAGCAACTGATACCCCAATACTGAGCTACTGCTGCCGTTTGTGTCCTACAGTACCTGATACCCCAATACTGAGCTACTGCTGCCATATGTGTCCTACAGTACCTGATACCCCAATACTGAGCTACTGCTGCCATATGTGTCCTACAGTACCTGATACCCCAATACTGGGCTACTGCTGCCGTATGTGTCCTACAGCTCCTGATACCCCAATACTGAGCTACTGCTGCCGTATGTGTCCTACAGCACCTGATACCCCAATACTGGGCCACTGCTGCCATATGTGTCCTACAGCACCTGATACCCCAATACTGGGCTACTGCTGCCATATGTGTCCTACAATACCTGATACCCCAATACTGGGCCACTGCTGCCTTATGTGTTCTAGAGCACCTGATACCCCAATACTGGGCCATTGCTGTCGTATGTGTCCTACAGCACCTGATACCCCAGTACTGGGCTACTGCTGCCGTATGTGTCCTACAGCACCTGATACCCCAATACTGGGCCACTGCTGCCTTATGTGTCCTACAGCACCTGATACCCCAATACTGGGCCATTGCTGTCGTATGTGTCCTACAGCACCTGATACCCCAATCCTGGGCCGTTGCTGTCGTATGTGTCCTACAGCTCCTGATACCCCAAAAAAACAATGTCCAGATATTGCAAATTATAGAACTTTATTGGAGCTTATACAATAAAATAAGAATGAGGCCGGGAACCAATACCAATGAAAAGGGGCACAACACAGGGGACACTACTGATTGCAAAAATATATACAGGTATTGACTGAGTTTATCAACATAATAAAAAATAGAAATACTTCATACAATCAGAATAATAATGATCGCGTGCAAATTTGAGGTAGAATCTAGAAAGTGTTAAAGTGCAAGTGCATGAATAGAATGCCAATGCATTGATTAAGTATCACATGCTCATCTTAGACAGCAAAAGAACTGGTATATCTGGCCATAGTGGTAATGTTGTGTGCATTACTAGATCATACGTAGTAAATAAATTCTGCCTACAAAAGGCTATCAAACGTTATATTAGCTCATGCCCGTATGAATAGGGTCCCCAGGATGCGCCCACCCTGACGCGCGTTTCCCACTGTCCATAGTATGATGTCCTCACTGGTCACACAAAACACAGTATATTGATTCCCACAGTAGCCCTCACACTGTATAATGGCTTCCACAATAGTTCCCACACTTTATGATGACCCCCAGGGTGGCCCTCAAACTGTATAGTGGCCCCAGATTAGCTTCCACACTATATAATGGCCTCATGGTAACCCCCAAACTTTATAATGGGTCCCACATTAGCTCCCATGCTGTATAATGGATCCCACATTTTAGGAGCCCCCTACAAATGTCCCTACAATATATGAGGGGCCCACCCACAGTATGAGAGTCCCCCACACTGTATAATGGCCCCTGAATTAGCCTCCAAAATATATAATGGCCCTCACACTTTATGTGGGGGCTCCCACAGTAAGCCCTACATTGTATGAAGTCCCCCCACAGAAACCCCCACACAGTATGAGTGTTCCCCGTTGTTTACGATGACCCCACAGTAACAACACAAGTTTTATTTAAAATTAAAAACATTATATACTGACCTAATCCAGGGTCCTGATGAGGCCTTACAGACCGACATGCTGATATAATTGCGCCGAAGCATGCACACCACGTCAGAGTCACCGTACTGGGACTCTGATATCTTGTGCATGTGTCGAACCTCTGCCAGTGCATCACAATACTGTGCTAAGTGACCTGCGATCTACAGAATGGAGAGTGGTAGTTCATGGTAGTTCGTGTCTACCTGCTCTACTGCCCACCGATACAGTTATGGGTTATGGTAGCTCCTTATAGGCCCTTCTGAGCGCGGAGCCTGGGGTGACCTTTTCCTCTGCCTCCCCAGTAGTTACGCTACTGGGTCCCAGACTTTGTTTGTCCCATTCTCTTTTTCACTAGGTGACGAGAAATTGTCCAGAACTATACAAATAGTGGCAATCCCCATGACAGTCCACATTGGGCACACGATCTTGCTGGTTTCTTCACTCTACTAGGCACTTTACTTGAACAGTTACAAATGTGACGGCCCTTAACATTGGTGACAACAATGTAGTCAGCAATTTTCTTGTAGACATATTCAGAACCAAAAAAACCTAGCGGGGAGAGTCCTTGTTCCACCTGCCAGGTCTGCTTTCACTTCAACAGGAAGGAGGTTGCATTGAGCACGGTTGTAGGCTTGGATCACTAATCCTCCAGGCAACCCAGGGGTAATATAGTATACAATTTGGCAGGGACATGGCACTAGCATAGAGTCACAATAGCGCATTAAACTGTGTATTGGTTGATCTCGAGTGCTGCAGCTGAAGTAATTCCATAGATTCACTTCATCAGCACACTGTCAGCACTATAGGTGCTGGACATTCTTTCACTGGATGAACTGTACCTATCACAATTCAATAGTTGACCTCTCCACGGTGCCTATATGCAGACAGGAGAAAGGGGTACAACTTCCACGTTCCAAAATCCAGTTGGTGCAATAGTAATGCTTTCTGTAGGAGAAAAAGAAGAAAAAAAATCTCTGTCCGGTTACTACCCTATAAGTCAATGTCCATCCCATTAAAGTGTCTTAATAAATGACCATGGATTTCAGCCAAACCAGCCAAGCACCAGCAGACAGCTGCTGGGGAGTTCTTCCCCCCCGGTCAGTTCTTGGATGGCTGAGTAAAATACATAGAGGTAATTCCAAGGCATACTGACTTTCCTTGCGCAGATCTAGCTGGCCTTGGAGTCTTACAGGTAGTGCTCCCTGGAAAAAAAGCATGCAAATTGTTCTCCTCAAGCAGAAAGTATGTTGTCAATGTCCAGCACTTGGAAGAACCCTGAACCATGGCTAGAAAACAGGCGTCCATATGTAGATAGCTGTTTGGGGGAATTTGCAGCTTGATATTTTTGATTACGGGCATTTTTGCCACTGGGTGACAGTCCTGGATCTCCATGAACGATGTAAAAGGCGGTGGTCACCCATTATTGAAGGAAAGCGTGTGGTCCATTCATGAATTAGGGAACATTTGCTATTTTTGATTTAGCTTTGTCCAGGCATGTCTAAAGGGAAATCAAAAATTTGAAAAATTAAAACATTTTACAATTTTTCGTGTTTTTTTTTTTTCTATACCACCAAATTTTAAAATGAAGCGGTGATTGTCTATATTCTGCCTATAAGATGGACACGAGTTCCTTTGTTCATCCAATGTGGCGGTAATGAGCCTCACGGTGATCGTTTAGGGGGGAGACCGGAAGGCCAGTCCAAACCATTCTTTCTTATGTCATTGTGTTTATCCCAGAGTGAAATCCTCTAATAAACCCTGACGGATCCCCCCCATATCCAGCCTGCAGTCATTTCACCTCTGACAAGACTGGGGCTGAAATACATTGTCACTAATTGGGGCCTTACTAGTCTTTGATTCACGGGGGGGGGGGGGGGGGGGGGGTGAAAAATGTAAATTTCTTTAAATTTTATTTTCATCCGAAAATAAAATTGAAAAATGTATTTACATTTGCCTTGTAATGCAAATGATTTTATTTTATTTTTTTCAATGAAAGACTACAAGATATCACATTCTGTTTCATGGTGATAATTGTCAGAACATATTAGGATACAAGACGGATCGGTGAGATTGTGTTCAAAGGGTTCAGTGGATCAACAGTGACCCCTATAGGAGGTAGCCGGTATTACAGCTCAAAGTAGAGAAAAACGTGAACATGTAAAGATGTAGTTGAGCCGAGTTTGTCATTTTCCACAACATTACAATGTGGTTTACATAAGGCTGTCAATCAACTATTAACCAAAACCATGGTGCTCGCAAATAAATTAATCTGTACATGGAGATATTTTTAATTTTTGGGGATATTGAAATTCAGCCAGAGAGTTTATTATAAAATTCTGGATGCCTGCAGCCTCCACTAGGGGGAGCTCTGCTCAGAAGTCAATGAGATCCCTATAGATGTGTTTCCCCAAGTGTCAGTTCCAGGCGGTCTGTATTTCAGTAAATCTGATGTCAGGTCATTAGAGCTCTGCATAATAAAAAAAAGCCTCTGTGATCCCATACATCATATAGTGCTTGCCAACTCTCTCAAAAGAGCTGACAGAGCTCTCGGGAAGCACAAAAGTTGACCATAGCCTCGCAGAAAGCATCGAGTCACAATCGAACAGCAATGGCGTAGTGTGGGTTGCCAGCATCTGGGGCAAGGAGACTATTGTGCCCTCTAATTCAGTAGTAATGCATCCTTTAAAATAAATAATGCCCCCTTTACAACATATTCATACCCTCTTAAAGGGAATATGTCAGCAGGTTTTTGCTACGTACTCTAAGAGCGCCATAGCATAGGGACAAAGACCCTGATTCCAGTGATTTGTCACTTACTGGGCTGTGTATTGTTGCTTCAATAAAATCAGTGTTTTATTAGCAAGAGATTATCACTACAGGACTAGGTGCCTCATGCCTCCTGGTCCAACCCCGCCCACAACACTGATAAGCAGTTTTCTGCCTGTGCACAGAACGCGGCCACTTGCCTGAGTCATCCATCTGCTCTGTATAACCCGTCCCCCACCACAGCTGTCTGGCAATATACAGTGTACACTCAAAGCTGTCAATCAGTGGTGTGGGCGGGGTTATATAGGGCTCAGCATTCCGAGCTCTGCAGCACAAAAAAAACTGTGATTGTATCACAAAGGCTGCACCCAGTAAACTAAGTGATACATCACTGGAATCGGGGTTTCTTTGTCTACATCATGCTGCTGTCAGATTACGCAGTAAAAACATGTTGATAGATTCAGTTTAAAAGCATAATGATGAACATGGCGTGCTCCCTTCAAATACTACCTTTGCGCCACACTCCACAAAAAAAGTTTATGCTCACCTAATTTGAGTGATGGTTCTCTATTTCCTTACAAACCAAGCGGTCCATCACTTGGGCAAACTTCCTCCCCCTGATTGCAGGAGGCTCCTTCGTTAGACAGAGTCCTTGATCCAGGAGCAGTGGAGGCAGGGTAAGCGGTACGGTCTGATTCCCACAACAAACGTTTCTGCTATGGGCCCCTATCAGTTCAAATTATATCACTGGATCGGAGAGGAAAACATGGAAAGAAGATTGGGATAGCTGTCACCTCCTCGGAGGCCTGGGCTCTAAACCCTGCCCGAAAGTGAATGTTCCGGTGCGCCTCGGGGGCATTCTCAGGAGGGTGGGTTAGAGGCAGGAAGAAAACATCTACAGAAATGTTGACAATTATGTAGCTGTCATCTAACAGTGAGTCAATGGAGAAGAAGGTAGAAATTAATTTCACGCAAGAGAACCGGATCACACTCAGATGCCACTAAGCTCAATTTCTTACAGAGTTTGAGCTGAGTGTCTGAAAGGAGATGGAAAAAGGGAAGATTTCCACAGTTAATTTATCACAGGATGTCTGCAAGTAAGTGTCGCAATCTACTGGCCAAAGATTGTAGGTCAAGAAAAAGTGGAAACAATTGCATCAAGAAGTACTGTACAACAAAGTACCTGCTCCCTGAGGAGAAGAGATTGGAGGAGACACCAGGTCAAGTGACAACTGTGGCACAGTTAATAATTATAAAAGGCCCAGGAGGACAGTGGGGTGAAGTCGACGCCTGAGCCTGGAACAGGACGGACACGTGATGCCATGAGTTTGACTTATGGCCACCATTTCGAGTGAACAGACCCGAGTAAAGAGTCTAGTGAAGAGTCGGGTGACCAGACCCGAGTGTGAACGTGTTGAAATATGTTTGGTGCAACAACTCCATTGCTGCCTATGAGTGTTAGTTGCTAGATTTGTATGCTGTTTATAAAGTTAGAACAAAATAAAACTCCCTCAGGCTCACACAGGGAGAGCATGTGACTGTATTTCCTTTTTTTTTCCTGTGTCTGTGTATGAGACAAGCAACCTGTTGTAGATGATGCACAGAAAGACATACACAAATGATTTATTCTTGATCATATATTGTTCCTGATTGTTCCTGAATAAAGAAGCTCTGTTGTCACATGCTTGGAAAGTATCCTGAATAATCCGCTGCCAACAAGAAGGATCAGAAAGCACAAAGCACTATCTCCCTCAGTGCAGATGATAATCAGATTGTACATATATGCAAGTGTGCACCTGCAAAGGAGATGTGGGATGAGTTACATAAAGTGCATGAAAGATCAAATTTCAGCAATAAGCTTTATCTCATGAGAAAGCTGTTTCAGTCTAAGCTAAGTGATTGTCAGAATATGCAGGACTATATAAGAAACACCCTAGAGATTGTGGAGCATCTCAGGGGTATTGGAGAAGAAATTAAAGATTTTCATGTTGCTGCACTTCTATTAAATGATGTTCCAGAGCGTTATGACACACTTGTAACTGCACTAGATGCACGGCCAGATGATGAGCTGACTCTAGAGTATGTTAAAAGCAAACTTTTGGATGAATTTAAGAGAAAAATGCAGCATGTTAGCAGCAGTAATGAATCCAGAGCAGAAACAGCATTAAAGACATGGGATTTCCCTAAATATAGGAGCAATCTAAGAGAAGCTAGTGAATGTTTGTCTGTAAAAGGCCTGGCCACCTTAAAGCAGACTGCAGAATTTGGAAACCATGAATGAGTCAGCTTAAAAAGCAGACTAGTCATCAAAGGGTTAAAACAGCTGTAAAGGAAGATTCTGCATGTGATGAAGCTGCATTTAATGCCAGTACAGGCCCATCTGCAAAGCATATATGGTGTATAGATTCTGGTGCAAGCAGTCATATGACAAATAACACAGATTTCTTCACTGACCTTAATGAAAGCAAGTCAGAAAAGGTCATCTTAGCTAATGGTCACTATATGCCTTCAGAAGGAGTAGGAGACAACTACCTCCACTGTCCAGTTTCCTCATCACAAAGCAGAAAAATCCCAGTAAAGGATGTTGTCTATGTTCCCAGCCTTGAAAGCAATCTTCTCTCAGTAAAGAAGCTCAAACAAAAGGGGAATGTAGTCACTTTTAAAGATAACAGCTGCATCATCTCAAAGAAGGGTCACACTCTTGCAGAAGGAAAAAATCCAAGATGAACTTTATCAGCTAAAATGCAAAGAAAGAGTGTTTAGTGCTAGACAAGATCTACATAAGAACTGTATCCATGTATGGCACAGACGTCTTGGGCACAGAGACCCAGAAGTAGTAAGGAAGCTAGCTCAACTTGCAAATAGTATTGAAATCAACCAGTGTAGTCAAATGATGAAGTGCATTAGCTGTCTTAAAGGGAAAATGTCCAGTAAATCCTGTCCTAAAATAAGCACCACTAGATCTGCACAGGCTCTGGATCTGATACATACAGATGTATGTGGTCCAACGAGTGTTCAAACTCCTAGCAAGAAGAGATATTTTCTCACATTTATTGATGACTTCTCCACATATACAGTTGCCTACCTGCTTCACAGTAAGGATGAAGTTCCACAGAAACTTCAAGAATATCTTGCTGTAGTGTTTAACAAATTTGGAAGAATGCCAGAAGCCCTGCATTCAGATAATGGAACCGAATCTACAAGTGGTAAGGTGCAAACCATTTATTTTGAAAAAGGATGGAATCATGTTCCACACTACCATTCCATACAACCCCGAACAAAATGGCATTGCAGAGAGAAAGAACCGTACTCTCTGTGAAAGTGGAAGAAGTATGTTGTTTGATGCAAATCTACCTACAACGTATTGGGGAGAAGCCATCACGACAGCTTGCTATTGTCAAGTAGTGACTTGCCCTGTGTGACGCGACCAGCCGATCGGTCGGTAATTAAACAACAAGACAAATAAGGGAACACAGGGGACACAATTACATCGGTGGGCCCTACAATAGGGAACGGGGACATGGACACCTCCTGCACTCCCCTGAGGCTGTGTCCCTGAACACTCCTCACGTTCCCTATACAGGTTCTTTCAACCTGTCGACGACCAGATACCTCAGTCCCTCACTTGCCCTGCACCTATCCCTTACTAGGGAACTGGCTAGTGCGGACAATAGTCCCACCGCTTTACTAATATAACACAGGGAAAATAACGAACAGGGAAAAAACAAACAACTTAGCTTTCTCTGTTGCCAATGCTCCTGAAGCAACAGAGAAAGGATCCGATCAGCATCCAGCAGCAACTCCACTGCTCCAGATAAGCTGAACCCCCTCACCACCAGGTAGGTCCAGTCTTTACCAAGGTTGGTTAGCAAATGAACAATATCACCAACTGTTATGATTGAGTCACCATAGGAGGCAAAAATAGAAATGCTAGCTAAGTCCAGAAAACCAGAGAAGTTGGCAGCTATCGGATTGCAGACCCCTGAACCTATCAACACAACTAGCAGTAGCCGTGGGGGGCTCCTACGATGCCCTAGGCCCCTCGATCACAGCTGGAGGACTACATAGCCTAAAGACAGAAAGGGAAATCTAAACTGCCCCAGAGCAGACCCCAAAGCAAAAGGCAGCCCCCCACATATAATGACGGTGAAGCAAGAAGAAAGAACAAAACACAGACAGAAAGATAGACTGAGCAAAGATGGGGCCCAAGCTAGCTTAGATAGGAAAGGACAGGAAGGCTGCTGTCTGCAATCCGTAAAAAACCCTATGAAAACAAGAGCCAACAAACTGACAGTAAAAAAGGCCCTGAAGACGCTAGGCTTCAAAAAGGCTATGTCAGTACTCAGGAATATTCTGAAGACAGAGCAACAGGCAAAAGGAGATTCAGCTCACCCCAGCAGGGAATGGCAGAATCCAGAAAAGCAAGGAAAACAAAACACTAATGCAAAAAGGCAAAGCAGAAATCTTAGCTTTAGATGAGCAGGAATCAGACTGGTTTCCTAGAAGTCCACAGAGAAATCACCCGCATGCTAGAAGGGCGTCGGCAGCCTTATATCTGGTCATTAACTCCACTCAGCCAGTCATCATCATCAGCCCCAGGTGATTGACAATCAGGCTCACTACCTTTCTTCACCAGAAGAGGGAGTTCCTCGGGCCTCAGTAGTGAAGGGGAAAATGAACTCACAACAACCAACAGTGACCCAGAGCACCTGACAACCTTTTATAGGAAGGAGGGGGTGGTAACACCTGATGGCTAATTTAAACGTGTAGTAACCCCAGCGGCCACCGGGGGCAAAACCCCATCAGCAGAGCAACTAAAGTTGTAATAACACCGGCAGCCACCTGGGGCAAAAACTAACATTAAGCCAGAGGCTTGAAAGAAAAAAAAGGTTATATATGAGCCCGGATCTGCCACAGATCCAAACATGGATCATGACAGTGATGTTCAAAACAGAGTGCCAGGTAAAGCCACAAAAAAAACCTGAAGCACCTCCGGATATTTGGAAGCAAAACGTTTGTGTATGTTCCCAAAGAAAAACGCTCTAAGTGGGAATCACACGCAAAGCAAGGAGTCCTGGTGGGCTGTAGCGAAACGCAAAAGGGATACAGAATCCTGCACCCAGAGACCAACACAGTAACAATCAGCAGAGATGTAGTGATTGATGAAAACTCTGTATCGCTCAAATTCCATGAAGTTACACCAGTTATTCAACCTATGAAGCAAGAACAAGAATCACCAATCCCAGACACCGAAAACGAAAACACTGAAGTGTGGATAAGCTCTTAGGCCACCAAGGAAGACACAGAAGAACCAAGTCAACCTCCAGTCAGGAGATCAGAAAGGCCAAAACAAAGGTATCCCAGCTAGACGCCTTTCTTATATGGTCAGAACATGTCCTGAACCAGAGCCACAGTCATGGCAAGAGATGCAAAAACTGTTCACAAGAAGCAAAAGTGGATAAATGCCGCTAATGAGGAGATGGAGTCCCTTCACCAACTTCAGACATGGGAGCTTACTGAGCTACCACAAGGAAAAAGAACTATCGCATGTAAGAGGGTCTTCAAAAACAAATATGACTCAGAAGGTAAAATTCACTGGTTTAAGGCAAGATTGGTCCAAAAGGGTACTCGCCAAAGTATGGTGAAGATTATGATGCTACATTTTCTCCAGTTGCAAAGCAAACCACATTCAGAACTTTAATGTCCGTAGCTGCAGTTCAACAGATGACAGTGAGACAGTTTGACATCAAAACAGCCTTCCTACATGTTGACATTGAATAAGAGTTGTACATGAGCCAACCCGAAGGATATACTAGAAAAGGGTGAAGAGCACCTTGTTTGTAAAATGCAAAAATCTCACTATGGACTTAAGCAGTTGGCAAGAGCTTGGAACCTGAAAATGAACAAAGTTTTGATGGATGAAGGATTTAAAAGATCTCAAGCTGATCCATGTTTGTATACGAAAAATGTAGTGAAGGAGAGGATGTATGTTCTCCTATATGTAGATGATGTGATCATGTCTCATCAAGATGAAAAAGAAATTGCAAAGCTAGGTGAAATTCTCAACCAGCACTTTGAGACTAAGGACCTTGGAAATGTGACATATTATTTGGGAATCCAAATCCAGAGAGAGGAAGATGGGAGTTTTCTTCAATGGGACTATCAGGGTAAGTAGTTGTTGAGTGGGGGTGTTGGAACATGTTTGGTGCAACAAATCCATTCCTGTCTATGAGTGTTTAGTTGCTAGATTTGTATGCTGTTTATAAAGTTGGATCAAAAAAAACTCCCAGAGGCTCACACAGGGAGAGCATGTGACTGTATTTCCTGTTTTCCTGTGTCTGTGTATGAGAGACGAAGCAGCCTGCTGTAGATGCTGCACAGATAGAGGCACACAAATTATTTATTCCTGATCTATTAAGCTTATCATATATTGTTCCTGTTTGTTCATGAATAAAGAAGCTCTGTTGTCACACGCTTGGAGAGTATCCTGAATAATCCACTGCCAACAAAACGTGAGTGATCAGACTTGAGGGAAGAGTTGAGTGACCAGACATGAGTGAAGAATCAAGCAACCAGAATAGAGGGTGAGAGACCAGAGCTAAGAGATCTAAGCAGAGGCAGAGACGACTAGCCCGTTGACGAGGGACATTCGTATTAACTGTGACTTCCAGTGTAGACATACGGTACGCAAGGGACTGGGGCCATGCTTCAGGGGATGAAAGTGGCCAGGGTAAAAGGTGTGCAAAGAGACACATCGATATGGGGCTTGCAGCCTAACAGCAATGTATCATAAGCTTCCGTTAGACCCTGTATTACGGCTTGTATTGCGTAGACAGTGACACAGAGACAGCAGTGATGGCGACACACCTCAGGCTAAGATATTAGGACCAAGACATCATTGACAACACTATTTGTTTCACTGTAATATTAGGACAATACGGTGTGATTAGAATCGTGTTGATATCCTGTATAGCCGAATTGCTGTATTCAGAGTCCTTCCATCATTTGCATTACTCTTTATATTGTGCCGTAGGCACCACCTATACTTGGGATAATCACATAAGTTGGTTGGTTAAGTTACGATTGTGTCCTCTGCACTGTTGAATCCGCGTACCTGTTTACACGCCATTAGCGTTATTGGACAGAATCTCTTGCATGAGAGAATAGACAGCAGTTTGAACGTAGTCTGAAAGTGATCAAACCTAAGGAAAGGACTACATTATAAGGGTTAGCGCTCGTAGTCTCAATGTGTGTAGCAGCCTCGAGAAGCATCTGGAGGAGGAAAGGAAGAAGACAACCTCCACATTGGTTCCAACCAGTGATTTGTTGTTATAAGCGCTGCAGGATGGAATTATAAAGCCGGCAGGAGTTACACAGTCACAAGGGAATAAGTCAACACCTGGAAACACTCTGTCTTCTTCCATGGGCATCATGTAAATGAGTTCAGTAGCAGATGACAGGGTTATTAAGGAAGAAAGCCACACTCGGCTGTGTCCGCAGCAGCCATCGCGCTTTATAGAGCGGCAGCAAACATGGGGGTGAGCACAATCGTCATACTGATCATTGGGGAGCACACTAACAATGAGCATCTGTCCTGTGAATGGCCATATCTGTCATTACACCTTTAGGCCCCCTTCACATGTCCATGTTTCCAGTATGTGTGGCTTCTGTTTTCACACATACATGAGACACGTGCACCCATTATAATCTATGGCATTGCTTACATGCCCACATTTTCACATGGAATGTGTCCGTGTTTTTTTACTAGCAGCATGCATCACACGGACCCTGTCTATCTATCTAAAATTCACGCGTATTTTCTGAAATTATTCTTGAACTCTTAAATGGGTTGTCCAGTCTTCTGATAAAAGTCTACTTCAGTCGTTTTACGTGACTACAGACTTCTGAGTCCTGAGAGTGTGTGGTGCACAGGCTATCAGAATTCACCGGTACTGCATTCATATGATTTTCATACTTCTGGGCACATTCCAACTAGACGTGCCTGGCTTCTCTCAGTACAAGTTGAAATGCGATAAACCGAACACGTCTAGTCAGTATGTGACTGCATGTATGTAAGCTAATGGTCATTTGACCACCCTTTCTCTCCAGCAATACTAGTGAATCCTGACAGTGTTCACACCACATGCTATCAGGACCCAGAAGTCTGCTGTCACATAAAGTGACTTTAAGTACTTTTTTTTTGTGGAAATGTGACAAAACAATGTCAGGCCAGCAATCTAGCCTGTGTATTTAAGGTCTTGACTGAAATCAATCTGTAAAATCCACATCAAAAAGAAATGATTCAGCAAGAGAAATTGACAAACTGCGGAATAAAAAAAAATAAACCAAAAGACAATTTCCGAGCAGATTATGCATAAAACATTGCAGCATGTGGATGAGATTAAGGTAAAATGTACCCATTTTGATGACACTGAAAAATACTGTGGATTCTACATGTGGAGAATCCGCATGTAATATCGTCATCAAATAGGTAATGTGTGAACTCAGACTTAGAATATCATAGAATCATAGAATCGTAGAGTTGGAAGGGACCTCCTGGGCCATCTGGTCCAACCCCCTGCTCAAAGCAGGATTCGCTAAATCATCCCAGTCAGATGTCTGTCCAGCCTCTGTTTGAAGACTTCCATTGAAGGAGAACTCACCACTTCTCGTGCCAGCCTGTTCCACTCATTGATCACTCTAACTGTCAAAAAGTTTTTTCTAATATCTAATCTGTGTCTCCTCCCATTCAGCTTCATCCCTTTGCTTCTAGTCTTTCCTTGTGCAAATGAGAATAAAGTTGATCCTTCTACAATGTGACAGCCCTTTAGATATTTGTAGACAGCTATTAAGTCTCCTCTCAGTCTTCTCGTTTGCAAACTAAACATTCCCAAATCCTGCAACCTTTCCTCATAAGACAGGGTTTGCAGACCGGTCACCATTCTGGTTGCTCTTTTCTGAACTTGCTCCAGTTTGTTGATGTCTTTTTTAATATGTGGTGCCCAAAACTGGACACAATATTCCAGATGAGGTCTGACCTGAATAGAGGGAATAAATGTCAACCTACAGCTGTATGACCACCTTAAGAGAGCCTCCCATTTTGGCAGATCTGTCAGACTAATGGCCCCCTATAATCATTAGATAGCTCTAAAACAGCCTTAGAGGGTGAGCCGATGGCAACAAAATTGGCACTTTCGTATGACTTTTATTTAATTGTGTATGGGGGCTTTAACTTTAATGGTCTGTATGTAATACCACGTTTCCCCAGTAGGGTCAGCGTATGGCTAGCCGGTAGGGGCTACCAGAAGTCAGACCTGTGGATATCAACTCTTTGCTGTTGGATGACTGTCCTTAGAGTTGGGATTTTTTTCATGAGACACCTCTTTTAGCCCTAAGAAAAATTATCAAAATCAATGTTGCAATTTCTCATAATATAATTCCATAATCACTGGAGAAGGACATCATGGTTGGAAGAATAGAAGAGACAAGGCGTAGAGGAAGAGCAGCCACACATTGGCTTGATTCAATCATGATAACAGGCAGAGAAGACCCTGGTGGACCTATCTAGGCTTGGACAACATCAATCTTCCTACTGGGCGTTCATCCATCAAGACGCCATGGCTCGAGATCAAACTGAACGCTGTTACTAATAATTATAATTCCTAGAGCTTAAAGGAAAAGTGTCATAAGATCCATGCTGTCCAAACCATAGGCAGCAAGAATCAGAATATGGCTGTGAGATTGCAACCAGGAATGTTTAATTTGCAGCACTTCATGAAAACACTTTGAAAAGTCGGCTGCGGACTAATTCCAAGGCAGGTCACCACTGCCTGCTCCCTGCCCTGATTCCCGAGAATGACAGATTGCTCCATATATACATATATAAATTAGCACAATAAGAGTAAAGAGGATGGCACTCACCGTTATCAAAAGTATAAGTCTTTATTTCATGGATAAAAATGCATAGGCTCGGGAGCAATGCAGAGAGTGCGGACAACGGCCGTTTCGTGCTCCTGCGCTTCAACGGGTCCTAAAGTCTTTTAGGACCCGTTGAAGCACAGGAGCGCAAAACGGCTATTGGATTTTGTATATTTCTTCAGGATTGAGCACCCGTTCCTTGGGGTATGTGGCATTCATAAAGTGTGTGAAGGGTCTCTTTAGATTTGTCTAAGAGACCACGGTGGTGTAGTGGTGCCGAATCTGTTTTTCTTTTTTTGGACCATATATATAAGTTAGTGAATTCAGACACTTTGTAAACATCATGTAACTAAATTTTGTTTAAGCATCAGCCAAAATATATTTCAATGCCAACGACGTATAACCTTTGATAAACACGAAGTCTCACCCACCCTAACAGAGGATCCCAGGTTGTCCAGGATCCTCCCGACCAGTAATTTGTCTCTGATTACAGGTATATTGACGGTCTGAACCCCTTTAACTTGGAGCATATAACACAGCTTTGACATGTATGAAGTCAGATTATTCAGCAGAAACACATAAACCACAGTTATTGTTAAGTCAAAGCAAAACAAACTATGGATCCAAGTGAATCCTCAAAAGGGCGATAAAATGGTGACATAAGAACATAACGTGTTCAACAACTCCCACACGTTGTAAACAGCTACAATAAGAAGGATTCCTGATCTCACTGCAAATATCAGTCCCCGTTCTTTACAGAACAAAACAGAATTGAAAATATTCTAAGTCAAAAATATAGGACTTGTTCATAGTCATTGACCACAAGACGCTGAGTAGGCCACATGGACGGGTATCGAAGAGTCATCATCAGGCACAACAGCAAAGACATAGGGGTAAGAAGACTGGGGCCGCTGTGCATGAGGTGGATCCAAAAATAGCTGGGGTGAATAAAAAGGTAGAAAAAAAAATCATATACTAGTATTTAATACACATAGTATACTGTTGTGAGTTCATTCTCCCCTTCACCTCTGATGTCTGACGAACTCCCTCTGCTGGTGAAGAGAGGTAGTGAAATTGATTGGGATGGGGAGAACCTGTCATCTGAACAGGCAGAGTGTGATTGGACATCTGGAAGTTCTGAGTGGATATAAGGCAGCCGACGCCCTGCAGGGCTGCTGGTGATCCTTTCTGCTCTGAGCTCTTGCATCTAGCTTAGTTTCTGTTTACTAAAAGCTAAGTTTTTGCCCTGCTATTATTCCATGAGATTTTGTCTGGTTTCCTTAGTGTTTGTATTCAGCCAGTCCTGGTTGGGACTGGCTGAATTCCATTTTTGTCTCTGATCAGTTGATCTCTTTGCTGTGTTTTCAGAATATACCTGAGTGCTGATATAGTGATTTTGAAGTCTAGTGACTTCAGGGCCTTTTTCCCTATCAGACGGTTGGGACATTTTTAGTAGGGTTTTTTGCGGATTGCAGCCAGCATCTTTTCTGTCCTGTCCTATCTAGTTAGTTGGGCCCCATCGTTTGCTCAGCCTGTCTTTCTGTTTTCATCTGTTTTTCACCGACAATACATGTTGGGGGCTGTCTATTGCTTTGGGGTCTGCTCTGGGGCAGTTTAGATTTCCCCTTTCCTTCTTTAGGCTTATGTAGTTCTCCGGCGGTGACGAGGGGTCTAGGGCAACGTAGGAACCCCACACGGCTACTGTTGGTTGTGGTGTATAGGATCAGGGGTCTGCAATCCGATAGCTACCAACCTCTCCGGTTTTCTGGACTTAGCTTGTATTTTTGTTTTCCCCTCCTCCGGTGACTCATTAATAACAGTATACACTGAATGGTCAGTTTATTAGAGACATCTACCCTTTCACTACTGGAGGTTCCCAATCGACGTTTGACCCTAGAGCTCACAGTGATCAGTTTACATGGATCAGTTTCAATGTGAATCCGCATTAAAAGGTTAAAAAAAATCGAGCAAGTTAAAACAAGGCATAGTCGTCAACGGTTGACTCGTTGTGGCCAGTATTTGAGAAGCAACCAACCTTGTGGGGTTTCCTTGTGCCATGGTGTCAAGCATTTCTTGAGAATGGTGTGCTCATGAAAAACTTGTAGATAATCCTCAAGGCAGGATGTCATGATTTGGTCTGATGAACTTCCAGGGCACAGTCAGCAAGTTGCTGCCCAATACAATTTTGGTGTCCAACTAATGTCGTTTTTTGTATCCTTAGCAGGGATAGGCTATAACAGCAAACAACCAATTCCAGCTCCATTCCTGGGTCCTCTTAGATCTGTGGATGGATGACCCCTTCCTTTCAGATTAGTGGAAGTAAAGCAATGGTGTGTTAGTCAAGAAAATGGAGGGATTTAATGTCATGCCAATCATCTGTATTACAGAGTTGTGAAATGATATTTGCCCCCTACATGATTTCTTATTCTTTTGCATGTTTGTCACAAGTAAATGTTTCAGATCACCAAACAAATGTAAATATTAGACAGAGATAACACAAGTAATCACAAAATGCAGTTTTTAAATGAAGGTCTTTATTATTAAGGGAAAAGAAAATCCAAACCTACAGGGCCCTGTGTGAGAAAGTGATTGCCCCCTAAACCTAATAACTGGTTGGGCCACCCTTTGCAGCAACAACTGCAATCAAGCGTCTGCGTTAACTGGCAATGAGTCTTTTACAATCCTCTGGAGAAATTTTGGCCCATTCATCTTTGCAGAATTGTTGTAATTTAGCTACACTGGAGGGATTGCCAGCATGAACCACCTTTTTAAGGTCATGCCAGAGTATCTCATCCGGATTAAGGTCAGGACTTTGACTAGACCACTTCAAAGTCTTAATTTTGTTTTTTTTATAAGCCATTGAGAGGTGGACTTGCTGGTATGTTTTAGATCATTGTCCTGCTGCATAATCCAAGTATGCTTCAGCATGAGGTCATGAACAGATGACCGGACATGCTCTTTCAAGATTTTTTAGTAGACACCAGAATTCATGGTTGCATTTACCACAGCATATCTTCCAGGTCTTGTAGCAGAAAAACAGCCTAAGTCCATCACACTACTTCCTCCATATTTTACTGTTGGTATGATGTTCCTTTTCTGAAATGCTGTGCTACTTCTACGCCAGATGTAATAGGACATACCTTCCAAAAAGTTCAAATTTTGTCTCGTCAGTCCACAGAGTATTCTCCAGAAAGTCTTGGGGATCATCAAGATGTTTTCTGGCAAAACAGAAATAAGCTTTTATGTTCTTATTGTTCAACAGCGGTTTTCTTCTTGGAACTCTGCGTGGCAGGTCATTTTTGCTCAGTCTCTTTCTTATGGTAGAGTCATGAACACTGACTTTAACTGAGGTAAGTGAGGCCTGTAGTTCTTTGGATGTTGTTGTGGGGTGTTTTGTGACCTCTTGGTAGAGTCGTTGCTGTGCTCTTGGGGTAATTTTAGTCGGTTGGCTGGCCACTCCTGGGAACGTTCACCACAGTTGCATGTTTTAGCCATTTGTGGATAATGGCTCTCACAGTGGTTTGCTGGAGCCCCAAAGCTATAAAAATGGCTTTATAACCTATTCCAGACTGATAGATCTCAATTACGTTGTTTCTCATTTGTTCCAGAATTTCATTGGTTTTATTTATTTTTACTCATTTATATAGCGCTTTACAGACATTATTGACATTGTCTCCGATGGGGCTCACAATCTAAATTCCCTATCGGTATGCCTTTGGAATATGGGAGGAAACCGGAGTACCCGGAGGAATCTTACGCAAATCAGGGGAGAACATACAAACTCCTTGCAGATGTTGTCCTTGGTGGGATTTGAACCCAGGACCCCAGCACCGTGTTAGGAGGTTGATGGGACAGCGGATACCTGCATGCCGGGTCCAGAGCTAGAAAGGCTGTATCTTCTGTTCCTGGGGACAGCTTTGAGGAGGCGGACCTTCCCCTGGAGCCTGAGGGAAGCCTGAGTGGGAGGGACCTTCCTGCAGACCTGGAGAGGCGGGGAGAGAACGGTAGAAAGCGCGCGCGCAGCAGGCGGCATATAAAAAGGAAAAGCGCGCGAAGGACGGCAGTTTGGCGAGAACGCAGAGCAGTGCAATGAGCGGTGCTCTCGGCTGCCACTTTCCCCACAGAGTACAGGCACTGTGGCAGTGTCTGAATGGTTACAGAGGAATCACTGCCAGGAGAGAAGCCAGGTGCAGGACAGAGCAGAGCTGTGCACACAGGACAGAGCAGAGATGGCCATGCAGCAGCCACAGAGAGAGAAGTGTTCCATCCGGTGAGCACCAGCATTGTGCAGGCCAGCGACCGCCGTTCCCCATCGCCAGCAGGGGGGAACAGAGGGGGATGGGGACGTGCAGGGTGTGCAGGTGACTACCAGAAAGCAAGATGCAGAACGTACAGGCAGGTCCTTTTTAAATGATTTCTTGATTGAGAACAGGTGTTACATTTTAACACAAAAAGAAGTATGCCTGCATCTGAGCAAATTAAACATTGAAAAATCCACCGACCCAGATGGCATTCATTCACAGATACTGACGGAATTGAGCTCAGTAATTGGTGACTGTGGCCAAATTCATGCATTCATGCATAGTACTGTGGAGGTGCTATGGGGATCTGATGTGGAGGAGATCATCAGTAAACCGTACAGTTTGGATACAATCGAGTCTAAACCAGGGCTTTTTGGGAGCCATAGTAATGATTAACTACCATTCGGCAGCTTCAATCATGAAGCGCATACAGGACGGTAAAAAACAAACGACATCTAAGGAAAAGAAAAATGTTCTCCACTCGTCATCAATAAAACTAATGGTCGGTTTTTAGATGGGACAGGAGATGACAGATGCTCCATAAATGGGTTTTTGCATAATCTACGGAAGTAAAGGAGTCAGCCACAGGTTGCAACACTACCAAGCCCTGCGCTGCACAACGTCTGTAGGCTCCAGTACGAGCCCACCTAAATCCTCACCCCCGACTCCACACCCATTGTATACAGCAAGCAATGAAATATGTCACAATTGTCTTCTTCTCAATCCATTGGAATATACCATGAGAGGCGCCCAATAGTCAATGGTGCCGTAGACTGCTGCCCGCTCTGTCTAACCACTTTACCAACCCTGAGACATATTTTATAGTGTCATATTTTATTGGAACCTTTCTCTTCTTAATAATGTGACATTGAACCTTTTACATGTCTATGGTTGGCTCACAGAATATCCACAAAACAGAAGATAGAGGAAGGAGAATTGGCTGTTTTACAGCTGCGGTCCCTGCGTACAATTAGTGATATGCAATGTATAGCAGGGGTATTAATGGGAACCATGTGTGAGGTACTTGTTGGCCTCAGCATCTTGACCACAGCTGTTCCCGCTTCCACACTCTCCTCTTAATATACAAATATTGAGAATCATTTACTGTAACAAGATGTCATCTTCCCCCCGTACATCACCCAAAGCAGTCAGTAAATGAATACCAGTAGTGGCAGCGATACTGGAAAGCAGACACACAGAAGTGGTCCTATGTGTTAGGAAGGGTGATGGAAAGTGAGCGCCGCTAAACTTAAAGAGATACTAACCCGATTTATATTGATGTGATGCCGTGTCACTGTGTGCATGAACATAGGAAAGGATAAAGTTGCACCCTGAATTGCTAAGAATGACAACTTTAGAATATCGGAACTGCATTACTGCCAAAGAAAATAGGAAAACGCTACATTGTGCACATACAGTTGTGGCCAAAAGTATTGACACCCCTGCAATTCTGTCAGATAATACTCAGTTTCTTCCTGAAAATGATTGCAAACACAAATTCTTTGGTATTATTATCTTCATTTAATTTGTCTTAAATGAAAAAACACAAAAGAGAATGAAGAAAAAAGCAAAACATTGATCATTTCACACAAAACTCCAAAAATGGGCCAGACAAAAGTATTGGCACCCTCAGCCTAATACTTGGTTGCACAACCTTTAGCCAAAATAACTGCGACCAACCGCTTCCGGTAACCATCAATGAGTTTCTCACAATGCTCTGCTGGAATTTTAGACCATTCTTCTTTGGCAAACTGCTCCAGGTCCCTGATATTTGAAGGGTGCCTTCTCCAAACTGCCATTTTTAAATCTCTCCACAGGTGTTCTATGGGATTCAGGTCTGGACTCATTGCTGGCCACCTTAGAAGTCTCCAGTGCTTTCTCTCAAACCATTTTCTAGTGCTTTTTGAAGTGTGTTTTGGGTCATTGTCCTGCTGGAAGACCCATGACCTCTGAGGGAGACCCAGCTTTCTCACACTGGGCCCTACATTATGCTGCAAAATTTGTTGGTAGTCTTCAGACTTCATAATGCCATGCACACGGTCAAGCAGTCCAGTGCCAGAGGCAGCAAAGCAACCCCAAAACATCTTGGAACCTCCACCATGTTTGACTGTAGGGACCGTGTTCTTTTCTTTGAATGCCTCTTTTTTTCTCCTGTAAACTCTATATTGATGCCTTTGCCCAAAAAGCTCTACTTTTGTCTCATCTGACCAGAGAACATTCTTCCAAAATGTTTTAGGCTTTTTCAGTTAAGTTTTGGCAAACTCCAGCCTGGCTTTTTTATGTCTCGGGGTAAGAAGTGGGGTCTTCCTGAGTCTCCTACCATACAGTCCCTTTTCATTCAGACGCCGACGGATAGTACGGGTTGACACTGTTGCACCCTTGGACTGCAGGGCAGCTTGAACTTGTTTGGATGTTAGTCGAGGTTCTTTAGCCAACATCTGCACAATCTGGCGTTGAAATTTCTTGTCAATTTTTCTTTTCCATCCACATCTAGGGAGGTTAGCCACAGGGCCATGGGCTTTAAACTTCTTGATGACACTGCGCACGGTAGACACAGGAACATTCAGATCTTTGGAGATGGACTTGCAGCCTTGAGATTGCTCATGCTTCCTCACAATTTGGTTTCTCATGTCCTCAGACAGTTCTTTGGTCTTCTTTCTTTTCTCCATGCTCAATGTGGTACGCACAAGGACACAGGACAGAGGTTGAGTCAACTTTAATCCATGTCAACTGGCTGCAAGTGTGATTTAGCTATTGCCAACACCTGTTAGGTGCCACAGGTAAGTTACAGGTGCTGTTAATTACACAAATTAGAGAAGCATCACATGATTTTTCGAACAGTGCCAATACTTTTGTCCACCCTCTTTTTTATGTTTGGTGTGG
The DNA here is from genome assembly GCF_039654945.1 of Dendrobates tinctorius. Lineage (NCBI taxonomy): Eukaryota > Metazoa > Chordata > Amphibia > Anura > Dendrobatidae > Dendrobates > Dendrobates tinctorius. Next base: position 25,592,550 of record NW_027361784.1, read on the forward strand.
AATTATATCCTATTTGGCTTTAGGACAATTCTTTTTGTGTTTTTTCATTTAAGAAAAATTAAATGAAGATAATAATACCAAAGAATTTGTGCTTGCAATCATTTTCAGGAAGAAACTGATTATTATCTGACAGAATTGCAGGGGTGTCAATACTTTTGGCCACAACTGAATGGAATATTGGAAAAATGAAACTGCAGTAAAAAGGAAGGTACATAGTGTCATGATCCATGCTGGATCAGGACATATAAAAAGCACAGGTAACCTTTTTTTTTCCTAAGCTGTGCTTAAGGTTGGTTTTTGCCCCCGGTGGCCATTAGGATTATTGCACTGTGGTGTCGTTTGTTCTAAGTTTGCCCCCGGTGGTGGTGAGCGTCATTGCACTCTAGCTTCTTTAGTTAAGTTCACATGATTATTATGCAGGTGTGATTGCTGGCTCTGCTATAAGAGTCACAGGTGTTGCAATCAGTGTTGGTGATAGTGTTCATTTCAACCATCCTTGGTGGAGGAAGGAGCGGGAGAGCGTTCCTTTCAGCACTGTCTTAGCCTGGTGTGAAAGGAGTCATATGGGATTTCCTTGTAGCTCCGACAGAGCTTAGTGGCAGCGATTCAGGAGGAGAGCTGCATGCTGGTGGTGGACTCTGTTGCCAGGAGCAAGTGCAACAGAGTAAAGCTAAGTGGTGTCTCCCTGTTTGACTTTTTCCTTAGAGTGTATTAGTACAGCAGTGGAGCCATTGCCTGTGCCACCCAGCTCCCTAGCAAGGGATAGGTGTAGGGTGTGCTAGGGCGACAGGTTCCTGATCGGTGCCCGGTGCGGAACCGGCATAGGGAACGTTAGGAGCGTTAGGGACACTGACTCAGGGGAGTGCAGGAGGTCTCCATGTCCTCCTTTCCTATCGCAGGGCCCACCGCTGTAACTGTTTCCCTTCCCTTTGTCTTGTTTTAGTTACCGGCCTGCGAGCCGTGTCACACAGGACAGTATCACGTGCCGCGTCCTGTTGTTCTAGTTACCGGCCTGCTGGTCGCGTCACACAGGACGGTTCCACGTGACACTTAGCGCCTACATTGGCCAATGAACCGACAATTTATGGGGCAGGAAGGAACCAGCTACTTAAACCCACCTGAGATTGATGGGAGTAAGAATGCACATGTCAAAAAGGTTTGCTGCTGATAGCAAATAGTACTGATATGTTCATAATGTAGCATTTTCCCATTTTTTATGGCAGTAATGCAGTTCCAATATTCTAAAGTTATCATTCTTAGAAATTCAGGGTACAACTTTATCCTTTCCGATAGTTATATGTTTTAGTTGGCACCTGTACACACTAGTTTGGAAGTTCTGGTAATTTTTTTCTATCTCTGTGCATGAATAGTTTACTAACTTTGCAAAAAAATATATTACATACTGAGCTACATCCTGTATTATACCCCAGAGCTTCACTCAATATTCTGCTGGTGCAGTCACTGTGTACATACATTACATTACTGATCCTGAGTTACATCCTGTATTATACCCCAGAGCTTCACTCAATATTCTGCTGGTGCAGTCACTGTGTACATACATTACATTACTGATCCTGTACTGATCCTGAGTTACATCCTCTATTGTACTCCAGAGCTGCACTCACTATCCTGCTGGTGCAGTCACTGTGTACATACATTACTGATCCTGAGTTACATTCTGTATTATACCCCAGAGCTGCACTCACTATTCTGCTGGTACAGTCACTGTGTACATACATTACATTACTGATCCTGAGTTACATTCTGTATTATACCCCAGAGCTGCACTCACTATTCTGCTGGTGCAGTCACTGTGTACATACATTACATTACTGATCCTGAGTTACATCCTGTATTATACCCCAGAGCTTCACTCAATATTCTGCTGGTGCAGTCACTGTGTACATACATTACATTACTGATCCTGAGTTACATCCTGTATTATACCCCAGAGCTTCACTCAATATTCTGCTGGTGCAGTCACTGTGTACATACATTACATTACTGATCCTGTACTGATCCTGAGTTACATCCTCTATTGTACTCCAGAGCTGCACTCACTATCCTGCTGGTGCAGTCACTGTGTACATACATTACTGATCCTGAGTTACATTCTGTATTATACCCCAGAGCTGCACTCACTATTCTGCTGGTACAGTCACTGTGTACATACATTACATTACTGATCCTGAGTTACATTCTGTATTATACCCCAGAGCTGCACTCACTATTCTGCTTGTGCAGTCACTGTGTACATACATTACATTACTGATCCTGAGTTACATCCTGTATTATACCCCAGAGCTTCACTCAATATTCTGCTGGTGCAGTCACTGTGTATATACATTACATTACTGATCCTGAGTTACATCCTGTATTATACTCCAGAGCTGCACTCACTATTCTGCTGGTGCAGTCACTGTGTACATACATTACATTACTGATCCTGTACTGATCCTGAGTTACATCCTCTATTGTACTCCAGAGCTGCACTCACTATCCTGCTGGTGCAGTCACTGTGTACATACATTACATTACTGATCCTGAGTTACATTCTGTATTATACCCCAGAGCTGCACTCACTATTCTGCTGGTACAGTCACTGTGTACATACATTACATTACTGATCCTGAGTTACATCCTGTATTATACTCCAGAGCTGCACTCACTATTCTGCTGGTGCAGTCACTGTGTACATACATTACATTACTGATCCTGAGTTACATCCTGTATTATACTCCAGAGCTGCACTCACTGTTCTGCTGGTGCAGTCACTGTGTACATACAATACATTTCTGATCCTGAGTTACATTCTGTATTATACCCCAGAGCTGCACTCAATATTCTGCTGGTGCAGTCACTGTGTACATACATTACATTACTGATCCTGAGTTACATTCTGTATTATACCCCAGAGCTGCACTCACTATTCTGCTGGTACAGTTACTGTGTACATACATTACATTACTGATCCTGAGTTACATCCTGTATTATACTCCAGAGCTGCACTCACTATTCTGCTGGTGCAGTCACTGTGTACATACATTACATTACTGATCCTGTACTGATCCTGAGTTACATCCTCTATTGTACTCCAGAGCTGCACTCACTATCCTGCTGGTGCAGTCACTGTGTACATATATTACATTACTGATCCTGAGTTACATCCTGTATTATACTCCAGAGCTGCAGTCACTATTCTTCTGGTTGAGTCACTGTGTACATATATTACATTACTGATGCTGTACTGATACTGAGTTACATCCTGTATTATACTCCAGAGCTGCACTCACTATTCTGCTGGTGCAGTCACTGTGTACATATATTACATTACTGATCCTGAGTTACATCCTGTATTATACCCCAGAGCTGCACTCCTATTCTGCTGGTGCAGTCACTGTGTACATACATTACTTTACTGATCCTGAGTTACATCCTGTATTATACTCCAGAGCTGCACTCATTATTCTGCTGGTGCAGTCACTGTGTACATACATTACATAACTGATCCTGAGTTACATCCTGTATTATACTCCAGAGCTGCACTCAGTATTCTGCTGGTGCAGTCACTGTGTACAAACATTACATTACTGATCCTGTACTGATCCTGAGTTACATCCTGTATTATACTCCAGAGCTGCACTCATTATTCTGCTGGTGCAGTCACTGTGTACATACATTACATAACTGATCCTGAGTTACATCCTGTATTATACTCCAGAGCTGCACTCAGTATTCTGCTGGTGCAGTCACTGTGTACAAACATTACATTACTGATCCTGTACTGATCCTGAGTTACATCCTGTATTATACCCCAGAGCTGCACTCACTATTCTGCTGGTGTAGTCACTGTGTAGATACATTATATTACTTATCCTATACTGATCCTAACTTACATCTGGTATTATACTCCAGAGCTGCAATCACTATTCTGCTGGTGTGCATATATTACTTTACTAACATGTATTTATAAAGTTAATCAGTTAAGCAGTAGCTAAGACTATTTGCACATTACAGTTTTTGACTTATTATCAATGTGATGACACAGCATTTAACCTTATTTATCCAGATGTAATTCAGTAGGCCCGGAGACATAGGCTATTGTCTGAATGTTGATGCTTGAGTTCATGTTTATTGTGACTTATTGTGTGATTTCTTTGAGGGAAATGACATAGGGTAATTGAACAATAAGTGTTTGTTAATATGTTGATTACACATTGTAACAGGCCAGCTAGTTTGTTGACCTGCAAAACAGAGGCAGACAAACTAGATTGATTAAATACTCAAACAATGCGAGTTAATCTCATCCCTGCTTCTTCCCCTTGATTTGTGGATGATGGCTTGAAGGACAGTTGTGGACTATATAAGGGGGATATGCCTCTGTATCAAGAGTCACTTGACAGAACAACAACAAGGACACCATGACTCCATAAAGGAACACTCTACCAAGGCAACATGGCTCCATTAAGGGGGACACAGATTTGAATTCTACAGAATGCAAGTTTAAGAGACCATGGACCTGACAGAAAGAATACAGACCTGCTCCATTGACTATGACTGAACCCATGGATACATTTGGAGAAGCCAGGTTGAGACCATCCGGTCATCTGGCTCCATGGAGACGTTCAGAGAATCCAGGATTGTTACCCTCTGGTCACCTGGAACCTATGGATACGTTTGAAGAAGCCAGATTGGGACCATCCGGTGACCTGGCTCCATGGGGACTTTTGGGGAAGCCAGATTGGGAAACTCGGGTCACCTGAGCCCCATGGATACGTTTGGAGAAGCCAAGTTCAGACAATTTGGTCATCTGGCTCCATGGAGACATTCGGAGAAGCCAGGTTGGGACCATCCAGTCACCTGTCCACGTGCCTCAATGGACTGTCAGTTTCCTAAGCTTGTCGTCACCTCCTCTCTGTGGGTGCCTGCCAAAAGCCGGCGCCACCGGTAGGGTAGTCGGCCCTGGAAGCCCCAAAGTCGCAGCTGCTCTAATCCTGGTGAATCAGCAGAAGGGTGAGACTCTGTAATTTTTCACCATCTTTTGTATTTTCTGGGACTGTTCTTTATGCTATTGACTGATGGTTCAATAAAGTATTGTCACACTATTTTACCCTGACCCTGTGTTGTTTGAGTAGTATTAAGCCCACGGAAAAAGGAGAGTGGGCGTTCAGTGGGATGAGCCCCAGTCCATGCGGTCTCAGGCCAGCAATCAGGTTTTAGGAGTCTTTCTTGAAGTGTGAAATTCTAATTGAGAAAAAGTGCTACATGCATGCTCTGAATCTCACATAATTAATTATACATACTGTACAACTCAATAATGTTTTTTTTTTTATTTTATAGCACTAACTACACTTATGTTACATAGTAGTCAGTACAGAGCCGCTATCATTTATAGGGATTCTGACTTACTCCATATAAAGTTTTGCTATTCTACTGGGATGCTGACATTTTCTTAGGCACATTTTACAGTAGAAGCCAGCCATGGTCTGTAAACAGCTTACAATACAGCAAAGGGATCTCATTGTTGAAAGTTATTTAATCAGAAGAAGGGTTTAGAAAAAAAGTCATTATATAGATCATGGACACTGTGAAGTCACCATCAAGAAGTGGCTGAAATTTGACACAACAGTGATATTACCTAGAAGGGAATGTCCCTCAAAAATTGATGAAAAGACAAGAAGACAATTGGCCCAGGAGGCTGCCAAGAGGCATACAGCAACATTAAAGGAGCTGCAGCAAGTTCTGACAAATGCTGGCTGTGTGCTGCATGTTACAACAATCTCCCGTATTCTTCATATGTTTGGTCTATGAGGTAGGGTGGTAAGATGAAAGCCTTTTCTTACAAAGACAAAAATCCAGGCCTGGCTATGTTTTGCAAAAACACATCAAGTCTGCCAAAACCACGTGGTAAAACATGTAATGGTCTGATGAGACTGGAGGTTGAACATTTTTGCCATAATTCCAAAAGGTATACCGTATTTGCCATAAAGCCAACCCTGTGCATAACCAATAGAACACCCACAGTAAAGCATGGTGGAGGCAACCTTATACTTTGGGGCTATTTTTCGGCAGTTGGAACTGATGCTTCACTCAAGGTGGAGGGAATTATTAACACTTCCAAAGATCAGTCAATTTTGCAGCAAAACCTTCAGGAATCTGCTAAAAAGCAAAAGATGATGAGGAATTTCACCTTTCAGCGTGACCCTAAGTGACCTCCAGATCAACAAAACAATGACTGCGCCAGAAATGGATCATAATTTTGTAATGGTCAAGTCAGACTGCAGACCTGAATCCAATTGACTAGGTGTGGGTGTCCTGAAATGCACGCTGTACACAGGAGATGGAATCACAATCTGCAAGATGTAGATCTACTGCAAGGAAAAGTTTGCAAAAATTGCCAATTGTATCTGTGCACGTGAAAGACTCCTACTCAAAAGGATGATTCAACAAAGTATTAATTTAAGGGTGTGCAGATTTATGCAACCACATTACTTTAGTTCTTTTCTCTTTCCACCAGAAAAGATTTCAATTTATTTTTCAATTGATTTGCATGGATTATAAATGATATTAACCCCTTAATGACTGCCGATACGCCTTTTAACGGCGGCAGGCAGTTAAGGGTACTTAAACTACAGCAAAGTTAATTAACGGCGCTGAGGAAAAAGTGTATAGCGCCCCCCAGAGTCATAATTTCTCCGGGGTCTCGGCTGCCGGGGGGTAGCTGAGACCCCAGAGAACATGATTCGGGTCGGTTTTTACTGACCCCGGGATTGCAATCGCTGTTATTAACGGTATAATGGAGACTGCCAAAAAAAAGTCCGATTTGCCATTTAATTTCTCTCTCCTCTGATGTGATCACACATCAGAGGAGAGAGAAACAGGGTCCCCGATCCCCCTTGGTACTTACCGGTGTCCCTGGGTCTTCCCGTTTTCCCCCACGGCTACCAGCATCTTCTTCCAGTAAGAAAATGGCGGGCGCATGCGTAAATTTTTTCTATTGGTTTATTTTGATCACTGTGATAGACCCTATCACAGTGATCAAAATAAAAAAAATCATAGCAAATCAAACCCACCTTTATCACCACCTTAGTTAGGGAAAATAATAAAATTAAAAAATATATATTTATTTCCATTTTCCCATTAGGGTTAGAGTTGGGATAAAGTTAGGGTTAGGCTGTGTGCCCACGTAGCGATTTTTAAGCGTTTTTGCCGCGATTTTCGGCGCGAAAACGCTGCGAAAACGTTTAAAAAGCGTGTACAGAACGCCCCCCATGCATTCCTATGGCATTCCACACATGCTGTGCTAATGCTGCGCTTTTTTCCGCGGCGGAATCGCATCGCGGAAAAAATCGCAGCATGCTCATTCTTTTGTGCGGAATCGCAAAGAATTGCCGCGATTCCGCACCCATAGGAATGCATGAGAATCGCTGACTTCCCGCATGTGGCTATGCCCACCATGCGGGAAGTTAAGCGTCTCATGTGCGGTTGGTACCCACGGTGTGGAGGAGAGGAGACTGTCCTCCAGGCCCTGGGTACCATACCCCTGTAAAAAAAAGAATAAAAAATAAAAAATCGGGGTATATTTACCTTCCGGCGTCCCGCGCTGCATTCCCGGGCCTCACCGTTCCCAGTAATGCCTTGCGGCAAGGTCCTGTGATGACGTAGTCTCGCGTGACTCCAGCGGTCTCTCGAGATCGCTATAGTAACGCGACACCAACGTCATCACAGGTCTCGCAAGGCATTACTGGGAACGCTGTGGCCCGGGAATGCAGCGCGGGATGTCGGAAGGTAAATATAACCCGATTTTTTTATTTTTTTTGCATTTTAACATTTTCTCTTTTACTATTGATGCCTCATAGGCAGCCTCAATAGTAAAAACCTGGTCACACTTGTCAAACAGTATGTTTGATGAGTGTGACCAACCTGTCAATCACTTTCCAAACAATGCTTCAAATCGCTTGGAAAGTGCTTGAATATCGCACGCGAAAATCGTGGCAAAATCGCGATCATAATCGCGGTAAAATCGCTGTGAAATCGCGTGGAAAAAAACGAGCAATTTCTGGGAAGGAGTCCAGTTTTTAGTGAGCGTTTTAAAACGCTACTTGGGCACATAGCCTTAGGGTTAAAGTTAGACTTAGGATTGGGGCTAAAGTTAGAATTAGGGTTAGGGCTAAAGTTAGAGTTATGGTTGGGGATAAAGTTAGGGTTGGGGCTAGAGTTGGGGTTAGGGTTTGGATTAGAGTTACAATTGGGATTAGGGTTGGGATTAGGGTTAGGGGTGTGTTGGGGTAAGGGTTGTGGTTAGGGTTAGGATTAGAGTTAGGAGTGTGTTGGGATTAGGGGTGTGGTTAGGGTTATGATTAGGGTTGGGATTCGGGTTAGGGGTGTTTTGGGGTTAGGGTTGCAATTAGAATTGGGGGATTTCCACTGTTTGGGCACTTCAGGGGATCTCCAAATGCGACATGTCGTCCGATCTCAATTCCAGCCAATTCTACGTCAAACAGTGCTCCTTCCCTTCTGAACTTTGCTGTGCACCTAAACAGTGGTTTACCCCCACATATGGCATATCAGTGTACTCAGGACAAATTGGACAACACTTTTTGCAGTCCAATTTCTCCTGTTATCCTTGTGAAAATAAAAAATTGGGGGTTAAACAATAATTTTTGTGGAAAAAAATGATTTTTTATTTTCACAGCTCTGTGCTATAAACTTTAGTGAAACACTTGGAGGTTCAAAGCTCTCACAACACATCTAGATAAGTTCCTTGGGTGGTCTAGTTTCCAAAATGGGGTCACTTGTGGGGGAATTTCCATTGTTTAAGCACATCAGGGGCTCTCCAAATGGGACATGGCATCCAATCTAAATTCCAGCCAATTCTACATTGAAAAAGTCAAACGGCGCTCCTTCCCTTCCGAGCTCTGCCGTGCGCAGAAACAGTGGTTTACCCCCACATATCGGGTATCAGCGTATTTAGGACAAATTGCAAAACAACTTTGGGGTCTAATTTCTCCTGTTGCCCTTAGTAAATAAAAATTTGGGGGTGACAATATCATTATCAGTCATTGTACAGGAGAACGTGAGTTGTGCCATCACCTATTGTGAACGATGGATCCTGTGTTAGCTACTGTATATAGAGGTGTGATCAGGAGGGGAAGGTGAGCTGGGACATCACCTATTGTGAATGGTGGGTCCTGTGTGTTATCTACTGTATAAGGAGGTGTTATCAGTCATTGTACAGGAGGAGGAGGTGAGCTGTGACATCACCTATTGTGAATGGTGGATCCTGTGTTATTCGAACTCTGCATTAGAAAAACAGAGCTTGTTCCCCTATATCGATATATCAATAAATTATTCCCCACAGAACTGGGCACCTAACTGGAGTTTTCAGTATAACCCAATGTTCTATACGATACATGCAAAAGGATCGGATTAGCGTTATTCCATCTGCATGGGGGGATGAAATTAAAAACATCTGCTGATGTGATAAAACTTTACAACATGGGCAATAACTAGAATAGGGTCAGTGAATCAGTTTCTCGTTAGTCATAGAGTTGTATGATTTTATTTAGTACATCTTAAAGGGAACCTGTCAGCAAGTTTTTACATATGGAAATAGTAGTATGCCTGTGGAGGCGCTCGTTCCCTTTATTGTAGAGATCTAATGTGATGGTCATAAGAAATTTAGTTTAGAAGTCATACGCAAATCAAGCAGGAAGTGTGTTGGGGAGTGTGAGTAAACTTGAAAGGCTTTTTCCAAGTGCATTGACATTCCTGGTGCATTCTGGGAAGAGTGAAAAGTCGCCGTGAGTCTGAGGATCTTTGGGTGTCTTTGGATCGAGCTGCTTGGAGGAAATCATCAAACCTTTACGGTGGTTCCACAGAAATTCTTTTTGTTCACTATGGAGAAGGAGATTACCCATATGGTGTGCTGCAACGTGTGCTATAAGTTTACAGACCTGCCAGAGGAAAAGACAAACTTTATGTGTCAGAAATGCAAGCTTGTGACTCTGCTAGAGGAAAAGGTGCAAAGTCTTCAGGAGAGAATAGCTATACTGAAGCTCATCAAAGAAGATGAGGATTTCCTTGACAGAGCAGAAGAATCTCTTCAGAATGTTCCAAGAGAAGAACTTCTCAGTGTTCCTGCAGATGACGAAAATTGGAAGCATGTGACCCAAAAAATCAGGAGGATGAGGAGGTATTCAGCACCCATACCACTGAAGATCCGCTACCAGGCTCTCACATAGGACAGCTATGAAGATGTACATCAAAAAAAGTGATTTGACCACAAAAGACACCCCAGTAAGAAATCAGAAGCCTCTTGAAGGGAGAAAAAGAAGCGCTGTGGTGAAGAACAAAAGGAGATTGGTGGTCGTGGGGGATTCCCTATTCAGAGGAACGGAAGCCACTATCTGATAACCGGACATTACACCGCAAAAAGTGTGCTGTCTACCAGATGCCCAAATCAAAGATGCGTCTGATAGGGTATAAAGACTCTTCAGTGTTAAAGATGACTACTCATGCCTATTAATACATCAAATGAAACAGCAAGAAGGGACCTGGAAACTAAAGGCAGAGACTTTGAAGACCTAGGCCGGAAAGTGAAGGCACTAGGAGCGCAGGTCGTTTTCTCATCCATCTCCCAGTGGATGGACATGCCATGGGCCAAGGAGATTGAACAGGATCCTACAGGTGAAGAACTTGCTACGTTGATGGTGCCGTGAGCAACGTTTTGGGATTCTTGACCATGGAGTGAATTACCTGTATGATGGACTCCTTGCTAAAGATGGGTTGCATCTTACGAAAACAGGAAAACACATATTTGGTAGACTCCTTGCTAAACTCATCAGGAAAGCTTTAAAGTAAAAGAATATGTGGTGGTAAATATACGGCCAGGAAGAAATATGCAGTTAATGAATTCTTTTGAGAACCCTGCTATTAGAAGTGTAAAGGAAAAACAAATACAACAAACTCTGAATAAAAAGAGGAGCAAGAGAAGCCGACTACAAACTAAAATATGCATAAAAGAGAAAAAAGCCGATGGCACCGCTATTACCGTGAGAAGGTCAATTAGTGCGCGGTTGTCGGTTATAGGCTTGCCTGCAGCCACGGGTGCACGTCCTGGAAAATCACAGCAATGTCCAAATCCATGTAGAGAAAAATGGACCGCACTCTTCAGGCTGGTGAGGAAACGCTGCTATTTTATTGGCACATACAATACATGTTGGCCGGGGGAGTGATAGCAGGAGTGAGCAGAAAGCTGACAACGGCCGTTTCGCTCTGCACCAGAGCTTCAACGGGTCCAAACTAAAATAAGTCTATACAAATGCACAGAGCATGGGAAACAAACAAGGAGAATTGGATCTGCTAACAATAGAAGAGAGATATGATGTCATAGGCATCTGTTATGAATGAGTCACCGAGGAGGAAAAAACAAAAAGCAAGCTAAGCCCAGAAAACCGGAGAGGTTGGTAACTAGCGGATTGCAGACCCCTGATCCTATCCACAACAACCAGCAGTAGCCGTGGAGCGTGCCTATGGTGGTCCTAGACGCCTCGTCACGGCCGGAGAACTAAATAAGCCTAAAGAAAGAAAGGGAAAATCTAAACTGCCCCAGAGCAGACCCCAAAGCAAGACAGCCCCCAACATGTATTGTTGGTGAAACAAGATGAAAACACAGACACAGGTAGAAAGATAGGCTGAGCAAACAATGGGGCCCTCAATAACTAGAAAGGACAGGAAAGTAAAGCTGCTGTCTGCAATCACGCAAAAAACCCTGCCAAAAAGAATGTCCAACACGTCTGATAGAAAAAGGCCCTGAAGTCGCTAGACTTCAAATCACTATATCAGCACTCAGGTATATTCTAAAGACAGAGCAAAAGAGATCAACTGATCAGAGACAAAATGGGGATTCAGCCCAGTCCCAGCCAGGGCTGGCTGAACACAAAAACTAAGTAAACCAGACAAAAACTCATATGAACAATAGCAGAGAAAACTTAGCTTTAGGAAAGCAGGAACTAAACTGGAAACCAGGAGCCACAGTCAGGAAAAATCACCAGCAAGAAACTAGGGAGTCGGCTGCCTTAAATCCAATCAGAAACTCCTGATGTCCAATCACAGTCCTCTTCCTCAGGTGGCCGGTTTCTGCCATTTAGATCAGCTTCATTACCTCCCTTCACCAACAGAGGGAGTCCAGAGAGAGAACTCACTACTCCTCTGTCAGCGCAGCCAGCTCCATAACCCTCACCAGAAGCCAGAGGCAAACCCGAAAATGAGCTCACAACAGGCATCACTGAAAGTTGGTGGTATGATACACATGCTTGGAATACAAACCTTGAAGGCTACAACTTATTATTTATTAGAAACAGGATTAACAAGAAGGGAGGAGGTGTTGCACTGTATGTTAGGAAAACTTAAATCTCCACAGAGATCCATGCTTCAGAGACTGGTAGCTCTGTAGAAACTGTTTGGGTAAGAATTCAAGGAGAAAAGAGCAGAAAGGACACTACTGTAGATGTTTACTATAGGCCACCTGGTAAGACTGAATATATGGATGAACTCTTTTTACATCAGATGTCTCTGTTCTAAAAAAAAGTATGACATCGTGATCTTTGGAGATTTTAACTATCCAGATATTTGTTGGGAATCTCTCTTAGGCAAAAGTACTGGGTCCAGGAATTTCTTATCTTCTCTTGCTGACAACTTTATCTTTCAAAAGGTAGAAGAGAAAACAAGAGGATCTGCAGTCTTGGACCTAATTCTTACCAACAGGGAGGAAATGGTTGAGGAAGTAAAGATGGCTGGGAATTAAGGAATCAGCAATCATGGTATCCTCAAATTTTGGATTACAAGAGGAGGGAGACCAGTGAGGACTCAGACTTTAAGGTTGGACTTCAGAAAGGCAGAATTTAATGGACTGAGAAAGAGGGTAGGAAAGGTCCAATGGCTGGATATTCTAAAGGACAGAAATGTCCAAGAGGGAAGGGAGATTTTACTAAATGAAATTCTCACCGGACAATTGGTAACAATCCTGAAAAGAAGGAAGAATTGTAAGCATTTAAAGAGACCTGGATGAATGAACACATAAATTAATCACTAGTTAAAAAGGAAAAAAAGAAATGTATATCAAATGGAAAGAGGGGGAATATATAAAGAAGAATATAACGTTCTTTGCAGGGAATGCAGGGCACGAGTTAGAAGAGCTAAAGCCAGTAATGAAGCGAGGCTTGTAAGGGAGACCAAAAGTAGCAGAAAAGGATTTTGGGGATATGTTAAAAGCGAACGAAAATTTAAAGATGCAATAGTATTTTTACAGGATGATAAGGGTGAACTGGTCAAAAATGATATTGAGTGGGCCGAACTTTTAAATTCCTATTTTGCATCTCTGTTCTCTAAGAAAGCAAATGTAACATCAACTGATCTTCACGGTGCCATCAAAGGATTAAAAGAATAAACACTATCTATAAACAGAGAGATGGCGAGGGAACATTTAACTATTTTAAATGAATTTAAATCTCCTGGTCCAGATATATTCATGCTATGTGCCCACGTATGCAGAAAATTCCTGACTAAAAACCGGACTCCTTCCCAGGAAAAACGCGCTTTTTTCATGTTTTTTTGCGATTTTTGCACTTTTTTTGCGCGTTATTTACATGTTTTTTCTGGAACATTCACATTCTCATAGAATATAGTTGGAAATGCGTTTTTTTCCACAAAATTAATGAACATGCTACGTTTTTTTCCGTTATGCATTTTTTTGGCGGAAAAAACGCATCATGTGCAGAAAAATTGCAAAATGCATTATAAAGAGTGGGATGCTTAATATATGCGTTTTTTGGCATTTTTTAAGTGGTTTTCCATGCAAAAATGCTAAATAAAATGCTTACGTGGGCACACAGCCTAAATCCTAGGGTACTGAAAGAGATAGCAGAGGAAATTGCATAACCACTAGCCAGAATATTTGAAAAATCCTGGAAGAAGTCCCAGAAGATTAGAGAAGGGCAAATGTCCCTATCTTGCAAAAAGAAAGAAGATGGAGCCAGGAAATTACAGGCCAGTGAGCCTTACTTCTATACCGGGAAAGATATTTGAACAAATTATTAATCGACATATATGTAAGTACTTGGATAAGAATACAGTAATTAACCAGAGCCAACATGGGTTTGCAGCACAAAAGTCATGACATACTAATTTAATTTCCTTCCATGATGGAATCACTGACTGGGTGGATCAGGGAAATGCAGTAGATACATGATATCTTGACTTCAGCAAAGCATTTAATAAAGTATCTCATACTATCCTTATTGAAAAAACTTGCTCACTGATCATAATCAAAGAGTGGTAATAAATGATTGCGCTTCCAATTGGAAAAGTTTTTCAAGTGGAGTAACACAAGGCTCTGTCCTGGTCCCAATGTTGTTCAACATTTTTATAAATGATCTAGATAAGGGAACTAAGGTAAACTAATCAAATTTACAGATGATGAAAAATTAGCCAACACTAAAGAAGGCAGAGAAAGGATTCCGAAGGCTCTAGATAAGTTTAAACAATGGGCAGCAATTAATAGAATAGTATTTAAAAGGGAGAAATGCAAGATTCTACATCTGGACAAGATAAACAAAAATTACATCTACAGAATGGAAAGAATGGAACTAAGCAACAGGACATGTGAAAAAAACTTGGGTATTCTAATAAATCACAGACTGCACATGAGTCAACAGTGTGATGCAGCAGCAAAAAGGCTAACAAAGTTCCAGGATGTATTAAGAGAAGCATAGAGTCTAGATCATGTGAAGTAATTATCCCACTTTACTCCTCCTTGGTCAGGCCTCATCTGGAATACTGTGTCCAGTTCTGGGCATCACATTTAAAAAAAATACATTGAATAACTGGAGCAAGTTCAGAGAAGAGCTACCAGGATGGTGAGCGGATTGCAAAGTATGTCCTATGAGGAATGGTTAAAGGATCTGGGAATGTTTAGCTTGCAAAAAAGAAGTGTAAGAGGAGACTTAGTAGCTGCCTACAAATATCTGAAGGGCTGTCACAGTTAGAGGGGTCATCCTTATTCTCATTTGCACATGGAAACATGAGAAGCAATGAAATGAAACTGAAAGGGAGAAGGTACAGATTAGACATTAGAAAAAAAAATTGACATTGAGGGTTATCAATGAGTGGAACAGGCTGCCACAAGAGGTGGTGAGTTCTCCTTCAATGGAAGTCTTCAAACAGAGGCTGGACAGACATCTGACTGGGATGGTTTAGTGAATCCTGCATTGAGCAGGGGGTTGAACACGATGATCCCCGAGGTCCCTTCCAACTCTAACATTCCATGTTTCTATGACATGCACCAGCCTAATTTGCATATACATTTTATGCAAGGTTTCTCATGACTGGCACATGCAATATCTACAAAAAAGGTAGTATGTTTATTGGGGGAGAAGCACCTATAATTTATACCACTTATTACATATAAAACAATGTCCTGAAAGGTTCCCTTTGAGCTGAAAAAAAGAAAATCCTACAGCCTTATGACTAACAAGAAACTGATTCACTGATCCCGTCCTAGTTATTGCCCATGTTGTAAAGTTTTATCACATCAGCAGATGTTTTTAATCTCATCCCCCCCGCCTTGCAGATGGAATAACGCTAATCCGTTCCTTTTGTATATATCGTATGGAAGCTTTGTGCTTTACTGAAAATTTCCTTCATCTGAGAGGTGACCAGAACAATCAGCAGAGTATCTACGCTCAACAATTAGTCATCTGCCCGAGAACAAAGGTGCACAGTCCTCCAAGAGTCCACTGTAGCGGCAGAACATGTGCAAATAAACAGCACTAAGGCCCAAAAATAACTTTTGAGAACTTTTTTTTTCATTTTCTTGCCAACAGACCAAAAAGTCAACAGAACTTTCTTTGGATACATGGACTTGTTGCAGCATAAAGTCGGCTTTGTCTTCTATGATATTGTACGGTACATTATAGTCATATCTTCCGGGCAGTTGAATACTTTTATTTTTCCCTTACCTCAAGAAGGAAAGATTGTAATTGTGATCACTGCATGGGAAGACGTCAAGAGAATTTACCAGAAACGCAAAAGGAGATGCCACCGTCCTACTCAAATTCTGGAAAAGAGCAGTTGAAGGGATGTCCAAATACTTTGGTATTAATGGCCTATCCTTGGGATATTAGATCAGTGGGGGTCCATCGCCCGGTTTCCTTTCCTATAGGGCTCAGTCATAGGGCCGTAAAACACAGTCGACGATCATATCTCAATGCCCGGACTGGCCGCCGTCTCTCCTGACTCGAGTGTGACTGTCACGTTAGGGTCATGAGAGCCGAGGGCCAGTCCGAGCATTGCAACGTGATCGTCACCCATGTTATACGGTCATCTGACTGCACTCATAATCTGTAATCAGGTCCCTTGGAATAGGGAATTAAACTGTGTTGAAAGCCAGAATACCACAGCTCCTGATACCGTGTAGTAGCCATTCTTGGGTATTGCAGCTTAGCTCCTATTGAAATTATTAGGAACAGCCATTAAACAGTGTACAGAGAAGTAGTGTGTATCTACCAAATAGCTGACTAATGGTTCCACCACTGATCTGATAGACCATTAACTCACAGTCCTGGACTATCTATATATATAATTGCCTTAAATTGTCTGTCATCCACTTCCGTCTGGATGTCCCCGAATCCCACAACCCACCGCACCGCATCGGAAGTACGCCGACCGCCATTTTGGAACACCCAAGTGATGCCGTTCGGATCCAGGATGCAGCTGCGATCCCGAACGCCGCTGCGATCCCGACCGCCACTCGGATTAAGGCCGCCGCTGCGATGCCGAACGCCGCTGCAATCCCAGCTGCCGCTCGGATCCACGCCACCGCTGTAATCCCAACTGCCGCTGGGATCCAGGCTGCCGCTGCGATCCCGAACGCCGCTGTGATCCCGACTGCCGCTGGGATCCCGGTCGCTGCTAGGATCCCAGCTCTCGCTCGGGTCCCAGCTGCCGCTCGGATCCAGGCCGCCGCTGCGATCATGAGGCTGAGAAACGTGTGTAACGAGGAGGTATAAGGAGAGGGGTGTAATGAAGGGGGTATAATGAGAGGGTGTAATGAGGGGGTGTAATGAGAGGGTGTAATGAGAGGGATGCCGCCGGACCCCCGCCAGGACCCACCGCCTGACTACACGCGCCGGATCCCGCCACTGCCTGCCCACCCACCTACGTACAGTCACAGCCGGCAGGAAAGACTGCGGCTTGAGGCCTGTGCTGGAGATTGGGTGCGGCCACCTTCTGGTGGCGCCGCACACCATCTCCAGCACAGGCCGCAAAACACCGTCTTTCCTGCCAGTTGTGACTGCACCGAAGTGGGTGGGCCGCCACCCCCAGGGCCACAAAGCTGCCCCCATCGTGATGTTACTGCCCTCCCGATGCTGTCGCATCGGGCACACATCTAGTTCCTTTAATAAACATTATTATGGTGGCCCCTGGGGAGATACCACTGAACGTAACGAGAGATAAATGACAGTTCGAGTTTAACTTAGCGATATGGCGTCTCCTGTAAAAGCTCTTTAAAACGGAAGTGTAGGCAAGATGATCGTCTGAGGTCAGGGATACATGTGAAGCCGTCATATCTGTGACGTATGAAACTGTTTTGTAACCAAGAAGGACATTTTTGGCCACAACCCTACTTCATCCCAGGATTAGCTGCATTCTAAATGCCCTCCTTCATCCTGTCGACATGAAAAGCAAACAATAAAATGGCAGCAGTCACATCTGTCCCCAGACTCCGGGCATATTAGGCTTTATGCTGTGTCCTGCACAAATTATATGGGAACATTTTCATCTGCCTAAAAGCTTGGGCCCATAACTGAACATCAGCAGTAATTTCCCTGACAGGAATTTGGCTTTTACAGAGGACGGATAAGCCCCTTAATACAAATTAGGTATTACCACATATTAAGAGACCGTTGAGAAGGGCGGCTGACCTTAGCGCTTGTGCAAGATTAATTGGTGAGAAGATGGTAATGGTTCACACCTGACTGCGTGAGCGCTGACTGGGGAGGTTTCTGTTTCTTGCAGACAAGTCTGAGCCGTAGCATCTGGGAGGCTAAAGCACCGAGTATTAAAATGAGGCCCGTTTTTATAAATCATACGTGGGATCTGTGCTCTTGGACACGTCTCCGATTGTCTTGATTTCAGTTCTTGCCGCAGTTAAGAGTCATATACAAACAGAGACAAGTATCGGATTAAGTCATCGGGTCACCACCAAGGAGAAACTGAGCGAGGCGTGCCCTGTAATGTCTCACTGCCGCAATGTATTCTCAGCTAAGCAATCCATCTAAGTAAAGCCGGCCATGTTTGGTGGAGAACACAGAAGAGGGGAGAAACCGCAGCAAAAATTATACTGAGCTCCCAATTATGGTGCTGCTGCATTTTGCCACCCAGGACAGAGGGTCATGCAGTTGGTTTCCCCTCCCCGGGGGCGTAACTACCACGGTCGCAGCAGTCGCCACTGCGACCGGGCCCGGCAGGTCAGACCATGATATCTCCCAACCGTCCCGATTCTTGCGGGATAGTCCCATTTTTTACCCCACCCCGCGTCCCGCACTGAGCTGCCACCCCCCCATGCACCCCATCCTCGCCCTCCCAGATAGACCCATCGCAGCCCCCCACAGCCTGCAATGACGTCCTAGGCTGTTCTTTTCTATGCGCACAGGACCTGTGATGAGGTCACAGGATGGGAGGAGTCAGGGGTCACATGATCAGGAGGTTGTCTGCAGGACTCTGCTGTGCTGGTTGTCATGGTGCTGGATGAGGGGAAGTTTCTGTGTGAGGTTAGGGGGGGTTTACAAGGTGAATGTAGCACAGCTGTGTGTGTGCGAGGTGTACGGAGCGGAGCCGTGTGTGTACGAGGTGTACGGAGCGGAGCCGTGTGTGTACGAGGTGTACGGAGCGCAGCCGTGTGTGTACGAGGTGTACGGAGCGAAGCCGTGTGTGTACGAGGTGTACGGAGCGGAGCCGTGTGTGTACGAGGTGTATGGAGCGTAGCCGTGTGTGTACGAGGTGAGTGGAGCCGTGTGTGTACGGAACAGAGCTTCATGTGTACGAGGTGTACGGAGCGGAGCCGTGTGTGTACGAGGTGTACGGAGCGGAGCCGTGTGTGTACGAGGTGTACGGAGTGGAGCCGTGTGTGTACGAGGTGTACGGAGCGGAGCCGTGTGTGTACGAGGTGTACGGAGCGGAGCCGTGTGTGTACGAGGTGTATGGAGCGCAGCCGTGTGTGTACGAGGTGAGTGGAGCCGTGTGTGTACGAGGTGTGTGTAGCTGTGTGTGTATGAGGTGTACGGAGCGGAGCAGTGTGTGTAAGAGGTGTACGGAGCGGAGCCGTGTGTGTACGAGGTGTATGGAGCGCAGCCGTGTGTGTACGAGGTGAGTGGAGCGGAGCCGTGTGTGTAAGAGGTGTACGGAGCGGAGCCGTGTGTGTAAGAGGTGTACGGAGCAGAGCCGTGTGTGTACGAGTTGTATGGAGCAGAGCCGTGTGTGTACGAGGTGAGTGGAGCCGTGTGTGTACGGAGCAGAGCTTCATGTGTACGAGGTGTATGGAGCGGAGCCGTGTGTGTACGAGGTGAGTGGAGCCGTGTGTGTATGGAGCAGAGCTTCATGTGTACGAGGTGTACGGAGCGGAGCCGTGTGTGTACAAGGTGTACGGAGCGGAGCCGTGTGTGTACGAGGTGTACGGAGCAGAGCCGTGTGTGTACGAGGTGTGTGTAGCTGTGTGTGTATGAGGTGTATGGAGCGGAGGCGTGTGTGTAAGAGGTGTACGGAGCAGAGCCGTGTGTGTACGAGGTGTATGGAGCGCAGCCGTGTGTGTACGAGGTGAGTGGAGCCGTGTGTATACGGAGCAGAGTTTCATGTGTACGAGGTGTACGGAGCAGAGCCGTGTGTGTACGAGGTGTACGGAGCGGAGCCGTGTGTGTACGAGGTGTATGGAGCGGAGCCGTGTGTGTACGAGGTGTACGGAGCCCTGTGTGTACGAGGTGTACGGAGCGGAGCCGCGTGTGTACGAGGTGTGTGTAGCTGTGTGTGTACGAGGTGTACGGAGCGGAGCCGTGTGTGTACGAGGTGTACGGAGCCCTGTGTGCACGAGGTGTACGGAGCGGAGCCGCGTGTGTACGAGGTGAGTGGAGCCGTGTGTGTACGGAGCAGAGCTTCATGTGTACGAGGTGTATGGAGTGCAGCCGTGTGTGTACGAGGTGAGTGGAGCCGTGTGTGTATGGAGCAGAGCTTTATGTGTACGAGGTGTACGGAGCGGAGCCGTGTGTGTACAAGGTGTACGGAGCGGAGCCGTGTGTGTACGAGGTGTACGGAGCGGAGCCGTGTGTGTACGAGGTGTACGGAGCGGAGCCGTGTGTGTACGAGGTGGGTGTAGCTGTGTGTGTATGAGGTGTACGGAGCGGAGCCGTGTGTGTAAGAGGTGTACGGAGCAGAGCCGTGTGTGTAAGAGGTGTACGGAGCAGAGCCGTGTGTGTACGAGGTGTATGGAGCGCAGCCGTGTGTGTACGAGGTGAGTGGAGCCGTGTGTGTACGAGGTGTGTGTAGCTGTGTGTGTATGAGGTGTACAGAGCGGAGCAGTGTGTGTAAGAGGTGTACGGAGCGGAGCCGTGTGTGTACGAGGTGTATGGAGCGCAGCCGTGTGTGTACGAGGTGAGTGGAGCGGAGCCGTGTGTGTAAGAGGTGTACGGAGCGGAGCCGTGTGTGTAAGAGGTGTACGGAGCAGAGCCGTGTGTGTACGAGTTGTATGGAGCAGAGCCGTGTGTGTACGAGGTGAGTGGAGCCGTGTGTGTACGGAGCAGAGCTTCATGTGTACGAGGTGTATGGAGCGGAGCCGTGTGTGTACGAGGTGAGTGGAGCCGTGTGTGTATGGAGCAGAGCTTCATGTGTACGAGGTGTACGGAGCGGAGCCGTGTGTGTACAAGGTGTACGGAGCGGAGCCGTGTGTGTACGAGGTGTACGGAGCAGAGCCGTGTGTGTACGAGGTGTGTGTAGCTGTGTGTGTATGAGGTGTATGGAGCGGAGGCGTGTGTGTAAGAGGTGTACGGAGCAGAGCCGTGTGTGTACGAGGTGTATGGAGCGCAGCCGTGTGTGTACGAGGTGAGTGGAGCCGTGTGTATACGGAGCAGAGTTTCATGTGTACGAGGTGTACGGAGCAGAGCCGTGTGTGTACGAGGTGTACGGAGCGGAGCCGTGTGTGTACGAGGTGTATGGAGCGGAGCCGTGTGTGTACGAGGTGTACGGAGCCCTGTGTGTACGAGGTGTACGGAGCGGAGCCGCGTGTGTACGAGGTGTGTGTAGCTGTGTGTGTACGAGGTGTACGGAGCGGAGCCGTGTGTGTACGAGGTGTACGGAGCCCTGTGTGCACGAGGTGTACGGAGCGGAGCCGCGTGTGTACGAGGTGAGTGGAGCCGTGTGTGTACGGAGCAGAGCTTCATGTGTACGAGGTGTATGGAGCGCAGCCGTGTGTGTACGAGGTGAGTGGAGCCGTGTGTGTATGGAGCAGAGCTTTATGTGTACGAGGTGTACGGAGCGGAGCCGTGTGTGTACGAGGTGTACGGAGCGGAGCCGTGTGTGTACGAGGTGTACGGAGCGGAGCCGTGTGTGTACGAGGTGTACGGAGCGGAGCCGCGTGTGTACGAGGTGTGTGTAGCTGTGTGTGTATGAGGTGTACGGAGCAGAGCCGTGTGCGTACGAGGTGTACGGAGCCCTGTGTGCACGAGGTGTACGGAGTGGAGCCGCGTGTGTACGAGGTGTGTGTAGCTGTGTGTGTATGAGGTGTACGGAGCGGAGCCGTGTGTGTACGAGGTGTGTGGAGCCATGTGTGTATGGGGTGTGCAAGCAGAGCTGTGTGTGTACGAGGTGTACGGAGAGGAGCCGCGTGTGTATGAGGTGTGTGTAGCTGTGTGTGTACAATGTGTACGGAGCGGAGCCACGTGTGTACGAGGTGAGTGGAGCCGTGTGTGTACGGAGCAGAGCTTCATGTGTACGAGGTGTACGGAGCGGAGCCGTGTGTGTACGAGGTGTACGGAGCCGTGTGTGTACGAGGTGTGCGGAGCGGAGCCGCGTGTGTACAAGGTGTGTGTAGCTGTGTGTGTATGAGGTGTACGGAGCGGAGCCCTGTGTGTACGAGGTGTACGGAGCGGAGCCGTGTGTGTACGAGGTGTATGGAGCGCAGCCGTGTGTGTACGAGGTGAGTGGAGCCATGTGTGTACGGAGCAGAGCTTCATGTGTACGAGGTGTACAGAGCGGAGCCGCGTGTGTACGAGGTGTACAGAGCAGAGCCGCGTGGGGAGGCCCCATTTGAAAGTTTGCATTGGGGCCCATAACTTTGTAGTTACGCCACTGCCCCTCCCCACACCCTTTTCATGGCCGAATGCTACACTGTTTTCTGGAAATGCAAATCCTTCACATAGATGCTCAACTGCCAAGTGCAGAACTACAAAATAAAGTTCCAACACCCAAATGCAAAGTCAGTAACAGAACCCCCCAACTACCATCTACCGTCTCCTTTTGTGGTCTAGCCTTTGGACCCTCATATGCACCTAGCCCCATCAGATTCTGCTATCATTACCAACTTACAGGAAAACCCTTTCGGGAGGACATAACATGCTGAAGATCCACTGGCGTAACTTGAAGCCACGGGTCCAAATACAAAATCTCCATCAGGACCTTCAAATATTATGGGTCTTTATTAGTTTTGATCTTCTCATATTGGTCAAAGGACCCTTTTCGGTCCCAATATTTACAAGGACCTGGGTGTAACAACAACCTCTGCACATACCATGTTTTTTCTTACAGCCATGCTTCCTTTTCAGGTAACTCCCCTCCATGCCTTTTCTATATCTTACCTACATCACATTCTTCCCCCTTTTCATGCTGCTCCTCAGTGCAAAGCATTATATCTGATTTGGCTGTATGAGAGACTTCTGACTGAGGTCTAAGGGATAACATTTTTCCTTGTGGAAACATCATAGAATCATAGAATCGTAGAGTTGGAAGGGACCTCCTGGGCCATCTGGTCCAACCCCCTGCTCAAAGCAGGATTCGCTAAATCATCCCATACAGATGTCTGTCCAGCCTCTGTTTGAAGACTTCTATTGAAGGAGAACTCGCCACCTCTCGTGGCAGCCTGTTCCACTCATTGATCACTCTAACTGTCAAAAAGTTTTTTCTAATATCTAATCTGTGTCTCCTCCCATTCAGTTTCATCCCATTGCTTCTAGTCTTTCCTTGTGCAAATGAGAATAAAGATGATGCTTCTGCAATGTGGCAGCCCTTGAGATATTTGTAGACAGCTATTAAGTCTCCTCTCGGTCTTCTCTTTTGCAAGCTAAACATTCCCAAATCCTGTAACCTTTCCTCATAAGACAGGGTTTGCAGACCGGTCGCCATTCTGGTCGCTCTTTTCTGAACTTGCTCCAGTTTGTTGATGTCTTTTTTAAAATGTGGTGCCCAAAACTGGACACAGTA
The DNA here is from genome assembly GCF_039654945.1 of Dendrobates tinctorius. Lineage (NCBI taxonomy): Eukaryota > Metazoa > Chordata > Amphibia > Anura > Dendrobatidae > Dendrobates > Dendrobates tinctorius. The sequence continues at coordinate 25,616,073 of NW_027361784.1, forward strand.
TTCCAGATGAGGTCTGACCAAAGAGGAGTAGAGGGCAATAATGACTTCACGTGATCTAGACTGTATGCTTCTGTTAATACATCCTAGAATTGCATTTGCCTTTTTTGCTGCTGCATCGCACTGTTGACTCATATTCAGTCTGTGATCTATTAGTATACCCAAGTCTTTTTCACATGTGCTGTTGCTTAGCCCTATTCCTCCCATTCTGTATATGCTTTTTCATTTTTATTGCCTAGATGTAGTACTTTGCATTTTTCCCTGTTAGAAACCATACTGTTAGTTGCTGCCCACTGCTCCAGTTTATTTATATCTTTTTGAATCCTCTCTCTCTCTTCTCTTGTATTAGCTCTCCCTCCTAGATGTGTGTCATCAGCAAATTTAATCAGTTTACCCTCAATTCCTTCGTCTAAATCGTTGATAAAGATGTTGAACAATACAAGGCCCAGGACAGAACCCTGTGGTACCCCCACTTGAAACATTCTTCCACCTGGATGTGCAGCCATTTACGACCACTCTTTGGGTCCGATCACTAAGCCAGTTATGAATCCACCTAACAATTGCCTTGTCCATTCCATACTTAGTCATTTTTTCAATAAGGATTGTGTGAGATACTTTGTCAAATGCTTTGCTGAAGTCAAGACATACTATATCTACAGCATTTCCCTGATCCACCCAATCAGTGATTCTGTCACAGAAGGAAATTAAGTTAGTCTGACATGACTTATTAGTTACAAACCCATGCTGACTCCGTTTAATCACTTCATTCTTATCTAGGTACTTACATACATGTTGTTTAATAATTTGTTCAAAGATTTTACCTGGTATAGAAGTCAGACTCACCAGCCTATAGTTGCCTGGGTCCACCTTCTTCCCCTTTTTGAAGACAGGAACAACATTTGCTCTTCTCCAGTCTTCTGGGACTTCTCCTGTTCTCCAAGAATTTTCAAAGATTATGGAGAGGGGTTCAAAAATTTCTTCTGCTATCTCCTTCAGTACTCTGGGGTGTAATTCATCTGGACCTGGAGACTTGAATTCATTTAGGTTAGCTAAGTGTTACCTCACTATCTTTCTGTTTATAGATATCCTGGATTCTTCTATTCCCTTATTAGGATAGTGAAGAACAGTTGATGTTACATTTCCTGAGAGAAAACAGATGCAAAATAGGAATTTAAAAGTTCGGCCTTCTCAACATTCTGGCTTACCATTTCATCATTTTCATCCTGTAAAAATCCTATAGTATCTTTGACTTTTCTTTTACTTTTGACATATCCCCAAAATACTTTATTATTGCTTTTAACGTCTCTTGCAAGCCTCAATTCATTGTCAGCTTTAATAATCTGATTTGTGCCCTGCAGGTTCTGCAGACAGCATTATATTCTTCTTTAGATATGCCTCCCTCTTTTAAAATCTTTTACCAAAATACATTTCCTGCTTCTCCACCAAAACGAGGATGCTGTACATTTCATCATGCTCCATTCTTGTATCCTTGCATCCTATAGATCTGCATCGGGATCTGGAGGGGACGTGGTGCAGTCTGTTTTCCATTATGTCTTGGAGTATATCTAGGCAAGCTTTATTTGTTCCTTTTGTTCATGTTTTTATTATTGAAAATCAGTCGCTTTATTCTAACCCTCTAAACTCCAGAATTGGTCATTGGTACCAGCTGTTCCCCATGACGTGCATATCTCTTGGTCCATTCACGTTAGCAAGACCCAACTTGGTAAGGGCAACATCATGGCCTGACATCCACTCATTGTCTTACACAACTATTGTTTGATGATTTCCCTGCCCTTCTAACCAACGGTGATGTTTGGTCAGTATGAGAGGGGCCAGGAGTTTGTAAACCCCTTGATGTCCATTCCTAACTCCTTGTTTTCTAACCTGTAAAGGTTCTTACCACCCAACAGAGATCAGGCCCACCAGAACTGGACACTCTAAGGCTCTCATTGCAGAATTTTTTCTATCATGTCTCAAATGTACATGACAGCCAGAGTACATTGTGGTGTGACATCACTGAGAATTCAACTTCTGCTCTCACATTACTAGGAAATGACATCATTCTATAAATTATTTCTGGTATCTGCTGAAAGTACTGTATGTGGACATCGGTAGAAAACACTGCATTAGGACATCTGTAGAAGGTATTGGATGGGGACATCTGTAGAAGATATTACTGTAGATGAGGACATCTGGAGCACTGTATTGAGACATCTTTAGGGGATACTGTATGGAGACAACTATAGAAATCATTTTATGGAGACATCTTTAGAGGGTACTGTATAGGGACATCTGTAGTAGGCATTGTATGGGGATATTTGTAGAGAACACTGTATGAGGACATCTGTAGAAGGTATTGGATGGGGACATCTGTAGAAGGTATTGGATGAGAACATCTGTAGAGAAGACTGCATGAGGACATCTGTAAAAGGTATGGGATGGGGACATCTGAAGAGAAAACTGTGTGTGGACATCTGTAGGAAACACTACATGAGGAAATCTGTAGACGGCTCTGTATGGGGACATATGAGACATCTGTACAAGACTCTGTATGGGAGTCAGCTGCAGAAGACTCTGTATGGGGTCAGCTGTAGAGAATACTGAATGGGAACATCTATAGAAAACACTGCATAGGGACATCTGTAGAAGACACTTTATGAAGACATCTGCAGAAGACACTGTATGGGAACATCTGTAGAGAACCTTGTATCAGTACATTTGTAGAGGACATTGTATGTGGAAATTTGTAGAAGGCCCGACATGGAGTCACCTGTGGAAAGCACTGTATGAAGTCATCTATCGAAGGTACTTCTTTGGGACATATGTAGAAGTCATGATTTTGGGCAATATATAGGGACAGATGTACAAAGCACTATATTTAACCATATGTTGATAGCACTGTATCAGGGTAAATGTAGAAAGCACTGTATCAGGGTATACAGTTGTGCTCAAAAGTTTACATACCCCGGCAGAACTTTTGCTCTCTTGGCATATTTTCAGAGAATATGAATGATAACACCAAAACCTTTCCTCCACTCATTGTTTGTGGATGGGTGAAGCAATTTATTGTCAAACTACTGGGTTTTCTCTTTTTAAATCATAATGACAACCCAAAAAATCCAAATGACCCTGATCAAAAGTTTACATACCCTGGTGTATTTGGCCTGATAACAAACACAGAAATTGACACAAATGGGTTTGAATTTCTACTAAAGGTAACATCCTCACCTGTGACCTGTTTGCTTGTGATCAGTGTGTGTGCATAAAAGCTGAGTGAGTTTCTGGGATCCAGACAGACTCTTGCATATTTCATCCAGCCACTGACGTTTCTGGATTGTGCGAGTCATGGGGAAAGCAGTAGAACTGTCAAAGGATCTATGGGAAAAGGTAGTTGAACTGTATAAAAAAGGAAAGGGATACAAAAAGATATCCAAGGAATTGATAATGCCAGTCAGCAGCATTCAAACTGAGATTAACAAATAGAAAATCAGGGGCTCTGTAAAAACAAAACCACGATCAGGTAGACCAACAAAAATTTTGCCCACAATTGCCAGGAAAATTGTTCATGATGCAAAGAAAAACCCATAAAAAACATCAGCTGAAATACATGACTCTCTGAAAACTCGCGGTGTGGCTGTTTCAAAATGCACAATAAGGCACTTGAAGAAAAATGGGCTGCATGGTCGAGTCGCCAGAAGAAAGCCATTACTGTGCAAATGCCACAAAATATCTCCACGGAGGTGGATCGCTGATGTTTTGGGGGATGTGTGAGTTGCAAAGGCACAGGAAATTTGGTCAAAGTTGAAGGAAAGATGAATGCAGCACGTTATCAGCAAATACTGGAGGCATATTTGCACTCATCAGCCCGGAAGCTGCACATGGGACGTACTTGGACGTTCCAACATGACAATGATCCAAAACACAAGGCCAAGTCGACCTATCATTGGCTACAGCAGAACAAAGTGAAGGTTCTGGAGTGGCCATCTCAGTCTCCTTACCTCGATATCATTGAGCCACTCTGGGGAGATCTCAAGCGTGCAGTTCATGCTAGACAGCCCAGGAATTTACAGGACCTGGAGTCTTTTTGCCAAGAAGAGTGGGCAGCTTTATGATCTGAGAAAATAAAGAACCTCATCCACAACTACCACAAAAGACTTCAAGCTGTCATTGATGTTAGAAGGGGCAATACACGGTATTAAGAAATGGGGTATGTAAACTATTGATCAAGGTCACTTGGATGTTTTGGGTTGTCATTATGATTTAAAAAGAAAAAACACAGTAATTTGACAATAAATGGCTTCACCCAACCACTAACCATGAGTGGAGAAAATGTTTGGTGTTATCATTCACGTTCTCTGGAAAAAGACAGAGAAAGAAAAAATTCTGCCGGGGTATGTAAACTTTTGAGCACAACTGTATGTATCAGGCACTTTAGAGGGCATGTGAGGAACGTGCCGTATCAGAGAATTTGTTGACATGGACATTTACTTTGCAATAAACAGTGGACATAATTTATCCTAAATATCAAGGGTCCTTACAAGTAAACCCTCTGCACTTGACTTGTCTACAACGCATTGAATATATTTCAGTTTACTCAGAAATGTGTTTAGCCTAAATCCCTGCAAGTCATCAATCACTGCGGTCACTCACACTGTGGGACATACTGTGTGGTATGGGATATCCCCAGTGCTCCCGACTGATACTAAAAGATCCCAACTCTATAGGGGTCAATGACCTTAATCTTTCATTCTAAGAAAAATTCTGTAAAATGTACCTGACTGCTAATCCTTACTCATATATATTATTTACAAGATATAGATTAAGGTCTTTGGGGACACTTAGACAAAACATGCCGGGGAGGGAACATCATAGTTTTTTGGAAGGAAAGAAAGAGAAAGTAACATCAGCACAATAATCTAATATATAAAGCTCAATGTGGGTGTGTATGTTTGTATGTGTGTATGTATGTGTGTATGTCCGGGATTGGCATCCGCACCATCGCAGCTACAGCCAGAAAATTTGGCACAGTCACACGTCTGGACCCCGAGAGCGTCATAGGCTATGTTGTGAGGCGAAATTTTAACCCCGCGCGTTCCAATTCACCAAACAATTATTCTTATCATTTCTATGGTGTTATCGTCCTTCTGTAAAGCTGGAAATAACACAATTTATTACCGTGCCGACACAGACCACCCTCTGGCACAGACTGCAGGGGGAGCCCAGTATGACACAGGATAGCATTAGATACACGGCTCAGCAGTCAGTATCACACAGGATAGGATTAGATACACAGCTCAGCAGTCAGTATCACACAGGAGAGGATTAGACACATGGCCCAGCAGTCAGTATCACACAGGATAGGATTAGATACACAGCTCAGCAGTCAGTATCACAGGATAGGATTAGATACACGGCTCTGCAGTCAGTATCACACAGGATAGGATTAGATACACAGCTCAGCACACAGTATCACACAGAATAGTATTAGATACACGGCTCAGCAGACAGTATCACACAGAAGAGGATTAGATACACGACTCAGAAGTCAGCATCATACAGGATAGGATTAGATACATGGCTGAGCAGTCAGTATCACACAGGATAGGATAAGATACACGGCTGAGCAGTCAGTATCACACAGGATAGGATTATATACACTGCTCAGCAGGCAGTATCACACAGGATAGGATTATATACACTGCTCAGCAGTCAGTATCACACAGGATAGGATTAGATACACAGCTCAGCAGTCAGTATCACACAGAATAGTATTAGATACACGGCCCAGCAGACAGTATTGCACAGAATAGGATTAGATACACAGCTCAGCAGTCAGTATCACACAGGTTAGGATTAGATACACGGCTCTGCATTCAGTATTGTGAGGTAGCGCTGTCATTTAAGTAGGGGATCACTCGCTTGGCAGCCACAAAATCAGATCCGGCACAGGTTTTTCAATAACCATAACGGTCCATGCGGTTTATTAAACATCCTAAACCATGACCAGCAATATATAAACGGCATAGCGTCCATGACAGAGCTTCACTGTCATGAACTCATTTTCTGCTCCACCAAGTTGAGAGTTCCCCTTTCGTTCTCCCTCTGGTGGTGACAGGAGGTAGTGCGGTTGGTTTAAGTGGTAGTGATCTGCCACCTGATGAGGAAGATAACGATTGGATCTCTGGAGTATCAGACTGGATATAAGACAGCCGACGCCCTATCCGGGTGCTGGTGATTCAGTCTGCTTCTCAGGTCCTGGACTTCAGCTCTCTTCCAGTCTTCTCAAGTTAAGTTTGTTTTTTGCTAATGTTCACACTTGCGCTTGTTGGTCAATTTAGTTTTTTGTGTGATCAGCCTGGCCCTGCTGGGGCTATGCTGAAATTCCACTCCTATTAATCAGTATTTGCCAATCTGCTTTTCGTCCCTTATTAGATTGGCCTCTTTTTTGCTCTGTCTCAGAATATTTCAGAGTGCTGATATAGGTTTAGAAGTCTAGTGACTTCAGGGTTAATTTTGCTATCAGAAGTGTTGGGCAATATTTTTGTAGGTTTTTTTGGCAGATTGCAGACAGTGTCTTTCCTTTTCTGTCCTTTTTAGTTAGCCGGGCCCCATCGTTTGCTCAGCCTATTTTCCTGCCTTTGTTTGTATTTTCATCTTGTTTCACCATCAATACATGTGGGGGGGCTGTCTTTCCTTTGGGGTCTGCTCTGGGGCAGTTAGTTTTCCTCTTTTTCTGCTTTAGGCTTATGTAGTTCTCTGGTTGTAACGAGGCGTCTAGGACCAACGTAGGAACGCTCCACGACTGCTGCTAGTTGTGCGGTTAAGATCAGGGATCTGCAATCTGCATAGTTACCAACTTCTCTGGTTTTCTGAGACTTAGCTTGTTGCCTTTTTTTCCTCCTCGGTTTCCCATTCATAACACTTCACTCTGTTAGCAGTGTCCAATACGCAGGCTTTTCAGCCTCCCAGTTATATCTCACCCTGTCAGGGTTCTCTCATGGCTGCTTCTCCATACTGCAGACATTCATTCCCTCCAGGGAACTCTCAGGCACTTGCAGCCATTAAACACAACGTCCACACGTGCTGTCAGGCAGGAAGCCCCATCTCAGCGGGACCTTCCACACTGGACCAACCAGGTCCCAGCATTCACCCCCTATGTGACCTACCCTGGCCACATTATATGGTTCATAGCCACGCTCACCGGGTCACATGACTATGACCTCATCACAGGTCCTTCAGGCATTTACACACTCTTTACAACAGTGCTTTAAACACACCCCCTGGGTGGGTTTGTAGGTAACCAGGTCCGCCCATCTCTCTAGTTAGCTGGAGACTTCTCCCTTACACATTGAAACAACACCTCAGCAATATCATTGCTGAACAACACATAAGTCTCCATCTCAAAGCCACCCACTTTGAGATACATAACAGTGATTCAGTATTCTGCCATTCATCCTTTCTCCTGGGACATCCACACAGCGCCCCCTAGCAGACTCAGTGGTTACTACACCACAGTATCACACAGAATAGGATTAGATACACGGCTCAGCAGTTAGTATCACACAGGATAGGATTAGATACAAGGCTGAGCAGTCAGTAATACACATGATAGGATTAGATACACAGCTCAGCAGACGGTATCACACAGGATAGGATTAGATACACGGCTCAGCAGTCAGTATCACACAGGATAGGATTAGATACACAGCTGAGCAGTCAGTAACACACATGATAGGATTAGATACACAGCTCAGTAGACGGTATCACACAGGATAGGATTAGATACATGGCTCAGCAGTCAGTAACACACAGGATAGGATTAGATACACGGCTGAGCAGTCAGTAACACACAGGATAGGGTTAGATACACAGCTCAGCAGACGGTATCACACAGGATAGGATTAGATACACTGCTCAGCACTCAGTATCACACAGGATAGGATTAGATACACTGCTCAGCAGTCAGTATCACACAGGATAGGGTTAGATACACAGCTCAGCAGACAGTATCACACATGATAGGATTAGATACATGGCTCAGCAGTCAGTATCACACAGGATAGAATCATAGAATCATAGAATCATAGAATCGTAGAGTTGGAAGGGACCTCCTGGGCCATCTGGTCCAACCCCCTGCTCAAAGCAGGATTCGCTAAATCATCCCAGTCAGATGTCTGTCCAGCCTCTGTTTGAAGACTTCCATTGAAGGAGAACTCACCACTTCTCGTGGCAGCCTGTTCCACTCATTGATCACTCTAACTGTCAAAAAGTTTTTTCTAATATCTAATCTGTGTCTCCTCCCATTCAGTTTCATCCCATTACTTCTAGTCTTTCCTTGTGCAAATGAGAATAAAGTTGATCCTTCTACAATGTGACAGCCCTTTAGATATTTGTAGACAGCTATTAAGTCTCCTCTCAGTCTTCTCTTTTGCAAACTAAACATTCCCAAATCCTGCAACCTTTCCTCATAAGACAGGGTTTGCAGACCGGTCACCATTCTGGTCGCTCTTTTCTGAACTTGCTCCAGTTTGTTGATGTCTTTTTTAAAATGTGGTGCCCAAAACTGGACACAATATTCCAGATGAGGTCTGACCAAAGAGGAGTAGAGGGAAATAATGACTTCAGGTGATCTAGACTGTATGCTTCTGTTAATACATCCTAGAATTGCATTTGCCTTTTTTGCTGCTGCATCACACTGCTGACTCATATTCAGTCTGTGATCTGCTGCTGCATCACACTGCTGACTCATATTCAGTCTGTGATCTATTAGTATACCCAAGTCTTTTTCACATGTGCTGTCACTTAGCCCTATTCCTCCCATTCTATATATGCTTTTTTCATTTTTATTGCCCAGATGTAGTACTTTGCATTTCTCCCTGTTAAAAACCATTCTGTTAGTTGCTGCCCACTTCTCCAGTTTATTTAAATCTTTTTGAATCCTCTCTCTCTCTTCTCTAGTATTAGCTATCCCTCCTAGCTTTGTGTCATCAGCAAATTTAATCAGTTTACCCTTAATTCCTTCATCTAAATCGTTGATAAAGATGTTGAACAATACAGGGCCCAGGACAGAGCCCTGTGGTACCCCACTTGAGACATTCTTCCAACTGGATGTGCAGCCATTTACGACCACTCTTTGGTTCCGATCACTAAGCCAGTTATGAATCCACCTAACAGTTGCCTTGTCCATTCCATACTTAGTCATTTTTTCAATAAGGATTGTATGAGAGACTTTGTCAAATGCTTTGCTGAAGTCAAGATATACTATATCTACAGCATTTCCTTGATCCACCCAATCAGTGATACCGTCACAGAAGAAAATTAAGTTAGTCTGACATTACTTATTAGTTACAAACCCATGCTGACTCTGTTTAATCACTTCATTCTTATCCAGGTATTGACATACAGTGGGGCAAAAAAGTATTTAGTCAGTCAGCAATAGTGCAAGTTCCACCACTTAAAAAGATGAGAGGCGTCTGTAATTTACATCATAGGTAGACCTCAACTATGGGAGACAAACTGAGAAAAAAAAATCCAGAAAATCACATTGTCTGTTTTTTTTTCATTTTATTTGCATATTATGGTAGAAAATAAGTATTTGGTCAGAAACAAGCAATCAAGATTTCTGGCTCTCACAGACCTGTAACTTCTTCTTTAAGAGTCTCCTCTTTCCTCCACTCATTACCTGTAGTAATGGCACCTGTTTAAACTTGTTATCAGTATAAAAAGACACCTGTGCACACCCTCAAACAGTCTGACTCCAAACTCCACTATGGTGAAGACCAAAGAGCTGTCAAAGGACACCAGAAACAAAATTGTAGCCCTGCACCAGGCTGGGAAGACTGAATCTGCAATAGCCAACCAGCTTGGAGTGAAGAAATCAACTGTGGGAGCAAAAATTAGAAAATGGAAGACATACAAGACCACTGATAATCTCCCTCGATCTGGTGCTCCACGCAAAATCCCACCCCGTGGGGTCAGAATGATCACAAGAACGGTGAGCAAAAATCCCAGAACCACGCGGGGGGACCTAGTGAATGAACTGCAGAGAGCTGGGACCAATGTAACAAGGCCTACCATAAGTAACACACTACGCCACCATGGACTCAGATCCTGCAGTGCCAGACGTGTCCCACTGCTTAAGCCTGTACATGTCCGGGCCCATCTGAAGTTTGCTAGAGAGCATTTGGATGATCCAGAGGAGTTTTGGGAGAATGTCCTATGGTCTGATGAAACCAAACTGGAACTGTTTGGTAGAAACACAACTTGTCGTGTTTGGAGGAAAAAGAATACTGAGTTGCATCCATCAAACACCATACCTACTGTAAAGCATGGTGGTGGAAACATCATGCTTTGGGGCTGTTTCTCTGCAAAGGGGCCAGGACGACTGATCCGGGTACATGAAAGAATGAATGGGGCCATGTATCGTGAGATTTTGAGTGCAAACCTCCTTCCATCAGCAAGGGCATTGATGATGAAACGTGGCTGGGTCTTTCAACATGACAATGATCCAAAGCACACCGCCAGGGCAACGAAGGAGTGGCTTCGTAAGAAGCATTTCAAGGTCCTGGAGTGGCCTAGCCAGTCTCCAGATCTCAACCCTATAGAAAACCTTTGGAGGGCGTTGAAAGTCCGTGTTGCCAAGCGAAAAGAAAAAAACATCACTGCTCTAGAGGAGATCTGCATGGAGGAATGGGCCAACATACCAACAACAGTGTGTGGCAACCTTGTGAAGACTTACAGAAAACGTTTGACCTCTGTCATTGCCAACAAAGGATATATCACAAAGTATTGAGATGAAATTTTGTTTCTGACCAAATACTTATTTTCCACCATAACATGCAAATAAAATGAAAAAAAAACAGACAATGTGATTTTCTGGATTTTTTTTTCTCAGTTTGTCTCCCATAGTTGAGGTCTACCTATGATGTAAATTACAAACGCCTCTCATCTTTTTAAGTGGTGGAACTTGCACTATTGCTGACTGACTAAATACTTTTTTGCCCCACTGTACATGTTGTTTAATAATTTGTTCAAAGATCTTTCCTGGTATAGAAGTCAGACTCACCGGCCTATAGTTCCCTGGGTCCACCTTCTTCCCCTTTTTGAAGATAGGAAAAACATTTGCTCTTCTCCAGTCTTCTGGGACTTCTCCTGTTCTCCAAGAATTTTCAAAGATTATGGAGAGGGGTTCAAAAATTTCTTCTGCTATCTCCTTCAGTACTCTGGGGTGTAATTCATCTGGACCTGGAGACTTGAATTCATTTAGGTTAGCTAAGTGTTTCCTCACTATCTTTCTGTTTATAGATATCCTGGATTCTTCTATTCCCTTAATAGGACAGTGAATAACAGTTGATGTTACATTTCCTTTCTGAGAGAAAACAGATGCAAAATAGGAATTTAAAAGTTCAGCCTTCTCAACATCCTGTCTTACCATTTCATCATTTTCATCCTGTAAAAATCCTATAGCATCTTTGACTTTTCTTTTACTTTTGACATATCCCCAAAATCCTTTATTATTGTTTTTGACATCTCTTGCAAGCCTCAATTCATTTTCAGCTTTAGCTAATCTGATTTGTGCCCTGCAGGTTCTGCAGACAGCATTATATTCTTCTTTAGATATGCCTCCCTCTTTCCATTTTATAAACATTTTTTTCTTCCTTTTTAGCATGTGCTTAAGTTCTGTGTTCATCCATCCTGGTTTCCTTAAATGCTTCCTATTCTTCCCTCTTTTCGGAATTGTTAACAACTGTGCTTTGAGAATTTCATTTTTCAAGATTTCCCATTCCTCCTGGACATTTTTGTCTTTTAGGATATCCAGCCATTGGATCCCTCCAATTCTCTTTCTGAATCCCTTAAAATCTGCCTTTCTGAAATCTAACCTTGACGTCTGAGTCTTCACAGGTCTTCCGCCTCTAGTTATCCAAAATTCTAAAATAGCATGGTCACTACCTCCTAGGGTCCCAGCCACTTTTACCTCCTCAACCATTTCCTCCCTGTTTATAAGGATTAGATCCAAGGTAGGATAGGATTAGGTACACGGCTCAGCAGTCAGTTTCACACAGGATAGGAATAGATACACGGCTCAGCAGTCAGTATCACACAGGATAGGATTAGATACACTGCTCAGCAGTCAGTATCACACAGAATAGGAGTAGATACATGGCTGAGCAGTAAGTAACACTCGATAGGATTAGATACACAGCTCAGCAGAAAGTATCACACAGGAGAGGATTAGGTACACAGCTCAGCAGAAAGTATAAAACAGGATAGGGTTAGATACACAGATATCAGTGGCGGATTAAGTGGACTATGGGCCCGGGGCTGTTCATAAAACCTGGGCCCCTGTACCCCCCTTCCCACCTGAGCGCTGCGGTCCCCGTGTGGGAATTGACAGCCGTACGGACCGCAGCACTTGGTTTGCTGCGGGTCCATATGGAAAACCCGCCACCATTCCACCACGTGTGGACATGGACTAAAAAGACGTTGCACATAAGCTGTAGGCCTACGGCCAATACGCACAAAATCGCCCAACGTGATCCTTGCCATAGGGGATCCACTTTAATGTCCCCACTTTAATTTGAAGTCCCCTTACTTCATCCATTGCAGTCCCCTATCACCCACTCACTTCATCTGCAGTGCCGCTTCATCATTTGCAGCCCCTTATCCCCCCTTCCATTTTATCATGTGTAGTCCCCTTCCCCCCCAACTTCATGTGCAGCCCCACTCCCCCATCATCATGTGCAGTTAATTTTACCCCCACATCATGTGCAGTCCCCCTTACCCCCACTTCATGTGCAGTGCCCCTTACCCCCAATTCATCATGTGCAGTCCCCCTTACCCCCAATTCATCATGTGCAGTCCCTCTTACCCCCAATTCATCATGTGCAGTCCCTCTTACGCCCAATTCATCATGTTCAGTCCCACTTACCCCTTAATTCATCATGTGCAGTTCCCCTTACCCCCAATTCATCATGTGCAGTCCCACTTACCCCTTAATTCATCATGTGCAGTCCCACTTACCCCTTAATTCATCATGTGCAGTCCCACTTACCCCTTAATTCATCATGTGCAGTCCCACTTACCCCTTAATTCATCATGTGCAGTCCCCCTTATCCCCCACTTCATCATGTGCAGCCCCACTTATCCCCCACTTCATCATGTGCAGCCCCACTCACCCCCCCTTCATCATATGCAGCCCCACTCACCCCCCCTTCATCAAGTGCAGCCCCACTCACCCCCCTTCATCATGAGAAGCCCCCACTCATCCCCCCTTCATCCTGTGAAGCCCCCACTCACCCCCTTCATCCTGTACAACCCCAGTCAACCCCCTTCATCATATACAGCCCCCAGTCACCCCCCGTCATCATATACAGCCCCCAGTCACACCCCGTCATCATATACAGCCCCCAGTCACCCCCCGTCATCATATACATCCCCCAGTCACCCCCCCTTCATCATATACAGCCCCAGTCACCCCCCCTTCATCATATACAGCCCCCAGTCACCCCCCCTTATTATTATTATTATTATTTATTGTTATAGCGCCATTTATTCCATGGCGCTTTACATGTGAGGGGGGTATACATAAAAACAAGTACAATAATCTTAAACAATACAAGTCATAACTGGTACAGGAGGAGAGAGGACCCTGCCCGCGAGGGCTCACAATCTTCAAGGGATGGGTGATAATACAGTAGGCGAGGGTAGAGCTGGTCGTGCAGCGGTTTGGTCGATCGGTGGTTACTGCAGGTTATAGGCTTGTCGGAAGAGGTGGGTCTTCAGGCTCTTTTTGAAGGTTTCGATGGTAGGTGAGAGTCTGATATGTTGTGGTAGAGAGTTCCAGAGTAGGGGTGATGCGCGAGAGAAATCTTGTATGCGATTGTGGGAAGAGGAGATAAGAGGGGAGTAGAGAAGGAGATCTTGTGAGGATCGGAGGTTGCGTGCAGGAAAGTACCGGGAGACGAGGTCACAGATGTATGGAGGAGACAAGTTGTGGATGGCTTTGTATGTCATGGTTAGGGTTTTGTAATGGAGTCTCTGGGCAATTGGGAGCCAGTGAAGGGATTGACAGAGGGGAGAAGCTGGGGAATAGCGGGGGGACAGGTGGATTAGTCGGGCAGCAGAGTTTAGAATAGATTGGAGGGGTGCGAGAGTGTTTGAGGGGAGGCCGCAGAGCATGAGGTTGCAGTAGTCAAGGCGAGAGATGATGAGGGCATGGACTAGGGTTTTTGCAGATTCTTGGGTGAGGAATGAACGGATGCGTGAAATATTTTGAGTTGAAGTCGGCAGGAAGTGGAAAGGGTTTGGATATGTGGTTTGAAGGAGAGATCAGCATCAAGGATTACTCCGAGGCAGCGAGCTTGTGGGACTGGTGAGAGTGGGCAGTCATTTACTGTAATTGATAGGTTCGTAGGGGGGGTCACGTGAGATGGGGGAAAGATGATGAATTCTGTTTTGTCCATGTTGAGTTTCAGATATCTAGTGGAGAAGAAGGATGAAATAGTGGACAGACATTGAGGGATTCTGGTTAGTAGGGAGGTGATATCTGGTCCAGAGATGTAGATCTGTGTGTCATCAGCATAAAGATGATACTGAAAGCCATGAGATTCTATGAGCTGTCCCAGGCCAAAGGTGTAAATAGAGAACAGCAGGGGCCCTAGGACTGAACCTTGTGGGACTCCGACAGATAGGGGGCGAGGTGAGGAGGTGGTGTGTGAGTGGGAGACGCTGAATGTCCGGTCTGTTAGGTATGATGAGATCCAGGAGAGGGCCAAGTCTGTGATGCCGAGGGATGAGAGGGTCTGTAATAATAGGGAATGGTCCACTGTGTCAAAGGCAGCCGACAGGTCCAGGAGGAGGAGGACAGAGTAGTGTCGCTTGCTCTTGGCAGTTAAGAGGTCATTGGTGACCTTAGTAAGGGCAGTTTCAGTGGAGTGGTGTGACCGGAAGCCAGATTGTAAGCGGTCGAAGAGGGAGCAAGAAGAGAGATGGGAGGACAGTTCAAGGTAGACGTGTTGTTCCAGTAGCTTGGAGGCGTATGGGAGAAGTGATATAGGGCGATAGCTAGATACAGAGGATGGGTCAAGAGAGGGCTTTTTGAGGATAGGTGTGATGGAGGCATGTTTAAAGCTTGAGGGGAAAACACCAGTTGTTAGTGATAGGTTGAAGAGATGGGTTAGGGTTGGGATGAAGACTGTGGTGAGGTTTGGGATGAAGTGGGATGGGATCGGGTCGAGTGCACAGGTGGTGAGATGTGATCTTGAGAGTAGAGTGGAGAGTCGATCTTCTGTAATGGTGGAGAAGTTGGTTTTGAAGGTGGAGGGCTGGGAAGTCGGGAGGAAGGGCTCTGGGGGTTGTTGACCAAAACTGTCCCTGATGTTATCAATTTTCTGCTTGAAAAATGAGGCAAAGTCTTCAGCTGAGATGAGTGGGGAGGGAGGAGGTGCTGGGGGGCGGAGGAGAGAATTGAAGGTGTTGAATAACTGTGTTGAAGGTGTTGAATAACCTTCATCATATACAGCCCCCAGTCACCCCCCTTCATCATATACAGCACCCAGTCACCCCCCCTTCATCATATACAGGCCCCAGTCACCCCCCCTTCATCATATACAGACCCCAGTCACCCCCCTTCATCATATACAGCCCCACTCACCCCCGTTCATCATATACAGCCCCCAGTCACCCCCCCTTCATTGTGTACAGCCCCCACTCACCCCCTCCCCCCTTTAATTCATTTTATAAATAAAAAAAAATAAAAAAAGTTCCCCATACTTACCTCACAGCCGGCTCGCTCCCCAGCAGCGCCTCTGCTTTCAGCATCCTCCGGGACATGTCGGCGCGTGCACGATGACGTCATCATGCACGCCCGACATCTGACCCGGAAGTACAGCCGGAGGGAGCCGGAGCTGAGCAGCCGTCAAGGTGACGGCCGTGCACAGCTCCCGGCCCCTCATAGAATGTGACGCGGGCGGCTGTCTGCTGCCGGCGGCGTCACAGCACAGGGCACGGCCGGCCCTGTACAGGTGCTGGGGGAGCGGTCCGGGGGGCATTTGCCTCTCTGCCACCCGGCCCAGCCCGCCCCTGCCCCTGGGCCCCCAAAAAACCTTGGGCCCGGGGCGACCGCCCCATCCGCCCCTATTAAGATCCGCCATTGACAGATATACATGTTGTTTATCAAAAGGCTCATGAATGAGTTGAAAATAAAATACTATCAATACTTGGGTAATCGTTTAGTTAATTTGTGTTGCAAATCTGTAGTGTTAAATAGATGATGTGAAATGTTATTATGTGCAATATAATCATTATAATTTGTTATAACCACAGTTGGTTACTATGCCCAGGCAACGCCGGGCTCTTCAGCTAGTATCCAAGTCAAAGCCGTAAATAATGACAAAGTACAAAAAGAATCAAAGAAACTATAATGCTGCCTATTGAACCTACCTAAAAGTGCCATACCGTCGCAGAAACAAAAATCGATTTATGGTTCAAAATAACGGTATCATAGTGCACTAACATAAACTGCTGTATTCTGTCTATATAAGTTTGCCATACAGTGAATATATACAAAAAAATGAGTTCAACAGAGCCTCCTGAAACATGCTTTCCTGGAGGATTTGGCATCACTTGAAAAATTTCCCAAACCTCCTGGAAGTTTACTAGTCTTCTAGAAGCCTGCTGAATGATTGGGAAATTGAGCAATTAATAGCAATGTTCCTGGGTAAAACAAACTGATTGCTAAGTGTTTTGGTTCTAATATTATAGGTTTGTCTGAGATGAGACCACGAGCATTGGGGGCGAGTTAGCAGTTCATACTGGGCACCTGTTAGAATTCTTTCATTAAAGATGACCTGTCACTTGCCAGTAATATTTCAAATTTTGCCTAGCGTAAATGCCGCTGATCTCCTGAATCCGGCATTTTCTCTCTTTGGATCCTGTGACTCTCCAACCCTGAGACATGGACCCTTTCCTCTTTATCTAAAATGAATCATTCTAGACAAGTAGGTGTGGTCCATAAAGAGGACTATGCCCCCATGGCTAACAAGTTTAGATTTATATGCAAGGAAGAGGAGGCCATATCTCAGGAACGGAAAGGCGCAGGAACAAAAGAAAAATATCGCCGGATTCAGGAGAACAGCGGTGTTTACACCAAGTAAAAAAAATGACATATTAATGTCAATTGACAGGTTCTCTTTAATGAAACCTGCTTTGTGGCTTGGGAGCATTATCGAGCATTGGTTGTGCCAGCGCATGTGTATAGGTCTTCCACAAGACAGCTTTTTTTCTGCCATCCTGAGTGTAAAAGAAGCCTTCGACAGGCTGGAGGATGCTACTAGGAGTCCGTCTTATCAACTATATTAATGAGGATGTATCTGTGATTCCCTATGAAGAAGAATCCATCCATGGCTGTGCTGGAATACAAGGCCCCATGTTGACAATATTTCCTAGACCAACATGTCTGTATATGAATTTTTCAGAATTAAATGCCAACTATTTAACATTTGCACCAAGTAAACCTGCGCAACGGAGAGCAAAGGGACGTTGCTAACAACAAATATTCTGTACTATTCCGCAATTATTTTATTGGGCTCTGTCCTCGTCAGTGAAGCATAGAAGTCAGTCATGCAGGAGAGGAAAGCCCTCGCCCTGGACACGGGCCCTAATGGAAGCAATACTAAGTATTACCGCTATATACTAAGTATAACGGCTTCCTTGTCGAGAAAATTAAGCAATACATAAAAGAATGGATTATTGTACCCATAATGAAGAATACGACCATCGGATTTATCAGATCCATTCCAGGCCCTAGAAAAAGCTCACAACCTGATTTCTGCTGTGCAGACCTACACGCATTCATTGCTAAAGACCCGACAGTTACCGATGACGCACTGATTTTTAGCATAAAAATAATATTACAACACGCTTTCATTTGGCACGTCCCCTGGTAAGCTGCACCTGAGGGGCTTCTATAGGGATCGTGGGCGAAACCTCTCTGCGAACGCCTGATTACTACAAAGTGCAAAGAAACAAAGGAAGCGTTACATTGCACCCAATAATAAACCCTTTAGTGTCAGCTATCAACTACTCAGCAAGAGAACGGCGGATTGTAGCATAAAGTATATAACAAATATATTAGTACTAGCAAATCAAGATAATTTTTACTTTAAAAAATGAGAAAGAAACTACATATCTCAAACATGGATTTGGTCTGCCTTACCTGTCCATATGTCAGCCATATGCAGGTGGCTAAATACCGTACGCTGTTACTCAAGAAGGATTGTAGTCAAAGATTAACCTACAATAATTCATTAGTATTCTCTGCTGAATCATTTTTGGAGGAGAAGATTTCCAAGAATATATAATCTTTTCCATGATCATGGATTAGAGCAGGTATTTGTACTTGCAAATGAATGAGTAAAATACTACCAGTATGTACGAAAATATAACTACTATAATACTGACTCCTGTGTACAAGAATATAACTACTATAATACTGCCCGTATGTACAAGAATATAACTAATATAATACTGCCCCCTATGTACAAGAATATAACTACTATAATACTGCTCCTATGTACAAGAATATAACTACTATAATACTGCTCCTATGTACAAGAATATAACTAATATAATACTGCTCCCTATGTACAAGAATATAACTACTATAATACTGCTCCTATGTACAAGACTATAACTACTATAATACTGCCCGTATGTACAAGAATATAACTAATATAATACTGCCCCCTATGTACAAGAATATAACTAATATAATACTGATCCTATGTACAAGAATATAACTACTATAATACTGCTCCTATGTACAAGACTATAACTACTATAATACTGCCCGTATGTACAAGAATATAACTAATATAATACTGCCCCCTATGTACAAGAATATAACTACTATAATACTGCTCCTATGTACAAGAATATAACTACTATAATACTGCTCCTATGTACAAGAATATAACTAATATAATACTGCTCCCTATGTACAAGAATATAACTGCTATAATACTGCCTCCTGTGTACAAGAATAGAACTACTATAATACTGCCCCTATGTACAAGAATATAACTACTATAATACTGCCCCTATGTACAAGAATAGAACTACTATAATACTGCTCCTATGTACAGGAATATAACTACTATAATACTGCTCCTATGTACAAGAATATAACTACTATAATACTGCTCCTATGTACAGGAATATAACTACTATAATACTGCTCCTATGTACAAGAATATAACTACTATAATACTGCTCCTATGTACAAGAATATAACTAATATAATACTGCTCCCTATGTACAAGAATATAACTGCTATAATACTGCTCCTATGTACAAGAATATAACTACTATAATACTGCTCCTATGTATAAGAATATAACTACTATAATACTGCTCCTATGTACAAGAATATAGCTACTATAATACTGCCCCTATGTACAAGAATATAACTACTATAATACTGCTCCTATGTGCAAGAATATAACTACTATAATACTGCCCCTATGTACAAGAACATAGCTACTATAATACTGCCCCTATGTACAAGAATAGAACTACTTCTAGTCTGCAGTGTGTATCTGTCATGCTCGCCATGTCTGTTATGTCCGCCATGTCTGTTTTGCCTTATGACCCTGGAGCGGTATGCACGCACATCTCATGTCTTCTATCCTGCTTGTTCCCTAGAGCAGTGTGCACACTCACCTCATGTCTGCTGAGCTGCAAGATGCCTGCATTTCTGCTTTGCCTTCTGTGATCTTCTCGTCATGTCTAGAATCCCTGATCATGTGTCTTTCCTAGGATCCTGCACTGTCTGGTTCTGCAATCATCTCGTCATGTCTGAAACTCTGATCATGTGACCTTTCCTAGGATCCTGCACTGTCTGGTTCTGCAATCATCTCGTCATGTCTGAAACCTTGATCATGTGATGTTTCCTAAGATCCTGCACTGTCTGGTTCTGTGATCATCTCGTCATGTCTGAAACCCTGATCATGTGACTGCACTCTGTGATCCTGGAGCATCTGAACTAGGAAGTTCTCCCCTGGTCCTGACCCGGAAGAGGAGGTGCTATGCCCTATATTAGACCGCCCCTTCCTATGCTCAGGGCCTGAGTATTGTGTTGCTTCTCTGCATGACTGTTTAGTCTGTGGGGTTGCTCCCCCTATTCTGTGCCCTTGCACTCTGCTCTGTCGTGCGTCTCTGCACACGCTCTGTGCTCGTACTCCGTCTCTTGTCCCGCGCCTTGTCTTATGTTTGTCCATTGTGCTATGTTCGTCCTTGTCCTGCTTGAACTTGTAGTCCTTCTGTTATTCTCTGCCTTGCCTGTTTTCGCTATGCCTTGTTTCGTGCCTTGCCTTGCTCTGCCTTGTTCCTCCCTATGGTCTCAGTCTTTGCTTGCTCTGCCTCGCTCTCTCCTATGGTGCTCTGTAGTACTCCCTGGCACACGCACCATCCCTCCTTTCTTTCCTTTTGTGCTCTTTTCCATGTCTAGTCCCAAGGCTCTGCCTTGGCCCGGCTCTGGGCTTCCGCCTACGCTCCGCTGCTAGACTCTTTCCTATTATGCTCTCTTGCACGTTTCTAGGCTAGTCCCAAGGTTCTCCCTTGGCCCGGCTCTGGGCTTCGGCCTACGCTCCGCTGCTAGCTCTGTTCTAGCTCTGTTCCTGTTCCGTGCTTCTGCCTATGCTTCCGTTCCTGGTTCCGTACACTGCCTAAGCTCTGTCTTGTTTCTTGTCTTGACTTCCCTTGCTCTGTGTCTTTGTGTGCTCTTTGCATGCGCCTGACCTTCCTAGCCTCCTGTCAGTGCCGCAGCCCGATCAGCTAGCCAGTGCCCCAGCTGTGCCCTCTGTGCTCCCTTGCACTTCACGCTGTTTCCGCACTGTGCTCTGCGTGCTCTCTAAAGCACGCGCAGGCCCTCGCCTGCCCATGGCATACCTCCCCGTGCTTCTGTAAAAGTACGCGCAAGCTTTGCCATGTCCCCTGTCGTCCCCTCTTGCATGCTCAGGTCCTAACCCGGTTCTTGAACCCTGACCCTGGCGTGCCTCTCTGCACGCGCAGGACTCTGCCTCGCCTGACCCTGGCGTGCCCCTTTGCACGCGCAGGACTCTGTCTAGTATCTTGTGCCTTGGCGTGTCTCTACACACACACTCTGTCTTGTGCCTTGGCGTGTCTCTACACATGCACCCTGTCTCCTTTTGTGAACCCTGGCGTGTTCCCTACACACGCACCTAGCCTTGAACCCTGGCGTGTCCCCTACACACGCACCTTGCCTTGCACCTAGCCTTGAACCCTGGCGTGTCCCCTACACACACACCTAACCTTGGACCTTGGCGTGTTCCCTAACACGCACCATGCCTGGATATCTGACGCTGAGTCCGTCACAGTATCCTATAAGTGTGTATCTTAAAAGTGTGAGATGATATGAATATATGAATTAATCCAGAATGATGCATACAGACTGTGCCCTCTCATCTGCCACCATCGCACTCTAACCAGCATGTCTATCTATTCTCCCTACAGGTACGTCACCCAGCTTTCCACACAGACTTCTTACATCTGCTCCTAGTATTCAGTTGGTATGTCTCTCAACTAACCCCCTGCTTTACCCCAGTGTTATTTATGACCTTGTTTACTTTGGCTTGATCATATGCATCTGGTCCACTCTTAATTGTCTGACCAAGATGAGCACAGACCACTCCTCTCTGCTTCACACCTGAATGCACTTTGTAGCACATATATTGCATAGTCAAGTCTGCAAAGCCTTTAGCCTGCAGTTTGCATCCTATAAGTGTGTATCTTAAAAGTGTGAGGTGATATGAATATATAAATTAATCCAGAATTGAACCAGAAGGGAACAGAAGGTAACTGGAAAGAGTCAATGTAAAAATGTTTCTGTTTGTTTCCACTCCCTACACCAAGCATGGACCTGTTCATCTCTTGCCCTGAAAACTCATTTATTCAGACTGGCCTACCGCCTCAACACATTAACCTAACTATCCCTGTGTGGCACAGTCAAAAGTTTTACCATAACCAGGTTCCCCGTATCATGTTCCCACATGCTTTATGCATCTATTAGCACTCTGTGTCTGTACTGTTACACACTTAACATTATGGCTGGTCCAAACAATCAGGGCAATTGTTACCACCCACCTTTCGTGTCTCCCCTTTTTCCCTCATAGATTGTAAGCTTGCGAGCAGGGCCCTCATTCCTCTTGGTATTTGTTATGATCTATGTGATTATTGTTATGCTGTAATGTCTATCGTCTGTACACGTCCCCTCTGAAATGTAAAGTGCTGCAGAATATGTCGGTGCTATAGAAATAAAATTTATTATTATTATCTCTTCTTCAATCCTTCCAATCCATCTCACCTCTTCCTCAGATGTGTTTCTCAACATACAATCCTCTGTCTCCAAACACAGACAGCCCCTCATGCTCTCTCCTGCTCCCACCTGCTAACACTCTCTCTGCTCCTCTCCACTGCCAGCGATATCTCTCCAAGTCCTGGTCCTCCTCACCACATTCCCACAGTCATTTCTACCTCCCATCCACGCCCAATCACAACTTTCCGTAACCACTCAAACCTTATACACATTCGCCTGGTCCCAGCTTCCCCTGTCCCACTAACAGAAGCTCTGTGGAACACTTGCTCTCTCTGCAACAAACTTTCCTACATCCATGATCTTTTTATTACTAAAACTTTCCTTCCTCGCATCACCGAAACCTGGCTCACCCCCTCTGACACAGCCTCTCCTGCTGCACTCTCGTATGGTTGATTCCACCTTTCCCACACACCCCCACCCCAGCAGCAAGCATTGTGGAGGAGTTAGTTTTCTCCTGTCAGATAACTGCTCCTTCACCCCAATCCCACTGCCACCTTCTGTTACCCTCCCTTCCTTTGAGGTGCACTCTGTGCGCATCTACTCCCCCTCCAACTAGCTGTTATAAACCGCCCTCCAGGGCCAGCCACCACCTTCTTTGACCACTTCACACCTGGCTACTTCATTTCCTTTCCACTGATATCCCCACAATAATCTTGGCCGACTTCAACATCCCCATTGACTCTTCCCTCTCAGCTGCCACTAAACTTCTATCTCTCACTTCCTCCTTCGGCCTCACTCAATGGTCTTCTGCAGCCACTCACAAAGATGGCCACACACTAGACCTCATCTTCACCCACCTCTGCTCCCTATCTAGCCTCTCTAACTCACCTCTTCGTCTCTCTGACCACAACCTACTTACATTCCCTTCCCTCTCCTCCTCAGGTCCACAATCCCCACCTCAAAAAATTGCACACCCTCGCAGAAATCTTCAGCACCTCGATCTACACTCACTGTCCGAATCCCTCCTCCCTCTTACAGACATAAGTTCCTTACACAATGCGGATGCTGCTGCCGCTCTATATAAAACCACAATAGCTGAAGCTCTGGAATCAGTTGCCCCTCAAGCATACCAAAGCTCACAAAATCAACAGACAGCCCTGGCACACCAGTCTGACCAAAGAACTGAGGTGGGCTTCCAGGGCTGCTGACCGGAGATGGAAAAGATCCCACTCCAATGAGGACTTCATCGCATTCAAACAGTCCCTCACTACTTTCAAGGCCACACTCGCTGCAGCAAAACAAGCCTATTTCTCATCTCTCATATCCTCCCTGTCTCACAACCCTAAACAGTTATTCAACACCTTCAATTCTCTCCTCCGCCCCCCTGCACCTCCTCCCTCCCCACTCATCTCAGCTGAAGACTTTGCCTCATTTTTCAAGGAGAAGATTGATAACATCAGAGACAGTTTTGGCCAACAACCCCCAGAACCCTTCCTCCTAACTGCCCCGCCCTCCTCCTCCAAAACCAACTTCTCCACAATTACAGAAGATCGACTCTCCACTCTACTCTCAAGATCACATCTCACTACCTGTGCACTTGACCCGATCCCATCCCACTTCATCCCAAACCTCACCACAGTCTTCATCCCAACCCTAACCCACCTCTTCAACCTATCACTAACAACTGGTGTTTTCCCCTCAAGCTTTAAACATGCCTCTGTGGCGCCCCTCAGGCTCAGTCGCCACAGAAGTACTGCACCTTCTCCTAAGGT
Organism: Dendrobates tinctorius; assembly: GCF_039654945.1. NCBI lineage: Eukaryota > Metazoa > Chordata > Amphibia > Anura > Dendrobatidae > Dendrobates > Dendrobates tinctorius. The sequence goes on from NW_027361784.1 coordinate 25,640,175, forward strand.
GTGGTGCCCCACCATCCAGGTAAGTTGGAGGCTCCTGACCACGCTCCAACACTCGCAATAGAGTAGTTCAGCAAAACCACATTGCGGCTCCTTGCTTAGAGAGAAGCAGAGCACCTTTGGTGGTTCCCTGCTTGGAACACTAAACGTGCTGGGAGGTGGGTGGAGTTGAGAATACACATAAAAGAGCGGGAAGGTTTTAGGATTGAGGTTCAGTCAGACGGGGAGTCTGAGAGAGAGGAAGCCACTCGGAGAGGAGTGGGGATCCCTGGAAGAGGGATGGAGGAAGGAGTGCTGCAGCTGCCTCAGTGATCTGAGCCAGCTGGCACGGGAAAGGAAAGAAGGAGAAAGACATTGAACCGAAGCCTGAGCTTCCATAGAAGGCAAAGACAAGTGCGGAACATAGGAGTGAAAGGGAACACAGAGGATGTGGGTTAGAGGAAGAACCCTGCCTAGAAGTTCTAAGCGCAAGGCCGGGGCCCAGTCCCCGAGGTTGTATGGACACTAATGGTTCTGCAGCAGACACCGGTGGAGTAGTGGGCTGTAAATGCACTACTCCCATCTAAGACTGGAGGGCACAACAGCAACACGGATAGAGATCGGACGCCATGTTGCATTTGGAGAGCCTCTTTTGTGCCTAAACAGTGGAAATCCCCCACAAATGAAACCATTTTGGAAACTAAACCCCCCCAAGGAACTTATCTAGATGTGTGGTGAGCACTTTGAACCCCCAAGTGCTTCACAGAAGTTTATAACGCCCTGGTGTGAAAATAAAAAAATCATAATATTTTTTTCCACAAACATGAAATTTTAGTCCCCAATTTTTTATTTTCCCAAGGGTAGCAGGATAAATTGAACCCCAAAAGTTGTTGTCCAATTTGTCCTGAGTATGCTGATATCCCATATATGGGAGAAAACTACTGTATGGGCACACGTCAGGGCTCGGAAGGGAACTAGTGACGTTTTGGAATGCAGACTTTGATGGAAAGGTCTGCGGGTGTCATGTCGCATTTGGAGAGTCCCTGATGTGCTTAAACTGTTGAAACCCACACAAGTGACCCCATTTTGGAAACTAGACCCCCTAAGGAACTTATCTAGATGTATGGTGAGCACTTTGAACCCCCAAGTGCTTCACAGAAGTTTATAATGCCCAGGCGTGAAAATAAAAAAATCATAATTTTTCCACAAACATGACCTTTTAGTCCCAATTTTTTATTTTCCCAAGGGTAACAGGAGAATTTAGACCCCTAAAGTTGTTGTACAATTTGTCCTGAGTACGCTAATACCCCATATGTTGGGGTAAACCACTGTTTGGGCACACGTCGGGGCTTGGAAGGGAAGTTGTGACGTTTTAGAATGTAGACTTTGATGGAATGGTCTGCTGGTGTCATCTCACCTTTGGAGAGTCGCTGATGTGCCTAAACAGTGGAAACCCCCCACAAGTGACCCCATTTTGGAAAATAGACCCCCCAAGGAACTTAGCTAGATGTGTGGTGAGCACTTTGAACCTCCAAGTGCTTCACAGAACTTTATAACGTAGAGCCATACAAATAAAAAAAAAAAAAAATTTTCCACAAAAATGATATTTTTGCCTCTAATTTTTTTATTTTCCCAAGGGAAAATTATTATTTTTTCATTTCCCCAGGAGAAAATGGACCCCAAAAGTTGTCCAAATTGTCCTGAGTAAGCTGGTACCCCATATGTGGGGGTAAAACACTGTTTGGGCGCATGGCAGAGCTTGGAAGGGAAGGAGCACTGTTTGACTTTTTCAGCGCAGAATTGGCTGGAATTGAGATCAGACGCCATGGTGTGTTTGGAGAGCCCTTGATGTGCCCAAACAGTGGAGAGCCCCCAATTCTAACTCCAACCCTAACCCCAACACACCCCTCACCCTAATCTCAGCCCTAGCCCTAATGGGAAAATGGAAATAAGTACATTTTTTTTAATTTTATTATTTTTCCCTAAATAAGGGGGTGATAACGGGGGGGTTTGATTTACTATTTATGGCGGTTTTTATGTTTGGCAGCTGTCGCACGCTAAAAGATGCTTTTTATAGTAAAAATAGTTTTTGCATCACCACATTTAGAGAGCTATAATTTTTCCATATTTTGACCTACAGAGTCATGCGATGTTTTATTTTTTGCGGGACGAGTTGACGTTTTTATTGGTACCATTTTCAGGCACATGACATTTTTTGATCGCTTTTTATTCCGATTTTTGGGACACAGAATGAACAAAAACCAGCATTTCAAGACTTTCTTTTGGGGGTGCGTTTACAACATTCTGCGTGCGGTAAAATTGATAAACTGGTTTTATTCTTCGGGTCAGTACGATTACAGCGATACCCCATTTATGTCGTTTTCTTATGTTTTGGTGCTTTTATACAATAAAACCAATTTTATATAAAAAATAATTATTTTTGCATCGCTTTATTCTGTGAGCTATAACTTTTTTATTTTTTTGCTGATGATGCTGTATGGCAGCTCATTTTTTGCGGGACAACATGACGTTTTCAGCGGTACCATGGTTATTTATATCGTAAGCGCCGCTGATCGCGTTAGACATACTACTCTGTCCTTGCGACTTAGGTCCCAGGTCACATGGACGGAATAGTATGTCTAATGTAGGAAAGGGGTTAATATGGACAAAACAGAAGTAATCATCTTTCACTCATCTCACGTGACCCCCCCCCCCAATGGACCTATCCATTAAACGGCTGCCCATTCTCTCCAGTCCCACAAGCTCGCTGCCTCGGGGTTATCCTTGACACTGATCTCTCTTTCAAACCAAATATCCAAGCCCTTTCCACTTCCTGCCGACTTCAACTCAAAAATATTTCACGGATCCGTTCATTCCTCAACCAAGAATAGAATCTGCAAAAACCCTAGTCCATGCCCTCATCATCTCCTGCCTTGACTACTGCAACCTACTGCTCTGTGGCCTCCCCTCTAACACTCTGGCACCTCTCCAATCTATTCTAAACTCTGCTGCCCGACTAATCCACTTGTCCCCCCGCTATTCCCCGGCCTCTTCCCTCTGTCAATCCCTGCACTGGCTCCCCATTACCCAAAGACTCCAGTTCAAAACCCTAAGCATGACATACAAAGCCATCCACAACCTGAGTCCTCCATATATCTGTGACCTCGTCTCCCGGTACATATCTGCACGAAACCTCCGATCCTCACAAGATCTCCTTCTCCATTCCCTTCTTATCTCCTCTTCCCACAATCGCATACAAGATTTCTCCCGCGCATCCCCCCTACTCTGGAACTCTCTATCACAACATATCAGACTCTCGCCTACCATGGAAACCTTCAAAAAGAACCTGAAGACCCACCTCTTCCGACAAGCCTACAACCTGCAGTAACCACCGATCCACCAAACAGCTGCATGACCAGCTCTACCCTCGCCTACTGTATCCTCACCCATCCCTTGTAAATTGTGAACCCTCGCGGGCAGGGTCCTCTCTCATCCTGTACCAGTCGTGACTTGTATTGTTTAAGATTACTGTACTTGTATTTATTATGTATACCCCTCCTCACATGTAAAGCTCCATGGAATAAATGGGGCTATAATAATAAATAATAATAATAACTGCTATAATACTGCACCTATATACAAGAATATAACTACTATAATACTGCCCCTATGTACGAGGATATAACTACTATAATACTGCCCCTATGTACAAGAATATAACTACTATAATACTGCCTCTATGTACAAGAATATAACTACTATAATACTGCCCCTATGTACAAGAGTATAACTACTATATTAGCCCCTATAATATAAACTACTAATAATATAACTACTATAATACTGCCCCTATATACAAGAATATAACTACTATAATACTGCTCCTATATACAAGAATATAACTACTATAATACTGCCCCCTATGTACAAGAATATAACTACTATAATACTGCCCCCTATGTACAAGAATATAACTACTATAATACTGCCCCTATGTACAAGAATATAACTACTATAATACTGCCCCTATATACAAGAATATAACTACTATAATACTGCTCCTATATACAAGAATATAACTACTATAATACTGCTCCCTATGTACAAGAATATAACTACTATAATACTGCCCCCTATGTACAAGAATATAACTACTATAATACTGCCCCTATGTACAAGAATATAACTACTATAATACTGCCCCTATATACAAGGATATAACTACTATAATACTGCTCCCTATGTACAAGGATATAACTACTATAATACTGCCACTATGTACAAGAATATAACTACTATAATTACACTACATTACAAGCACTGTGGACGGGATTTATAGAAATCTCCTGCCTCCCGCTGCTTTGCTTCTTTTTACCACTGCGTAAACTCACCCACGATGCGGGTTTACGAGCCGCCGCATAACAATTTCTACAGCGCTCTCTTAGGGTTTTGACCAGTTGAATGTCATTAAGTGCAGTGAACCCGCATGTACTGACAAACAAATGCGTTAATTAGAGCACAGCGTTTTGGATTAAGCGATAATATGCTGCGCCCAAAATGCTACTATTCCTGATTGTGGGGACGTTGCCTTAAAACTTCTATAAACTTTTTCAATAGTTTGTAAATGACAGGCAGATATATTTTCTGTAATGGATTACATGAATGATTTAAGCAGAGCAGTAAGGTAAATGTCAGCTTCTTCCCACTTTATAAGATGTGATGTTGTAAAGAGCCCAGTTCACACTGAAATCTGAGACTTTAAACTGATAGCAGATGAGCTCTTGAGATGCGTCCCGGCAGTTCTTAGAAAGACACCACATGGTAACAGATTTCTGAGAATAGCTGGCACAATTAAAATATGCCAAATTTTCTATTGTCAGTGCGAAATTAAGCTGTCTCATCCACTACTATATACGCCTAGTATGCAACGTTCACGGAATTCATCCTACGTCATTTTGAGGCACGGGCCTTTGAATTTCAGTTTTTGATGATGATGTTCTTTTGGAGTCCATCATTTGTTTCAATGACGTGAAGATTAGGATATAACATAAAGGTATAGTAGAGTTTTGTAGGTCAGCAGATCCCATCTGTATGCCTGTCACTAGCGTGTTGGTATCTCAATAATGCATAAAGTGTCTCCATCGCTAGCATTATGCCATATGTTCCAACTTCATGTAACCCATATATTCATTTTAGAGCTAATACCTTTTTAGTTTGAATTAAAGCAGAAATTTGGGTCTTGCTTTTTTTGTTGGAAAAATTGTAGTTTATACAGTGGTTACTGAAAGTATTCAGACCCCTTTAGATTTTTCTCTCTTTGTTTCATTGCAGCCATTTGGTAAATTCAAAAAAGTTCTTTTTCTTTTATTAATGTACACTCTGCGCCGCATCTTGTCTGAAAGAGACAGAAATGTAGAAATTTTTGCAAATTTATTAAAAAAGAAAAACTGAAATCTCACATGGTCATAAGCATTCAGACCCTTTGCTCAGTATTGAGTAGAAGCACCTTTTGAGCTAGTACAGCCATGAGTCTTCTTGGGAATGATGCAAAAAGTTTTTCACCCCTGGATTTGGGGATCCTCTGCCATTCTTCCTTGCAGATCCTCTCCAGTTCCATCAGGTTGGATGGTGAACGTTGGTGGACAGCCAGAGCCGTAGCTAGGGTTTCGGTTCAGGGGGGGCGAAACTTCTGAGTGGGCCCCTAACTAGGTAACTTTGATTACAACTTGGTGACGCACCCTCATAGTGGATGTAGGAGATGGCTGCGCTGTTACTGAAAATAATCCCTATATAAAGACCAATGTTGATATTACCGCCATATGGTCAGTGGTAAATACCAGTCCTACCGAACATATAAGTGATTACTGCACAGTTATAGTTGGTGACCTACCGCTGACGTTCTTTCTGATGGAATCGGTCACTTTTCACATCTTTTCCATCTGGCCCAGACCGACATGACAACTCCTCCAGCCACGACTCTGCTACAGAGATTACAACAAAGACACGTTTCACTTCTCATATTCCAGCCCCATCACCATGTATCCCCAACCTGCACAAACCCCTCATCCTGCTGATACCCCAATGCTGAGCCGCTGCTGCAGTATGTGTCCCTATTACTTCACTTGATACCCCAATACTGAGTCGCTGCTGCCGCATGTGTCCCTATTACTGCAACTGATACCCCAATGCTGAGCCTCTGCTGCTGTATGTGTCCCTATTACTGCATCTGATACCCCAATGCTGAGCCGCTGCTGCCGTATGTGTCCCTATTACTGCACCTGATACCCCAATGCTGAGCCTCTGCTGCTGTATGTGTCCCTATTACTGCATCTGATACCCCAATGCTGAGCCACTGCTGCTGTATGTGTCCCTATTACTGCACCTGATACCCCAATGCTGAGCCTCTGCTGCCGTATGTGTCCCTATTACTGCACTTGATACCCCAATGCTGAGCCACTGCTGCTGTATGTGTCCCTATTACTGCATCTGATACCCCAATGCGGAGCCGCTGCTGCCGTATGTGTCCCTATTACTGCATTTGATACCCCAATACTGAGTCACTGCTGCTGTATGTGTCCCTATTACTGCACTTGATACCTCAATGCTGAGCTGCTGCTGTATGTGTCCCTATTACTGCACCTGATACCCCAATACTGAGCCGCTGCTGCCGTATGTGTCCCTATTACTGCACTTGATACCCCAATACTGAGTCGCTGCTGCTGCTGCATGTGTCCCTATTACTGCACCTGATACCCCAATGCTGAGTCGCTGCTGCCGCATGTGTCCCTATTACTGCACTTGATACCTCAATGCTGAGCCGCTGCTGCTGTATGTTTCCCTATTACTGCACCTGATACCCCAATGCTGAGCCGCTGCTGCCGTATGTGTCACTATTACTGCACCTGATACCCCCTATACACACACAGCTCCACTCTGCACACCTTGTAAACACGTGGCTCTGCTCACCCCTTACACACACGGCTCCACTCCTCTGTACACCTCATACATGCATATCTCTGCTCCGTACACATTCTACACACATGGCTCTGCTCTGTACACCTCATACACACACAGCTCTGCTACATGCACCCTGTAAACCCCTCCTGACCCCACACAGAAACTTCACCTTATCTAGCCAGCACCTTGACAACCAGCACAGCAGAGTCCTGCACTGGCCCCTGATCATGTGACCACTGACTCTGCCCCTCCTGTGACCTCATCACAGGTCCTGTGCGCACAGAATAGCCCAGGACGACATTGCTGGCTGAGAGGTGGGGGGCCCACTGCTGGCATCGGGTCCCCCCACTGCCTTCTCAGGGGCCCATAGTGGCCGGGCAGCAGAGTAGGGAGATTGATTTTCCCTGCTCTGCCACAAAATAGTGGTTTAGTGTAGTGTAGCGTAGCTCCGGTGGGCCCCCTCGGGGCCCGGGGCCACCACCCCTCCTGCCCCCCCGGTAGCTACGCTACTGTGGACAGCCATTTTCAGGTCTCTCCAGAGATGCTCAATTGAGTTTAGGTTAGGGCTCTGGCTGGGCCAGTCAGAAATGGTCACAGAGTTGTTCTGAAGCCACTCCTTTGTTATTTTAGCTTTTAGCTGTGTGCTTAGGCTCATTGTCTTGTTGGAGGTGAACCTTCTTCCAAGCTTGAGGTCCAGAGCACTCTGGAAGACGTTTTCATCCAGGATATCTCTGTACTTGGCCACATTCATGTTTCCTTCAATGGCAACCAGTCGTCCTGTCCCTGCAGCTGGAAAACACCCCCATAGCATGATGCTGCCACCACTATGTTTCACTGTTGGGATTGTATTGGTCAGGTGATGAGCAGTGCCTGGTTTTCTCCACACATGCCCTTAGAATTATCACCAAAAAGTTCTATCTTCGTCTCATGAGACCTGAGAATCTTATTTCTCATGGACTGGGAGTCCTTCATGTGCTTGTTAGCATACTCTATGCGGGCTTTCATATGTCTTGCACTGAGGAGAAAAAAATATTCTAGAAGTTGAGTGCCAAGTTTTCTTTATTATTCATGTATGGTGTGGGGCCCTACTTGAGCACCTTCTGAAGTTGTGCATATGGTGCTTCTCCTTTGCACTGAGGAGAGGTTTCCATCGAGCCACTCTGCCGTAAAGGCCTGACTGCTGGAGGGCTGCAGTGATAGTTGACTTTGTGGAACTTTCTCCCATCACCCTTCTGCATCTCTGGAGCTCAGCCACAGTGATCTTGGGGTTCTTCTTTACCTCTCTCACCAAGGCTCTTCTCCCACGATTGCTCAGTTTGGCTGAACGGCCAGGTCTAGGAAGACTTCTGGTTGTCCCAAACTTCTTCCATTTAAGGATTATGGAGGCCACTGTGCTCGTAGGAATCTTGAGTACTGCAGAAATTCTTTTGTAAGCTTGCCCAGACCTGTGCCTTGCCACAATTCTGTCTCTGAGCTCCTTGGCCAGTTCCTTTGACCTCATGATTCTCATTTGGTCTGACATACACTGTGAGCTGTGAGATCTTATATAGACAGGTGTGCGCCTTTACAATTCAAGTCCTATCAGTTTAATTAAACACAGCTGGACTCCAATGAAGGAGTAGAGCCATCTCAAGGAGGTTCACAAGGAAATGGACAGCATGTGACTTAAATATGAGTCTTTTGGCAAAGGGTCTGAATACTTATGACCATGTGATATTTCAGTTTTTCGTTTTAATAAATTTGCAAAAAATTCTACATTTCTGTTTTTTTTCACTCAAGATGGGGTGCAGCGTGTAAAAATGAACTTTTTTGAATTTACCAAATGGCAGCAATGAAACAAAGAGTGAAAAATTTTAATGGATCCGAATACTTTCCGTACCCACTGTATATGTAACATTTGGGGCTACATGTACTATATGTTACCATCCAAGTTTAAGATTTTTTTTAATATAATTTTTCTAAAATAAGGTTGTACTTTACTGCACTTGATTAGATAGTTATGGGTATTGTGGCCCAGTAAGGGTATGGTGCTGGATGAGAGATACAGTGAAGGAAATAATTATTTGATCCCTTGCTGATTGTGTAAGTTTTCCCACTGACAAAGACATGAACAGTCTATAATTTTAAGGGGAGGTTAATTTTAACAATGAGAGATAGAATATCAAAAATAAAATCCAGAAAATCACGTTGTATAAATTATATAAATTTATTTGCATTTTGCAGTGAGAAATAAGTATTTGATCCCTCTGGCAAACAAGACTTAAAACTTGATGACAAATCCCTTGTTGGCAAGCACAGCAGTCAGACGTTTTTGTATTTGATGTTGTGGTTAACGCACATGTCAGGAGGAATTTTGGTCCACTCCTCTTTGCAGATCATCTCTAAATCATTAAGATTTTGAGTCTGTCGCTTGGCAACTTGGAGCTTCATCTCCCTCCATAAGTTTTCAATGGGATTAAGGTCTGGAGACTGGCTAGGCCACTCCATGACCTTAATGTTCTTCTGTTTGAGCCACTCATTTGTTGCCTTGGCTGTATGTTTTGGGTCATTGTCTTGCTGGAAGACCCAGCCACGACCCATTTTTAATGTCCTGGCCGAGGGAAGGAGGTTGTCACTCAGGATTTTAGAGTACAAGGCTCCATCCATTCTCACATTGATGCAGTGAAGTAGTCCTGTTCCCTTAACAGAGAAATACCCCCAAAACATAATGTTTCCACCTCCATGCTTGACAGTGGGGATTGTGTTCTTTGGGCCATAGGCAGCATTTCTCTTCCTCCAAACACTGCGAGTTGAGTTAATGCCAAAGACCTCAATGTTTGTCTCATCTGACCACAGAACCTTCTCCCAATCACTCACAGAATCATCCAGGTGTTCATTGGTGAACTTCAGACGGGCCTGCACATGTGCCTTCTTCAGCAGGGGGACCTTGCAGGCACTGCAGGATTTTAAACCTTAACGGTGTAATGTGTTACCAATGGTTTTCTTGGTGACTGTCATCCCAGCTGCCTTGGGATCATTAACAAGTTCCCTCCGCGTAGTTTTAGGCTGATCTCTCACTTTCCTCATGATCAAGGATACCCCATGAGGTGAGATTTTGCATGGTGCCCCAGATCGATGTCGATTGACAGCCATTTTGCATTTCTTCCATTTTCTTACTATTGCACAGTTGTCTACTTCTCACCCAGCATCTTAGTTATGGTTTTGTAGCCCATTCCAGCTTTGTGCAGGTCTATGATCTTGTCCCTGACATCCTTAGAAAGCTCTTTGGTCCTGCTCATGTTGTAGAGATTAGAGTCTGACTGATTAATTGAGTCTGTGGACAGGAGTCTTTTATAAAGGTGACTATGTAAGACAGCTGTCTTTAATGCAGGTAACAAGTTGACTAGGAGCGTCTAACTGGTCTGTAGGAGTCAGAACTCTTAATAGTTGGTAGGAGATCAAATACTTCTATTTGAAATACTAATTTCTCACTGCAAAATGCAAATATATTTATATAATTTATAGAATGTGATTTTCTGGATTTTATTTTTGATATTCTGTCTCTCAATGTTAAAATTAAACTTTCCTTAAAATTATAGACTGTTCTTGTCTTTGTCAGTGGGCAAACTTACACAATCAGAAAGGGATCAAATAATTATTTCCTTCACTGCATATTCCTTCCAGCAATTGTCTCTCATGAACAGCATGAAAAAAGGTAAAGCTCTGACCTGGTCATTCTTTGGTGCAAAGCCGAGATTGCACAGCATGAATAGACAGCCAGAACTCCTCGGAGTGTGTTTTTGGTTGGGAAAAAACTGAGGGATGTTTTGGGGCAACATCAGACCTGAACTGACTGGCACATCTGGGCCCTAACCTTCATTGTATAAACAAGCTGGACTTTTGCTTTGTCTGATGGAAAACTGTGGGTTTTTTTGCTATTGCCAGTGTGAATAAAACACCGAGCTTGGACTGAAAACCTGTGTGTGCCTCTTTATTGTGTTCCTGACATTGCCTTCCAGAGTGAATCCCCACAGTATACAAAATATTTGGGAAATATAGGAATCATAGAATCATAGAATCGTAGAGTTGGAAGGGACCTCCTGGGCCACTGGTCCAACCCCCTGCTCAAAGCAGGATTCGCTAAATCATCCCAGTCAGATGTCTGTCCAGCCTCTGTTTGAAGACTTCCATTGAAGGAGAACTCACCACTTCTCGTGGCAGCTTGTTCCACTCATTGATCACTCTAACTGTCAAAAAGTTTTTTCTAATATCTAATCTGTGTCTCCTCCCATTCAGTTTCATCCCATTGCTTCTAGTCTTTCCTTGTTCAAATGAGAATAAAGTTGATCCTTCTACAATGTGACAGCCCTTTAGATATTTGTAGACAGCTATTAAGTCTCCTCTCTGTCTTCTCTTTTGCAAACTAAACAATCCCAAATCCTGCAACCTTTCCTCATAAGACAGGGTTTGCAGACCGGTCACCATTCTGGTCGCTCTTTTCTGAACTTGCTCCAGTTTGTTGATGTCTTTTTTAAAATGTGGTGCTCAAAACTGGACACAATATTCCAGATGAGGTCTGACCAAAGAGGAGTAGAGGGAAATAATGACTTCACGTGATCTAGACTGTATGCTTCTGTTAATACATCCTAGAATTGCATTTGCTTTTTTTGCTGCTGCATCACACTGTTGACTCATATTCAGTCTGTGATCTATTAGTATACCCAAGTCTTTTTCACATGTGCTGTCACTTAGCCCTATTCCTCCCATTCTGTATACGCTTTTTTCATTTTTATTGCCCAGATGTAGTACTTTGCATTTTTCCCTGTTAAAAACCATTCTGTTAGTTGCTGCCCACTTCTCCAGTTTATTTATATCTTTTTGAATCCTCTCTCTCTCTTCTCTAGTATTAGCTATCCCTCCTAGCTTTGTGTCATCAGCAAATTTAATCAGTTTACCCTCAATTCCTTCATCTAAATCATTGATAAAGATGTTGAACAATACAGGGCCCAGGACAGAGCCCTGTGGTACCCCACTTGAGACATTCTTCAACTGGATGTGCAGCCATTTACAACCACTCTTTGGGTCCGATCACTAAGCCAGTTATGAATCCACCTAACAGTTGCCTTGTCCATTCCATACTTAGTCATTTTTTCAATAAGGATTGTATGAGATACTTTGTCAAATGCTTTGCTGAAGTCAAGATATACTATATCTACAGCATTTCCTTGATCTACCCACTCAGTGATTCCGTCATAGAAGGAAATTAAGTTAGTCTGACATGACTTATTAGTTACAAACCCATGCTGACTCTGTTTAATCACTTCATTCTTATCCAGGTACTGACATACATGTTGTTTAATAATTTGTTCAAAGATCTTTCCTGGTATAGAAGTCAGACTCACCGGCCTATAGTTGCCTGGGTCCACCTTCTTCCCCTTTTTGAAGATAGGAACAACATTTGCTCTTCTCCAGTCTTCTGGGACTTCTCCTGTTCTCCAAGAATTTTCAAAGATTATGGAGAGGGGTTCAAAAATTTCTTCTGCTATCTCCTTCAGTACTCTGGGGTGTAATTCATCTGGACCTGGAGACTTGAATTCATTTAGGTTAGCTAAGTGTTTCCTCACTATCTTTCTGTTTATAGATATCCTGGATTCTTCTATTCCCTTAATAGGACAGTGAAGAACAGTTGATGTTACATTTCCTTTCAGAGAGAAAACAGATGCAAAATAGGAATTTAAAAGTTCGGCCTTCTCAACATCCTGTCTTACCATTTCATCATTTTCATCCTGTAAAAATCCTATAGCATCTTTGACTTTTCTTTTACTTTTGACATATCCCCAAAATCCTTTATTATTGCTTTTGACATCTCTTGCAAGCCTCAATTCATTGTCAGCTTTAGCTAATCTGATTTGTGCCCTGCAGGTTCTGCAGACAGAATTATATTCTTAAACTATAAAAACATATGCACAGAGGCGCGGGTTCCTAAGTGATAATACCTGCAGCTGCAAATAGGGACAACAACCACCCAGTTTGTCCAACAATAAAAGTTAATTAAATAAAAATAGATAATTTGCGCTAACAGGATAAGTGCTGAACGAACAGTATATGAACTCACACAGTGTGTAAGCACACACAAGACCCTTCTCACACCAGGGGTAGTCCGGTTTAAACGTTACAAAAAAATACCCACAGTGGAACTAGTTTACAAAATGTATATAGCAATACCTTCGTTCGGATAAATAAGGAACTAGTAGAAGACTCCTTCCTCAAGCAGGGTCCCGGTGAAGAAATAACGTTGCGAGCAGTGGTGAAAATGACGGTGGTAAGCTTTAGAGCGTAAAAGCTCAGTTGGAGAGTGCAGGTATTGGACGCTGCTCCGGCCGGTAGCAAGCGTCCTTCTAATCGCGTGGCCGCCGCCGACACCCAGCGAGTATAACCGCGCGAATAGAATTCAAAAGCCGGCAAGGTAGCAAAAGGTGCAGGACCTTGCGTGACGTCACGGTCACGCGGAATACCACGTGACTGGCTAGTGAGCGCAAAAAAGACCAAAAACTATCTTACGCGTTTCGGAATCACCGGATTCCTTCCTCAGAGATGGTCCATAGGAATCAAATTCCGTTAGGGACAAGTGTGTTCATTTCAAAAATCAGTCTGCTTTCTTCTCTTGACATTTGTTGGATAAAGTTCCCCTTTCGCCAGCTTTTTTTAACCACTCTAATGCCCGTAACTTTAACATTTTTAATAGAGCCTCCATGCTGATTAGCAAAATGGTGTGAAAGTGGGTGACCCATAAATCTGTTTCCAATATTGCGCAGATGTTCTGCTACCCGGACATGCAATGGGCGTTTTGTGCGTCCTATATACAATTTCCCACAGGGGCATGTAATACCATATATAACCCCTGTAGTGTCACAGGTTATGAAATCTTTAATTTTTACCTCCGCAAATTTATTAATAATCACTCCTTGTTTTTTAGAGGTCAGTTTTTTGCAGGGGCCACACTTTCTGCACGGAAAAAAACCCCCTGGTAATTTCTCCAGATTTGATGTGATGCTACTTAATGGTTTGGAAATAGAGGGGGCTATAAGGTTGCCCAAATTTTGCGCCTTCCTAAAAATAAACCTAGGGTTTATTGGTAAAGATTCCCCTATAACCTTATCATTTCTCAGAATATTCCAATGTCTCCTGACAATTTTTTTAAAAATAATACTGTTAGAATTATATTGTGTAATTATAGGGGTGTCTTCCATGAGAACATTACCATTTTTTATCTTCCGTTGTTCCAGTAATTGGTCCCTTGGAATTTTTTCCACTAGTTTTTTTGTTTTTACTAAAGATGTTGGGTCATAACCCTTATTGGTGAACTTCTTCATCATTGCCTCTGCTTCTCTATCAAAATCCTCCCTTTCCGAACAATTGCGATAAGCTCTAATTAGTTGGCTTTTTGGAACATTTAGTAGCCAGCTAGGTAAATGGCAGCTATCAAGTGAAATAAAATTATTAGAGTCGGTAGGTTTATGGTATAATCGTGAGCCAATGACATTGTTTTCTGCAAAAATTTTTAAATCTAAAAAATTAACTTCTTTTAAACTGGTGGTCATGGAAAATTTTAAAAAATAAGAATTTTTATTTAGTGAATTAAAAAATTGTTCCAATAGCGCGGGACCACCAGACCATATAAAAACAATTTTGTAACCCAGAATTATATTCTTCTTTAGATATGCCTCCCTCTTTCCATTTTATAAACATTTTTTTCTTCCTTTTTAGCATGTGCTTAAGTTCTGTGTTCTTCCATACTGGCTTCCTTAAATGCTTCCTATTCTTCCCTCTTTTCAGAATTGTTAACAATTGTGCTTTGAGATTTTCATTTTTCAAGATTTCCCATCCTTCCTGGACATTTTTGTCTTTAAGGATATCCAGCCATTGGATCCCTCCAATTCTCTTTCTGGATCCCTTAAAATCAGCCTTTCTGAAATCTAACCTTGACGTCTGAGTCTTCACAGGTCTTCCTCCTCTAGTTATCCAAAATTCTAAAATAGCATGGTCGCTACCTCCTAGGGTCCCAGCCACTTTTACCTCCTCAACCATTTCCTCCCTGTTTATAAGGATTAGATCCAAGGTAGCAGTTCCCCTTGTTTTCTCCCCTACCTTTTGGAAGATAAAGTTGTCAGCAAGAGAGGATATGAATTTCCTTGACCTGTTAGTTTTGCCTGAGAGAGATTCCCAACAAATGTCTGGATAGTTGAAATCTCCCATGACAACTATGTCATGTTTTTTGGAGAACTTGGCCATTTGATGCATAAAGAGTTCATCCATATCTTCAGCTTGCACAGGCGGCCTGTAGTAAATGCCTACAATGGTGTCCTTTCCATTGTTCTGTCCTTGTATTCTTACCCAGTTTCCACAGAACTCCCAGTCTCTGAAGCTTCAATCTCTGTGCAGATATACGCGTTTCTAACATACAATGTGACACCTCCTCCTCGTTTATCAAGTCTGTTTCTTGCAAATAAGTTGTATCCTTCTAGTCTTGTATTCCAATCATGTGTATTGTCCCACCAAGTTTCAGTGATTCCAATGACATCATATTTCTTTTCTTGTGTTAGTAGTTCCAATTCTCCTTGTTTGTTGCCCATGCTTTGTGCATTAGTATAGAAACATTTTAGTTTGTGATTGGTTGCTCTTTCTCCAATATTTTTATTAATTAGATTCTTTTGTCTTTGTTCTTCCTTTCCACTTCTAATATCAGAGTTCTCAATAGCATTTGACAGGTGTATGGCTTTTTCTGGTCTTTTGCTTCCCTTCCCATGTTGTTCTAGTTTAAAGCTCTCCTTACAAGTGTAGCAAGGACGCAATATGTTTTTACACAATTATATATATTTTATGCAACGCACATGTTAGTGGAACCACTGTGCCGTGGACCGAAGAGAGCCCGGAGGGGTGTGACTAGCCGAAACCTGTGACTCTTCAATAGAACCCCTGATGGTGCGGTTAGAGTTGGCTCCAGATGGATGCTAGGTGCTAGTCCGGGACAGACCTTGGCAACATGGCAGCTGACCTCCAAATAGATAGGAAGCTGGAACGGTCAGGAATGCATAGCACAGTAGGCACAAGCAGGCGCTGGGCAGGTACTTGTAGACACAGCTGGTATACAGGTGGGCATGGCATGTGCTGGCAGGCATGGCTGGTAAATAGGTAGGCACGGCACGTGCTGGTGGACATGGCTGGTATATAGACAGGCACGGCAGGTGCTGGCAAGCATAGCTGGTATATAGGGATACAAAGACAGGGGACCTGATAACTAGCAATCATGCAGATAATCTGAAATAACACATTACTCAGGCACCTCCCAACAGGTGGAGGTGCTTTAAATAATAAATGTCTCCTTGTTATTGTTTGGGGACACTTTAGGATAATGAGCGCTGTCTCTTTAAAAGGCCGGGAGTGTGCGCGCGCCCTAAGGAAAGTGCCCAGGGAAATGCCAGACATGCCCAGACCATGGGAGACCGCAGCAGCAGGAGAAAGTGCAGGCCGAGGACCGGGACGGTGAGTGAGTCGGCGTTCCTGCCGAAGGAGAGTAGGATGGGAACTGCGCAGGGACGCCAGAGTTACAGTTTCCCTCCTCAACTCTTCTATATGGGAGTCTTATAGAGGACCATGCCCACTTTGGCTTAAAAAGCGATGGAATAAAAGAGAAACATCGGATTCAAGAGAACAGTGGTATTTTTACCAGGTAACAAAAAATACGTATTTATGGTAAGTGATATGTCATATTTAACTAAATATTTTATGAAAAAAAAAAAAAAAACAGAAATCCTCTTACGTATTACAATACAGTAGTGGGGAAACTGCGGAAAATAGTGATGATGTATATATATTAGGAATGTCGGTAAATCACATACTGCCCCATAGCACACAAGTTTCTTGTATTTTTCAGTGTTGTACTTGCACACAGTTTACAATATCTTATTATTTTTGCCTCCGCTGAGTAACGCAGACTTGGGATTATTAAGAACTTTGACATACATTGCAGCACAGCATGTGAATCCAAAATTGAAAACATCAGACTGTGAATATATTATTACAGGACTGAAAATTCTCCAATAGTGGGAATAAAGCGATGGCCGGAGGACCACTACAATGCAGGGAGACTACGGTACACAGATGAGGTGCAAGCAACAAAGAGTTAATTTATTTACAGTGTTAGGAAAGTGTAAATAGGGGTATGCAATGACATAAAACAATTTACAAAAGTGATATTCTCTAGCTGGGCTGTACAAATGGCACAGAGCACCAACTATTACAGATCAGTGTATTTTCCAAAAGGCAAAACAATACAATAAAGTACAGTATTCTGCTACTCTAACTATAACCTATCTGACCGCTGCTGCTCCGGCCGCACGGCTACCGTTCTCTGTCTATTGCAGCCTATCCTAAGCCCTAAACATGTGCACACACGGGGTTAACACTCGCAGTAGTTGGTATCTCAGTCCTTTCCCGGGGGCCTTCTTCCTGGAAGCTCTCTGCAATGTGATCTTTTCCTTGTGTGCAAGTTCAATGATGCTCCTAGAAACGGTGGATTCCTCCTCTGGGTTCCTTTCTTGTCTTTTAATCCTCAGAATAGTTTACAAAGTCACAGTTGCAGACTAAACGTATTTTTCCTCACAGCTCAGGCAGGCACACCTGCTTCCTGCAGAAATCTCAGGTCTCTCTTCCACACAGAAAATCAGCCCCTCCCCTCTGTAGTATGGCAGATGAAACAAAACATCCTTTACAGCAGGGAAGCGCAGAATGTCCCACTGCTCTAACCAAGGGAGTGCTGTCTCTTAAAGGGGCAGCTTGTCTCTACTATCCATAGCAATGCCACCCCCTTACGGGAACATTAACAGGGCAAGAACCAAAAAAACAGGGGTCGAGCCAAGGCTTTTTTCTTTCTATCTATTGAGCTAAATATGCACACTTCCTAATGGTGGAGTCAAGAGAAACGGCTGACAGATTATTGGGTGCAGAGACTGAGATATTGTTGATTATTATAGGTTATTTATGCTACTTTTATCCAACCCTTGATTGGTAGCCTTTCAGGTATGAGTTCACAACTTAGGACCACCCATTGGACTCCTAAGACCAAGATAAGAAAAAATGTTCATTTATACTGAATGTTTTTCTATAAAAATACACGTCCTGCTCTATAACCTGATGAATGCAAATCCAGATTCCCTTTAAGGCTTATGTCCATTTTGAAGCACAATTTTACACTTTAATACATAATCTTAATCTACATACACTATATGGAGAAAAGTCCCATTTTTCTCGGTGTATAGCCTCCAGCCCCATCACCCCAAGTGTATAACCTCCAGCCCATAGTCCCAGGTTTATTACATCCATCCCCATCACCCAAAATGTATAACCTCCAGCCCCTCGTCCCAGGTTTATAACATCCAGCCCCAATGGCCCAAGTGTATAACCTCCAACCTGTTTGACCTGGTCTGTTTACTCTTTCAGTTTCTCTGCTTGGCTTCCCTAGTTGTTTTGCTCCTCCGGTACTGACCTTCTGGCTCATCTGTCTTGACTCTGCTATCTTGCGTCTCTTTTATACCTCATTGCTAGGCTCGGTTTTCTGACCTATGTCTTTCACCTGACTATTCTTCCGTCTCATCCCCCAGTACCTCTTTGACCTCCCGGTTTTGACCTCGGAACGTTTGGACTCCCCTTTGGCGCCTCTTGTCTCCTCCGCACTCTGGCACCTATCACCTATCTCCATACTCCGGCACCTATCTCCCACCTCGGTTAGTTCACGGTCGCTCTGCACTCTGATCCCTTGCAGTGGCGTGTAGGATGGCTTTTTCAATTTTTATTATCAAAATTATGTTAACTAAGCACCCTATATTATTTTCATGCACTATTGCTATTTAGCTATATACTGCAGAGTAGAGATGAGCGACTTTGCCTTTTTTAGGGTCGAGTCGGGTTTCAAGAAACCCGACTTTCTCAAAAGTCGAGTCGAACAAAATCGGCCGACTATAGGGAAAAGTCGTGAAAAGTCATGAAACACGAAACCCAATGCAAGTCAATGGGGAGAAAAGTCGGCAGTGAGTGGAGGACTGTAAACATACCTGGCATAAATTCTAACCCTAGAGGCGGCAAAATCTCTCTCTTCTCTCTCTCTCTTCTCCCTCTCCCTCTCTCTCTCTCTCTCTCTCTCTCTCTCCCTCTCCCACTCCCACTCCCGCTACGCTTCTCTCATTGGCTGAAAAAAGTCACGTGGAAGCATTCGGCGAAACCCGACTTTGGCGCTCTGGTCGCCGACCGCATGGCCAACTTCACACTGTGGTCGGGTTTTGTTTCATGAAACCCGACTTTGGCGAAAGTCAGCGACTTTTGAATCTGACCGACCTGTTTCGCTCAACTCTACTGCAGAGTATTGCTTTTTATGTTTTTTTTCTTGGGTTTTGTCTGCTTAGTGACCAGTCTGAACATACACTTACATGCAGAATGCACACCAACTTATATCCCAGTTCATCTCTTCAGGTGTTTTCTATACCTGCACAGTCCAGACCTCCTCTGGTATTAACATTAGCACAAACACTGCATCCCCACTGAGAGCTTCATGGCCAACCAGCAGCATGCAGCCTTACCTCACCAAGCACAATGCTAAGAGTTTGATGGAGTGGTGTAAAGGCACCTCGACTGAACTCTGGAGCAGTGAAACATATTCTGTAGAGGGACAGATCACTCTTCTCTATCTGGCATCTGATGGGCCAGTCTGAGCTTGTTGAATGCCAGAAGAACGTTACTTGCCTGACTGCATTGTGGCTGCTGTAACATTTGGTGGAGGAGTAATAATGCTATGGGTATAACGCTGGTGTGTGACTGCAATGCAGATGGATGTGGACCCACTGAGCCATGGGCCAGGCTTCCCTTGGATAGGCCTAGCTAAGTTACTTTCTGATATTCACTAGTGCTTCTGATAGTGAAGATAGGCTTGCCTGCAGGTAGTCACCAGGTACTAATCCACGGCAGTACCCGGGTCTGCAGCAGCTGACTGGAGGGATAGAGGCATGTGTACAAGGTACAGGGGATGAACGCAAAGACAAGGTAAGACAATCCGGAGTGAGGACAGGCAGCCCGGTCTCAGTATACGCAGGCGAGGTAAGGATACATGGTAAATGAGCCAAGTCAATGGCAAGTGAGTCAGAACAAACATGCTCCCACAGGTTTCAAAGACAAACAGCTGGGAATCAACTATCGGGCAAGGAGTGGTAGGAGGAGCTGTCCATTGATCCCGCTGTTTCCTAGGGATTGTCTGGGAAAGCAAACCCTGCAAGACACAGCAGGGTTAAATTGCTGCAGGATCTAGCCACGCCTCCGTATAGCCAGGTGGAGATTCTCTGGGAGCAGAGCTGGTAGTGAGCACAAGGCAGCTCAGGGAGATGGTTTGTCACTGGGGAAGCAGAGTGGTGAACGCAGCAAGTAGGGAGGTGCTGAGAAGGAGTGTGAGATGTCCATGTTACAATAGACTTGCTATAATTGGTCGGCCTCAGTTTCTTGGTTATATTGAAGGGAAATCTTAATAATTAGCACAACACATTGTGGAGAATTGTAGCTTCCAGCTTCATGGGAACAGTTTGGGGAAAACCCTTTTCTGTTCCCCATGACTGTGCCCAGTGCACAAGGGTCATTGAACATAATTGGCTGCACAAATTTTGGACCTGAGCCCCATCCAACACCTTTGGAATAAACTAGAAGGCTGCCTCTCCTCATAACATCAGGGTCGGATCTCATAAATGATCCTCTGGATAAATGGACACAAATTTCAACCTTGTAAAAATTATTCCTAGAAGAGTGGGAGCTGTTATAGGGGCAGAGGGAATGACTTCATATTAATGTTATCGAATGTAGGATGTAACACAGGGACAAGCATGCACTTGTTCTTCCAGGTATCACTATACAAACACCAAATAACTAATAATATATAATAATAATAATCCATTGCGTGATCGTGCAGTATTTGGATCCCAGGTTCACAGCTTCGCTCAACAGAATGTTATCGTGCTGCAGATTATGCAAGAGGCTTCACCACCATTGATCAGATGCAATTGTGGGCAGCGACCAGGCACAGCAGGAAGTCAGTGTAGTGCAACTTCAGCCAATAGCTACAGAGCAGGAAGTGATGTCAGACAAAGGGGGTGTGTCACTTTGGAGACCTCTACAAATTTCCTGTCCGGCCCAGTCCTGTTTTTTACAGAGAGAAAAACTAAACCAGCCTGGACTGTTACATGACACTGGTAACTACAAATTATAAAAGAAAAACTCCTGGATTTTCATTTAAAATGACAAAATAAAATGATTGCAATAGCCCAAAATCGCTTCCTCATAATTATCCATCGTACATAAAATGTCATTATTGTTTGTCTTTAATATCATAATGATTTTGTGCATAAGTGGAAAAACTGGTTGTAATTTTCCATAGTACATAATAATGGAGGTGAGAATGATGCAGTCCTCGTTCCTTGCTCCGTTTCACGGGAAGTAGTCTGAGCTCCCATTGTGCGCAGATTTTTCCTTTGCTACTTCTCCAGTCCAGGTGGTAATGGGAAATGGTTTCTTACGTTCCTACTGCTGTCCACACACTGTTTCAATTAAGTAAATAATTGCTGCAGTTTTTTTTTTTGCTTTCGTCCATGGCCAATTCCTGATCCGCAATAATAATGTCTCCACATAAAGCCGGGATTTATAATCACTGTGATCTTTCATCACAAAGGGATTTATATTTATTTAAGGCAGATTTCATGAAATCATGCATCAATGACAGATACATTTACTTCTGTAGAGTTTTACATACATTCAACATCGCAATTAAAGCGGTATGGCTGGTGCTGCCGTCATTTCTGATGTATGCACGTCCCGATGCCACCACAGCTTACTAGGGTTGCCAATAGGTTAGTACACCTGACACTTCCAGATGCCACCACTGCCACTAGAATTGCTATTAGATTTGATGTATGCTGCCACCTCCTACTGCCACCACCTATTAGAGTTGCCATTAGGTCTGATATATACCTGCCGCCACCACCAAGTACCAGAGTTACCATTTGGTCTGATATATACCTGCCGCCACCACCACGTACCAGAGTTGCCATTAGGTCTGATATATACCTGCCGCCACCACCACGTACCAGAGTTGCCATTAGGTCTGATATATACCTGCCGCCACCACCAAGTACCAGAGTTACCATTAGGTCTGATATATACCTGCCGCCACCACCACGTACTAGAGTTGCCATTAGGTCTGATATATACCTGCCACCACCACATACTCCAGTTGCCATTTGGTGTAATGTATACCTGCACCTCCTACTGCCACCACTGTCTACAAGAATTGCTATTAGGTCTGATGCATACCTTCCACCTCGTACTGTCACCACCACCTACTAAAGTTTCCATTAGATCTGATGTATACCTGCCACCTCCTAATGCCCCCACCATCTAATAGAGTTGCCATTTTCTCTAATGTATACCTGCCACCACCACCTACTAAAATAACCATTACAGTAGATCTGATGTATACCTGCACCTCCTACTGCCATCACAACCTACTAGAGTTACCATTTGCTCTAACATATACCTGCCACCACCACCTACTAGAGTTACCATTAGGTCTAGTGTATATGTAAACAGGTAGGGGAATGCAGTAACACAGGGATTGCAGAACAAGGCTGTATAACAAGGTTGTTTAATTGACTAACAAAGAAAAGGGTGGCAATGGTCTCCTCGCAGGGAGCTAATAAAATTAACCAATGGATAGTAACAAAGGGAGTAAACAAAGGGTTAATGCGACAGTCTGATATGTAAATGGCACTTATTGTGGTCTTCTTAGGTCCTCATTCAAATACAGTCTGATGCAAGTTGTAGTAGCGGCAACAGCCGGCGTGGCGTCCTTAGGTGGATCCAGCGAATCACAGTCCAGCTTCTGGCAGCAACGGGCGGTCACCGATTTTACCCATTGAGCCCATAGTCCATAAATCTGTGCAGCCAAGGTAGGGAGCGCTGCAGGAGTCTCTGTCCAAGACGTGTGCTGCTGCTGCTCGTCTATCGATAAAGGGGAATGTACCTTAGGACCCTGCACCTGGCACACACTCCTCCGCACGAGCACAGCCCTCTGCCTAGCAGGGTATGCGGCGCTCTGCACACTCGCTGTCTGTCTGGAGTGCCCGCTTAATCTATGCTGCATCTCGTCTCTGTGCTGTCTGTCACCTTGCGGACCGCACCACACACCTGCTTCTCCTCGCGCTGCCGGCGGGAACCTAACTCCTGCTTCGCGCGCTTACAGCTCTGTTTCCGGCTTAAACATGCCCCCACTTTCTGGGCCATGGGACCTGTCTGGTCCCCTATTCCTTCCCCCCAGGCAACATGGGACGCAGCCTCGACAGTTCTGGACCCGGCTCAATACAAGTACCCGCAGCCTGATATTCCTCCTAACATATACCTGCCATCTCCTACTGCCACATGTTGGAATGGAGTTGTTGAACCAAACAATTTCCAACACCCCCACTCAACAACTACTTATCCTGTTAGTCCCAATGCAGTTCTGAAGTCCACAAACTTGGTTCTTGATAATGGCTTTGTCATACCATCAGCTGTCATCTTGTCAGATTCGCAAGAAACAAACTCGAGTACACCACGTTCCACTAAGTCACGTAAGTGGTGATGTTTTACATCAATGTGCTTAGTCCTTGCACTAATCTTCTCACTGCTGGAAAGCTTAATGCATCCTTGGTTGTCCTCATAGAAACTTGTTGGTTGAGTTAATGGCTTGCCGAAATCTTCCAAAAATTGTTTCAACTAAATTACTTCTTGACTAGCATAAGCAACAGACATATATTCTGCTTCTGTACCCTAGAAGATATTGCGAGTGACACTTGTTTTCTGCTGGACCAAGAAATTAAATTTTCTCCTAACTTGAACAAGTAACCACTTGTTTTTCCGATCACTGGAATCTCCAGCCCAATCTGCATCCATATAACCTCTGAGAGTGAGATCTCCTGATGCAGATATCTTAAGATTTAGTCTTTGAGTTTCTTTAAGATATTGAAGAATTCTATTAATTGCATTCCAGTCTCTTTGGCGTGGCTTGCTTACACGTCGGCAGAGAATCCTAACTGTGGCTGTGACATCCGGATGAGTTGTAGTTGCTATGTACAGAAGCACCCCCACTGCTTGACTGTAAATTTCATTGGGTAGCAGATCTTCTTCTCCTTCCAACTTTAAATAGGATTGATCCATTGCTGTTGACGCACCTTTGCCTTCTGACTTTCCAAACTGGTTTAGTATTTAGAACTTTGGTTGAGAAGAAAACTCCCATTTTCCTCTCTCTGGATTTGGATTCCCAAATAACATGTCACATTTCCAAGGTACTTAGTCTCAAAGTGCTGGTTGAGAATTTCACCTAGCTTTGCAATTTCTTTTTCATCTTGATGAGACATGATCACATCGTCTACATATAGGAGAACATACATCCTCTCCTTCGCTACATTTTTCATATGCAAACATGGATCAGCTTGAGATCTTTTAAATCCTTCATCCTTCAAAACTTTGTTCATTTTCAGGTTCCAAGCTCTTGCCGACTGCTTAAGTTCGAAGAGAGATTTTTGCATTTTTCAAACAAGGTGCTCTTCACACTTTTTAATATATCCCTCGGGTTGGCTGATGTACAACTCTTCTTCAATGTCACCATGGAAGAAGGCTGTTTTGATGAGTGTCCTGAATAATCCGCTGCCAACACCACCACAACCTACTAGAGTTGCCATTTGATCTAATGTATACCTGCTACCTCATACTGCCACCATTGTCTACAAGAGTTGCTATTAGGTCTGATGCATACCTTCCATCTCCTACTGTCACCCCCACCTACTAAAGTTGCCATTAGATCTGATGTACAGTATACCTGCAACCTCCTAACGCACCCAGCACCTACTAGAGCTGTCATTAGATCTGAAGTATATCTGCCACGTCCAGCTGCCACTAGATTTGCCATTAGGTCTGCCACTCTCTGTTGCCACCACTGCCCACTATAGTTGCCATCAGATTTGATGTATACCTGCTACCTCTCAGTGCCACCACCTATTATTGTTGAGCAAATTTCCCAAAATTTGATTAATGGAAATACACTCAAACAGGGAGAAGGGTGAAGAGTTTTCATTTCCATTCAATAATTTCATTGTAATTCAAATCTGCCAGGATGGGATTTAAAAATTAACAAACTCTAATACTCACCCCACATGCAATGGGTCCCTCATCGAATTTCTTCTCTCCCCAGTCTTACGGTGAGCGCTGACGCTGACTAAGCTCCACGCACTTCCAAGGCAGGGATTCAGCGCTTGTCCTTGACATCAATTTCATTCATTATGCCCCATGTGATGTTGTCTGAAGAACCGGAGGCCTGTCAGGAGTATCAGTGGCAGGACAGGTATGGAGGATGCTAAGAAAAGGTGAGCAGAAGAATTATTTTGTTTTTTTAACCACTTCCCGGGCCTCAAAATCCAGGGAAATGGTGGCTGATTTTGATAAATCTAAACTTTTATGGGAAATTTGTAGCAAAATTGATTATTTAGAATTGATCTGCTCGTATCCACAGCCCAGTCCTGACGTTGGAGCCTGTGGCACTGCAAACTTTGAGCATCTTCTACTTCTGATAATACTGGTAGAAAACTTTGGGACTATTAGGATGCTGGTAAAATGTTACAAGCATAAGATTTATGTTCCCAATTAATGACCTGCAGTAATATACATTACCAAATTCATTGAGCAAAGAATGGAGGTATTGCACCATTCATATTGACGCAGCTCGACAGACATACGCACTATGTGACCCATGAAGCCATCACATTTATCACACTTTCCAGTCTATATGATGTGACTTATGTTGCCATTCATAAACTACTTTTCCCACTCTCCATCAGGAAAATGAATAAACATATACAGCGAAAATATTTACTCGTATGGCAACATCGCTGTGTAATTAGTACAAAACACCCCAAGATTACACAAGATGGAGAAAAAAGGCAAAAACCAAGGTGTGTAAAACTAATTTTTGTTGTCTATACAGCTGAAACCAGAAGTTTCCATACACTATATATAAAGACACATGTGCATGTTTTTCTCAATATCTGACATGAAATCAGAATAAACCTTTCCCATATAAGGTCAATTACGATTACCATAATTATTAATATTTGCCAAATATCAGAATAATAAGAGAGAGAGAATGTTTTACGGCATTTTTATTTCTTACTGCAAAGTCAAAAGTTTACATACACTAAGATTACCATGCCTTTAAACAATACTGGACTGCCCATATGATGATGTCATGTGTTGGAAGCTTCTGATAGGTTTTTTGGCAACATCTGAGTTAATTAGAGACACAACTGTGGAAGTATTTGATGCACACCTGAAACACACTGCTTCTTTTTGTAGCATCATGGGAAAGTCTAAAGAAATCAGCCAAGAAATCAGGAAAAGAATTGTGGACTTGCACAAGTCTGGCTCATCCTTGGGTACAATTTCAAGATACCTGAAGGTGGCTCGTTCATCTGTACAAACAATTATACGCAAGTACAAACGAGATGGAAATGTCCAGCCATCATACCGCTCAGGAAGAAGATGGGTTCTGTGTCTCAGAGATTAACGTGCTTTGATCTGATATGTGCATATCGACCCAAGGACAGAAGCAAAACACTTTGTGAAGGTGATGGTGGAAGCTGGTAGGACTGTGTCAATATCCACAGTGAAACAAGTACTGTATGAACATGGGCTGAAAGACCACTCTGCCAGGAAGAAGCCATTACTCCAAAAGAAATAAAAAAAAGTCAGATTAATGTTTCCAAATGCACACAGGAACAAAGACTTTAATATTTGGAGACATGTCCCCTGGTCTAATGAAACTAAAATTGAACTTTTTGGGCATAATGACCATCGTTACATTTGGAGGAAAAAGAGAGAAGCTTGGAAGCCTAAGAACACCATCCCAACTATGAAACACATGGGGTGCAGCATCATGTTGTGCTGCAGGAGGGACTGGTGCATGTCACAAAATAGATGGCATCATGAGAAAAGAAGATTATGTGGCAATACTGAAGCAACATCTCAAGACATCAGCCAGGAAGTTAAAGCTTGATCGGAAATGGGTCTTCCAAATGCACAATGACCCGAAGCATACCTTCTGGTATCTTGCAATTGTACCTGTGGAGGAACAGGACCCGTTGCTCCCACATCACCAATGTGACGTAACTATACAGGCACAGCTCTCCGGCACCCCCTTTGTCTCTCAGGTCAGTAAGGGAACTGTACCTAGAGAAAATGGCCACCGGGGAGGATGTCCAGTTACCCGCTGGGTATTCTAAGATTTGTAATCAGAGTAAAAGCATCAGCCCAAGATTAATTTTACGGTTTAATTGCCTTAAGGGCGCACTAGATAATTTCAGAAATATACAGTAAGCTATACAATGGAATTACAGTGGATTTGCAGTCAGAGTAAAATATAACAATAAGGGTACAAGACTTAGAGATATTAAGCTGGAGGTCAATTTACCAGATTGTAGGTTGCATGTGGGTGCCGGGAGCTCTGCAGTCCACAGGTACAAGAATCTTAGTTGCCGAACAGACCCCAAAGCGTGGGCCGCTGCTCCCTTTGGCAGATCTGTCCCCAGTTCCTTCTTAGATCATCATCGTCTGGTTCTTCTGAGAGAGAGAGTGAGTGTCTCTGCCATGTGCTGCTGTTCTTAAGCATGCTGGGTCCCTCCCCCTGTGTCAGAGGGTGGGCTAATAATCTCCACCCTTTAGCTCCCTGCAGAACTTATTCCCAATATCTAAGAAAGGGGGTAACTTTCAACAGCATGATCGGATCAGGACATGAGAGGTACCAGTGGATGCGGTTTGTTTTGCCTGTGGTGTGGAGAGCAAACATGGCCCCATTGGGTCGCTGTGGAGGGCCAATCTCTATATCTCAGGTCCCAGAGCCCTCACCGACTCAGGAGTCGCACTGCCAGATGCGCGATTTCCTCAGGGTCACTCGGATATTTTTCATGAGTCCATAACTTGAAAGATGTGCTCATAATCCATGATCCTAGAATGGAGTCGGGGCGGCTGGGAGAGACAATGGATGTGTATTTCTGTGTCTAGCTGACAGGTATATTCTAATTGAAGCCCCCAGGCCCCTTCCTGCTCCATGCTGGCGTGGCTCCTACTCAAGCTTTGAAGTTCTGTTTTGGGCCTTATCTCATTATCATACTAAAAGTCCTTGCTATTCAACATTGGAGCACTAAATCCTGCTTTGTTCATCACAGTACCAGGATGAGCCAAGCTTGTGCAAGTCCACAATTATCTTCCTGATATCTTGGCTGATTTTTTAGACTTTCCCATTATGCTACACAAAGAAGCAGTGTGTCTCAGGTGTGCATTACAATACTTCCACAGGTGTGTCTCTAATTAGCTCAGATGTTGCCAAAAACCCTATCAGAAGCTTCCAAACACATGACGTCATCATATGGGATGTCCAGAATTGTTTAAAGGAATAGTAATCTTATTGTATGTGAACTTTTCAGTTTGCAGTAAGTAATAAAAATGCCTTAAAACTTTCTCTCTCTCATTATTCTGGGAATGGGCAAATATTAATAATTATGGTAATTAGTGATGAGCGACTTTGCCTTTTTTCGGGTCGAGTCGGGTTTCATGAAACCCGACTTTCGCAAAAGTTGGGTCGAACGCAATCGGACGATTATCGTGAAAAGTCGAAGGCAGACTGAAACACGAAACCCAATGAAAGTCAATGGGGAAGAAAAGTCCGCAGTGAGCGGAGGACAGGAAACACACCTACAGTGGCCATTTTAATGCCCAAAACATCAATTCTTATTACTTAAGCTTGTCAACCTTAATTTACTTTATAATAATAGTTAGGCATTGAAAAGTGGGGGCTTATTTGGCTAAAGTTGTGGGGGGGGTAGGGCTGGCTCCAGATTTTCGTGGGCCCAGGCCCAAAGAGTGTCACTGGGCTCCTTTAACGCATGCCACAATTCATGATCCTCTGATACGGCAGAGAAATAGCGGCATAGTACAATGAAAAATCCTTCACTTCTTACATCACATGACTGATATCCATATTAAATTCTCCAATAGCTCCAAAAACGGACAGTATATTACTCCATACAGTATTATGGCCACTGCATAGTGCGCTATACAGAGTAATGAGGCCCATATATTTCTCCATACAGAATCATTGGTCCCATATAATGTTCGATACAGTATATGATGAGCTCCACATAATGCTACAGTATATGTTGGTCCCCATGGATGAAGCACCACTGTCTTATGGGCCCAAATAATGCTCCATATATAATGGGCCCCATTTCTAATGCTCCAGTGTATAATGGGCCCTGTAAATGCTGTTCCAGTGTCTGATGTCCACCTTTGGAATGCTCCAGTGTATGGTGGGCCCCATATATCATTCTCCAGAGTATAGTGCTCCCCAAAAATTGCTCCCAACCTTTAAAACAATTAAATAAGTTTCCTTGCTAGGGAATCCCTGTACTAGTCTGGACTCCTCGTCGTCCCCATCTTCCATCTCACTGCACTTGGACTGTTTAGGCAGAGGGCGTACAGACGTGATGTCATCGCACTCTCTGACCAGAATGTCACTGTCAGGAAACGCGGAAGATGTCACGGCGGTGGAGCAGGGAGAGGTAAGTATTTCAACTTTGCAAGTGCTGTGATCCTGAGCAAGCAGGGGGGCCCACTCGTTGGCGACGGCACTGGCACAGGGCCCCTCATAGTACGACGGTGTGTCTGACGGCGCCCTCCCACCGGCAGAGACACTTTTGCGTACTATGAGGGGCCCTGTGCCAGTGCCGTCACCCATGAGTATGCCCCCCCACCTGCTCAAGGAACCTGCACTTTCATCTGCACCTTCCTCTTTGTCACCGTGTAAGGTGGTATAGTATGCAGGAAGGGGAACCTGAGTTTCATCAGGGTCGGATTCTGGCTGTGTAGAGTGCAAGGGGAATGTAGTGGTCTGGGTCAATGTACCATCAGAATCATCTAGCAGTGGCTGGGCATCAGTGCACTTGTGGCGCCCCCAGGAGTACGGTCGCCACAGTGGCATTACCTTCCTCCTAGGGAGTGTGATGTCATGCTTGGGAGCAACGAAGGATCTCTCTAGCCGTTAAACCAACACACAACACAGTTCCCACTCCAGGCCAGCAGGGAGACCTCTGAACCTGACTGCTGAGGAGCTGCTCTCTGTGGTCAGGAGGAGGGAAGTGAGGGCAGTCTGTGAAGGGAAGGGGAAGTGTGTGGATGTGATAAGGGGAGCTGTAGGATGAGCAGAGTTAAGGCTCACTCCTAGCTGGAGCGCATGGTCGGGATTCCGTCTCCGAGTTTGTAGGGACACTGACGGTCCTGCAGCAGAAACCGGAGGAAGTAGCAGCTGTAAATGCTCTGTTCCAAACTAAGGCTCGGAGGCCCCAGCAGCGACTTGAGTGAGCCAGAAGGAAAAGGCTACGGCTGCCTGCCAAACGAGAAAGTTTCAAAAGAGAGTCAACAGGGGGAACTTCAGTAAACTCAGTACTGCGAGTACCTCAGATAAGCGCTAGAACGGAGGCCACACTACCTATCTGCAGAGAGAGAATTCCTAATTTGCTTCCAGGCTGACCAACTCCTTCTCCATCTGTACTCTGGGTCCTGGATGGCACTTACCAAGTACAGGTAAAGGAACTGCACGACTGTATCTGTCATCTTTCTCCTGCACCTGGCGCACGGCTCTGCTACATCCTGCACTGCACACCATCTACCAACTCTTTCATCTGCCCTGCGACTACGGCCCTACCTGTGCAGGGCTTCTACATCTTAGCAGCACCACAACATCTGTCCCAGAGAAGTGACACTGCAGCGCTGGTCAATCTGATCAGAAACCACAGGTGGCGTCACGTATCATTCACCTATAAACGTTATTCACCCCTTTGCATGGACGCCCAGGGCCACGGACCGGGTCACCAGCACCATGACACATCCCTCTGAGACACCGGCCCGGTACTGATTAACCCCACTGCCCTGGCTGGCCACCCACACTCCATGTCAGATTCATCTTGGACTGGGGAATTCATGACTTGACTTGATAACCCAGGCATAGTATGATAGAAAGAGCTACATGGACTAATGTGAAGTGTGGCCTGCTGCATCATTCACTTTTGTTGGGGGTGAAGGACACAAGGAAAGGGGTTCTTCCTGACCAGGAGCCAGCACTTGACGACTCAGTGCTTGCATTTTTTGAAACTTCAGAAGAGGAGGGCATATTAGCTGGAATCTGTTTCGGCAATGTAAGCCAAAACCAGTTCCTGATGCTCCGGCTTTAAAAGCGGTTAACCTACTCCCAGAAAAGGTAGCCTTCCAGGCATTCTGGAGCCAGACCATGATGCAGGCTCAACACCTCCTGCCTTAGCTGCTATTGTGCTTTTTTCCACTACCAGCAGATGCACCAACACCATCAGTACCAGCTGGCCCCCCCACGCCCACGTCCGCGGCCTCTTCCACCATACTTCCAAATTTTGGAGAAAATGTACCCAAAATAACATCAGATATATGGTACTGTATCAGAAGCGTACAGCTCTATACAGTCAAAGGATAATTGTCAATCTCCCTATATATTTCATGAGTCACTCAGAGACGCTCACAGTCTCAGTATGGATTAGACAAGAATATAAAAAGTAGAAAAATGGTACAGTATCATCAGATAGCAGGTATATATAGTATAGTTTAAACATTCTAAATCTCTGTATATATTTCAGGAGGCAGACACAGATGCTCTCAGGCTCAGTATGGATTACAACACAATATAAAAAGCCGTACAGCTGTATACAGGGTCATTGTCAATCTCAGTATTTATTTCCACAGTCAGAAACAGACTCTCACTTGGTCAGTTTGGATTAGACCAGAATATAAAAAGCAGTAAATGGGTAATGTATTACAAGCGCAGAGCTGTATACAGTGGGGAAAAAAAGTATTTATTCAGTCAGCAATAGTGTTAGTTCCACCACTTAAGAAGATGAGAGGCGTCTGTAATTTACATCATAGGTAGACCTCAACTATGGGAGACAAACTGAGAAAAAAAAATCCAGAAAATCACATTGTCTGTTTTTTTTTTCATTTTATTTGCATATTATGGTGGAAAATAAGTATTTGGTCAGAAACAAAATTTCATCTCAATACTTTGTGATATATCCTTTGTTGGCAATGACAGAGGTCAAACGTTTTCTGTAAGTCTTCATAAGGTTGCCACACACTGTTCTTGGTATGTTGGCCCATTCCTCCATGCAGATCTCCTCTAGAGCAGTGATGTTTTTGGCTTTTCGCTTGGCAACACGGACTTTCAACTCCCTCCAAAGGTTTTCTATAGGGTTGAGATCTGGAGACTGGCTAGGCCACTCCAGGACCTTGAAATGCTTCTTACGAAGCCACTCCTTCGTTGCCCTGGTGGTGTGCTTTGGATCATTGTCATGTTGAAAGACCCAGCCACATTTCATCTTCAATGCCCTTGCTGATGGAAGGAGGTTTGCACTCAAAATCTCACGATACATGGCCTCATTCATTCTTTCATGTACCCGGATCAGTCGTCCTGGCCCCTTTGCAGAGAAACAGCCCCAAAGCATGATGTTTCCACCACCATGCTTTACAGTAGGTATGGTGTTTGATGGATGCAACTCAGTATTCTTTTTCCTCCAAACACGACAAGTTGTGTTTCTACCAAACAGTTCCAGTTTGGTTTCATCAAACCATAGGACATTCTCCCCAAACTCCTCTGGATCATCCAAATGCTCTCTAGCAAACTTCAGATGGGCCCGGACATGTACAGGCTTAAGCAGTGGGACACTGCAGGATCTGAGTCCATGGTGGTGTAGTGTGTTACTTATGGTAGGCCTTGTTACATTGGTCCCAGCTCTCTGCAGTTCATTCACTAGGTCCCCCCGCGTGGTTCTGGGATTTTTGCTCACCGTTCTTGTGATCATTCTGACCCCACGGGGTGGGATTTTGCGTGGAGCACCAGATCGAGGGAGATTATCAGTGGTCTTGTATGTCTTCCATTTTCTAATTATTGCTCCCACAGTTGATTTCTTTACTCCAAGCTGGTTGGCTATTGCAGATTCAGTCTTCCCAGCCTGGTGCAGGGCTACAATTTTGTTTCTGGTGTCCTTTGACAGCTCTTTGGTCTTCACCATAGTGGAGTTTGGAGTCAGACTGTTTGAGGGTGTGCACAGGTATCTTTTTATACTGATAACAAGTTTGAACAGGTGCCATTACTACAGGTAATGAGTGGAGGAAAGAGGAGACTCTTAAAGAAGAAGTTACAGATCTGTGAGAGCCAGAAATCTTGATTGCTTGTTTCTGACCAAATACTTATTTTCCACCATAATATGCAAATAAAATGAAAAAAAAAACAGACAATGTGATTTTCTGGATTTTTTTTTCTCAGTTTGTCTCCCATAGTTGAGGTCTACCTATGATGTAAATTACAGACGCCTCTCATCTTTTTAAGTGGTGGAACTTGCACTATTGCTGACTGACTAAATACTTTTTTTCCCCACTGTAATTTTTAAATCTACATATAAATTGCAGGAGTAACCCACAGACTCTCACATGCTCAGGATGGATCACACCACAATATAAAAAGAAGATCCGCAAGATCTTGTGGGCCAATGTTCCAGGTGTCAATGATACACTTAGAGTGGTGGGTGGAGGAGGACTTCCTGGCAGAAAGGGTACAGTATCACCAGATACCAGGTATATATAGCATAGTTTAAACATTAAAAATGTACGTCTATATATCTGGAGTAGTGTTGAACCACCCCACTAGTGTTCGAGTTCGGTTCGGTTCGTCGAACAGGAGGCAAGTTCGTTGAATGTTCATCGAACGTTCGACGAACACCGTCTAACCCCATTGAAAACAATGGCAGGCAAACACAAACACATAAAAACACATAGAAAACAATTACAAAACAACTTAAAAGATGTCCCAAAGCAGACAAAATTCTCAGAAGACACAAATAACATATGGAAAAGGGCAACTACGTATAGAAAAGAGGTGGAGGAGTAAAAGGAGGAGGAAGAGACACAGATATAGGCATGTCATGTCCTTATAAAGTCAAGAAAGGCTGGAATAAAAATCTAAAATAAAAAAAAATCTAAAATTTTAAAATCGAAGACGATCATATACCGTCGGACTTCCCACCATAAATTATGCCAACTGCCGATCGGGCACCGTTATTTCCCATGACCATCCGAACAGCGTCCATGAAGGCAAAGTGATTGGTTTACGGGGGCAGTATGGTTGCAAAGCTGAACCTTAAAGGAATGTCCAGAAGGGCACCACCAGGAGTGGAGCCTGCGGCTTAATTGGACTCCACAAGGGCAACCTCAACCATGCCAGCCACGGAAAAGATGGACAGATTGCAAGCTCTGTCGATTCTGTGGGTGGTGGTGCATGGCCGTTTTTAGTTGTGCTGGCGATTTTGTCAGCTTAATTCCGTTAACGAACAAGACTCCGGCATGCCCCCGCGGTCCGCGTCCAGCTTACTAGAGGGACACACAAGGCTCTGGCACGCGAGATCGAGCAATAACATGTCTGTCATGCCCTTACATGTCCGGGGCTGCATGCGCGCTACACTGAAAGGACCAGCATGTGTCGCATACAGGTGCAGATAACCCGCTGAACCCCGTTAGTGATGGGGAACTGGGATTCCAATTCTTCCCCGCAAACGAGGATTTCCCAGTAAGTGCAGGTCAACTGGAATTCCGGAATTAGGCCTAACCGGCATTCCAGAAAGAATGTGAAAAAATTAAGTGTCCAAACCACAGGTGCTGTAGCTTGCTTAACAGCTGGGCTCCTCTGCTGAGTAGTACGCAGTTCTTACATAAACAGGCTGTGTCAAATATAGCGTGGCACTACCGCAGGGTGCACAAGTAGGTTACCCAGACCAAAGTGAATAATAAAGTAACTTGGCACTCAACTGAATAATCCTTTGCAGATTTGATTTATTTTATGTATTTTTTGCAGTCCTAGAAAAGACGTTTCGGCCTACAATCGGCCTTCGTCAGTCTGCAGACTGCTATCACGGAATGATAATCCGGTATCCAGATAAGAATTCCTATGGAAATTTTATAATATCATGTGGATCTAAATAGTATCTCCTGTTGTTATGAAAATAGGTGTGCTGAATTAAAAGCCTTGCAAAAAGAATGTATGGCTATACATGGAAAAATGTATAAATCCCCTTAGAGGTGCCGTGGACGCTAGCCTGTTTGGAACTGTCACTGTATAACTCAGGAAGAAATGAGTAGGTCCATATGAAGCTAGTGGAGGTGTGGCGTCGGCGTGCGCGGGCTAGACGCGGTATTCCCCCGCTTGTCTGCTAGCCCACCGCGTCTCACCCGTGCACGCCGACTCCACACCTCCACTAGCTTCATATGGACCTACTCATTTCTTTGAATTCAGCACACCTATTTTCATAACAACAGGAGATACTATTTAGATCCACATGATATTATAAAATTTCCATAGGAATTCTTATCTGGATACAGGATTATCATTCCGTGATAGCAGTCGGCAGACTGACGAAGGCCGATTGTAGGCCGAAACGTCTTTTCTAGAACTGCAAAAAATACATAAAATAAATCAAATCTGCAAAGGATTATTCAGTTGAGTGCCAAGTTACTTTATTACTTACATAAACAAGCGGCATAGCTTGGTTCACGGGTGGGCAACTCTGCTGAGTAGCAGACAGTGCTTACATAAACAGGCGGCATAGCTAGGATCACGGGTGGGCTCCTCTAGTGAGCAGTAGACACAGGCACTAGGCCCAAAGTATTCACAGGGCTAAATGGAGTTAAAAAATCATTCTTGCATAATCAGGCATCACAGTTTGGTTCACGGGTGGGCTCCTCTGCTGAGTAGCAGACACAGCTACTAGGCCCAAAGTATTAACTGGGCTAAATGCAGTCAAAAACTGGTTCTTTCATAAACAGGCGGCATAGCTAGGTTCACGGGTGGGCTCCTCTGCTGAGTAGCAAACAGTGCTACAAGGCCCAAAAGGATTTTCTGGGCAAGATGCTGTAAAAAATTATTAGAAACACACACGGTGTAGCTCCTTGACAGGTGTACTACACCGCTGGCTACCAGACACCGCTACTATGCCATGATACTGTCTATTAACATTGAAAACCATTATTAATGTCAAAATAAAGTTACGCTTTGGTGAACAAACCGTTTTCGAACGGAACCTCGAACCGCCGAATTTTAAGCAAAGTGTTCAAGTTCGACGAACGGCTCGAGCACCACCCAAAACAGCTCGAATTTGAACTTGGCAAACAGGTCGACTCGAACACCGCTCATCTCTAATCAGGAGGCAGACTCAGACGGCCTCAGACCCAGTATGGATTCGACAAGATTGTAGAAAGTTGAGAAAGGATACAGTATCTCCGGATACCAGGTATATGTAGCATAGTTTACACATTAGAAATCTATGTCTATATATCAGGAGGCAGTCTCAGACGGTCTCAGGCCCAGTATGGATTCGACAAGATTGT
This sequence comes from Dendrobates tinctorius, assembly GCF_039654945.1. Classification (NCBI taxonomy): domain Eukaryota; kingdom Metazoa; phylum Chordata; class Amphibia; order Anura; family Dendrobatidae; genus Dendrobates; species Dendrobates tinctorius. Next base: position 25,676,709 of record NW_027361784.1, read on the forward strand.
AGAAAGTTGAGAAAGGGTACAGTATCACTGGATAACAGGTATATATGTACCATAGTTTACACATTAAAAATCTATGTCTATATATCATGAGGCAGACTCAGATGGTCTCAGGCCCAGTATGGATTCGACAAGATTGAAGAAAGTTGAGAAAGGGTACAGTATCACTGGATACCAGGTATATACTGTATAGCATAGTTTAAACATTAAAAATCTCCGTGTATATTTCCGGAGTCCGACAAAGACACTCACAGCCTCAGTATGGATTAGACAAGAATCTAAAAAGTAGAAAAAGGGTAATGTATTCGAAGCGTACACCAGTATACACTGTTGGGGTATATTTCAATCTTCATATATATTTCAGTCTCAGTAAGACAGTACAGACTCTCCGCAAGAGGAAACGAGATGGATACAAGTACAGATGGAAAGTCGATTGATTTGCAGAAATTTTGGAATTACTAATCACGGGAAAAACTCCAGGGAGAATTCTCAGAGGCTATGCTGACCCTCAATTACTTTGTCTGTGGAGACAGCGAAAACAGTTCTTTGTGATGAAAGGTTTGCTGTATCGCAGTACCATGGATCCCATCACCGTTACTCATCTCCATCAAATTGTGATCACAGGGAGAGATGTAGACATTGTCCTCACTACCTATCATGATCTGTCAGGTAACTTTGGAGTGCAAAAGACAGAAGCCACAGGCCGTAGGTGATTCTATTGGATTGGCATGAGAGGACACATTTAAAAATGTGGGCAGGAATGTCACACGTTTGTGAGTAGGAAAACCGTGAAAGCTGATGATAAACTACCACTGCATCTCATTGTGAGTCGACGTCCATAACAAATGGAAGCCATTGATCTTCTGAAGATAGAGCCCAGCAGGACACAGCATAGCTATGTCTTAACCATTATCTATCAGTTCAACAAATTTGTATTGGCAGTCCCAGTGAAGGATTTAACAGCCCAGACTACACAGCGGTGGAGCAGGGAGAGTTAAGTATTGCAAGTGCTGGGGCCCTGAGCAAGCAGGGGGGGCCCACTCATGGGCGGCGGTACTGGCACAGAGCCCCTCATAGTACGCCGGTGTGTCTGACGGCGGGTGTGCACCCCCGCCGTCAGAGACACTTGATTGTACTATGAGGGACCCTGTGCCAGTGCCATCGCCCAAGGGTGCACCCACCTGTCCAGGGCAACGGCACTCACACGGGTGCGTGCGCCAGGTGGTGACCCCGGCCCTGGGTGGGGGGCAGCCCAGTTAGGGAGGTTGAAAAAATGGCATATGTTGATGTTGGACATTCAGCAGCAGCAAATGGAGGAATTGGAGAAGTCCGAGGAAGAGTAGGACAAAAGCGAGCTATTTTTCTGGCAACCTACGTGTCAGCAGGGGAAGATGGGACAAAATCCTTTGAAACCCATGCATGGTTCATTTTAATGAAGGTTAGACCATCAACATTTTGGGTCGACAGATGGGTCCTTTTTTCTGTCAGGATTGATCCAGCAGCACTGAAGACTCTTTCGGATAGCACACTAGCAGCAGGGCAAGCGAGCTCCTGTAAGGCATATTGTGCCAATTCAGGCCAGGTGTCAAGTTTACAGGCCCAATAGTCAAAGGGGAATGACCTGTGAGGGAGAACATCGATATGGGAGAAGTAGTTTATAACCATAGTTGACAACTGCTGTCTCCTGTCACTTTCAATCGATGCAGTATTACCAGTCGTGTGAGCGGTACTTGAAAAATCAATCCACAACATGGTCATGAAACCCCTGTGTCCAACGCCACTTCGGCTGTGTCCACCACGAACACCTCTTCCATGTTGCCCCCTACGGCTCGTGGGAGAACCATCACCGCCGCTGTGTGCTGGGAATGCCTCAAACAAACGGTTTACCAGAGTTGCTTGTTTGTTAGCCAATATTAGCTCTATGTTCTCCTGTGGCATGATGTTTTGGAATTTGCGTGGATTATAGCGTGGATCCAGGATGCTGGCCAACCAGCAATCGTCATCGTTCATCATTTTGACAATGCGGGGGTCCCTTTTTAGGATCTGCAAGGCATAATCACACATGTGGGCCAATGTTCCAGGTGTCAATGATGCACTGTGAGTACTGGGTGGAGGAGCACTTTCTGGCAAATCAACATCCCTCCAGTCACGCACAAACCCTGTACCTGACCTTGCCACGCCAACATTTTCTCTTGCCCCCTGAGAAGCATCCTCCTCCCCTAAATAATCATCCCCATCATCCTCCTCCTCTTCCTCTTCTTCCTCCACCTCGTCCAGGAGAGTTCCCTGAGCAGACAATGGCTGACTGTCATCAAGGCTTCCCTCCTCCTCTTCCTCCTCGGCTGCAGATGCCTGCTCCTTAATGTGCATCAAAGTTTGCATGAGCAGACGCATAAGTGGGATGCTCATGCTTATGATGGCATCGTCTGCACTTACTAGCCGTGTGCATTACTCAAAACACTGAAGGACTTTACAGAGGTCTTTCAGCTTCGACCACTGCACACCAGACAACTCCATGTCTGCCCTCAAACTGCCTGCCCGTGTATCCTCCCACAAATGCATTACAGCCTGCCTCTGCTCGCACAGCCTCTGAACCATGTGCAGGGTGGAGTTCCACCTTGTTGCAACGTCGATAATTAGGTGATGCTTGGGAAGGTGGAGCAATCGCTGCAGCTTCTGCATATGACTGGAGTGTACGGGCGACCGGCGGATGTCCTAGCACAGTCTTCGCACCTTAAGGAGCAGGGCTGTTAACTCCAGATAATTATTGAGGAAGCACTGCACCACCAGGTTCAAGGTGTGAGCCAGGCAAGGTATGTGTCTCAGTTTTGAAAGGGCTATGGCTGCCACAAAATTCCGGCCGCTATCACTACCTACCTTGCCTGCCTCAAGATGTAGATTGCCCAGCCATGACTCAGTTTGTTGCTGCAAGTAGTCGGCCAGTGCCTCCGCGGTGTGTTTGTTGTCGCCCAAACACATTATCTTCAACACAGCCTGCTCACGCTTACCACTAGCTGTTCGATAGTGGGACACCTCGTGTGCTACACTGGCAGCTGCGGATGGAGTGCTCGTGCGACTGCGCTCTGTGGACGAGCTTTCGCTTCTGGAGGAGGAGGAGGGTCGAACGCCTACAGCCAACTGTTTCCTATACCATGGGCTAGGCAGCACTGCCCCACTGCCGCTGTCCCCTGTGGACCCTGCATACACCACATTAACCCAGTGCACAGTGATGGACACGTAACGGCCCTGGCCATGCCTACTGGACCATGTATCTGTTGTGAGGTGCACCTTTCCACTCACTGATTGCTTGAGCGCATGGACAATGCGGTCTTTCACATGCAGGTGGAGGGCTGGGATGGCTTTTCGAGAAAAAAAGTGACGACTGGGTAGGTCATAGCGTGGTACTGCGTAGGCCATGAGCTCGCGGAAAGCTTCGCTTTCAACCAACCAGTAGGGCATCATCTCTAACGAGATTAGTTTGGCAATGTGGGCGTTCAAACAGTGTACGCGTATGAGAGGATGAGTACTTTCTTGTCCTACTCAGAGTCTCTGGTAGGGTGAGCTGGACTTGAGAGCTGCATATGGTGGAACCAGCGGTGGACATGGCAGACTGAGAGAGGGTTGGTGATGGTGTTGGTGGTCTTGCTGATGGCTTAGATTCAGTCTTTCGTAGCAATAACATTGTGATTCCCTGACTGCTTTGGCCTTGCGACGACACCTCAACATTTGCTGCTGGTGGTGTGCTAACCGGTGGGCTTACAGTGGGGGAAGCGATGTAGCGTTGCTGACTACCTTCATTCGGAGCAGGTGCACATGTGGTACGTGAAGTTTGGTAGTCCGTCCACGCTTGCATGGTGGTTAAATGTTTAAGCATGCAACTGGTATTCAAATTTCTCAGATTTTTCCCTTGGCTAAAGGTCTTTGCGCACTTCTTACAGATAACCTTTCCCTGATCATTAGGATTTTGTTAAAAAAAGTGCCACACTGCACTCTTCCTACTATGGAAGACATTTTGAGGCCTTGCACGCTGTGCTAATTTGACCGTCTGGCCAAGCTGTCCTGCAACTCTTTTGGTTTTTGTAAACCGTTTTTGGACTGGTACGGGCCTGCCAGATAACAGCTGTTGCGATGTCGATGCCTGCTGCGGATCCTCCTCCTCCTCTTCTGAGCTATTGGCAGCGGCACCCTCTTCCCCCAATGGATGCCAATCTGGGTCAACAACTGGGTCATCCATCACCTCCTCTTCAATTTCATGTGCACCTTCCTCTGTGTCACCGTGTAAAGTGGTATAGTATGCGGGAAGGGGCACCTGAGTTTCATCAGGGTCAGATTCTGGCTCAGTATACTGCGAGGACAATGTAGTGCTCTGAGTGAATGTGTGGCGCCCCCAGGAGTATGGTCGCCACAGTGGCATTGCCTTCCTCCAGGGAGAGTGATGTCATGCCTGGAAGCAATGAAGGGTCTCTCTGGCAGTTAATCACTGCATGCAACACAGTTCCCACTCCAGGTCTGCAGAGGGAGCTCTGAACCCAGAACTGAGGGGAGGAGCTGTCTCTGGGGGCCAGGAAGGAGTGAGTCAGTTAGTGTGAGGAGGGCGTCGTGTGCGGACGTGGAGGAGAAGAGCTGGGGAGACTGAGGAAAGTGGAGAGTTCAGTCCCAGTGATGATCTGGAGCCTGGTCTCCAAGGGTGTGTGGATACTAAAGGTCCTGCAACAGAGACCAGAGAAGTAGGAAGCTGTAAATGTTCTATTCCCACATAATCCTCGGAGGCACAACAGCGACGGGTGAGCCAAGAGAGATAGAAGGCTACGGCTGCCTGCCATGCGAGTGGAGTGTGGATAACATCAGAAAGGAGGAACTCCAGTGTAACTCAGTACTGGGAATACTTCATTGAGATTGCTAGTAAGGAGACTGCACAACCCATCTGCCAGAGTGATTCCTGATTTGCTTCCAGGCTAACCAGCTCCTGTGCCATCTGTACTCAGGACCCTGGACTGCATTTGCCAAGTAAAGGTAAAGAAACTGCAACCTATTGTGTCCTTGCCTTCTTGCTGCAACCTCCCCAGCACTGCTACATCTCTGTGCCTGACACAGCACCTTCCTTCCCAACACCCATCTACACTGCCCTGGGACAACAGCCCTGCCTGTGGAGGGTTATAACATCTTAGCTGCACCGCACCATCTGTCCCAGCGGATCTATCTGCAGCGTCGGCTTAACATCTTCATCGCCAAACACCACAGGTGGCGTCATGAATCATCTATTCATAAACTTTATTCCATCACTTCACTCCCTTACATGGACACCCAGGGCCACGGACCGGGTCACCGCTACTGTGACACTTCCCTGTGAAATACCGGCCCGGTACCGAGTACCCCACTGCCCTGGCGGGCGATCCAAATGTACCAGCAGAAAAATCTAGCAGTGGCTGTGCATCAGTGCACTCCATGTCAGATTCATCTTGGACTGGGGAATTCACGATTTGACTTGCTAACCCAGGCAAGGGTATGTGAAAAGAGCTCCATGGAGTAATCGATAGTGTGGCCTGCCACATCCTTCACTTTTGGTAGGGGTGAAGGACACAAGGAAAGTTGTTGTTCCTGACCAGGAGTCTCCACTGACAACTCAGTGCTTTTATTTTTTGAAACTTCAGAAGAGGAGGTGATAGAGCTGGAGGCTGTGTCAGCAATGTAAGCCAAAACTTGTTCCTGAAGCTCCGTCTTTAAAAGCGGTTTACCTACTCCCAGAAAAGGGAGCCTTCGAGGCCTTGTGGAGCCAGACAATGACGCAGGCTCAGCACCTACTGCCTTAGGTGCTATTGTGCTTTTGTCACTACCAGCAGATGGACCACCACCACCACCACAGTCAGTACCAGCTGGCAACCCCACGCCCACTTCCACGGCCTCTTCCACCATACTTCCTCATTTTTGGAAAAATGTACCCAAAATACCACCAGCTATATGGTACTGTAAAACAAGGTACAAGGTGTGTATATAGTATTGGGGAGAATTGGAAGCTCCCTAGAGATTTTAGGAGGCTGAACTATTATCTCAGGCCCACTATAGATTACACCTCAATTTAACAGGCTGAAATAGGCTGATGTATGACCAGGCACAAGGTGTGTACATAGTATAGTGGAGAATTGGAAGCTCCCTAGAGATTTTAGGAGGCTGACAATGCTGCTCTCAGTCCAAGTATGGCAGCAGGCAGCCTAATAATCAGGACTGCTGCACACAAAAGTGTGGAAAAATGAACGTTTGGTAACTGTGCAGAAAAGAGGAAGAAAAATTTTTTTGCTTTTAAAAAAGCAGTTTGCACAGCAGTGTGCAAACAGCAATGCAGCTGTCAGGGAGCCTTAGGCCTCTTTCACACTTCAGTTTTTTGCATCAGTTCAAATCCGCCAAAAAGTTAGAAAAGCGGATCCGTTCTTAACTGATGTGAACGGATGGCACAGGATCCGTTTTCAGACGGATCCTGAAAAAGAGGAAGTTTAAAGGAAACGCTGGCTGGGAAGGAGAGAGAGAGAGAGAGAGAGAGAATTTTTTTGGTCCGGCACCCAGAGAGAATTTCGGGTTAATTCAGTGTCTGGAGGATCCGCTGGGAAAAAAACGTTACAAGCTCCGTTTCAAAATCTTTGAGGATGGAAACGGACAGCAACATCAAGGCGGATCCTCACAAAAACGGATGCAACCGACAGCAATCCGTCAGGATCCGCCACTAATGAAATTCAATGGGGAAAAAACGGATCCTCAAAAGAAAATTGCGGATCCGTTTTTTCCAAAACCTGGCTGATTGTGACTGATTGTAAAAAACGGAAGTGTGAAAGAGGCCTTATAAGGCAGCCTAATAACCAACAGAGCTGATGCACAAAAATAGAGCCTCCCCTGTCACTGCACACAAAGTGTTGTGTTGTACAGTGGAAATCGCTACCAGCAGAAGCAGTTTTTTTTGTTCTTCTTCCCTGCCTAACGCTCTCCCTTATTCAGAATCAGCAGCTGCTACCTCTCCCTAATGCTAAGATCGGCAGAAGTAAGATGGCGGTCAGCGTGCACGCCCTTTTATAGCCCCTGTGACGCCACACAAAGCAAGTCAATCACTTGCATGTCCTTCTCAAAGATGGTGGTGACCGATGCCTATGTCATCGCGTTGCCCACAGTGTGCGTCGTCCATCATTGGCTGAAAAAGGGTGCTGGAAGCATCATTTGAAACACGACTTTGGCGCTCTGGTCGCCGACCTCGAGGCCGACCTCACGCTATGGTCGGGTTTCGTTTCATGAAACCCGACTTCAGTGAAAGTTGGCGACTTATGAATTTGACCAACCCATTCCGCTCAACTCTAATGGTAATCCTAACTGACCTAAAGCGGGAAAGTTTTATTCTGATTTTATGCCAGATATTGAGAAGAACATACACATGTGTCTTTTTATATAGTGTATGTAAACTTCTAGTTTCAATTGTATATAGGAGCAGCATTATAGTAGCTATATTCTTGTACATAGGGGCAGTATTATAGTAGTTATATTCTTGTACATAGGGGCAGTATTATAGTAGTTATATTCTTGTACGTAGGAGCAGTATAATAGTAGTTATATTCTTGTACATAGTGGAAGTATTATAGTAGTTATATTCTTGTATACAGGAGCAGTATTATAGTAGCTATATTCTTGTACATAGGGGCAGTATTATAGTAGTTATATTCTTGTACATAGGAGCAGTATTATAGTAGGTATATTCTTGCACATAGGGGCAGTATTATAGTAGTTATATTCTTGTACATAGGGGCAGTATTATAGTAGTTATATTCTTGTACATAGGGGCAGTATTATAGTAGTTATATTCTTGTACATAGGAGCAGTATTATAGTAGTTATATTCTTGTACATAGGAGCAGTATTATAGTAGTTATATTCTTGTACATAGGAGCAGTATTATAGTAATTATATTCTTGTACTTAGGAGCAGTATTATAGCACTTATAGTCTTGTACATAGGAGCAGTACTATAGTAGTTATATTCTTGTACATAGGGAGCAGTATTATAGTAGTTATATCCTTGCCTATAGGGGCAGTGTTATAGTAGTTACATTTTTGTACATAGGAGCAGTATTATAGTAGTTATATTCTTGTACATGGGAACAGTATTATAGTAGTTATATTCTTGTACATAGGAGCAATATTATAGTAGTTATATTCTTATAGATAGGAGCAGTATTATAGTAGTTATTTTCTTGTACATAGGAGCAGTATTATAGTAGTTATATTCTTGTATATAGCGGGCAGTATTATAGTAGCTATAGTCTTATACATAGGAGCAGTATTATAGTAGTTATATTCCTGTACATGGGGGCAGTATTATAGCACTTATACTCTTGTACATAGGGACAGTATTAAAGTAGTTATATTCTTATACATAGGAGCAGTATTATAGTAATTATATTCTTGTCCATAGGAGCAGTATTATAGTAGTCATATTCTTGTACATAGGGGCAGTATTACAGTAGTTATATTCTTGTACATAGGAGCTGTATTATAGTAGTTATATTCTTGTACATAGGGGTAGTATTATAGCAGCTATATTCTTATACATAGGGGCAGTATTATAGCAGCTATATTCTTATACATAGGGGCAGTATTATAGTAGTTATATTCTTGTACATAGGAGCAGTACTATAGTAGTTATATTCTTGTACATAGGGAGCAGTATTATAGTAGTTATATCCTTGTATATAGTTGCAGTATTATAGTAGTTACATTTTTGTACATAGGAGCAGTATTATAGTAGTTATATTCTTGTATATAGGGGCAGTATTATAGTAGTTATAGTCTTGTACATAGGAGCAGTATTATAGTAGTTATATTCTTGTATATAGCGGGCAGTATTATAGTAGTTATATTCTTGTACATAGGAGCAGTATTATAGTAGTTATATTCTTATAGATAGGAGCAGTATTATAGTAGTTACATTTTTGTACATAGGAGCAGTATTATAGTAGTTATATTCTTGTACATAGTCGGCTGTATTATAGTAGTTATATTCTTGTACGTAAGGGGTAGTATTAAAGTAGTTATATTCTTGTACATAGGAGCAGTAATATAGTAGTTATATTCTTGTACATGGGAGCAGTATTATAGCACTTATATTCTTGTACATAGAAGCAGTACTATAGTAGTTATATTCTTGTACATAGGGAGCAGTATTAGAGTAGTTCTATCCTTGTATATAGGGGCAGTATTATAGTAGTTACATTTTTGTACATAGGAGCAGTATTATAGTAGTTATATTCTTGTACATAGGAACAGTATTATAGTAGTTATATTCTTGTATATAGCGGGCAGTATTATAGTAGTTATATTCTTATACATAGGAGCAGTATTATAGTAGTTATATTCCTGTACATGGGGGCAGTATTATAGCACTTATATTCTTGTACATAGGAGCAGTATTATAGTAGTTATATTCTTGTAAATAGGAGCAGTATTATAGTAGTTATATTCTTGTACATAGGAGCAGTATTATAGTAGTTATATTCTTGTACATAGGAGCAGTACTATAGTAGTTATATTCTTGTACATAGGGAGCAGTATTATAGTAGTTATATCCTTGTATATAGTTGCAGTATTATAGTAGTTACATTTTTGTACATAGGAGCAGTATTATAGTAGTTATATTCTTGTATATAGGGGCAGTATTATAGTAGTTATAGTCTTGTACATAGGAGCAGTATTATAGTAGTTATATTCTTGTATATAGCGGGCAGTATTATAGTAGTTATATTCTTGTACATAGGAGCAGTATTATAGTAGTTATATTCTTATAGATAGGAGCAGTATTATAGTAGTTACATTTTTGTACATAGGAGCAGTATTATAGTAGTTATATTCTTGTACATAGTCGGCTGTATTATAGTATTTATATTCTTGTACGTAAGGGGTAGTATTAAAGTAGTTATATTCTTGTACATAGGAGCAGTAATATAGTAGTTATATTCTTGTACATGGGAGCAGTATTATAGCACTTATATTCTTGTACATAGAAGCAGTACTATAGTAGTTATATTCTTGTACATAGGGAGCAGTATTAGAGTAGTTCTATCCTTGTATATAGGGGCAGTATTATAGTAGTTACATTTTTGTACATAGGAGCAGTATTATAGTAGTTATATTCTTGTACATAGGAACAGTATTATAGTAGTTATATTCTTGTATATAGTGGGCAGAATTATAGTAGTTATATTCTTATACATAGGAGCAGTATTATAGTAGTTATATTCCTGTACATGGGGGCAGTATTATAGCACTTATATTCTTGTACATAGGAGCAGTATTATAGTAGTTATATTCTTGTAAATAGGAGCAGTATTATAGTAGTTATATTCTTGTACATAGGAGCAGTATTATAGTAGTTATATTCTTGTACATAGGAGCAGTATTATAGTAGTTATATTCTTATACATAGGAGCAGTATTATAGTAGTTTTATTCTTGTACATAGGAGCAGTATTATAGTAGTCATATTCTTGTACATAGGGGCAGTATTACAGTTGTTATATTCTTGTACATAGGAGCTGTATTATAGTAGTTATATTCTTGTACATAGGAGCAGTATTATAGTAGTCATATTCTTGTACATAGGGGCAGTATTACAGTAGTTATATTCTTGTACATAGGAGCTGTATTATAGTAGTTATATTCTTGTACATAGGGGCAGTATTATAGCAGCTATATTCTTATACATAGGGGCAGTATTATAGCAGCTATATTCTTATACATAGGGGCAGTATTATAGTAGTTATATCCTTGTATATAGGGGCAGTATTATAGTAGTTACATTTTTGTACATAGGAGCAGTATTATAGTAGTTATATTCTTGTATATAGGGGCAGTATTATAGTAGTTATATTCTTGTATATAGCGGGCAGTATTATAGTAGTTATATTCTTGTACATAGGAGCAGTATTATAGTAGTTATATTCCTGTACATGGGGGCAGTATTATAGCACTTATATTCTTGTACATAGGGACAGTATTATAGTAGTTATATTCTTATACATAGGAGCAGTATTATAGTAGTTATATTCTTGTACATAGGAGCAGTATTATAGTAGTCATATTCTTGTACATAGGGGCAGTATTACAGTAGTTATATTCTTGTACATAGGAGCTGTATTATAGTAGTTATATTCTTGTACATAGGGGCAGTATTATAGCAGCTATATTCTTATACATAGGGGCAGTATTATAGCAGCTATATTCTTATACATAGGGGCAGTATTATAGTATTTATATTCTTGTACATAGGAGCAGTACTATAGTAGTTATATTCTTGTACATAGGGAGCAGTATTATAGTAGTTATATCCTTATATATAGGGGCAGTATTATAGTAGTTACATTTTTGTACATAGGAGCAGTATTATAGTAGTTATATTCTTGTATATAGGGGCAGTATTATAGTAGTTATATTCTTGTACATAGGAGCAGTATTATAGTAGTTATATTCTTGTACATAGGAGCAGTATTATAGTAGTTATATTCCTGTACATGGGGGCAGTATTATAGCACTTATATTCTTGTACATAGGAGCAGTATTATAGTAGTTATATTCTTGTACATAGGAGCAGTATTATAGTAGTTATATTCCTGTACATGGGGGCAGTATTATAGCACTTATATTCTTGTACATAGGGACAGTATTATAGTAGTTATATTCTTATACATAGGAGCAGTATTATAGTAGTTATATTCTTGTACATAGGAGCAGTATTATAGTAGTCATATTCTTGTACATAGGGGCAGTATTACAGTAGTTATATTCTTGTACATAGGAGCTGTATTATAGTAGTTATATTCTTGTACATAGGGGCAGTATTATAGCAGCTATATTCTTATACATAGGGGCAGTATTATAGCAGCTATATTCTTATACATAGGGGCAGTATTATAGTATTTATATTCTTGTACATAGGAGCAGTACTATAGTAGTTATATTCTTGTACATAGGGAGCAGTATTATAGTAGTTATATCCTTGTATATAGGGGCAGTATTATAGTAGTTACATTTTTGTACATAGGAGCAGTATTATAGTAGTTATATTCTTGTAAATAGGGGCAGTATTATAGTAGTTATAGTCTTGTACATAGGAGCAGTATTATAGTAGTTATATTCTTGTATATAGCGGGCAGTATTATAGTAGTTATATTCTTGTACATAGGAGCAGTATTATAGTAGTTATATTCTTATAGATAGGAGCAGTATTATAGTAGTTACATTTTTGTACATAGGAGCAGTATTATAGTAGTTATATTCTTGTACGTAAGGGGCAGTATTAAAGTAGTTATATTCTTGTACATAGGAGCAGTATTATAGTAGTTATATTCTTGTACATGGGAGCAGTATTATAGCACTTATATTCTTGTATATAGAAGCAGTACTATAGTAGTTATATTCTTGCACATAGGGAGCAGTATTATAGTAGTTCTATCCTTGTATATAGGGGCAGTATTATAGTAGTTACATTTTTGTACATAGGAGCAGTATTATAGTAGTTATATTCTTGTACATAGGAGCAGTATTATAGTAGTTATATTCTTATACATAGGAGCAGTATTATATTAGTTATATTCCTGTACATGGGGGCAGTATTATAGCACTTATATTCTTGTACATAGGAGCAGTATTATAGTAGTTATATTCTTGTACATAGGAGGCAGTATTATAGTAGTTATATTCTTGTACATAGGAGCAGTGTTATAGTGGTTATATTCTTGTACATAGGGGCAGTATTATAGTAGTTATATTCTTGTACATAGGGGCAGTATTATAGTAGTTATATTCTTGTACATAGGTGGCAGTGTTAAAGATCTAATTTCTTATTCCTTTGGCAAAATATTTTTTTTGCCAACAGTTTTTACTAGATCAACAGACTTTAAAGAATAGCCAATCAATCTTATTCTCAGATTATTAACACGGTATGTGGCAACAAAATTTCACCAACAGATTTTTTTTATTTGAAGTCATAGTTTTTCCCTGGAAAAACACATCTTCCGCTTGGGTCTGTATGAGAGATAACCTTATTTATACAGGTGTGAAGTCATTACTCTGAAAAATGTTACAGTGACACTTTGTTTTCCATTACATTAATCCCTGTGAAATTTGAATTTTACTTAAGGGTGTAGGAATTTTATGTAGGAAATAAAAATGTTACACCAAGAAAAAAAGCGATTTTCTATGCTCTATGAGAATTGGGATCTCATATGGTATTTATCTCATGTTTTCATATATGAAAAGATATAGTAAGGAGACTGTTATTAGAGGGTTATTACACAGTGGTCTCTAACCTATGGCTCACACACTTGAAAAGGCGCAACTTTCAGGTTTCCGGTAATTAACAACAGATAGTCCTAGGGGTCATATTTACGCTGTTGTTATAAAATTGTGAGCTGAACACTGCATAAATGGAAATGTTATGGACTAAAGTCATATGGCGCCTTCCCCATATGAAATAATAACATACCGTAAGTTTGAAAATCTAATACACTGCATAGTGGCTGAGTAGCACTGCCACATAATACCTAAGTTAATTCTGCCACACAGTGCTCAATAAAACACCGGATACTCTTCGTGGATCCAGCGATCTGTACTCGTCCTGCTACTGCTGTCTCTCTTTGCTCCTCTTTAGTGTAGCTATAACAATTCTAACAATGAAAACTCTATCTTACAAGGCAACAAACAATGATGATGGGTAATGATGTCTCGGTCCTTTTACCCTAGTCTATAGTGCATCACAGTTAGTCTCGTACTCTTCACCGTCGCCGCTTAGTCAGTACGTTGGCAGTAACAATCTCAGTACAGGCCCTAATGGGAGTCAGTGATACTACTCCATTATGCCACAAGTCCCTTATCAACTAGTCGCGCTTACTCCGGCTGCCTGCGTTTCTTGAAGCGCTGCCCCAAGTCCCTTCTGCACCGTAATTTATACAGCAGTCGTCTGAGATCCTCTGATCGGCTCCATCTCTCTCCATTCCTGAGGTGACTCAGCTCCCACTCTTGGGTCATATCGACCCCTCTGGGGGTCTCTTTTTCTCTGACCCCTCTCTCTATTCCTCTGATCAGGTCTCCCTCCATCTTGATTCTTTTGATCAGCTCCCTCTCTGGGGTAGTCCTGATCCCTCTGGCCGGCCCTCTCTCTTGGATCCCTCTTCCTCACTCAAGACTGAGGCTTCACTTCACTGGTCTGTCCTGTGCTGGTAATTGTGGCCAGCTCAGCTACTTCCATATGTCTGTCCTGACACAGGTTCAGCCGTCGACATCCCCCCTTTTCTGCTCCCTTAGGATTTTTATAATTAGCTGCTATACAGTTATTGCATGACCTTGTGTACCTCGCTTTTGGTTCCTCTCTGGCAACCCTCGCTTATTTTTCGGTTCCTGCTTGTTCTCTTTTTGTTCCTGTTACACCAAGCTCTGTCCACTAGATTGTGATGTACACTCAGCTATAGATGTACTTAATCCTCTTTCAAATCTGCTAATCATTTCTGCTATTCCACCACTTATTCTGTTTGGCTGCACTGCGGGACTCTGTTTGTTTGTCTCAGACTTTCCCAGCTAAATTGCCATAGGGTAGGGTTCCTCCTCATGATCTCAACACAGCCATTACTTATTACTCTGCTACTGTGTTTTTGAGTATCACCCAATCTACTTGATTCTGCTACATCTCTGGACTCTTCTTTATTGTTTCAGTGAGGTTCCAGTTCTACTTTGCAGTGGTCTTCAAGCTTCCCCAAAGTTCCAACCACATCGCCTTGTTGCAGCCACATCTGTAGCCCGTGTTGCATACTATCTGCTTTTCCAGACCAAGGGTTGATTTCCCAATGGTCAGATAACCAGTTCCATAGACAGTGGGGCAATACAAGTGTCTAAATATTTCATATATATAATATAATTAAAGGAAATCTATTATTAAAATCCCGAACAATGGGAAGTATGAACTAGACTCTCCTTATTAAAGCCAGAAAACTTTCACTCTGGAACACTTGTGTTTCACAGAAAACATAGTTTGAAAAACTACCAGGCACTAAAGGTAGAGACTTGACTAGTTTGGTGCTGCCCCAGTTGACTTCTCCCTGCCTTTCTTCAGTTGATTGAAAGGACTCTCTCTATGTACACACGGGTATAATGGGAGTGGTGGAATCACTGTGCCACAGCCCAAGGAGAGCCTTAAGGGGATTGACTAAGTGAGCGCCTGACTCGTCACTAGAGCCCCTGATGGTGGAGTTAGACTTAGCTCCAGATGGACACCAGGTGCTACACCAGGATAGACCTTGGATGCACGGCAACTGACCCCCCAAAAGCAGGAAGCTGGCCTGGCTCAGAAGAAGAGTACAGATGGTACAGGCAGGAACTGCAGGAATACAAGAACGCAGGTGCTGGCTCAATTGGCTTGTATACAGGCAGGCACTGGCAGGTGTAGGCTGATACAGCTGGTATTCAGGTAGACACTGGCTGGTGCAGCCTGATACAGCTGATATACATTTGAGCACGGTAGATGCAGACTGGTACAGCTGGTATACAGGTGAACACAACTGGTGCAGGCTGGTAAGGCTGGTGTACAGATGAGCACAGCAGGTGCAAGCTGGTACAAGCAGATACAGGCAGGTATGGGTGGGTACTGGAAGACAAACTTAGAATAGGGGACCTGAGAACTAGCAAACATGCAACAAGCAAAGTATACACATTGCTCAGGCAACTCCCAACAGGTGGAGGTGCCTTAAATGATAAGTGTCTCCCAGACATTGGCTGGGTACGCTTTAGGACAGCTGTCTGCGAGTCATGTGCAGACTCCGGGCAGCAGCAGCTGGAGGAGGAAGTGTAGAACAGGGGCAGCGCCGGTGAGTGTGTTGACTTCCCTGCCAGGGGAGGCATGCAGGGACGCCGACATTATAACGGGAGACCCATCATTCAACTCTGCCTGTACTAGTCAGGTCTCTCCCTACAGCCCCCGGGCTGCTTTTCAAACTATGTTTCCTTTGGTTCCTCTGAAACTCTGCTAAGTTTCAGAGTGAATTATACCTGGCTGTCATTGCATGCACCCCTGGTTCAGGCAGCATAAATCTTATGACAAGTTACCTTTAGTATTAGAATTTCTTATAGTCTTGTGCCAGGCAATGGATGGTGTCCCCATCATCCTGGATGGGACATATAGTTCTTACCCAGCCATATAGCACTATACATATCACACGTTACATCCAGAACTCACCAGCACTGTTGTGTTTTCTTTCCTCCATCCACTGGTTTTCTAAGTTTCCATAGTATAATATATGCGATCTCTGTAATTAGGGAACTATTATGTAATATATTTGTGGCTAAAGCTGCAGATTTTTAAGTGAGGAAAGCAGTGATTCATAATTGCTGTATTGCAGAATAGGGGTCTGGATTGGACTGACACCGAAGACACCAAACAAGAATCAGGTCCTAGGATATATTTAGAACAGTCGTCTTGTTGTCTGATACCAAAGTTTTCTGAACCATAATTTTAGCCAGTGCTTCACACCACACACCCATGACGCCGCCCAACCAGACGCAAATAGAGACCCCTGAGCCGTAACACAACTAAGGCTCTCCAAAGTCATCATATTTTGATGGTCGCGAACAGTAGTTATTGGCTATTCACATTCAGCATTGTCTATGCCTCCTTGTCCTCAGATATAGTGTTGGCTTACAAAGAAGCCATGCGCGGGCCCCAAGCAAAGATTATAATGATACCAATTATGGTGCTGGGTTTATTCACCCAATATAGAAAGTTCTAAAGTTTGCTTCACCTCCATACCATTTCCATGAATGTTGCCAATGAAGGAAACCAAGTCTCTTGATGTCGGCGCTATAGAAATAAAATTTATTATTATTATTATTATTATTATTATTCAAGTGACCAACATGAGATCTTAACATTGTGCAAAACTATTTGACCACGGATTGGGGACTTCGACCATGGAGGAATTTTCCAGAGACAGGCTGTGCAAGATAACCACTTTCCCTGTAGTGGAGAATGATGGGCACAACTTTATCCTTCATATCTGGAGGGATAAACTGCACCCGGCAATCTCCTCTTTGTCTTTTATTCTCTTATGCCCAGAGGTCACACATTAGGTTTTTCTAATGCTGCAGGTCCTCCTGGCTCAATAGATGATTGTCTCTAAAATGATGGTAGTCTCACGTTCTAAGCTGTAGTGGATGGTGAGATATGGAGCCTGAAAGCCAAACGTTCAAAACATTGTTACCCTACTGCTCGTCAGTGTACATTATGCTTGAATTTATTGTGAGTGCCAATTTTTATGATACAGACTACAAGTTTCTGAAATATTTTAATTATGAACCACCTGGAAAATCTTTTATTTGTTATACAGTTTTTGGGCACAACGGACAGTAGTAGCGTTTCCTTGCCAAGAATTATTGGAAGCCTCAACTAAGGTGAGCTGGACTACACCAATTTGCACCACCATAAGAAGATGGTGTGATGTTCCACTTACCTAGTCATTGTACAGACCAAGTACCACCCTGCATGACAGCAGTTTTCCATAATGGCAGTGTCTCTTTTAGCAAAACAATGCCCCCTGCAAAAACTGCTCAAAAACATGACAAAGAGATCAAGGTGATGACTTTCTAAATTCCCAGATCTCAAGTCAATTGTTATCCTATGGGATGTACTGAAGAAACAAGTCTGATACATGGAGGCCGCACCAAAAAACTTACAGAACATAAGGATCTGCAGCTGATATTTTGTGCCAGTAACCTTCAGGCAGCATGGAGTCCAGACTTCAGTGGTGCAGCACGGACATTACAAAATACTAGGTAGGTAGTATGGTTGATCAGAGCATATGTGTTGTCATCATCTGTCATGTTAATACAAATTTTTATGTTTCTTAGTTATATTTTTTTATTCAGTTATAAAGAACTATCATATTCTACAGACATCATCATCTCTGTCCACACTGGGGCTCACAATCTAAATTCCCTATCAGTATAGCTTTGTATTGTGGGCGAAAACCAGAGAAAACCCACGCAAAGACGAGGAGAACATACAAACTCCTTGGAGTTGTCCTTGATCAGATCTAGGACCACATAGCGGGAAGCAACAGTGCTAACCGCTGAGTCACGAGATGGAGATGAATAAAAAAAATGGAAGCGGCCCTCCAGGCCCTGAACCCTAATACCTTGATGACAGGTGTTGTTCATTTCATATGCAAAGTCCACAGAAGACTTTGTAAAATGACCTTGAGGAGGCCAAGACAAGCTCAGTTCTTCTACATATAAGTACAGACTTTGTGATGTCAAGAGCTAAAGATAACAGCATCGCCCACAGTTTATCCATGTCCTCACTCCCTTCATGTCTTACCTACTTCCACCCACAATAGACAAGGAGAACATTGTATGGACGAGGTGTGGGTCATATTCCTGGAGAGCGCACACTCACAGCAGCCGGTGATGTCATGTAAGGTATTTCCCTGGCTCATGGAAATTCTGTTCACACACATCTTTCCAAACACGAGCCTCGTGGTAAATTCAATTAATTTTCAGCCAGGCAAGGCAGAACCACCTACGTCAATCTAGAGAACTGTTGCAGTGCCCAGTAGGTGTAGTACTACAAATTTCAGCAGATTTTCCCATAGTCTTAATGTAGCTTAATGTCAGAGCTCTGGAGCACTGTCCCTACAGCTGGTGAACTATTTGGTGGTTTTGCTATGCCATGGTATGTTATCAGTGTAATGTGCTGTCTAATGTCATTTTATTTTAGGAACTGCACCTTTAATATGTTTCCTGCAAAATATAAAAAATGCTGTGCAACAGGCAACTGTACTGGGCCTTTACGTGAAAAAGTGGACAAGGCTGTTTACAAGTCTCAACTCTGATGTATAACCAACAAGCTCTGTACTTCCCTCTGAGTTGTAACGTCCAAGGTTTGCACTGCACCTCAACTGTAAGTGCCAGGATCTAAGCCTGAGATCTGATGTGTAACCACCAAGCTCTTTGCCTCAACTCCGATGTGTAAGGCTGGTTTCACATTAACGCTTTTGTGCGCAGCGCATCGTGCGCACCCGTGCGCATGCGCACTGCGCACCTATGTTTAACATGACGTGCGCATGGTCTTGCGCACACGTGCGATTTCGTGCGCATGCTTTTTTTGTCTTTCGCGCCAGGCGCGCCAGACGCAACATGTTGCATTTTTTGGTGCGCCCTGTCTCGTCAAAAAAACGCATGCGCACGCTTGCGCACAGAATGCGCAAAAAGAACACATTGAAGTATATGGGAACGCATGCGTGCGCATGGTCTTGCGCTCGCTTGCGTTTTTTTGCGCATGCGTTTTTTAGTTAAACAAGTCTAGAATGTTCTCTAGACAATGGAAAAAATGTCACACCTAAAAACGCATGTGCATAAAAAAACGCAAACGCATGCAAAAACGCATGTAAAACGCAAGCAACACTGCGTTTTTTGACGCATCAGCGTGCGCATGACGTTAAAAAACGCGCGTTTGTTTTGCGTTTTTCTTTGCGTTTTTTATGCGCCCGATGCGCTGCACAAAAAAACGCTAATGTGAAACTAGCCTAACCATCAAACTCTAAAGTGTAACCAGCAATATCTTTTGTCTGTACGTTGCTGTGTAATCATCAAGCTAAATGTTTCAATACTGTCTGGCAAAAAGACACAAAAGCATAGAAAAGGTATGCACTTTTTCCACCTTTAAGGTCACCTACAGACTGTACCAATCTGCTGAAAAAGAAACTGAAATCATTGAGTGGAAAAATCAAAATAACAAAATTAAAAATTAAAATGTGAACACCCTCTTATTATTGGGGATGTGGTTGTGTTCAGAATTAGCCAATCACATACATACTCATGATAAATAGTATTCAGTAAGGTACAAAAAAATTTCCAAGACCTTATATATACTATGGAATACTGTAAATATGTCATCAAGAAGAAAAGAAAATTAGTCCGGGGGATTGTCAAGAGGACTATAGCAACATTGAAGGAGCTACAGGAATTTCTGGCAAGTATTGGTTGTGTATTGCATGTGACAGCAAACTCCCATATTCTTCATATATCTGGTCTGGTCCGTGGGGGAAAGTAGCAAAAAGGAAGCCTTTTCTTACAAAGAAAAACATGCAAGCCTTGTTATGTTTTCCCCAAACTTAAATAGGTTATGGTCTGATGAGAGCAAGGTTGATCTTTTTGCCAATAATTTCAAAATGTATGTTTGGTGCAAAGCCAACATTACACATCACCAAAAGAACACCATACCCTCATTGAAGCATGATGGAAGCAGCATTATGCTTTATGGCTATTTTTCTAAAGCTGGAACTGGGACTTTAATTAAGTTGGAGGGAAATATGAACAGTTCCAAATACAGTGCCTTACAAAAGTATTCAGCTCCCTGGAACTTTTCAACCATTTCCCACATATCATGCTTCAAACATAAAGATACCAAATGTAAATTTTTGGTGAAGAATCAACAACAAATTGGGCACAATTGTGAAGTTGAACGGAATTTATTAGTTATTTAAAATTTTTGTGGGAATGTAAAAACTGGAAAGTGGGGCGTGCAATATTATTTGGACCCGATCAAATTCGCTTATCTCTAGTGCTCACCTTGTTAGGCACAACACTATCAGGTAGCATGCGAAGCTCAGAGAAAGGTGTTGCCAGGTAGTCCAGTCTCATCTTGCTAATGAGATTTTGGTGCTCAGGGGCTGGATAACACGTTGGGTCTTCTCAACCATGTTTATTATTTCCCAGCCCCGCTACCTGTCTCCAGTCTTTGAATGAAAGATCATTGCTGAGATTTCTAACAAAGGAGGTGACACGATTCCACCCGTCACAATGTGCTAAGGACGCTGTGAGTGACTGCTCAGCTGTCCTATAGGATCGAGGGTGTGCTGAGCTGTCAAGTTTGTGAGTGACAGCTTAGCCGCACAATCTTTTTGGGGAGTACTGAGCTGTCAGTGTTGTAAAAGACAGCTAAGCTGTCCAATTTGGCAAGGCCTGTAGTGTTTCCTCCACTGTTGCCTGTTTTGGGTGATTACCTGTCTACTTAGCTGGCTGGCAATGATTAGAACATTGCCAGTTGTAGCTTAGCTCATGTGGTGTGTGTTTGCTCTGTGCTCTAAGATCTTAAATTCTGATCTTTGTTGCCACACCTTGGATTTGCCTTCGATCATCCATTTGCCTAGCCCATTTATGTTGATCTGCTACCTTCTTGGAATTCCATCATGCATACAGTCTCATCTGCAGCGAGCTCCTGCGCAGGCATACTTATCTGTCCTGTTGAGGTCAGAGCAAAGTACAGCAGTGCGCAAGCGCTGGGAAAGGTCAGAGAGGTCCCGCGCCTGCGCACTGCAGTACTTTGCTCTGCCCTCAACAGGACAGATAAGTACGCCTGAGCAGGAACGTGATGCCGAGGAGACTGTGTGAATAATGCAGGGTCGCGTCACCCACACAAAGCAAGCAGGAGGGCGTCATCGCATGAAGATGAGAGGCGCCAGACCAAGAGGAGCGACACCCATCGGACCCGAACGCCCTGTAGGTGAGTATAGCAAAAGTTATTTTTCTGCTCATTCAGATCGGGGGTAGATATGCAGCATTATAGAATACTGTAGATACAGTTGTGGCCAAAAGTATTGACACCCCTGCAATTCTGTCAGATAATACTCAGTTTCTTCCTGAAAATGATTGCAAACACAAATTCTTTGATATTATTATCTTCATTTAATTTGTCTTAAATGAAAAAATACAAAAAGAATTGCCCTAAAGCCAAATTGGATATAATTCCACAGCAAACATAAAAAAGAGGGTGGACAAAAGTATTGACACTGTTCGAAAAATCATGTGATGCTTCTCTAATTTGTGTAATTAACAGCACCTGTAACTTACCTGTGGCACCTAACAGGTGTTGGCAATAACTAAATCACACTTGCAGCCAGTTGACATGGATTAAAGTTGACTCAACCTCTGTCCTGTGTCCTTGTGTGTACCACATTGAGCATGGAGAAAAGAAAGAAGACCAAAGAACTGTCCGAGGACTTGAGAAACCAAATTGTGAGGAAGCATGAGCAATCTCAAGGCTACAAGTCCATCTCCAAAGACCTGAATGTTCCTGTGTCTACCGTGCGCAGTGTTATCAAGAAGTTTAAAGCCCATGGCACTGTGGCTAACCTCCCTAGATGTGGACGGAAAAGAAAAATTGACAAGAGATTTCAACGCAAGATTGTGCGGATTTTGGATAAAGAACCTCGACTAACATCCAAACAAGTTCAAGCTGCCCTGCGGTCCGAGGGTACAACAGTGTCAACCCGTACTATCCGTCGGCGTCTGAATGAAAAGGGACTGTATGGTAGGAGACCCAGGAAGACTGGGGTTTGCCAAAACTTACCTGAAAAAGCCTAAAACGTTTTGGAAGAATGTTCTCTGGTCAGATGAGACAAAAGTAGAGCTTTTTGGGCAAAGGCATCAACATAGAGTTTACAGGAGAAAAAAAAGGCATTCAAAGAAAAAAACACAGTCCCTACAGTTAAACATGGCGGAGGTTCCCTGATGTTTTGGGGTTGCTTTGCTGCCTCTGGCACTGGACTGCTTGACCGTGTGCGTGGCATTATGAAGTCTGAAGACTACCAACAAATTTTCAATAAATGGAATCTCATGCAAGAGCTATTAAGCACAACAGGAGATCAAAATAGAGTTT
Source organism: Dendrobates tinctorius (assembly GCF_039654945.1). NCBI lineage: Eukaryota > Metazoa > Chordata > Amphibia > Anura > Dendrobatidae > Dendrobates > Dendrobates tinctorius. Next base: position 25,699,429 of record NW_027361784.1, read on the forward strand.
TTCCAAGCTCAAATATAATTTATTGAAACAATGATAAACAGAGCATACATGCTAGTATAGGTTGCAGCAGACATAAACACAAAGTGATTGTACAGCACCTTAAAAAAATTATCAAAAAATATAGATATTTTTGTGCAGCACAAGCATTTATTTCACAAATATAGAACACAATAGAAAGCAACCACCCAATTGAAGTAATATATATTCCCAGAAAGAAGGGTGTTACATACAATCAATACCCAGGGTAGGATACCATCTATAAAGTGCATGAGTGCTCTGTGCTAATGAACCCAAAGGGCGTTAAATGTAAACTAAATGAAATGAAAACTGCCTATGCACAATACAAAACTGAATATAAGGGCTGCGTTATAGAGTAACACTTACATGTAATGTGAATGCTGCTGTCAAACCTGCCGCCCCTACGCGCGTTACACCGCAGCTTCCTCCTGTGTATTGTTCAGTGAGTTGAGCCCTTTATTATATTTCCTAGTGTTCGGGGTATTGGTATTTAATTACCAACAAATTTTGCAGCACAATGTAGGGCCCAGTGTGAGAAAGCTGGGTCTCCCTCAGAGGTCATGGGTCTTCCAGCAGGACAATGACCCAAAACACACTTCAAAAAGCACTAGAAAATGGTTTGAGAGAAAGCACTGGAGACTTCTAAGGTGGCCAGCAATGAGTCCAGACCTGAATCCCATAGAACACCTGTGGAGAGATCTGAAAATGGCAGTTTGGAGAAGGCACCCTTCAAATATCAGGGACCTGGAGCAGTTTGCCAAAGAAGAATGGTCTAAAATTCCAGCAGAGCATTGTAAGAAACTCATTGATGATTACCGGAAGCGGTTTGTCGCAGTTATTTTGGCTAAAGATTGTGCAACCAAGTATTAGGCTGAGGGTGCCAATACTTTTGTCTGGCCCATTTTTGGAGTTTTGTGTGAAATGATCAATGTTTTGCTTTTTGCTTCATTCTCTTTTGTGTTTTTTTCATTTAAGACAAATTAAATGAAGATAATAATACCAAAGAATTTGTGTTTGCAATCATTTTCAGGAAGAAACTGAGTATTATCTGACAGAATTGCAGGGATGTCAATACTTTTGGCCACAACTGTAAGCCATGAAAGGTGATGGCTGCATCTTATATCGGACAAAACTGCTGGCAGGTTCCCTTTAATTAAGCGACCATACCGATATTTTAAAGCATTTTGGTTAAAATTATGGTCTTGCATGATGACGACTTCATGCACTTTAAATTCATCACCAGAAAAATGGTGTTACAAGAACCAGACAGAAATAAACACACTTTAAAAAAAAATTCAAAAATTTTGGATGCCAAATCCCATCAACGTGGATGGGATTTTTTTTTTTGCTGATCAAGTCTGATGATCAGCTGATGTTTTTATTGTAACTTACTGCTGCAGGCTGATGTCAACTCCTGAGCCTGCTCCATATACCTGCACGTGACATTCGCCATACATGTACCTGGGAAGTCGGGATGAGGTTAAGAGTTAAGTTTTATAAAACTGTATAATATTATGTATCAAATCCTCAACATTTTCAAGATCTCTGACCGATGTCAGTGAATAGGAACATTCTTATTTACATCCAGAGGCTGGAAGCGTCCATAGATGACATGGAGTCATTTCAAATGACATTACTGCCCTCTAGTGGAATAATGATGGAACATAAAACAATACCTTTTCTAGTAACTGTCATCTTTGGATACCTTTTTGCTTTTTCTAACCTAAAAAGAAAATGCAAATACACTGTCACATCTGCTCAGGTTTAGGAAGGGGCGGAAGTTTCTGGGAGAGATTCTTTAAGAGGTGTCAGCATGATAGGTCACATCTTTGGTTTTTGGGATGGAAGAGCCGCTCGCAGAACCCTTAGGCTATGTTTCCACGGTCCGGAGTCCTTCAGTATTTTCTGCGGATTGGATGCTGCGTACAGCCGCAGCGTCAAATCCGCAGCGTCCAGATGTTACAGCATAGTGGAGGGGATTTTATGAAATCCCGTCTCCACTATGTGCACACGGCCGCATCCGGCGTCCCTGCATAACCAGACATGCGGCGCGTCTTTCCAGACCGCTCCGTCTCCGCAAGATAAATAACACAGTCTATGAATAGGATGCGGTGATTCCACATGTGTTCAATTGTGGCGCCCCTGAGGCTCAGTCGCCACAGAGGTATTGCACCTCCTCCTGAGGTGTGGTACCCCACCATTCAGGTAAGGTGGAGACTCCTGACCACGCTCCAACACCTGCATCACACACAAACATAGTAGTGTAGCAAAGCACCCTTTGGTGGCTCCCTGCTTGGAACACGAAGCGTGCTGGGAGGTGGGTGGAGTTTAGTCTGCACCAAGAGAGAGCGTGAGATTATTAGGATTAGGGGAGTTTGTCAGAGAAGCTCCCCGGAGAGGGATGGATGAAGGAAGTGCTGCAGCAGACCTCAGTGACTTGGGTCTGCTGGCACAGGAAAGAGATATTCAGAAAGCCTAATTCTCTATAAGAAAGATTGATTAGTACGGAATGTAAGGAGAAGAAGAGAACTAAGGACTAGGGTTAGAGCAGAGCCCTTCCTCAAGTTCTAAGCACAAGGCCGAGGTCCGGTCCCCGAGGTTGTATGGATAGGAATAGAAGTAGTGACCACTTTATTCCCACACAAGAATTGGGGGCACAACAGCAACGAGAGTGAGCCGGGACTTAGTAGTAAGGAGTCCCCGAAGCAGGCTACAGCTGTCTGCCGTACAAGTAGAGTTCTAAGAACATCTGAAAGGAGGAACTCCAGTGTAACTCAGTACTGTGAGTACTTCACTACGAGTGCTAAGGAGGGAGATGTTCAGAAAAGGCACATATGTTGGCGGAGTGTTGGAACGGAGTAATTCATCTTGCCTGGAGGTTGGCTGAGCCCCTGACCCGGAGGACACGGCACGGATGCGGGCACCTGTATGTACAACAGACTGTGAGTAAAGCTTTGGAACTACATGCCCTGGTGTCCTCCGCTTATTCCTGCGCCAACCCACTCAGCACTGCTACATCTCTGTGCTTAACACTGCACCATTACACTCACCTCACTAGCTCTCCATCCACACTGCCCTGGGACTACAGCCCTGCCTGTGGAGGGCTACACCATCATTGCTGCACCACACCATCGGTCCCAGAGGATCTGTCTGCAGCGTCGGCTTAACATCTTCATTGCCGAACACCACAGGTGGCGTCACGAATCATTCACTAATAGTGTTGAGCGATACCATCCAATATCGTGAAGTATCGTATCGGATTGGATCGGACCGATACCCAAAAAGTATCAGGTATCGCCGATTCCGATACCGGAAACCCCATTCAAGTCAATGGGACAGAAATATCGGAATTAAAAAAAAACCTTTCTTTACTTGTACATCCAGTTCGGGAGGGGGGAAGAGTGTGGGCGGTGCGTGGGCGGACACTGTGCGTGTCTGTGTGTGCGGGCGGGGTCTCTCGGGGGTCTGTGCGGGCCTGCCGGGGGTCTGTGCGGGCTGCCGGGGGTCTGTGCGGGCCTGCCGGGGGTCTGTGCGGGCCTGCCGGGGGTTGTGTGTGTGTGCAGGCATCGTCCAATGGGACTACAAGTCCCATCGGGCTATGCCTGCTACAATGACAGTGACTGACACATTAGCCAATGATGGGACAGTAGTAGTCCCATCATCCAGCTAATGTGTTGAATGTAAAAAAAAAAAAAAAACATACATACTGCATACATACTACATTCATACAACATACATACATACTTCATATATACTACATTCATACAACATACATACTACATGCTACATACATACTACATATATACTACATTCATACAACATACATACTACATATATACTACATTCATACAACATACATACTACATATATACTACATTCATACAACATACATACTACATGCTACATACATACTACATATATACTACATTCATACAACATACATACTACATATATACTACATTCATACAACATACATACTACATATATACTACATTCATACAACATACATACTACATGCTACATACATACTACATATATACTACATTCATACAACATACATACAACATACATACTACATATATACTACATTCATACAACATACATACATAGTACATACTACATACATACTACATACATACTACATACATACAACATACATAAAACATGCTACAGACATACAACATACATACTTCATACAATACATACATATAGACATACAGTACATATAACATAGAGTACATACTCACCATCACTTGTCACTTTGATCCCCGAAGCCAGTGTCATCTTTAAAAAATATTAAAATAACAAACAACCAATATACTCCCTGATCCACAGAAATCCACGAGTGTCCCACGACGATCTCCCGTGGAGAATAGCAGCATCAGCTGATGCCACCGCTCTCTAGGGGCCCCAGGAATACAATGACGGGAGGTAGGTATCCTTCCGCACTGTATTCCTCCGCCACTGTAAAAAAATAGTCCCTAGTCTCACTTTTGGCATTGAGACCACTAAGATACAGAGCGGACGGCACCGCTTTTACCTTGCTTGCACAGGTGGTGTACGGCCGGCAGTAGATCCACACTAAGCTATTCCCGGGTGCTTGACCTCGTAGCAATCAATCTTGAGCTCCAAACAGCAGAAAATGGTCGCGCTCCAAGGGATGAATTATATTCATTTATTGACACATAAATTACATGTCAAGTCGGGGTAGTGTTGAAAAGTGCAGAGAGGCTGACAACGGCCATTTCGCGCTATCGAAGCGCTTCTATGTTACCCGTAGAAGTGCTTCGATAGCGCGAAACGGCCGTTGTCAGCCTCTCTGCACTTTTCACCACTACCCCGTCTTGACATGTAATTTATGTGTCAATAAATGAATATAATTCATCCCTTGGAGTGCGACCATTTTCTGCTGTTTGGAGCTCACTTTTGGCATTGTTGTGTGAGAAAGTTCCCATGCAGCTTTTGCCATAAAGTGAGACCAGTGAACTATAGTAACCAATCAGTGATGCACTGCAGGAGATCGTAGTGGGACACTCGTGGATTTCTGCGGATCAGGGAGTATATTGCTTGTTTGTTATTTTAATATTTTTTACAGTGAGATGACACTGGCTTCGGGGATCAAAGTGTCAAGTGATGGTGAGTATGTACTCTATGTTATATGTACTGTATGTCTATATGTATGTATGTATTGTATGTAGTATGTATGTATGTTGTATGAATGTAGTATATATGTAGTATGTATGTATGTATGTTGTATGAATGCAGTATATATCTAGTATGTATGTAGTATGTATGTATGTTGTATGAATGTAGTATGTATGTAGTATGTATGTAGTATGTAGCATGTATGCATGTATGTATGTTGTATGAATGTAGTATGTATGTAGTATGTATGTATGTTGTATGAATGTTGTATATATATATATATATATATATAGTATGTATATAGTATGTATGTTTTTTTTTGTTTTGTTTTTTTTACATTCAACACATTAGCCGGATGATGGGACTACTACTGTCCTAACATTGGCTAATGTGTCAAACACTGTCATTGTAGCAGGCATCGCCCGATGGGACTTGTAGTCCCATCGGGCGATGCCTGCACACACACACAACCCTCGGCAGGCCCGCACAAACCCCCGGCAGCCCGCACAGACCCCCGGCAGGCCCGTACAGACCCCCGGCAGCCCGCACAGACCCCCGGCAGGCCCGTACAGACCCCCGGCAGGCCCGCACAAACCCCCGGCAGCCCGTACAGACCCCCGGCAGGCCCGTACAGACCCCCGGCAGGCCCGTACAGACCCCCGGCAGGCCCGTACAGACCCCCGGCAGCCCGCACAGACCCCCGGCAGCCCGCACAGACCCCCGGCAGGCCCGTACAGACCCCCGGCAGGCCCGTACAGACCCCCGGCAGGCCCGTACAGACCCCCGGCAGGCCCGCACAAACCCCCGGCAGCCCGTACAGACCCCCCCGGCAGGCCCGTACAGACCCCCGGCAGGCCCGCACAGACCCCCGGCAGGCCCGCACAAACCCCCGGCAGCCCGCACAGACCCCCGGCAGGCCTGTACAGACCCCCGGCAGGCCCGCACAAACCCCCGGCAGCCCGCACAGACCCCCGGCAGCCCGCACAGACCCCCGGCAGGCCCGTACAGACCCCCGGCAGGCCCGTACAGACCCCCGGCAGCCCGCACAGACCCCCGGCAGGCCCGCACAGACCCCCGGCAGCCCGTACAGACCCCCGGCAGGCCCGTACAGACCCCCGGCAGGCCCGTACAGACCCCCGGCAGGCCCGTACAGACCTCCGGCAGGCCCGCATAGACCCCCGGCAGCCCGCACAGACCCCCAGCAGGCCCGCACAGACCCTGGCAGCCCGCACAGACCCCCGGCAGCCCGCACAGACCCCCGGCAGGCCCGCACAGATCCCCGGCAGGCCCGCACAGACCGCGCATCCTGATGCGCACAGACCGCGCATCATGATGACATCATTTCAGCAGCCAATCACAGCCACAACACTGGCTCATTGCATTATGAGAACTTCCGATTCCGGTATCCGATATTGTAAAAATATCGGTACTCGGTATCGGAATTCCGATACAGCGAATATCAGCCGATACCCGATATTTGCAGTATCGAAATGCTCAACACTATTCACTAATAAACTTTAATCATCATCCGCACACTCAGCATTCCTCTTTCACAATGGACGCCCAGGGCCACGGACCGGGTCACAGCTACCGTGACATCTCCCATTGAAATCCACCGGGCCCGTCTCCGAGTACCCCACGGCCCTCTAAGGGCGCTCCAGTATCACCGCACGTACAGCAGGGGGCGGCGCTTTGGGCGGAACGGGTTATCTGCTGCGTCCAAAGCACAGAGATTCTGGACCATGGACACATACCCTAACAGGAACTGGGAGATGTTACTGAATGCGAAAGTTGTAATTTGTCTGACAGCAGGGGGTTCCTTATGACATCGGGGTCCGACATCCCTGATGAGACTAAAATAATTAATCAGAAGCTGGCAGCAAGACAGACTCTCTGTCTGGGTTGAACCACAAGTCCCAGGCACAATAAAGTAAAACAGGACTATGCTTGCATTCCCCAGTGCAGGTGGCAGTGCAGCAGGAAACGCCATGAGGCAGAGGTCATAGGAGACGGTTAAACCTTGGACATAACACTGTCCTATGGTGCTGTTTAATTGGCCAGTAAAGTTTGCCTTGGCATCTTTTTCAGGGTCTCAGCATTGCTCTGTTCCAGGCCGCAGTACATTTAGTGCTGCGCTCTGTGTCCGAGAGGCAGTGGAGTTAGGTAGGGTTGGTCACTGGAAGGGGTATTTGCTGTTGTTGGCTCATACGAAAGTTTTTGATCAGGTTAACGGCGAGAACTTCTCGTTTGTCCTCCTGAGATATGTGCATACTGGGAAGTTTGCTGATTAATTTGAGGCCCTGTATACGGGGACAAAATGTTTGCCAACTGTGAAAAGTTGTATTGTCAGCTATTTTGAGGGTGGATTTGATGTCCACCAGGGCAGTCCGTTGAGAACACTGTTGTACGTGTTTGCGATCGATCTCTTCCTTAGAAGGGTAAATTATGCCCCATTAATGGGAGTCTTGATGGACAGAACTGCACCAGAAGCCACTCTCAAAGTAATATACCACCGGTATACTGGTGATGTCACTATTTGTGTCTCTGCAAAAGAGGAAGAACAATAGGTGATTCTGAAAGTTGATCTCTACTTGGAATCTTCCAGGTCCAAGATCAATTGGGATAAGTGTGAGAGTTTCTGGTTTGGAGGAGGAACGATATACAGTATATCTTTGTACCGTATTAGCCAGAAGGTAGAAAAATACTTAGAATTGAGAGTCCTCAGTGGTTGATACCTTTTCAATGGCTACCTGAAAAGATCTCTTCATCAGGCATAGACTAATACAAAATCTGAAGAATTGCATATTTATACACAACACAGCACAGAAATAGAGGCAATAGATAAGACAAGTGACGTGAAGCGGAATAGTCATTATGGGAGAGGGATAGACATAAATATTGGAACAGTTCATAGATAAGGAGTCCGGATGTTTTATTGTCCTCTGATTGATGTCTGGTTCTGTGTTGTGATGCCCTCACATAGGATCTGAGGAGCAAATTCCTTATTTGATGTAAAAAGACATAAATCCATGAGACACATTCATTCTGGCACTGAGTGTGTCAAAGGTCGTCATAAATTTATACTCCCAGACTCTTCTGTCTCTCTCTCTCTGAGATTTGAAGTTTAATACAAGTAATTTCATGCCCATGGTGCTGTGATCAGGCATACAAAAATGTTTGGCCACAGGTAGATCCATTCTTTTTCTCTTATTGTATGGAGATGAGAATTCATCCTTGTTTTAAGCTTTTGCCCTGTCGCCCAGTTAGACATTTCATACATATAATTAAGTACACCACATTAGATGTGAAGCAGCTGAAAGCACCTGGAATCTTGTAGTCCTGATGTGAATTGGGGATCTTTATCTTGTCTGTGGTCATTATAAATGGACAGGTTTTACATTTTTTCTGGTTGCAAGGAAAGGTTCCTACAGCTGTTGAAGAGGACAGGGAGCTTCTGACAATGATGCTTCTTAGATTTGGGGGCTGCCTAAACCACAGTAGTGGGGGGGTCTGGAAATATTGATTGTAATCGGGCATCTTTTTGTAGTAAAGGTTGTAATTTCTGTGCAGATCCACTTAGCACCTCGAGATTTGGATTGTAGGTGACTACTAGAGGCACCTGGTTATTTTCTTCTTTAGTTATATAATGTAGGAGATGATTCCTTGATATTCTGGTGGCTCTTGTAATTTGGTTTTCAATTGTTCATGGATGATAGCCCTGATTCAAAAAGGTCTTTTTGAGGCGACCAAGGTGTTCGCTTCTATCCATGGGGTTGGAACATATACGATTGTATCTGATGGCTTGGCTGTAGACAAAAGAGTTTTTTAAGTGTTTTGGATGGAAACTGTCCCATTTGAGGTATGTTGGACGGTCGATTGACTTCTGATACAGGAATGTCTCTATTTCATTGTTCTTTAGCTTAGTGATGGTGTCTAAAAAGTTAATTTCAGTACAGGAGTAGTTGACTGTTAAGTTGATTGTGGGATGAAATTTATTAAACTGTTTGTGGAAAGTCTTTATATGTTGCTCAGACTCCATGCACATGATTAAAATATCGTCAATGTAACAGTAGTAGGTCAGAGGCCTGATGGGACATGAGGACAAAATTTAGCTTTTAAGCTTGGCCATGAAAGGATTTGCTTACTGTGGAGCCATTTTACTTCCCATTGCTGTGCCAGTCTCCTGTAATTATATCTTGTCATCAAATTCAAAGTAATTGTGGGTGAGGATGAATTTTGTAAGTTTCACCACAGAATCAGCATCAGTCTCTGTGTTTTCCATAAAGAGTTTGCAGGCATTTAATTCATCCTGTTGTGGGATATTAGAGTACAAAGGTTCTGCATCCATAGTGGCCAGGATGGTTCCTTCTGGTAGAGGTCCTCTTGCTGCTAGTTTATACAATAGGTCAGTTGTGTCCTGAATGTAGCTTGGTGTATCCTTTACCAGGGGTTTAAGAATACCCTCTACCTATCCAGATACCTGCTCAGAAAGGGTGCCCACACATGAAATAATTGGCCTCCCTGGATTTCCAGATTTGTGGATTTTGGGAAACATGTAGAATGTTCTTATTCTTGGACTCTCTGGTATTAGGTCATCAGCCCTTATACGTTTGTCATGCAGACAAGATACTAACTTATTTAGTTCCTTATAATAGTCCTGTGTAGAGTCTGACTCCAATTTTTTGTAGTAGCGTATGCCCATAAGTTGTCTGTTTGCTTCCTTCATGTAGTCTGACGTATTCATCGTGACTATCGCACCTCCCTTGTCAGCAGGTTTATTGATGATTTCTTTGTTGGTTTTTAAAGACTGTATGGTTTTTCTCTCCTGATTTGGAGGAGGGAGTCCTGTTTATGATCTCTTGGACATCCTTCCACAGCCCCAAGACTGCGAAACATTCTTGGCATCGAATTTGGCCAGGGGTATTACTCCAAGCAAAATGGGTAGAGCAGGCTTAAAATTGCCGCCTAGAAGGTGGTTCAATGGAATGGTTGGTCTTTGACCCTGATAGAAAGGGTAAACCCAATTAAAAAATTTTTGACAGAATCTCTCTAGACTCAGGTCTACAGTATATTCTTCCAAATGTTATAGGGTGTGGTGGATCGGCTCACTTGGCTGCATGACGAGGTAGTCACAAGAATGCTTCTCCTTTAAATTTTCAACTGGTTTATTAAAACAGTCTTCATAAACAAGTCTGTTGTGAGCTCATTTTCTCGTTCACCTTTGATGTCCGATGAACTCCCTCTGCCGGTGAAAGGAGGTGGTGAAACTGATTTGGATGGGAGAAACCTATCATCTGAACAGGTGGATTGTGATTGGACATCCGGAATCTCTGAGTGGATATAAGGCTGCCGACGCCCTGTAAGGTTGCTGGTGATTTCTCTGCTCTGAGCTCTGGCCTCCAGTTCAGTTCCTGTCTTCTGAAAGCTAAGTTTTGCTCTGTTATTGTTCCATGAGATTTTGTCTGATTTGCTTAGTTTTGTGTACAGCCAGCCCCTGCTGGGGCTTTGCTGAATTTCCATTTTGTCCCTGATCGGTTAAATCTCTTTTGCTCTGTCTTCAGAATATATCGGAGTGCTGATATAGGGATTTTGAAGTCTAGTGACTTCAGGGCCGTTTTTCTTATCAGACGTGTTGGGACATTTTTGGTAGGGTTTTTGCGGATTGCAGCTAGCATCTTTTCTGTCCTTTCCTATCTAATTAGTTGGGCCCCATCGTTTGCTCTGCCTGTCTTTCTGTCTGTGTTTGTGTTTTCATCTGTTTTCACCGACAATACATGTTGGGGGTTGTCTATTCCTTTGGGGTCTGCTCTGGGGCAGATTAGATTTCCCCTTTCTTTCTTTAGGCTTATTTAGCTCTCCGGCTGTGACGAGGTGTCTAGGATCACCGTAGGAACACTCCACGGCTACTGTTAGTTGTGTGAATAGGATCAGGGGTCTGCAATCCGTTAGCTACCAACCTCTCCGGTTTTCTGGACTTAGCTTACATTTTTGTTTTTTCCTCCTCCGGTGACTCATTCATAACACAAGTCCAAACAAAAGAAATAGACATATTCAGTCTTCTTGACGTTAACTGAACAGCACTTATTATAGTCCTTATAACTGTGGGGTTCGCCCGCACAGGAAACAGAATTCAGCTCTGTTTACCAAGAGCCCAAGTCTGGAGGTCAGCTCACATCCAGAGTACACAGAACAATAATTAAGTCCAAAGGCGTCTCTTTTACCTCCTGGATAACCCCTCTCAGCACATAACATACTGGAACAAAACATCCAGGTTTATATCACTGAAGCTAATAATCACAGTGTAACATATCTCCCCTCCATAACATTACCAATGACCCTCTTACATATCCCCCCCGCCTTTGCCAAAAGCTGGGGGGTTTGGCACCTTCAGTCACTAGACAGGGAAGACTCGACAGGACATCTGCGTTAGCATGTATTTTCCCTGGCCTATGCTCTACCTGGAAGCTGAAACCCTGGAGTGCCAGGAATCGCCTAGTCACCTGGTCATTCCTCCATCTCAGGGGCACATGGTCTGACACTAACCTGAACTTTTGGTCCAGCAGGTAGTACTTCAAAGTGTCATTCGCCCATTTGATATCTAAGCATTCTTTTTCCACAATAGCATAATTTTTCTCACAGGAGTAAGTTTCCGACTTCAGTAAAGGATTGGATGTTACTCCCTATTTATTTCCTGTGAGAAAACCTGACTTCTGAAGCATCAGTCTGGACCACGAACTCCTTCGTAAAGTCCGGTGCGCCCAAGACCGGCTGTTTACATAGGACTAGCTTCAACTCCTGGAAAGCCGTTTCCACTTCTGAAGTCCACTTGGCCATCAGCAACTTCGATAGCGGTCTCTCGGCCAAGCAAATTGCGAAACAGCTTCATGTGAGTGCCATGACAGTTGGAAAAATATGAAATGAAGTCCGTCAATCCATTCAGAAGTCAAAAGGTCACAGAGGTCCATGCAAGCACAGCGCGACGCACATTACAAAAGTCTGGAAAGGGGGACCAAAAAGGTGAAGAAGCCTCAACCTCAAAATCATCATAAGAAACGTCGGCTTGAGTTTGCAAAAAGGTACGAAAAGTGGATAGTAGAAGATTGGAAACGGGTGATTTGGAGGGATGAGATGAAAGTCAATAGACTAGACTCTGATGGGTGCAAATGGGTCTGAAAGAAACTAGGGAAAAGGAGCAAATGGATTGAGAAATTAAAGGAACTGTCAAGTTCGGTGGAGGAAGCCTGATGATATGGGGTTGTTTCACATCCAAAGGCGTTGGATACTTGATCAGGATTGATGGTGGTCTCAATGCTGAACTATATGTGAATATGCTACAAGCAGGGATGGCGTTAGGGGCAAGCAGGCCAGGCAGCTGCCTAGGGCCCCCACTCCCTCAGGGGTTCCCAGCTAGCGGCACATCACACAGCCGCTAAGGGGCCCCTGTGAAGCAGGGGAGTCAGCCTGCCCCCAGCGCCGACTCCCCCCGCCACCACATTGAACTATACCGGCGTCATAGACAATGGTACAGTTCAAAGCAATGATGGAGGAGAGAGTGTCAGCTGATGCTCCCTCTCCCATCATTCCCCGCTCTGCCTCTGACACAGCGGTTGCGCGATGACGTCATCGCGCACTCACTGTGTGCCAGGCAGAGCAGGAGACAGGAACCGGGAGCAGCGCGGGCACGAGGAGAAGGTGAGGAGTGTGGGTTTTTTTTGTTTCTTTATTATATCAGTGTGAGTACTGGACTGTGGGGCCACTCTGGGGGGGCGGCTATACACCAAAGGGGGTATATTTTACATTATATTCTATGGGGGAGGCTGTATTATATAATATCGGGGGCTACATTATCTTCTATGGGGAGATGGGCTGTATTATATTCAATTTGGGGCTACATTATATTCTATGGGAGGGCTGTATTATATTTATTATAGTCTATGGGGAGTGATTGCATCATGCTTTATGAGGGGGCTACATTATACTATATGAGAAGACTACATTGTATTCTATGGGGGGCTGCATTATATTCTATGGGGGCTAGATTATATTGTATGGGGGCTTCATTATACTTTATGAGGGGGCTACATTATATTCTATGGGGGCTGCATTATACTATATGAGGAGGGCGACATTAGATTCTATGGAGGGGCTACATTATACTATATAAGGGGCTGCATTATACTATATGAGGGGGGCTGCATTATATTCTATGGGAAGGTTACATTATATTCTGTGGAGTGGCTGCATTATACTCTGTGGGGTAGCTGCATTATGCTCTATGGGGTGGCTGCATGATACTATATGTGGGCTGCATTATACTGTATCGAGGACTATGGGGAATATATTATATGAAGAACTATGGGGTGCATTATACTATGGGAAGTGAATTGTACTACATGGATGACTATGGCAGAGCATTATACTATATGGAGCACTATGAGGAGTATATTATACTATATGGAGGACTGAGTAGTGTATTTTAATTTATGGAGGGCTATGGGGCACATTATATTATATGGAGGACTATAGGGAGTGTATTATACAATATGGAGGACTATGGGGCACATTATAATATATGGAGGACTATGGGCTGTAAACTATAGATGTGCTGCTGATAACATGATACTGTATGGGGACAGATTGATCCATTAGTGATTGTTCTGTCCCCATCATTCTTTCTCAGACGGTGGAAAGAGGCTGGGAAACAAGTGTTGAACGACTTCAATATTGTCGATCACACTCATTTAGCGTCCTGAACTCAGCGCATGTAACTGCAACCGAAATGCTTCTGTGTGATGTGCAATATGTTAGCATTTGGGGCCCCATTCTAAACTTTGCCTAGGGCCCCACTTTGCCTAAAACCGGCCCTGGCTACAAGATGAGATATTTTGTACACTGCAGTACTATGGGTATGAAAACAATGATAGTGTTCCAGCAGGACAACCACCCGAAACATACATCGTGATTGGTGAAGAAATGGTTCAGTGACAATGAAGTAGAGGTGCTGGATTGGCCCTCAGAGTTCCCAGACCTCAATCCATTTGAAGACTTGTGGGTAGAAAAAGCTGTATACATACCCAAGTGAGTTGACCAGTATGCACCAACTTTGGAAACGTGTAGATGAGACCTGGGATAAGATTTTGGTCGAGACATGCTTGAATCTGATCTAGAGCAGCCCAGAAAGATCAGGCAGTGTTGAAAGCCAAAGGTAGATTTGCACAATACTAACAAATTAATAAAAATTAAAATTTTTATTTTTAGGAGCAAAACAGTAACAATGCAGTGACATGACAAAAATCTGCATAACTAATCATATGCTAAATAGTTGCGAGTCAAATTTTCCGACGTATTACGGTGGAGGAAAGAGGCGGAGTGAGATGGGGACAGGCGCAGAGATCCTCACTGCGCAGACGCCATATTCCCAGCCCTGCAGTGTGAATACATCATAACACACTGCGGGGCGGGATCTGGGTCCTCTGCTACACGCAAGCGCGATATCCTTACTTCATCGCCCGATGTAAGTTCCCCGGCAGCGCGCACGGCGCATGCCCGATAAATGTTTGCAGAGTGCAGGCTCCGGTCATGTAATGAGGAACAGAGGAAGCGGCGTACAGAGGCAAGAGGGAGATGATGGATGGCTGCGAGGCGGTTGAGACAGGGGGAGAAAACATACCTCAATGACGCAATAGAGGTATGGCGTTCAATTTATAAAAGTCTTTATTTCAGCGTTCCTAAGGATAGTAAACATAAGAGCCACCTTCACAGCATGCAGCCTTAATGCTGCTGAAGGTGGCTCTTTTACTTTAAAAGGTCCTGGGGGGGTGATAGGTTCCGTTTAAGAACTGATGGGCGGACAATGGACTGTGCCCTGCCATGTGGGCTGTTTGCAAAGAGACAGACTTTGCCGATTATTTGTTACAGGGCTCTTGCCAAGAAAGGCCAGATCAAATCGAAGGACTGATGCCAGGTTAAAAGGACTTGGTTAGTTCTAGTTCCGTGGTCCTAACTGAGTAGAACAATTATAAATAGAAGAGGACCCCTGCATCGTTTAATACCAGTTGTGAAGTGTGGTGTCTTCCAGGTTCTGGATGGCCGAGAAAGGCCATCGTTAAAGGAGGGGAAAATGTAAGAAGATGGAAACTGTGCCCACGTTCCCCCTTACTGATTTGTGTTGTGGTGTGATGTGATGCATTATAATTAGAGTTGAGCGACTTTTGGTTTTTTAGGGTCGAGTTTCGTTTCGTGAAACCCGACTTTTCCAAAAGTCGGGTCGAGCAAGATCGTCCGATTATAGGGAAAAGTAGGGGTCGTCCCGAAACACGAAACCCAATGTAAGTCAATGGGGAATAAAAGTCGGTAGTGAGAGGAGGACAGGAAACACACCTACAGTGCCCATTTGAATGCCAAAAGCATCAATTCTTCTTACTTAAGCTTGTCAACCTTAATTAACTTCATAATACAAGTTACGCACTGAAAAATGGGGGTTATTTGGCTAAAGTTGTGGGGGGGGGGCTGGCTCCAGGTTTTCATGTGCCCTGGGCGAAAGAGCGCCCCTTTAACACATACCACAACTCATCATGCTCCGATACGGCAGAGAAATAGCGGTATAGTACAATGAAAAATACCTCACTTTTTACATCTCATGACGAGGCCCATCTATTTCTCCATACAGAATCATTGGTCCCATATAATGTTTGAAACAGTATATGATGAGCTCCACATAATGCTACAGTATATGTTGGTCCCCATGGATGAAGCTCCACTGTCTTATGGGCCCAAATAATGCTCCAAACATAATGGGCCCCATTTCTAATGCTCTAGTGAATAATGGGCCATGTAAATGCTGCTCCAGTGTCTGATGTCCACCTTTGGAATATTCCAGTGTATGGTGGGCCCCATCTATCATTCTCCAGAGTATAGTGCTCCCCAAAAATTGCTGTCCCAACATTGAAAACAATCAAATAAGTCTCCTCGCTAGGGAATCCCTGTACTAGTCTGGACTCCTCGTCGTCCCCATCTTCCATCTCACTGCACAGTATTTCAACCTTGCAAGTGCTGTGATCCTGAGCAAGCAGGGGGGGCCCACTCGTTGGCGACGGCACTGGCACAGGGCCTCTGATAGTACGGTGGTGTGTCTGATGGCGGGTGGGCCGAACCTGCACTTTCATCTGCAGCTTCCTCTTTGTCACCGTGTAAGATGGAACTGTATATGGGAAGGGTAACCTGAGTTTCATCAGGGTCAGGTTCAGGCCGGGTAGCGTGCGAGGGGAATGTAGTGGTCTGGGTCAATGTACCAGCAGATTCATCGAGCAGTGGCTGGGCATCAGTGCACTTGTGTCGCCCCCAGGAGTACGGTCACCACAGTGGCATTACCTTCTTCCTAGGGAGTGTGATGTCATGCTTGGGAGCAACGAACGATCTCTCTAGCAGGTTAACTGATTGGGCGGCGTTATTCCCACGAGTCATGACCCTCCAAACAGCGTTCATGAAGGCAAAGTGTTTGTTTTACGTGGGCAGTATGGTTGCAAAGCTGAACCTTAAAGGAATGTCCAGAAGGGCACCACCAGGAGTGGAGCCTACGGTTAAATTCGATTCCACCTGGGAAACCTCAACCATGCCAGCTACAGAACAGATGCACACATTGCAAGCTTAATTCCGTTAACGAACGAGACTCCGTCATGCCCCTCGGTCCGAGTCCGGCTTACTAGAGGGACACGTGAGGCTCTGGCACATGAGATTGGCCAATAACTGGTGTGTCATGCCCTTACATGTCCGTGGCTGCATGTGCGCTACACTGAAAAGGCCAGCGTTTGTCGCTTACAGGTGCAGATAACCCGCTGAACAACGTTAGTGATGGGGATCACTGATTACAATTATTACCCGTGAACAATGATTTCCCAGTAAGTGCCGGTCAACCGCAGTTCCGGAATTAGGCCTAACCGTCATTCCTGAAAAAATGAAAAACTTACGTATGCAAACCACAGGTGCTGTAGCTTGCTTAACAGCTCGCCAGCCGTTCTCACGCCCAGTATGGATTACACGTGATTGCACAAAGGTGAGAAAGGGTACCGTATCCCCAGATAACATGTATGGATAGTGTACACATTCAAAATATATGTCTATACATCAGGAGGCAGGCTCAGACGGTGTTAGGCCCAGTATGGATTGCACGTGATTGCACAAAGGTTAGAAAGGGTACCGTATCCCCAGATAACATGTATGGATAGCGTACACATTCAAAATATATGTCTATACATCAGGAGACAGGCTCAGACGGTGTTAGGCCCAGTATGGATTGCACGTGATTGCACAAAGGTGAGAAAGGGTACCGTATCCCCAGATAACATGTATGGATAGCGTACACATTCAAAATATATGTCTATACATCAGGAGGCAGGCTCAAACGGTGTCAGGCACAGTATGGATTTGACGGCCCAGACTACACAGCGGAGGAGCAGGGAGAGGTAAAGATTGCAAATGCTGGGGCCCTGCCCAAGCAAGGGGGGCCCACTCGTGGGCATCGGTACTGGCACTGGGCCCCTCATAGTACGGCGGTGTGTCTGACGGCGGGTGTGCACCACCACCATCAGAGACACTTGATTGCACTATGAGGGACCCTGTGCCAGTGCCCGCGCCCAAGAGTCGGCCTATCCACCTGTCCAGGGCAACGGCACTCGCACGGTGTCGTGCGCTAGGTGGTGACCCCGGCCATGGGGGGGGGGGGCAGCACAGTTAGGGAGTTTTAGAAAGTGGCATATGTTGATGTTGGACATTCAGCTGATGCAAAAGGTGAAATAGGTCAAGTCCCAGGAAGAGGTGGACCAAAGCAAGCCATTTTTCTGTCACCCTATGTGTCATCAGGGGAAGGTGGGACAAAATCCTTGGAAACCCATGCATGGTTCATTTTAATGAAGGTTAGATCATCCACATTTTGGGTTGACAGACGGGTCCTTTTTTCTGTCAGGATTGATCCAGCTGCACTGAAGACTCTTTCCGATAGCACACTTGCAGCTGGGCAAGCGAGCTCCTGTAAGGCATATTGTGCCAATTCAGGCCAGGTGTCCAGTTTAGCGGCCCAATAGTCAAAGGGGAATGACCTGTGTGGGAGAACATCGATATGGGAGGAAAAGTAGTTTGTAACCATAGTTGACAACTGCTGTCTCCTGTCACTTTCCATCGATGCAGTATTACCAGTTGTGTGAGCGGTACTTGAAAAATCAGTCCACAACATGGTCATGAAACCCCTGTCTCCAACGCCACTTCTGCTGTGTGCACCACGAACACCTCTGCCAAGCTGCCCCCGGCCCGTACGGCTCGTGTGAGAACCATCACCGCTGCTGTGTGCTGGGAATGCCTCAAGCAACCGATTTACCAGAGTTGCTTGTTTATTAGCCAATATTAGGTCAAGGTTCTCCTGTGGCATGATGTTTTGTAATTTGCCTTTATAGCGTGGATCCAGGATGCTGGCCAACCAGTAGTCGTCATCGTTCATCATTTTGGCAATGCGGGGGTCCCTTTTTAGGATCTGCAAGGCATAATCTGACATGTGGGCCAATGTTCCCGGTGTCAATGATGCACTGCGAGTGCTGGTTGGAGGAGCACTTTCTGGCAAATCCACATCCCTCCAGTCACGCACAAACCCTGTACCAGACCTTGCCACGCCAACATTTTCACTTGCCCCACGAGATGCATCCTCCTCCCCTAAGTAATCATCCCCATCATCCTCCTCCTCCTCTTCTTCCTCCACCTCGTCCAGGAGAGGTCCCTGAGCAGACAATGGCTGAATGTCATCAAGGAATCCCTCCTCCTCATCAACATTGGCTGCAGAAGCCTGCTCCTTAAGGTGCGTCAAAGTTTGCATGAGCAGACGCATAAGTGGGATGCTCATGCTTAGGATGGCGTCGTCTGCGCTTACCAGCCGTGTGCATTCCTCAAAACACTGAAGGACTTTACAGAGGTCTTTCAGCTTCGACCACTGCACACCTGTCAACTCCATGTCTGCTCTCAAAGTGCCTGGCCGTGTATCCTCCCACAAATGCATTATGGCCTGCCTCTGCTCGCACAGCCGCTTCACCATGTGCAGGGTGGAGTTCCACCTTGTTGCAATGTCGATAATGGGGCGGTGGTTGGGAAGGTGGAGCAATCGCTGCAGCTTCTGCATACGAACGGAGTGTACAGGCGACCGGCGGATGTGCGCGCACAGTCTTCGCACCTTCTGGAGCAGGGCTGTTAACTCCGGATAATTTTTGAGGAAGCACTGCACCACCAGGTTCAAGGTGTGAGCCAAGCAAGGTATGTGGCTGAGTTTTGAAAGGGCTATGGCTGCCACAAAATTACGGCCGTTATCACTAACTACCTTGCCTGCCTCAAGATGTACACTGCCCAGCCATGACTCAGTTTGTCGCTGAAAGTACTCAGCCAGCACCTCGCCCAAACACATCATCTGCAACACAGCCTGCTGACGCTTTCCACTAGCTGCTCGATAGGGGGACACATCGTGTGCAACAGTGGCAGCTGCAGATGGAGTGCTCGTACGACTGCGCTCTGTGGACGAGCTTTCGCTTCTGGAGGAGGAGGAGGGTCGAACGCCTACAGCCAACTGTTTCCTATACCGTGGGCTAGGCAGCACTGTCCCACCACCGCTGTCCCCTGTGGACCCTGCATCCACCACATTAACCCAGTGCGCAGTGATGGACACGTAACGGCCCTGGCCATGCCGACTGGACCATGCATCAGTTGTGAGGTGCACCTTTCCGCTCACTGACTGCTTGAGTGCATGGACAATGCGGTCTTTCACATGATGGTGGAGGGCTGGGATGGCTTTGCGAGAGAAGAAGTGGCGACTGGGTAGGTCATAGCGTGGTACTGCATAGGCCATGAGTTCGCGGAAAGCTGCGCTTTCCACCAACCGAAAGGGCATCATCTCAAACGAGATTAGTTTGGCAATGTGGGCGTTCAAAACCAGTGTACGCGGATGAGAGACTGAGTACTTTCTTGACCTACTCATAGTGTCTGGGAGGGTGAGCTGGACTTGAGAGCTGCATATGGTGGAAGTAGCGGTGGACAGGGCGGACTGAGAGAGGGTTGATGATTGTGATGGAGTTGTTGTTCTTTCTGATGGCCTAGAATCAGTCTTTCGTTGATATAACAGTGGGATTCCCTGACTGCTGTGGCATTGCAACGACACCTCAACATTTGCTGCTGTGCTAACCGGTGGGCTTACAGTGGGGGAAACAATGTAGCGTTGCTGACTACCTTCGTTGTGATCAGTTGCACATGTGGCACTTGAGGTTTGGTGTTGTGTCCACGCTTGCAAGTGCATGCTGGTTAAATGTCTAAGCATGCAACTGGTATTCAAATTTTTCAGATTTTTCCCTCGGCTAAAGGTCTTTGCGCACTTCTTACAGATAACCTTGGCCTGATCATGAGGATTTTGTTCAAAAAAGTGCCACACTGCACTCTTCCTACTTTGGCAGACATTTTGTGGCCTAGCACGCTGTGATCTTTTGACCCTCTGGACAAGCTGTCCAGCAACTCTTTTGATGTTTGGAACCTGTCTTTGGAGTGCTCCGGGCCTGCCAGATAACAGCTGTTGCGATGTCGATGTCTGCTGTGGATGCTCCTCATCTGAGCTATTGGAAGCAGCACCCTCTTCCCCCAATGGATGCCAATCTGGGTCAACAACTGGGTCATCCATCACCTCCTCTTCTATGTCATGTGCACCTTCCTCTGTGTCACCGTGTATGGTGGTATAGTGTGCGGGAAGGTGCACCTGAGTCTCATCAGGGTCAGAATCTGGCTCTGTACACTGCGAGTACAATGTAGTGCTCTGAGTGAATGTACCAGCAGAATCATCCATCAGAGGCTGTGCATCAGTGCACTCCATGTCAGATTCATCTTGGCCTGGGTAATTCACCATTTCACTTGATAATCCAGGCATGGTATGTGAAAACAGCTCCATGGAGTAATCAGTAGTATGGCCTGCGTCATCCTTCAATCTTGGTTGGGGTGAAGGACACAAGGAAAGGTGTGGTTCATGAACATGAGCCTCCAATGACGACTCAGTGCTTTTACTTTTTACAACTGAAGAAGAGGAGGCGATAGAGCTGGAGGCTGAGTCAGCAATGTAAGACAAAACTTTTTCCTGATGCTCTGGCTTTAAAAGCGGTTTGCCAACTCCTAGAAAACTAAGCCTTCGAGGCCTTATGTAGCCAGACGATGACGCAGGCTCAACACCTCCTGCATTCGGTCCTATTTTGCTCTTGCCACTACCATCAGATCCACCACCAACACCATCATTACCAGCTGCCAACCCCCGCCCAATTCCACGGCCTCTTCCACCAGCCTTCCTCATTTTTGGTAGAAATGTAGACAAAATCCAACAAACTATATAGTAATGTAAAACAAGGTACAAGGTGTCTATAGGACAGGGAAGATTATGAATTTCTGCAGACACTTGTGGACACTGGACACTTATGGATTGTGTGAGGCCCACTGAGTATCTGAGCGCTCTGTCACAGGCTCGATGGCAGAGCTGTGACCAAAGTGACTAGAGGATAAGGGAGATTTTTAATTTCTGCACACACTTGTGGACACTGGACACTTATGGATTGTGTGAGGCCCACTGAGTATCTGAGCGCTCTGTCACAGGCTCGATGGCAGAGCTGTGACCAAAGTGACTAGAGGATAAGGGAGATTTTTAATTTCTGCACACACTTGTGGACACTGGACACTTATGGATTGTGTGAGGCCCACTGAGTATCTGAGCGCTCTGTCACAGGCTCGATGGCAGAGCTGTGACCAAAGTGACTAGAGGATAAGGGAGATTTTTAATTTCTGCACACACTTGTGGACACTGATGGATTGTGTGAGGCCCACTGAGTATCTGAGCGCTCTGTCACAGGCTCGATGGCAGAGCTGTGACCAAAGTGACTAGAGGATAAGGGAGATTTTTAATTTCTGCACACACTTGTGGACACTGGACACTTATGGATTGTGTGAGGCCCACTGAGTATCTGAGCGCTCTGTCACAGGCTCGATGGCAGAGCTGTGACCAAAGTGACTAGAGGATAAGGGAGATTTTTAATTTCTGCACACACTTGTGGACACTGGACACTTATGGATTGTGTGAGGCCCACTGAGTATCTGAGCGCTCTGTCACAGGCTCGATGGCAGAGCTGTGACCAAAGTGACTAGAGGATAAGGGAGATTTTTAATTTCTGCACACACTTGTGGACACTGGACACTTATGGATTGTGTGAGGCCCACTGAGTATCTGAGCGCTCTGTCACAGGCTCGATGGCAGAGCTGTGACCAAAGTGACTAGAGGATAAGGGAGATTTTTAATTTCTGCACACACTTGTGGACACTGGACACTTATGGATTGTGTGAGGCCCACTGAGTATCTGAGCGCTCTGTCACAGGCTCGATGGCAGAGCTGTGATCAAAGTGACTAGAGGATAAGGGAGATTTTTAATTTCTGCACACACTTGTGGACACTGGACAATTATGGATTGTGTGAGGCCCACTGAGTATCTGAGCGCTCTGTCACAGGCTCGATGGCAGAGCTGTGACCAAAGTGACTAGAGGATAAGGGAGATTTTTAATTTCTGCACACACTTGTGGACACTGGACACTTATGGATTGTGTGAGGCCCACTGAGTATCTGAGCGCTCTGTCACAGGCTCGATGGCAGAGCTGTGACCAAAGTGACTAGAGGATAAGGGAGATTTTTATTTTCTGCACACACTTGTGGACACTGGACACTTATGGATTGTGTGAGGCCCACTGAGTATCTGAGCGCTCTGTCACAGGCTCGATGGCAGAGCTGTGACCAAAGTGACTAGAGGATAAGGGAGATTTTTAATTTCTGCACACACTTGTGGACACTGGACACTTATGGATTGTGTGAGGCCCACTGAGTATCTGAGCGCTCTGTCACAGGCTCGATGGCAGAGCTGTGACCAAAGTGACTAGAGGATAAGGGAGATTTTTAATTTCTGCACACACTTGTGGACACTGGACACTTATGGATTGTGTGAGGCCCACTGAGTATCTGAGCGCTCTGTCACAGGCTCGATGGCAGAGCTGTGACCAAAGTGACTAGAGGATAAGGGAGATTTTTAATTTCTGCACACACTTGTGGACACTGGACACTTATGGATTGTGTGAGGCCCACTGAGTATCTGAGCGCTATGTCACAGGCAGAAATTGGCTAGTGTATCACAAACTACAAGGTGTATGTAGAATTGGGCAGAATTGGAATCTCCCTAGAGTGCAGGTCTGTAAGAATGGAACATGTCCTCGACTTATTCTCACAGAGTGACTCACTGATAGCTTCACTGTGGCTGTGATAACAGCCATTACACGGTACTGTGTGAGGAGCGTACACCGCTGTATGGTGTGAAAAAATGCACGCTCAGTACCTCAGCAGGACAAAAAAAAAAATTGTGATTGCTTTTAAAAAAGCAGTTTGCGGAGCAGTGGGTAAACAGCAATGCAGGAATGTCAGGAAGCCTTAGAAGGCAGCCCAACAACCAACACCACTGATACACCACTATATAGCCTCCCCTTGCACTGCACAGTGACTGGTGTGTTGTACAGGCAAAATCGCTAGCAGCAGAAGCAGTTTTTTTTTCTTCTTCTCAGCAGGACAAAAAAAAAATTGTGATTGCTTTTAAAAAAGCAGTTTGCGGAGCAGTGGGTAAACAGCAATGCAGGAATGTCAGGAAGCCTTAGAAGGCAGCCCAACAACCAACACCACTGATACACCACTATATAGCCTCCCCTTGCACTGCACAGTGACTGGTGTGTTGTACAGGCAAAATCGCTAGCAGCAGAAGCAGTTTTTTTTTCTTCTTCTCAGCAGGACAAAAAAAAAAATTGGGATTGCTTTTAAAAAAGCAGTTTGCGGAGCAGTGGGTAAACAGCAATGCAGGAATGTCAGGAAGCCTTAGAAGGCAGCCCAACAACCAACACCACTGATACACCACTATATAGCCTCCCCTTGCACTGCACAGTGACTGGTGTGTTGTACAGGCAAAATCGCTAGCAACAGAAGCAGTTTTTGGTGTCTTCTTCCCTGCCTAACGCTCTCCCTACAAAATCATCAGCAGCAGCAGCAGCTCTCTCTATTCTGAGATCAGCATGAGTAACATGGCGGTCGGCGTGCACGCCCTTTTATACCCACTGTGACGCCCACCAAAGCAAGCCAATCACTTGCATGCCCTTCTGAAAGATGGTGGTGACCCGTGCCTATGTCATCACGTTGCCCACAGTGTCCGTGGATCCTGATTGGCTGAAAAAGAGCGCAAAACAAACTTTTGAAACGCGACTTTGGCGCGTAAGTCGCCGACCTCGTGGCCGACCTCATCCTAGGGTCGGGTTTCGTTTCATGAAACCCGACTTTGCCAAAAGTCGGCGACTTTTGAATTTTTTCGACCCGTTTCGCTCAACTCTAATTATAATCGTCCAGACTGCTGTTATACGGGGTGTAGCGCTACTGCTGGCATCATCCCTGTATGATGTCCCCTTCTCTCTCCATGCATAGACTCCGGCTTACTCACAGCCCCGGCCCTGGTGTGGTCTTCGACGTAATCCTGCTTCCTGGTCTGTGTGCACACCGCAGTTCCAGGAAGCTGGATTAACAGCTTAGATCCTTGGGTTACCTGGCAGCAACCTGCTGCACAAGCTTGACCTCACCACTAGAGGCTCCTGTGAATAACAAGGTTGCTGTTTAGTCACATCCCTCCCGGGAAGGTCCAGTCCGTAGGACAGTGGGTCCATGAACTGTGGCGCCCCCAGAAGTACGGTCTCCACAGTGGCATTACCTTCCTCCTAGGGAGTGTGATGTCATGCTTGGAAGCAATGAAGGGTCTTTCTATCAGGTAAATCCAGCACACAGCACAGTTCCCACTCCAGGCCAGCAGAGGGAACTCTGAACCAAACTGGGGGAGCAGCTGCTCTCTGGGGCCAGGAAAGGGAAGTTAGTTTAGTTCGTGTTGAGAGGGAAAAGAGGAGCTGGAGGATTGAGTAGAATTCAGGCTCACTTCTAGCTGTAGCGCATGGTCCGAAGTCCGGTATCCAAGGTTGTATGGATGCTGATGGTCCTGCAGCAGAAACCGGAGGAACAAGAGGCTGTAAATGCTCTGTTCCCACATAAGACTCGGAGGCACGGCAGCAACTGGTGTGAGCCAGAAAAAGGAGGCTACGGCTGTCTGCCATACGAGGGGAGTTCTAAAAGAGAGCAAGCAAGAGGAACTTCAGTGTAACTCAGTACTGCAAGTGCCTCAGATAAGCGCTAGAAAGAAGACTACACAACCCATCTGATAGAGAGATTCCTAAGTTGCTCCCAGGCTGATCAACTCCTGTTCCATCTGTAATCTGGATCTTGGACTGCACTTACAAAGCACAGCAAAGGTAAAAGAAACTGCACCCTGTCCTGTCATTGCCTTCTTTCTGCAACCCCTTCAGCACTGCTACATCTCTGTGCCTAACACTGCACCCTCTTCCTCAACACCTATTACTACTGCCCTGGGACTACAGCTTTACCTGTGGGGAGCTCTTACATCTTGCTGCCTTATACCATCTGTCCCAGAGGATCTGCCTGCAGCATCAACTTAACCCCTTCATTGCCGAGCACCACAGGTGGCGTCACGTATCATCCACCTATAACCTTTATTCAGCTACATCTCACCCCTTTTGCATGGACGCCCAGGGCCACGGACCGGGTCACCGCCACCGTGACACGTCCCTCTGAGACACCGGCACGCTACCGAGTAACCCCACTGCCCTGGCGGGCGACCCAGAACCACATGCGCCACCCTTTGGGCGTAACCAGGAGGCTCAAGACTTCACATTCAGATTGCTGTTAGATGGTCTCCAGACTACACATCCAGACTGCTGTTATAGGGGGCTCCAGACTACACATCCAGACTGCTGTTATAGGGGGGCTCCAGACTACACATCCACACTGCTGTTAAAGGGGGCTCCAGACTGCACATCCAGACTACTGTAATAGGGGGGTCTCCAGACTACACTTCCACACTGCTGTTATAGGGGGCTCCAGACTACACATCCAGACTGCTGTTATTGGGGGGCTCCAGACTACACATCCACACTGCTGTTAAAGGGGTCTCCAGACTGCACATCCAGACTACTGTTATAGGGGGGTCTCCAGACTACACTTCCACACTGCTGTTATTGGGGGGCTCCAGACTACACATCCAGACTGCTGTTATTGGGGGGCTCCAGACTACACATCCACACTGCTGTTAAAGGGGGCTCCAGACTGCACATCCAGACTGCTGTTATTGGGGGGCTCCAGACTACACATCCACACTGCTCTTAAAGGGGGCTCCAGACTGCACATCCAGACTACTGTAATAGGGGGGTCTCCAGACTACACTTCCACACTGCTGTTATAGGGGGCTCCAGACTACACATCCAGACTGCTGTTATTGGGGGGCTCCAGACTACACATCCACACTGCTGTTAAAGGGGGCTCCAGACTGCACATCCAGACTACTGTTATAGGGGGCTCCAGACTACACATCCAGACTGCTGTTATAGGGGGGCTCCAGACTACACATCCACACTGCTGTTAAAGGGGGCTCCAGACTGCACATCCAGACTACTGTAATAGGGGGGTCTCCAGACTACACTTCCACACTGCTGTTATAGGGGGCTCCAGACTACACATCCAGACCGCTGTTATAGGGGGCTCCAGACTGCACATCCAGACTACTGTAATAGGGGGGTCTCCAGACTACACTTCCACACTGCTGTTATAGGGGGCTCCAGACTACACATCCAGACCGCTGTTATAGGGGGCTCCAGACTACACATGCAGACTGCTGTTATAGGGGGCTCCAGACTACACATCCAGACTGCTGTTATAGGGGGTTCCAGACTACACATCCAGACTGCTGTTATAGGGGGCTCCAGACTACACATCCAGACTGCTGTTATAGGGGGCTCCAGACTACATATCCAGACTGCTGTTATAGGGGGCTCCAGACTACACATCCAGACTGCTGTTATAGGGGGCTCCAGACTACACATGCAGACTGCTGTTATAGGGGGCTCCAGACTACACATCCAGACTGCTGTTATAGGGGGCTCCAGACTACACATCCAGACTACTGTTATAGGGGGCTCCAGACTACACATGCAGACTGCTGTTATAGGGGGCTCCAGACTACACATCCAGACTGCTGTTATAGGGGGTTCCAGACTACACATCCAGACTGCTGTTATAGGGGGCTCCAGACTACACATCCAGACTGCTGTTATAGGGGGCTCCAGACTACATATCCAGACTGCTGTTATAGGGGGCTCCAGACTACACATCCAGACTGCTGTTATAGGGGGCTCCAGACTACACATGCAGACTGCTGTTATAGGGGGCTCCAGACTACACATCCAGACTGCTGTTATAGGGGGCTCCAGACTACACATCCAGACTACTGTTATAGGGGGCTCCAGACTACACATGCAGACTGCTGTTATAGGGGGCTCCAGACTACACATCCAGACTGCTGTTATAGGGGGCTTCAGACTACACATTTGTGATGCCTTTTCTATTACTATCTGCAAAGGTACAACCGGAAAAAAAATTCTCGTACCCTTTATCATCTTTTCAATTCTTCGCAGGGGTCTTAGCTGTGTTTTTGGTTACAGCACTTGGCTGTACATAGCTGTTTAGGTTTTGGAGGGTTGGCAGAATTATGAGAAGCGTACGGTACATTGCTGCAATTTCAGAATTCCTCCATGTTGTAGTGTAATAACATCTGCTGTCTTCCCCACCTCCATATGTCTGCAGGGAAGGAGTCAGGATTTCTAAAATCTTACAATTTTGGCAGCGTAACCTGGGAACGAGAACGTCGGTGGTGGGCCTGGGAAATCAGAAGTCTGCTCCTACACTTGCAGTTGCCATAGTAACAGCCCCCCTGTGATCTTAGGCCCTACATTGCCGTACGGCTTGTCATGCCTTGGCCTGGACTCGCTGAAGAACGACATGTGTTCTCTTAACGCCATACCACACTCGTCTTACAGGGGATGAAAAACTGGCACAAAACATCCCTGAAAATATAATGACAAAACAGTGGAAATAAGACACGGGCCAGCACAACAAGGCAAGTTTATTTTCTTGGCTCGTAGGCCGCGCCATAATTGCCTCAAACAATTATGAAATGAGTCACGCGCAGCCAAACGCTCAGCCGCTTCCAACGCGGGCTCCAAGTCGAAGAAGCGTTACAGGAAAGATCTCGCTGGGGAGAGCCATTTACAGATACGACGACTCTTCATCTTCTAGTGTAGGGTTACAAAACAAGAAGTCATTACTGGAACCTTTCACCTCCAGACATCAAGGTCAAACGGAGGGGGGGAACCATCCCCCAAAAAATGGATGACGTTTCATTAAATCTTATCTAATATTTGGTGGCGAAATTGACGTGCGGCCTGTCAAGTTATGTCACAGAACACTTGTGAATATTCCCCATTGAGTTTAATATATGTCCCAGGTGGGGTGCGGTTGCACAGTGAGGGATCAGGATGTGGCGGGTGCTGGCTGTCTTCTACTGCCAGCGCCTGCCTCTAAAAAGCAGCGATCAGACCAAGCTCCAATCGCGGCTGTTTAACCATTTCAATTTTGGACAGCAGCAAGTAACTGGTTTGAAACAATGCTAGAGGCGCCCATTGATTCACCTTCGATTCAATCACAGGGTGCCGATGGGTTACCCTGTGGCTCCACGGCCACCATATTGTTGCTCGTAAGATGCTCAGCCCTTTATTTTTACTATATAAAGCAATACTTAAGGATACAGGGCAAGAAATAAATTGATCACAGGTTCAAGTCCCCTAGGGGGACAAAAAAATATATAAACAGTAGTTCAATATTTTTATTAGATATAAAAAAAAAAATAACAAAAATGTAAATCAGCCCTTTCTCTAAATCCAAAATTAAAAAATGTATATTTATTTTTGTTAATGAACCTATTCTATAAGCATCATAAAGAGAAAAGTAATCCTAAGGTTAGAATTGCTGTTTTTTGCTTACAGCACTTCACCCAAGATAAAAATGTAATAAAAAGTGATCAAAATGCCATATTTGGCCCAAATTAGTATAAATTAAAAAATGCAGCTCATCATGCAAAAAAAGGCCTTATACGGCCATGTAAGTGTGAAAAATAAAAAAAGTTATGGCTCTTTCACGAAGGGGGAAAAAAATGGCTGCATCCTGAATATCTGCCAAAAACTGTTGTGGATTTGGCTGTAAATTGTCCATGTATTCGCAGCAAAATCAGCAAGTAATGAAACTCCGACACTTTATAATTCCTCTGCCATTTATCTGCTTCTTTGCCTGGTCCTCCACCTATCTCCACACAACCCGGCTGTCACGTCGCCGTCAGACACAGGGACTTCTGTTCCTGCCTCGGCCACTGGGAGGCGCCAGACTGTCACGTCGTCATCAGATACAGGGACTGCTGTTCCTGCCTCAGCCACTGGGAGGCGCCGGACTGTCACGTCGCTGTCAGATACAGGGACTGCTGTTCCGGTCTCAACCACTGAGAGGCGCCGGGCGGTCACGTCACCGTCCGACTCGGGGACAGCTGTTCCTGCCTCGGCCACTAGGAGGCGGCGTGGTTTCCCCGTGGGTGGTGGTGACAGAGAAGGAGCTCCTGTGCAGGCATCTGGTGGGTGCAGGCTCCGCTCCTCTGCCAGTCATGAAAGGGTTGGTGCATCACCATCTGGCCTGGTCCTGGGGGCGGTCCAAATGACATCATCAGACTATGAACCTGTGAGGGATAGCCTGATCCGTCAAATACCTTGGGGCCTGTCTTGCAGGCCGCCAGATATAGTCTTGGTTCCCCAGTGTGCTAGTTTGTTATTTGCTACCTTTGATTCTGACCTTTGCCTGGATTTTTGACTCTGTTCCTGCCTGACGATTTTGTACCTCTGCCTCCCTCCCGGTTTATGACTCTGACCTTGGCCTGGATATGACTCTGCTACTGTCTGCCGTTTTTGTACCTCTGCTGCCCGCCTGGTTTAGACTTGCATTCCCGACTACGCTTTTGATCCTGTTTTTTAACACCTCTCTGGCGACCGTCCTGCTCTGGTCCGCTGCTCCTATTCAGACAGCACCTCCTGGGCTCTGCTGTAAATCCAGATCCCTGTATAGGGGTAAAGGGTATCGGGGTTGCTCGGGGTGCTGTCTTACTGCAGCCCAGACTCGCAGACGGACATCACACCGGCGTCTTATGATGACGTCTCGGTACATGCAGGGCTGGGACAAGGTGCTTTGGTGCCCTAGGCAGGTGAAGCTGACGGCGCCCTCCCTCTCCCCATTGAACGGTCAGCACTCAAGTAAAGGAATGGTCCAGAGACTAAGGTAACAGAACCCCTAAAATATCCCCTCTTTTTCACCAAAGAATACCAGCAAAACTTTAAAAAGTGATGTACTTTAGGTGTGAGACTCAGAGTATTTTTTCTAAGATATATATAAAATTATTCATGGTTTTTGGCCCTTTTACTCAATACGAGGGATAAATAGCGATATTCATCTCTGGCCTCCTATATTTTATATGTCAGAGCCAAGGACAGTCATGGAAACTAATATGACCTTACTGTAATGGGGCTGTTTGGTTTCAATTAAAGTGTCCATCAATTGGCAAACGCCATAATGGAAAAATAAAGGGATACGGATACGTATGATGGTTTTAAAAGCAGCACTGTTCCTCCTCCTCTCATCAAAGTTTAGTATATTGCAATCACCATAATATATAGCACTGTGTACTTACAATTGCTCATTTTGCCTTTCTACCCAGATAATTTTTCTCTTTTCAATTAGGTCTTTAACATTACCTGATTAATAACTGATGAGCTGAATCCTATAAGTCAGTCCCCATGTACATTTGTATCCCATTAACCTACACCTCCCAGTATGTCCTTAAGGCTGGTTTCAACCTTGCGTTTCTCACGGGCCCTCACCTCTCTGCGCACTCCACCCGGCGCGCTCCTGCTTTGCAGCGCGTCCCCGCGCCCGGCCTCCGGCTCCTGCGGCGTCGGGCACTTGCTCCTGGCACACAGCCTCCTGGGTAGCATGACGTGCTGGCCCCGCCCCCAACATGGCGGCGCCCACCGCTACATATGCTTGGTGTCGGGACAGGTAAGACGCCTGATTATCAAATACGGTGACTCTGCCTCGTGCGGCGTTCGCTGTGTCCTCAGGCCCCTTCTCCTGTGTTTCTGTCTGCGCTGTGCTTCACCTCTGTGTACCTCGTAGCTGTCCTCTCTCTCTGCACAGCCTCTGTCTTTGCCCTCTGTGCTCTGGGTTCCTTGCCTCCCGTACTCTTTGAGCTCCTCTGTCCGTTTCCACCTCCATCTTATCCCACACCGTACCTCCCTGTTGTTCGTTCTCTCTCTCGCCTTATACTTCATTGTGCTCCTTCTCTAATTACAGTCTCCAGCCCTTGTTACCCCTGGCTCTCCAGTCCGGTGCCTTACTACGTCCCTGTGTGTCTCGGTGTCTAACTCTACGGATACTTCTGTGCCTCCTTGCCCGTTTTTTTGCCCAGTCGCCCCTTTGGTTCCGGCTGTCGCGGTTCTATCCCCTGGGGGTCTGTCCCTATCGCTCCCTGTATAGGGGGCGGTCTTCACCTGGGCGCTCGCCCGCGTGGGCTCTGGAGCCGTGACCCAGAGGGTCCATTTTCGGGTACCTTTTCTGTCCTCTTTCGTACTAGTAACACCGCAACAGCCTTAACAGCATAATCAGGCCATGGACCCCGCTGGAGCCACGGCAGCCCAAAAAGAGTTAGTTTTCCTTCGGGAGAACCAGACGCGCATGATGTCCTTTATGAAAACTATGGACTCGCGTCTTTCCGCCCTCTAGTCCTCTGACCCGGGTAACGCTGCCCAGTTGGCGGGCTTACAACAGGAATTGGCTCAGCAGCGAAACACCCAGTCACATATCCTCAGCTACATGGCTTCGGTGGACAGTCGGTTGCTCGCTCTGCACTCGGCTGCGTCTGCTCCTCCTGCCGCGGGTTCCCATCCTCCTCCGCGGTTAGCCAAGCCTCCCCGATATAGCGGGGACGCCAAATTGTGCCGGGGTTTTATTAATCAGTGCTATCTCCATTTTGAATTGCTACCTCAGCAGTACCCCATAGACCGAGCCAAAGTGGCCTTCATCATTTCTCACCTGGAGGGGGACGCTATGGCTTGCGTCAATCCTCTCTGGGAGCATGATGACCCGGTAGTTACCCAGCTTTCCGCTTTTCTTGATACCTTCTGTCGGGTTTTTGACGAACCGGGCCGTTTAGCCTCTACCACTGAGGCTTTGTTTAACTTGTGCCAAGGTTCTCTAACTGTGGGTCAGTATGCTATCCAGTTTAGGACCCTCTCCTCCGACTAAGGTTGGAATAACGAGGCCTTGGTGGGCGCTTTTTGGCGAGGCCTTTCGAGTCGCATAAAGGATGAGCTCACTGGGCGCGATACCCCAACAGCCCTAGAGGATCTGATCTCTTTAGCCACTCGAATTGATCTCCGGTTTCAAGAGCGGGCTAGGGAGAGAAGGGTCTCGCGTCCATTTTCTTCTGTCCGCAGACCACTCAGTCCTCGACCTAGGAGTCTTCCTTCATCTCTGGCACCCGAACCTATGCAGGTGGACCGCCTGAAGCTCTCTGATCAGCGTCGCAAGGAAAGGAGCCTCCACGGTCAGTGTTTCTACTGCGGTAGTAGTGCCCATCTCATCCGAACCTGTCCGGAACGTCCAGAAAACTTCTTCGCCTAGGCCATGTAAGAGAGGCCTCCCTAGGTGTATGTGATACCTCTCTCCCTCTCAATTTGTCTGTCCTCTTGCATGTTGGTGGTAAGCGGGCTTCTTTAGTGGCCTACAGTTGTGGCGAAAAGTATTGACACCCCTGCAATTCTGTCAGATAATACTCAGTTTCCTGAAAATGATTGCAAACACAAATACTTTGGTATTATTATCTTCATTTAATTGGTCTTAAATGAAAAAACACAAAAAGAATTGTCCTAAAGCCAAATTGGATATAATTCCACACCAAACATAAAAAAGAGGGTGGACAAAAGTATTAGCACTGTTCGAAAAATCATGTGATGCTTCTCTAACTTGTGTAATTAATAGCACCTGTAACTTACCTGTGGCACCTAACAGGTGTTGGCAATAACTAAATCACACTTGCAGCCAGCTGACATGGATTAAAGTTGACTCAACCTCTGTCCTGTGTCCTTGTGTGTACCACATTGAGCATGGAGAAAAGAAAGAAGACCAAAGAACTGTCTGAGGACTTGAGAAACCAAATTGTGAGGAAGCATGAGCAATCTCAAGGCTACAAGTCCATCTCCAAAGACCTGAATGTTCCTGTGTCTACCGTGCGCAGTGTCATCAAGAAGTTTAAAGCCCATGGTACTGTGGCTAACCTCCCTAGATGTGGACGGAAAAGAAAAATTGACAAGAGATTTCAATGCAAGATTGTGCGGATGTTGGATAAAGAACCTCGACTAACATCCAAACAAGTTCAAGCTGCCCTGCAGTCCGAGGGTACAACAGTGTCAACCCGTACTATCCGTCGGCGTCTGAATGAAAAGGGACTGTATGGTAGGAGACCCAGGAAGACCCCACTTCTTACCCCGAGACATAAAAAAGCCAGGCTGGAGTTTGCCAAAACTTACCTGAAAAAGCCTAAAACGTTTTGGAAGAATGTTATCTGGTCAGATGAGACAAAAGTAGAGCTTTTTGGGCAAAGGCATCAACATAGAGTTTACAGGAGAAAAAAGACGCATTCAAAGAAAAGAACACGGTCCCTACAGTCAAACATGGTGGATGTTCCCTGATGTTTTGAGGTTGCTTTGCTGCATCTGGCACTGGACTGCTTGACCGTGTGCATGGCATTATGAAGTCTGAAGACTACCAACAAATTTTGCAGCATAATGTAGGGCCCAGTGTGAGAAAGCTGGGTCTCCCTCAGAGGTCATGGGTCTTCCAGCAGGACAATGACCCAAAACACACTTCAAAAAGCACTAGAAAATGGTTTGAGAGAAAGCACTGGAGACTTGTAAGGTGGCCAGCAATGAGTCCAGATCTGAATCCCATAGAACACCTGTGGAGAGATCTAAAAATGGCAGTTTGGAGAAGGCACCCTTCAAATATCAGGGACCTGGAGCAGTTTGCCAAAGAAGAATGGTCTAAAATTCCAGCAGAGCATTGTAAGAAACTCATTAATGGTTACCGGAAGCGGTTGGTCGCAGTTATTTTGGCTAAAGGTTGTGCAACCAAGTATTAGGCTGAGGGTGCCAAGACTTTTGTCTGGCCCATTTTTGGAGTTTTGTGTGAAATGATCAATGTTTTGCTTTTTGGTTCATTCTCTTTTGTGTTTTTTTCATTTAAGACAAATTAAATGAAGATAATAATACCAAAGAATTTGTGTTTGCAATCATTTTCAGGAAGAAACTGAGTATTATCCGACAGAATTGCAGGGGTGTCAATACTTTTGGCCACAACTGTATGTGGATTCGGGTGCCGCCGGAAATTTTATTAGGTTAGAGGAGGTTAATAAACTTTCTGTTCCCGTGAGGCCCTTGCAAAAACCTCAAGTTCTCGCCTCCGTAGATGGTCGACCCCTGCTAGAGACAGTCACTCTAGTTACTCATGAGGTGGAGTTGCAAGTAGGGGTTCTGCACAAGGAGAAAATTACATTTTACGTCTTAGCAGGTATTTCTCATCCTATCCTGCTTGGTCTTCCCTGGCTGTGGCTCCACGAGCCCACTTTAGACTGGCATAGCGGTAACGTCTTGCGCTGGGGGGAGTCGTGTCAGACTTGGTGTCTGCTGTCGGTGCGCTCCGTAGGTACTCCTCATTCTCCCCTTGTTCCCCATGGATTGCCATCAGTGTACCATGATTTTTTGGATATTTTTGGCAAGAAAGAGGCTGAGACTCTTCCTCCGCACCGTCCCTACGACTGCCCCATTGAGCTCATTCCTGGTACCACTCTGCCTCGTGGAAGAATTTATCCTCTCTCCTCGGCAGAGACCCAAGCGATGTCTGAATACATCCAAGACAACTTGGCCAGAGGCTTCATTCGGAAGTCTTCGTCCCCTGCAGCAGCAGGCTTCTTTTTCGTAAAGAAGAAAGATGGATCCCTGCGCCCGTGCATCGATTATCGTGGCTTGAATCAAATCACGGTGAAGAATAAGTATCCACTGCCACTCATCTCTGAGATTTTTGATCGCTTGAAGGGAGCACGTGTGTTTACTAAACTTGATCTACGAGGGGCCTATAATCTGGTTCGCATACGCTCCGGGGACGAGTGGAAGACTGCGTTTAACACGCGAGATGGACACTATGAGTATTTGGTTATGCCCTTTGGGCTCTGCAACGCACGTGCAGTATTTCAAGAACTCGTTAATGATGTTTTTCGAGACCTCCTCTACTCCTGTGTCGTAGTCTACCTAGACGACATCTTGGTCTTCTCCTCCGATCTGACCACACATCATCGAGACGTTCGCCAATTACTCCAACGTCTCAGAGAGAACCACCTTTTTGACAAGTTGGAGAAGTGCCTCTTTGAGCAAACTTCATTGCCCTTTCTTGGTTACATCGTCTCGAACTCGGGATTAGAGATGGATCCTGAAAAAGTCTCGGCAGTTCTCAATTGGCCTCGTCCTCTCGGAGTAAAGGCCATTCAAAGGTTTTCGGGTTTTGCCAATTATTACAGGCAATTTGTCCCTCAATTTTCTTCCTTGACTAAACCCATCTCAGCTCTTGTCTGCAAAGGAGCCGATCCCAATCATTAGCCCTCTGATGCAGAGGCTGCCTTTGAGGCCCTGAAGCAAGAATTCGCTAAGTCTCCTGTACTCCATCGCCCGGACGCCGGTAGGCCATTCATCCTCGAAGTCGACGCATCTTCGGTAGGAGCAGGAGCAGTTCTTCTGCAAAAGTCATCCTCGGGTCGCACTCTCACCTGCGGATTCTTTTCCAAAGCTTTTTCCGCTCCTGAAAGTAATTATGCCGTGGGAGATAGAGAACTCTTGGCCATAAAAATGGCTCTTGAAGAATAGCGCCATCTTCTCGAAGGTGACCTCCATCCGTTCATCATTTTTACGGATCACAAAAATTTGACCTACCTTCGGTCCACCCAAAGGCTCAACCCACAGCAAGCCAGATGGTCACTCTTTTTTGAAAGATTTGACTTCGAACTCCACTTCCGACCTGGAGAGAAGAACATCAAGGCGGATGCCCTTTCACGGTCATTCCTGTCTGTCGACAAGGAGGAGGGTCCAATCCATCTCATCGACCCTGCCAAGATCCTTACCGTGGCCCCATTAAGCCTGGTCTCCCCACCATCTGGTAAGACCTTTGTTCGGAGTGGAGATAGATCAAAGGTTCTCCGCTGGAGTCACTCATCAAAATTTTCCAGACATGCTGGAGTTAAAAAGACTCTCTCGCTTGTCTCCTGCCATTACTGGTGGCCTTCGCTTCGCAGGGACGTCCAAGATTTCATCGCCTCCTGTCCTTCTTGCACCCGGAACAAGGTTCCTCGACATCCTCCCTCTTGACTCCTGCATCCGTTACCAGTACCTGCCAACCCATGGACCCATATTGCCATGGATTTCGTCACTGATTTGCCTCCCTCTTCTAGATGTACGGTGATACTGGTGGTCGTGGATCGATTTTCCAAGATGGCACACTTCATCGCTCTGCCGGGTTTGCCTACCGCTCTCGAGTTGGCGAAGATCTTTCTGTTTCACGTTTTTCGCCTCCATGGGTTCCCTCAGCATATTGTCTCGGATCGAGAGGTTCAGTTTACCTCCCGTTTTTGGCGAGCTCTCTGCGGATTGCTGAAGATAACCTTGGACTTCTCCTCAGCCTATCACCCCCAGTCGAATGGCCAAGTCGAGCGAGTCAACCAAGCTCTAACATCTTATCTTCGGCATTTTTCCAATGCTCATCAAGACGACTGAGTCTCTCTTCTTCCTTGGGTGGAATTCGCCTACAACAATCATCCAAGTGAAGCCTCTACCAAATCTCCCTTTTTTGTGGTTTTTGGTCAACACCCCGTCATTCCTCTTCCCGTATCCCCTACCTCAGGTGTGCCGGCAGCGAATTCCTTGTCTGTGGACT
The DNA here is from genome assembly GCF_039654945.1 of Dendrobates tinctorius. Lineage (NCBI taxonomy): Eukaryota > Metazoa > Chordata > Amphibia > Anura > Dendrobatidae > Dendrobates > Dendrobates tinctorius. The sequence goes on from NW_027361784.1 coordinate 25,736,732, forward strand.
TCTCTCAGATTTGGAGGGAGACCAAAGTAGCTCTTGAGAGTGCCAGCCTCAGAATGAAGCGGTATGCCGACAAGAGACGGCTGGACACTCCTCCATATCGCCCTGGGGATAAGGTTTGGTTAGCTTCCCGGTATAACAGGTTGAAAATCCCCTCCTACAAGTTAGGTCCACATTACATTGGTCCCTTTGAGGTCTTAAGTCGCATCAACGATGTGGCCTACAAGTTGAGATTACCCGCCTCACTAAAGATTCCCAACACTTTCCATGTATCTCTCCTTAAACCAGCAGTGTTTACCCACTTCCACTCTGCACCCTCCCAAATCTCCCAACCATGTAGCTCTGATAACACCTTTGAGGTACGGGATATTTTGGCTATGAAGACTGTTAAAGAAAAGAATCTGTTTTTGATTGATTGGAAGGGTTTTGGTCCCGAGGAGAGATCATGGGAGCCCCAGAAGAATATTGATGCTCCGCGCATTATGAGACGGTTTCTCTCCTATGTTAGGAGGAGGGGGCGTAAAGGGGGGGTACTGTCACGGCCCCTCACCTCTCTGCGCGCTCCTGCTTTGCAGCGCGTCCCCGTGCCCGGCCTCCGGCTCCCGCGGCGTCGGGCACTTGCTCACAGCCTTACTCCTGGAGCACAGACTCCTGGGTAGCGTGACGTGCTGGCCCCGCCCCCAACATGGCGGCACCCACCGCTACATATGCTTGGCATCGGGACAGGTAAGACGCCTGATTATCAAATACGGTGACTCTGCCTCGTGCGGCGTTCACTGTGTCCTCAGGCCCCTTCTCCTCTGTTTCTGTCTGCGCTGTGCTTCACCTCTGTGTACCTCGTAGCTGTCCTCTCTCTGCACAGCCTCTGTCTTTGCCCTCTGTGCTCTGGGTTCCTTGCCTCCCGTACTCTTTGAGCTCCTCTGTCCGTTTCCGCCTCCATCTTGTCCCACACCATACCTCCCTGTTGTTCGTTCTCTCTCTCGCCTTATACTTCATTGCGCTCCTCTAATTGCAGTCTCCAGCCCTTGTTACCCCTGGCTCTCCAGTCCGGTGCCTTACTAGGTCCCTGTGTGTCTCGGTGTCTAACTCTACGGATACTTCTGTGCCTCCTTACCCGTCTATTTGCCCAGTCGCCCCTTTGGTTCCGGCTGTCGCGGTTCTATCCCCTGGGGGTCTGTCCCTATCGCTCCCTGTATAGGGGGCGGTCTTCACCTGGGCGCTCGTCGTCGGGGGCTCTGGAGCCGTGACCCAGAGGGTCCACTTTCGGGTACCTTTTCTGTCCTCTTTCGTACTAGTAACACCGCAACAGCCGTAACAGCATAATCAGGCCATGGACCCCGCTGGAGCCACAGCAGCCCAAAAAGAGTTAGTTTTCCTTCGGGAGAACCAGACGCGCATGATGTCCTTTATGAAAACTATGGACTCGTGTCTTTCCGCCCTCCAGTCCTCTGACCCGGGTAACGCTGCCCAGTTGGCGGGCTTACAACAGGAATTGGCTCAGCAGCGAGACACCCAGTCACATATCTTCAGCTACATGGCTTCGGTGGACAGTCGGTTGCTCGCTCTGCACTCGACCGCGTCTGCTCCTCTTGCCGCGGGTTCCCATCCTCCTCCGTGGTTAGCAAAGCCTCCCCGGTATAGCGGGGACGCCAAATTGTGCCGGGGTTTTATTAATCAGTGCCGTCTCCATTTTGAATTGCTACCTCAGCAGTACCCCACAGACCGAGCCAAAGTGGCCTTCATCATTTCTCACCTGGAGGGGGACGCTTTGGCTTGGGTCAATCCTCTCTGGGAGTATGATGACCCGGTAGTTACCCAGCTTTCCGTTTTTCTTGATACCTTCCGTCGGGTTTTTGACGAACCGGGCCGTTTAGCCTCTACCACTGAGGCTTTGTTTAACTTGTGCCAAGGTTCTCTAACTGTGGGTCAGTATGCTATCCAGTTTAGGACCCTCTCCTCCAAGTTAGGTTGGAATAACGAGGCCTTGGTGGGCGCCTTTTGGCGAGGCCTTTCGAGTCTCATAAAGGATGAGCTCACTGGGCGCGATACCCCAGTAGCCCTAGAGGATCTGATCTCTTTAGCCACTCGGATTGATCTCCGGTTTCAAGAGCGGGCTAGGGAGAGAAGGGTCTCGCGTCCATTTTCTTCTGTCCGCAGACCACTCAGTCCTCGACCTAGGAGTCTTCCTTCATCTCTGGCACCCGAACCTATGCAGGTGGACCGCCTGAAGCTCTCTGATCAGCTTGGCGTTGGGACAGGTAAGATGCCTGATTATCAAATATGGTGACTCTGCCTCGTGCGGCGTTCGCTGTGTCCTCAGGCCCCTTCTCCTGTGTTTCTGTCTGCGCTGTGCTTCACCTCCGTGTACCTCGTAGCTGTCCTCTCTCTGCGCAGCCTCTGTCTTTGCCCTCTGTGCTCTGGGTTCCTTGCCTCCCATACTCTTTGAGCTCCTCTGTCCGTTTCCGCCTCCATCTTGTCCCACACCGTACCTCCCTGTTGTTCGTTCTCTCTCTCGCCTTATACTTCATTGCGCTCCTTCTCTAATTGCAGTCTCCAGCCCTTGTTACCCCTGGCTCTCCAGTCCCTGTGTGTCTCAGTGTCTAACTCTACAGATACTTCTGTGCCTCCTTACCCGTCTATTTGCCCAGTCGCCCCTTTGGTTCCGGCTGTCGCGGTTCTATCCCCTGGGGGTCTGTCCCTAACGCTCTCTGTATAGGGGGCGGTCTTCACCTGGGCGCTCGCCCTCGCCCACCTTCACCTGGGCGCGTCCCCTCGCCCACTTTCGGGTACCTTTTCTGTCCTCTTTCGTACTAGTTACATCGCAACAGCCGTAACAGCGTTTTTTTGCGCTGCTTTTTAGCGCAAAAAAACGCATGCGTTTTTTCCCCTAGGCTTTAACATGGGTGCGTATATGGCCGCAGCTTATAGGGCTAAAATGGGGTGACAGATTCCCTTGAAGCTGTTGATTATGTCTAGGATGGAAACACAAAAATCACCAGATACTTTTCAATTTTTTTATTGTGGTAGAAAAAGACACACATCTGAATACAGGAAAGATAACTAGCAAGTGAGAGTTTTGTATGGCTACAGATTGCTAGTCTAAAAGGAAGGTAGTGCCATCCAGTGCTCATCAGTGGTACTGCAAACAGAAATTTTTTTTTAACCACTTCGATACTGGAGGGTTTATCACCATTGCCCCTCCTCCCTTACCGCTTAGCTTATTTTGGTGGAATTGTATTGTTCTAGCATCAATGTATTCAAACAGCCATACATTTTGTAGCTCTATATGGACTTGTTTTTTGTGGTGAGTTGTATTTTGTATTTTTAATGGCAGATTTTGGTATACGTATGTGGCGCCCCAGAGGGTTCAGTCGGCACAGAGGTACTGCACCTCAACCACAGGTGTGGTATCTCACTTCCCAGGTAAGGTGGGGGCACCTAACAGCACTCTAACATCTGCACCCAACACACACCCTATAGCAGCAGGGCACCCTGGATGGACCCTACGGGAGGATGATCTCATCCCTGCTTGGGTAGGAAAGGGTGTTGGGAGGTGGGTGGAGCTAGTGGGTTCAGAGCCGGAGAATAGAGGGGAAGTTAAGACAGTCTTCCCGTAGGGGAAGAAGTGGAAGGACATGTGTAGACAGTCTTCCCGTAGGGAAGAAAGGAACTGACGTGTGTGGAGCAGCTCCTGGTCAGGAGGAGCTGCTGGAAGGGACAGAGACAGAAGGCAGCTCCCTGTAGAGGGAAGGGATCCTAAAGGCACGGAGCAGTGACCATACTGCCCGTGGGGCTCGTTCCACACTGACGAACGTCAGGTGGAGGGATCAGGTCGCAGAGGGGTATCGGCCCCTAGCCTAGTGAGATTGACAACGGACTCAGCTAGCAAGCAAAAGGTGGAGGCACCTTTAGGTACCTCAGCCACAAACCACAGTTATCTTCGCCAGAAAGGCAGCCATAAAGGAGCAAGGAAACGCAGAGGGTGCATTATCTGACAAGGTCAACGGCTGCTGGCCTGGGACACTGACTGTGAGGTGTTGGGAAGGAAGAGGCGAGAAAGCAACACAGTGAGACAGCCAGGAAAGGCATATACTGAAGCGAGTGCTGGAAAGGTGTTCTTCATTTGCCTGGGAGTTGACTGGACCCCTCACCTGAAGGACGCAGTACCAAGTGGGCATCTGTGTGCACCAGAACTGTGAGTAAAGCTTTGGAACTATACCCAGCTGTGTCCTGTGAATTCTGAATGCAACACTCACTCAGCACTGCTACATCTACCACCATCACCTTCTCTATCTTAAATTCCAACCACTGCCCTGGGACAACAGCTCTGCCTGTGGAGAGCTATTCCAACTCTGCTGCATCACACCATCAATCCCAGAGGATCTGCACTGCAGCGCTGGTCATCTCTGACCAGAAATCACAGGTGGCGTCATGAACACTTATTACAAACTTTATAAACTTTATCCATTGTAAATATCCCCTTTTATTGGACGCCCAGGGCCACGGACCAGGTCACAGCTGCCGTGACACATCCCTTTAAGAAGCGGCCCGTTACCGAATAATCCCATATAACATATAACTTGTCCTGCGGTACGTCACCCCGCCTGTCCTGCGGCACGTCATTTCAGGGCCACCCCCCTGACTGTCCTCTCTGTCAGTCCCCTGGCCGAGCTTTCTCCGTTCTCTGTCGTCTTCTGCTAAGCTCCTCCCGGGACTGACCAAACCCGAGCACCCCATCCTTCTTCTATTTATCCCCTCTCTCACAGGGGAATTCCCCTCCCGGGCTCCTATCTCCCCGCCCCACATGACTGTGCGTTTCTCGAGCCATAAGCCATTGTCAAGTCCAAAACTACTCTCCCCTGCCATCTTGTGTTTTTTTCTCGGTACTGCACTCTCCAATCTCTCTTTCCTAGCTGTCACCCTTCTAACCTGTCAGTCTCTGTCTCCAGTACACAAACGTCCCATCCTACTACCAGTCAAGTCTGTCCGTCAAGTCACCTTCCCCACAGGTTCGCCGCCCGGGTTCCACCGTGCAGAGGTGTTATGCTGCTGCTAAGCAATGGCGGAGGCACAATATGGCGGCATAACACACGCGGGTTGAACGTCACCCGGTGTGCGCTGGGCGGACTCTGTTACCTCACAGAGTCGCCGAAGCACTAAACACAAATACTGAGCCTGTTCAAGCTCAAAGAGCTCAGCGAGATGCACGCTCGGTATATGGTGACAGGACTATGGCCCAAGACACAGGGTCAGCGTCCCTCTAGACCTACCGTGCGTGGGGTGTCGCAGCCGCGAACACCAATGACTGCTGCAGACTGCAGCAAGGCGACAGACACTGCCGCGATACGATAATGCCCTGTATTGGGCCACACTATCGGACGCTAGTACAGTGGAATGATATGCACCGTGGCCTGTAGCTTGCCACTGACTGGCGCTGACTCAATCTCTAGTTCCCTGTCCACACACGTAATATCAGAGGGAGGGGAATCTTAATGAGTCATTCGCAGTTCCATGCAGCCATCATCATTCACACATGTAGCAACTAGAGTCTATACTAGCGCATGGCCGAGCGGTCATGCGAACCTTTTATAGCTGAGACTGTTGTGAATTCGCTTTCTGGCCTACCTATGGTTACTAGTGGGGGTAGTGGAGCTGGTTATATTGACAGAGGGGTCGCTAGTTCTCTTTCTGGGCTCCCTCTGGTGGTTACTGGAGGTAATGGAGCTGATCTGATTAACAGAGGCTTGCCACCTGATAATGAGGAGGACGATTGAAGATCTGGGGTTTCAGACTGGATTTAAGACAGCCGACTCCTACTATCTCTGCTGGTGATTTTTTTTCCTACCATCTGAGTTCTTAGTTTCCAGCTCAGTCCCTGCATGCTCAGCTAAGTGTTCTTTTGCTATTGTTCACATTTGATCTGGTTTTGTCTATTTCAGTTTTGTATAGTCAGCCAGCTCGAGCTGGGGCTGTGCTGAATCTCCATCCATATGTTACTGCTTGTGCCAGTTTGTTTTTGTCCCTTATTAGATTGGCCTCGTTTTGTTCTGCTTTCAGAATATACCAGAGTGCTGATATAGTGGGCGAAGTCGTGCGACTTCAGTATTTTTCTATCAGATGTGCTGGACATTTTTTGCAGGGTTTTTTGCATGATTGCAGACAGTGTCTTTCCTTTCCTGTCCTGTCTAGTTAGTTTGGGCCCCATCGTTTGCTCAGTCTATTTTCCTACCTGAGTTTGTGTTTTCATCTTGTCTCACCGACAATATAGGTTTGGGGGCTGTCAATTCCTTTGGGGTCTGCTCTGGGGCAGTTTAGATTTCCCCTTTCTTGCTTTAGGCTTATTTAGCTCTCTGGCTGTGCCGAGGCGTCAAGGATCATCGTAGGTACGCTCCACGGCTACTGCTAGTTGTGTGGATAGGATCAGGGGTCTGCAATCCACTTAGTTACCAACCTCTCTGGTTTTCTGTGGTTTAACTTGGTCTTGCTCTCCTCCTTGGTGACCCAATCATGACACGAGATCTTCCGGAAGCTTCCAGATCCCTGTGATGGACCAATCAGATCTGGAGAAGGACCTGTGCATGTGACTCCCAATTTCCAATGGGAGATCGTCCCCTTGAGCATACTCAGTGGAGCGACGGAAGGACTTAGCCTCTGGAGTGACTTGCTGCTGAGCAGACTGCGCCACTATTGCTGGCCCAGAGATGGCAGCAACAGCCAGACCCACAGAGCTGGTCTGAGCAGAGCATCGGGAACGACGAGACTGCTGAGCAGGCTCCTCTGCGATCGAAGAAGAATGGGAGACCGCCGAATGCAAGGCTCAGGATTCCCGCTGTGCAGTGGCAGGAACCCGACACCTAACATGTACGAGCGCTTGATTTAAGAGGAATAAAATCGTGACATTCCCTATGGAGAATAGTGGATCCTGTGTTACCTACTGTATAGAGTTGTTATCAGTCATTGTACAGGAGGAGGAGGTGAGCTGTGACATCACCTATTATGAATGGTGGTTCCTGTATTATTTACTGTATATGGAGGTGTCATCAGTAAATGTACAGAAGGAGGAGGTGAGCTTTGACATCATCTATTGAGAATGGTGGATCCTGTGTTATCTACTGTATATAGAGGCGTTATCAGTCATTGTACAGGTGGAGGAGGTGAGCTGTGATATCACCCATTGTGAATGGTGGATTCTGTTATCAACTGTATATAGAGGTGTTATCAATCATTATGGAGGAGGAGGTGAGTTGTGACATCACCTATTGTGATTGGTGGATCCTGTGTTATCTACTGTATATAGAGGCGTTATCAGTCATTGTACAGGAGGAGGAGGTTAGCTGTGATATCACCAATGGTGGATCCTGAGTTATCTACTGTATATAGAGGTGTTACTTTTCATTGTAATCCAGAATAAGAAGTGTCTAATATTAGGCCTAGTGGTCAGTGTAAAAATTCTAAGATTTCCCATCATTATGTAACAATGATATGGAAATATAGAAATACTATCAAACATGTTTAAAAAAAACACTTTAAAACCTCATTTAATTAATAGGCCATTTTTGATGTGTCATTACCTTTAAAAAATATATGGATTAGAACAACTCCCTCATACGAATCAGGAAAAAGAAACAAAAGACTAGGACCCATGCACGTCTTCTCTGACAGCATAAGGTTGTGTTGCTAATTGTACCCCCCTGCTCCACCACCACCTGCTTCTCTCCATTTCTACCGGAAGATTCTACTCCATTCTCTGCCATTCATTTCATAATATATTTTAAGAGGATGTTGTTCTGATTTTCTGATACAGAGCTCTAAATTTCTAGCCTCCATGTAAAGAGTTAAAGGAATTAACTAACTCCCAGCACCACTACAAGCTCTATGCCTCCATAGTTTACAACTCAGTACTTTCCCTAGTGGTTGTGTGTGGTATTACAGCACACTGCACTTTGACCTGTCCCAATCAAGTTAGGTACATTAGCACATCCATTTCAGCTTTTACATCCATCAAAAATGGGCCGTTATTCCCTCATTTGTCATCTGTTTTACTTCTGTTTTCAATGCATAATGTTCTCACATTTTTAAAAAAAAAAACTTTTCACTGGATTTTTTATTTTTTTTTCGACTGAATTCCTTGTCCAATTGCCTCTGATTTACCAATTCTGGATCAGTTTTTCTTTTTCTTCTGTGACCCTCCGTTCCAAAGTTATGCTCCCTGGTAATAATGATGCATATTTTCCCTTCAGCCCACTGGGCGAATGCCACAGAACTCATTTGGAGGCGTGGCCATGTTTTGATTGGTTAACTTCAGTGGAGAAAAGGAAAACGCCCACAGAGAAGTTCTCTGATTGAAGGGAAAATTTACATTTTTATTTCCGGGAAGCATAACTTTGGAATGGAGGGGCACAGAAGAAAAAGAAAAACTGTTCCAGAATCACGGGACCAGTACCAACTTGAAGAAGTACTAATTTTAAACTAAAAAAAACAAGTGAAACATTCCCTTTAAACTCTTTGGGTCAATGTCTGAAAACAAAGAGCACATGGATGAGAAAAACATATGTGTAAATGTAGCCTTTAAGTCACACTGAAGCTGTTAGACCCCTATCGATGTGATATTGATGACCTTTCCTCAGGATTAGTGATGAGCAAGCGTGCTCGGATAAGGTGTTATCTGAGCATGCTCGTGCCCTAATCGAGTATTTTCGGAATGCTCGAAAAAAATGCTCAAGTCTCCGCGGCTGTTCAAAAGCCACAACGTATGCACCAATTGCCTGTTTGTTAGGTAATCCCTGCATGTGTTACTGCTGTCAAACAGCAGCGAGACATGCAGCCGCGGAGACTCGAGCATTTTTTTTCGAGCATTCCGAACATACTCGATTAGGGCACGAGCATGCTCAGATAACACCTTATCCGAGCACGCTCACTCATCACTACTCAGGATATATCATCAATATACCAGCCATTGCAAACCCCTGGAGTGTAAAAACTGGAAAATTTCATGATTTTTGGAACCAATCGATTAAACAGTTGAAGTAGCATCTAAAGATGAGTTCCTTCTAAGGTCTCACTCAGAGATCTGATTTTTTTTTTCTTCTGATGCATAAAAAATTGACCTTTTTTCAGTATTATTTTCAATATATGTCCTCTTTTTTTCCTCAAATTAAAAGAAATATTACAGAGGTGCTTTAAAGCTCCTCCTCTCAACTGCTCTCATTTTTTTTTTACTATTTTTATATAAATAGGCACGTTTGATCCACAAATTAGATTTTAAAAAAACGGACGTTTTTCAGTCTTTTTTTTTTTTTTTCGTCTGACAGCTGTTCCCTCCTGCAAGAAAACGGACATGTGAACCTGCCCATAAAGGGTACGCATTCTCTAATGCAGGGTTCCCCAACTCCAGTCCTCAAGGCCCACCAACAGGTCATGTTTTCAGGATTCCCTTTGTATTGCACAGGTGAAGCAATTATCACCTGAGTAATACTAAGGAAATCCTGAAAACATGACCTGTTGGTGGGCCTTGAGGACTGGAGTTGGGGAACCCTGCTCTAATGGGTATGGATAGAATACGAACAAGAAAAAGAAGCTCAAAATAAGATCTAAAAGAATAAATCACATGCAATCCACTTGGTCACCACTAGAGGGCAGCATGTTCCAGGTTATAACTGATCGGCAGGGAGATGATCTGCAAAAGTGAACTTTTGCCTAAATAGTAGAAAAATGTTGGTATCCATGGAGATGCCGCCGGCTCACGGTCGATTGGTTAACCAGTGGAAATAACCGCGTTTCCAGGATTTGTCTACAAATATTTGTCTAGATCAGAACAGAATTACACCAGAAAAATATAAATTTTTTCGCACAGGTCTTTATTACTACTGAACTGAATCTAAATAAAAAAAAATTTTCTTCCGTCAACTTGAGGTCTTGTTTTTTGCCCATATGACGTGATAAAATAAACGGCGTCGTTCAAAACTTCAACTAAAAATGAAGATCTCTTCCCGCCACGTCGCGAGAAAAAAAAATAATAAAATAGCTATAGCTATTGGAAGGCGAAAGGGGGAAAAAAAAAGGAAAAATGGCTGCATCACCGAGAGATTAATATGTAGAAAAGAAAAACATAACGCACTCAGAAAAAAACGTAAAAAAATCCATCTGCTAAGATAAGCTTCAACCAGCAGGTGGCGCAAGGTGCTGAAGATGCTGAAAACTGCCGCAGAGCATTGCGGGAATTAACGCGCTGTGAAAAAGCGAAATGTGACCGGCGGATGTCTCCTAGACAATGACGCTCATTGAGACGTCCGACCAACAGTCATTTATTGAGATTTTCCAAAATCTGCCCGCGGTCAGATGGGTTATTGACCACCAAATGGCTTAAAATTTGCCCCATCGTTGAGTGAGGGTGAAAAATGACTCTTTTTCCCCAAAAAAAACTGTGCAGAGGAGGCAGAAATGGGTATAAATATAAGTAAAAATATCCGCCATCTGACTACCAGAAGAGCGACTCTATAATTGACAAGTATGGGTTAATTTGCCGTTCAGGATCCTGGGAAAGTTGGGTGGGCGTACCGGTTCGGTGGAGAATATATTGCTTTAAAATGGAAATGCCCTTTAAATTCTTCTCTGAAGACCTTAGCTTGACTTCATTATTAGTATTTCAACTAAATTAGAAAACTAAAGTCAAATGTTATAGACTGTCCGGACTACACTTCCCAGAAATCTCTTCAAATCAGTACGGATCATAAACTGCCCCAGGGAATCATGGGAGATGTAGTTGTTACTTTGTATCAAGCTTGAAAGTTCCATTGCTCCGCCCACTGCACTGATACAATGTTTCCAGGGATTCCGCCCTTCCCCTTTATTTCCTCTTCCCGCCCCCCCAGCTGTCAGAGGTAGGTGGTCACCAGTGGGAAGTGGGAGGCTGGACACTGGGGGAGAAGAGAATGGGCTGGTAATGGCTGCGGAGGTCACAGTTGTACTACGTGACGTTATATGCTGTCGATATAACCTCTACCCTCACGCTCCTTCTCGTTTTACCGGCAGGAATGTCAGAGAAAGAGGCAGGATCCAAACACCTGCACCCGCCCCGGACGACGGCTGAGCAGCTGGTGAAGTGTTACGGGGGAGAGCGTTCCAGAAAACTCCGAAAGCCGGAAATGAAACGCATGATAAGTCGCACGTACAGGTGAGCGAGGGGCGGGGTATGCGTACAGGTGACTGATCGCCCCCTATGGATCATATATGACCCGTGTCACTGTGGGGGGATTTAACTAAAAGAGCTGCAGAAGTCACACAATCCTTAGGACAGGTGATAAACGTATGGTCGATGCGACCCTGCGTGAGCAGAGACGGGGTGTGTATGGGCGCCCACTGCCTAAGTCACTGACAGCCCCATAGAAGTAAATGGAGTGGTGGGCCCCTTCTTACAGGGGAATTTGGGACCTCTGATTTTAGGGATCTTTGAGTGCCCCACTGGTGGGAATAGTCCCAGCGGGACCTCGTTGCTTTTCAATTTTCCTCCTTACCTGCCAATAGACATTCATTTTTTAGTTTTCGGTCAATAAAGCTATACTGGTGTTTGTTTGCTTTTTTCAGCATGAGATGTAGCGCCCAAACTTGTGTTTCGCCTTTCGCTTCTTCAGGGGAAATCCCCCCCCCCATGAAGTGGTTGAACTTGAAATGAGTGTTGGAGGGCTCTTGTGCCACTTGTCACAACCTGGTTTCTAGACTACGTTTTTTATTCCCTATAGCCCCCTAATGTGACGTTTACTGTTTCCAGGGGGATGGTATGTACAGAACATTAAGATGTGTGCCTGATTTGCTGTGTGCTTGCATAGCGGCCATGGCTGAGTACTGCACATCCATTGGTGCCACGCCGCCATCCTGCAGCCTTCCTATGATGATGTTCTACCCTGCCTTCTAGTGACCCCAGCACCCTGAGCCATTTGTCTATATCCCGGCATCTAGAACAACGCCTCCGACCTGAGACCTGCGCTGCGTGTCGAGCCTGCGTGTCCGCTAGCCTTAGCAAGTCCACACTGGAAGTTCTTAAGATGCAACCATTGCTCCAGACACACCATCTTCCCTACTACTGTGCAAAAAGCAACAGAGAGAGTCCGAAAGCAAGAAACAAGACTAGGAATCGGAACGAGGTTGCCGTCCTGCTGCAGGTAAATTGTGACCAATCAACAGCTTAAAGGGAATCTATCACCAGGTTTTTGCCACGCAATCTTAGAACAGCATAATATAGGGGCAGACATACTGATTCAAGTGATGTGTTACTTTCTAGGCTGCGTGCTGTATACAGCTTTTATAAAATCACCGTTGTATCAGCAGGAGATTATCAATAGAGGCCTAGCAGACCTGCTGCGATGTAGTCCAGCCACGCCCCACCACTGATTTGCTGCTTCAGGTCTACACTTTGCATAGGGAGGAAGCAGCCAATCAGTGGTGTGGGCGGAGACATAGATGGCTCAGCATCCAGAGAACTGGTAGATATGCAGCAGAGGAATCAGATTTTATAAAAAATGCAGCAAGCAGCCTGGTAAGTAACGCATCGCTGGAATCAGGGTCTCTGCCCCTGCAACATGCTGCTCTCAAATAGGGTAGCAAAAATCTGGTGACAAATTTCTCTTTAAAGGCAATTTCCTATATACGTAATTTGAATTCTCTTGTATTATTTCTTAAAAAAAGAAAAAAAAAACGTCCATACAGAACCTTAGACTCAGGCATTTCATTCCTGTATTCATCATACATGCAGGATAGGGGTGGGGGTGTGTGTGTGTGTGTGTGTGTGTGTGTGTGTGTGTGTGCGCGCTTTTTGGTAGCTGCAATGAATGGACGTTAATGGAAAGTAAAGTGTCAATAAACTAAACCAGTCTTCAGGAGGTGATGAAGTACATGTCCTTCCTCAGAGATCAGGGAGTGACATGGGAGCTGCATGCACAGAATATCTGTGTGTCTAATGTAAGTGTTACCATCCAGCCTTATCTAGATCTCCAGCAGTGTATTGGATCTATTATTACAACCCCCCCCCCCCCCCGACCATCTAATAGTAATGAGATAACTCTGCTGACTCTGTCCCAGTCTACACAGTAAAGCTGAAATATGATCTGTGGTAAGCAGAGTTGTCATGTCTGTGTTTATGCTCCAGGCCATTTTGTTTTTAATGTTTTTTAGTGTTTTTAATCAAAATGTAATAAAATATGTGATTTATTTTCTGACCTAAATGATTATGTTTTCTTTCAGCTTCCACATTCCAAAAATCTGATTTTGTGTAACGGTAAGAGGTCTGGCAGCGATCGGGGCCTTGCTTCATCTTGTAGCTCCAGGCTGTCAGGTAAAATCATAGGTTTTCCAAACCTGAAATTTAAAGCCCAAATTGGGCCCCAATGTAAAATCGGTAGCCGCGCCTCCCACACTCCCCTCACTGGCCGTATTCTCCTGTATCAGAGGCGCCGTTGGTTCCCCTCAGACACCCGGTCTGGAGGCAGTTACTCTTCTGCACCCCTATTGCTACAATCCTGTGTTTTCTGAATTACTCTTCTTTTTCTGTCTAGAAGAGCAGGTGGCCTCCTTGCCTTGTCTGCCCACGCTGCCTCGGACTGGTTTTCTATCCACACGTACTAGTAACACACGTGGTCTTACATCCACCACCACGTATCATCCAGACCCAGAACTAAGACAATGGATCGTAGAGTTTGGAGGTGACGAACAAGCAGCTTTTATGGCCAGAGGACTTCAGAAGTTGCAGCTGGCGTATGAGACGGGCAGAGCGGAAATGTACCAATGTAAAGCTGTCACGGAGCGCTAGTACCAGACTCATCCCCTACTGTAAAAGGACTCCTGCTTACAGAATGAATGGTGTTTCTTTATACTGTCCCATCTTGAGGCTTCTGAAAGGGAATGTATCACCATAAAAGCCTTTTGTTTAAAGGGATCCTGTCACTTTGGAAAACGCTAGTTACATGCGTGGGTGAATCAGCCGGAAAATAGCGACTCAATGCTGCCCGACCACCTTCCTAAAAGTGCGGCTACCAGGAGAAAATAAACTTTTTTTTTTTTTCCCTCCTGTGAACTGCCAGCTTTCAGTCATGGGGTGTGCACGGAGCGACTACAGTCATCGCTCTCTATACTGTGAGCAGTGCAAGAAAGTACACCCCGGGACTTCGATTGACAGCTGACTGTGCAGAGTATCTGTCAGTCACAGTGCTGGGGCGAGCTTGGTGAGAGCTGTCATCGGTGACTGCAGTGGCTCCGTCCATGACTGAAAGCCGGCGGCTTATAGGAGGAATAAGGTTAATTGTCTACAAGTAGCTGCTTTCAGTAAGGCAGCCGGGCAGCATTGTAATGTTACAAAACTGCAGATATATATCTGCATTGTCCAAGGAGACAGGTTTCCTTTTAGGAAATTTTTATATTAAAGAGGTTGTCCACTAGCTCCATATCGATGACATATCTATTAATATCAGATTGGTGGGGGTCAACACCCAGCCTCCCTATGGTAAAGTTGGAAGAGACCTCCGGGGTCATCGTGTCCAACCCCCTGCTCAATGCAGGATTCACTAAACCAGCTCAGACAGATGTCTGTCCAGCCTCTGTTTGAAGACTTCCATTGAATGAGAACTCACCACCTCGTGGTAGTCTGCGTAGGGGGCTGAATTGCAGTTCTGGGCACTTACCACTAATCAGTGTACAGTGCTAAAACAGATGATCAGAAGGGAGTGCCAGATATGAGACCTCCACCCTACTGATATTGATGACCTATCAACAGATAAGTGATAACAGATTGCTGAGAGTCTAATGATCCTGAAATCTCTAAAATGTCCCATTGGATTGGAGAGGCAGCCACACCAACGCTCTAGTCATGGTCTCTGAGACTGCTGGACATAGAGGAGTACAGTGCATGGCCATCTGACAGTCCCACGGACAATGAATGGAACATGTGCGACCAATGATCAGCTCCAACAGGGCATTTTCGAGCCAATTAGGTGATCCCCGAGGATGGACATTCTCCAATCAGAAAGTTATCACCTAACCTCGCAACAGGCACTAACTTACCAAGTTGGAAATATCCCTTTAAACATATTTCTGTGCAGTCTTTTTTCATGTGATTAGTTATATTAAAAAAAATATTGAAATATTGTACTGATTTCTGAGCCTCCTAATAATGACACTTCCATAGCTCCCAACCGTCCCAGATTTAGCGGGACTGTCCCAATTTGCACATGGGTTAAGTGACATAGCTAATCAGGAGAACTACACTACATTTCTAATCGGAGCTCTAGATAGGTCCAGAAATATTTGGCCAGTGACCGAATCTTCATGATTTGGGTTCTGCATGTCATTATTTTGGATTTAAAATGAAACAACTGAGATGCAATTGAAGTGGAGGCTTTCAGGTTTAATTAAAGAGATTGAACAACAATATCCTGTGAAACATTTAGGAATTGCAGCCATTTTTCTACAAAGTCTGCTTATTTCAGGGGCTCAGACATAAATGGACAAATCAACTTTATCATAAATAAAATGATCACTTTGCAGATCCTTTACAGACAATAAAGGCCTGAAGTCTGGACGCCATGGACGTCACCGATCTCTGGGTTCCCTCCTTTGTGATTCTTTGCCAGGAATTGACTGCAGCTGACCTCAGTTGTTGCTTGTTTGTTAATCTTTCTGCCTTCAAAAAAAGGTATTCCCATTTCCAAGATCCTATCCCAATATGTAGCAGATGTAATAATATTAGCAAACACATTAGACCTGTCCCTGAAGAAGCCACTTGAGTGGCGACACGCGTTGGGCTTCCACGTGTCCCTACTGACACTTGCACCTGTGGCGCCCCTGAGGCTCGGTCACCACAGAGGTACTGCACCTTCTCCTAAGGTGTAGTGCCCCTACCATCCAGATAAGGTGGGAACTTCTTTCCACGCTCCAACACTCACATCCCACACACCAGGTTAGTTCTGCACAACCACATTGCGGCTCAGTGCTTAGAAGCAGAGCAGCTTTGGTGGTTCCCTGCTTGGAACACTGGATGTGCTGGGAGCTGGGTGGAGTTAGAATACATAAAAGACTGGGAAGGTTTAGAATTGGAGGTCAGTCTGCGGGGGGCAGTCTGCAAGAGCAGTCCCCTAGGAAGGGAGGAGAAGGAAGCCACTCGGAGAGGAGTGGGGATCCCTGGAAGAAGGGATGGAGGAAGGAGTGCTGCAGCTGCCTCGGTGATCTGAGCCAGCTGGCACGGGAAGGGAAGGAAGGAAGAAGGACACTGATCTGTAACCTAAGCATCCATAAGAAAGAGAGAATAGTACGGAACGAAGGAGAATAGAACAGAGAGGACGTGGGGTGGAAGGAAGCACCCTGCCTATAGGTTCTAAGCGCAAGGCTGGGGCCCGGTCCCCGAGGTTGTATGGACACTAATGGTTCTGCAGCAGACACCGGTGGAGTAGTGGGCTGTAAATGCACTACTCCCATCTAAGACGGGGCACAACAGCATTTGGATAGAGAGCCGGGACTCAGGAGAAGGGAGTCCCCAAAGCAGGCTACAGCTGTCTGCCGTACAAGGAGAGTCCTTGGGAACATCTGTTAGGAGGAACTCCAGTGTAACTCAGTACTAGGAGATCTTCACACTTAAAGGCGCTATGGAGGAGACGTTCAGAAAGGTACATGTTGGCGGAGCGTTGGAGAGGAGCCTACCATCTTGCCTGGAGGTTGACTGAGTCTCTGACCCGGAGGACACGGCACGGAGGCCGGCATCTGTGTGCACTACAGACTGTGAGTAAAGCTTTGGAACTACTAGCCCCGGTGTCCTCCATTCATTATCGCGCCTACACCCTCAGCACCGCTACATCTGGGTACCAGCTCCTACACTGCCTGCGTTTCTCCTCATCCATTACACCTACACTGCCCTGGGGCTACAGCTCCACCTGTGGGGAGCTTCACCATCTTGGCTGCCACACACCACAAGCCCCAGAGGATCTGCACGCAGCGTCGGCTTAACACCTCACTTGCCGATCACCACAGGTGGCGTCACAAACTATTCATTCAAACTAACTGCAATACAAATAACTCCCCATTACTTGGGCGCCCAGGGCCATGGACCGGGTCACCGCCGCTGTGACACATCCCGCTGACACCGGCCCGGTACCGAGTACCCCACAGCCCTGGGAGGGCGACCCACACCACACTCTGGTCCTGATCTATGGGCAGATATTCTTGGACTCTTCTGGCGGCATTGTTACCGCACAGCTGCGGGTGAGTTCATATGCTCCACCCCTTGCTGACAGCAATTTTTCTACCGGCTTAGAATCGTAGAGTTGGAAGGGACCTCCTGGGTCCTCTGGTCCAACCCCCTGCTCAAAGCAGGATTCGCTAAATCATCCCAGTCAGATGTCTGTCCAGCCTCTGTTTGAAGACTTCCATTGAAGGAGAACTCACCACCTCTCGTGGCAGCCTGTTCCACTCATTGATGACTCTGTCAAAAAGCTTTTGTTGCATCCTCTATTTATCTTCCATTCTATACCGGTGTGGAACTTCTTGTCACCTTTTGCGCTATTTTGTACATGGTAATGCCCCTTTATTTTGCTATCTTGGGGCTTATCACCTTCTGACTACTATTATGTGCTGCTTGTTGTGTCATGCTCTCGCTCCACCATCTTTATGAGCAGAGAGGATTTTTTTCTGGTACAACGGATATTGCCTGTCGTATCATGCGCACATAACATTTTAGGTATCTTAGGTTCCTCTCTTCAGTGAGCATGGTCTTATATTAGGTGCCATAGTACTTACCTGTACACGGTGGCCGGAGTGTAATATATTGATGATTTTGCTTATGCTATAAAGATGTTTTGGTGCATTTTTGTCTGTGGGGCCAATTTTGTATATTTCAAAACTGATTTTAAATGTTTTGGCTTGTTATATAAGGTAATAAATATTGTCATTTATATGGTGGTCCCTGACTTTTGGCATGTTTCTTTCCCCATTCTTTGTGGTGACCCCTCTGTATTTGCTCTCATGAAGTCTTCTCTTTATGGCAGACTTAGATATTGAAGCCCCGACTTCCTGAAGAGTGTTCTTCACTTGGGTGGATGTTGTGAAGGGGTTTTTCTTCACCATGGGAAGGATTCTGTGATCATACACCACTTTTATCTTCTGTAGACGTCCAGGCCTTTTTGAGTTCCCGAACTCACCAGTGCGCTTTTTTCTTTTTTTTTTTTTTCAGAATGTACCAAACTGTTGATTTGACCACTCCTAAAATTTCTGCTACTTCTCATGGATTTCTTCTTTTTTTCAGCCTAATAATGGTTAGTTTCTCTTCCACTCCTTTGACCACACGTTGTGGGTTCACAGCTACAGCTTCCAAATGCAAATGCCACACCTGGAAGCAGCTCCAGACCTTTTACCGCTTAATTTATGATGGATTAATGAGGGAAATGTCCATGCAGCCCATTGAAGAGCATTTGAGATAATTGTCCGATTACATTTAGTCCCTTTAAATAGAGGCAGCTACATATTAAAAAGCTGTAATTCCTAAACCCTTACTCCAATCAGGGTGTGAATAGCCTCAAATTTAAAGCTTAGAGTCAGCACTTTAAGCCCAGGTTGATTATATAACTGTACCTTTAATATGTTTTGGTAAACAACTAAAATGCCAAAACCTGTCTCACTGTCCAAATATTTATGGGCCTAACTGTATTTGATATTATTATTATTATTACACCTAATACATATTGGGATAGGATCTTGGAAATTGGAATACCCCTTTAAGTGCTCTTGGAGTCTTAAAGCACTTCCCAAGCCTATACCTTCCAGACTCCAATCCCCGCTCGGCGCCATCTTCTACTGTGTAGTAAAGCAATGAACTGTCAGTCAAGCAGAGGAAGGAGGGGCTGTGTGGAGAATAAAGCCAGGAAGACACAGGATTGGGAAGTGCTTTGACACTCCCAGAGCACTTAAGGCTCATTTATATATTAATTAAAAACAGTGAAGGAGTAGAGCGGGAGATGCTTCTCTCCTGACCCTATGAATACATTGACAACTGGGAGTTACCAGTTGGGGGGGCGTGTCCCTGCATTTTATGATACTGTCCAATCAGTGCTGACAAGGGGGAATGGAGGTAACGATTCGTTATCGGTTTATTCATCAATATACAGGAGTAATAGCGGAGGAACAGAAAAATGCCGAGTTCTAAGAAAAGGTGATCGTGCGCTGATATTTCATAGGAAAGGCAAGAATGCAGTGAAGGAGACATGTCAGGAGCGGTTTGTTCTAGAACATTAAAGCTGGGCGCATTATGGGAAAATGAATTATTTCAATAATAATTTTTTGCTTCAATTATTGTAAATATTTAAAATGCTGTTTTTGTTGTTTTTTATGTGATTATTGAAACATTTTTGGTAAAATTTTGCACTTTTTTTTTTTTTTTTTTTTAAATAGTCAATCTGCTGAGCGAGTGAAGCTGAGCTGAAATACTACGCCCAACCTGTGGGCAGGCGTGGCGCTGTTTTTTTTTTTTTTTGGAATACTATTGGAAAGCCTGGGCTGCAATGTGACATTTTGCATTACTACTGATTAATGTTAACTATTGCGAGACCGATGCAGGTGTGACGATTCGGCTGCACGTACAGTCCCTGTTTGGAGTGTGGCTGTAATAAAACATCATGGCCGTCCTCTCCCGCGCAGATCGCACCCTTGTTTATATCACTTATTCCGCATGCCATTTTCTGCCGGTGTCATTTAATTATATCCCCGTTGTGTCGAGTCCGTCAGTTCTCAGTAAAGCCGTCTCAGCCGCCACTGCTCCGCACAATTACTCCCTCATGTACTCGACACATCGCTGCTGTCGTACTGCACCAGATACTGGCGCAGATCTACTGATCTGATGCTTAGGCTAAATACTCTGAAAAGGTGCCACATTTATCGCAGCACCCAGAAAGGATCTCTGAAAATGGTGACACCAACTAATTTCTTTATACAAAATTCCGATTTTTTTTTTATATATATATATATATATATAGTGGGGAAAAAAAGTATTTAGTCAGTCAGCAATAGTGCAAGTTCCACCACTTAAAAAGATGAGAGGCGTCTGTAATTTACATCATAGGTAGACCTCAACTATGGGAGATAAACTGAGAAAAAAAAATCCAGAAAATCACATTGTCTGTTTTTTTTTTCATTTTATTTGCATATTATGGTGGAAAATAAGTATTTGGTCAGAAACAAAATTTCATCTCAATACTTTGTGATATATCCTTTGTTGGCAATGACAGAGGTCAAAAGTTTTCTGTAAGTCTTCACAAGGTTGCCACACACTGTTGTTGGTATGTTGGCCCATTCCTCCATGCAGATCTCCTCTAGAGCAGTGATGTTTTTGGCTTTTCGCTTGGCAACACGGACTTTCAACTCCCTCCAAAGGTTTTCTATAGGGTTGAGATCTGGAGACTGGCTAGGCCACTCCAGGACCTTGAAATGCTTCTTACGAAGCCACTCCTTCGTTGCCCTGGCGGTGTGCTTTGGATCATTGTCATGTTGAAAGACCCAGCCACGTTTCATCTTCAATGCCCTTGCTGATGGAAGGAGGTTTGCACTCAAAATCTCACGATACATGGCCCCATTCATTCTTTCATGTACCCGGATCAGTCGTCCTGGCCCCTTTGCAGAGAAACAGCCCCAAAGCATGTTTCCACCACCATGCTTTACAGTAGGTATGGTGTTTGATGGATGCAACTCAGTATTCTTTTTCCTCCAAACACGACAAGTTGTGTTTCTACCAAACAGTTCCAGTTTGGTTTCATCAGACCATAGGACATTCTCCCAAAACTCCTCTGGATCATCCAAATGCTCTCTAGCAAACTTCAGACGGGCCCGGACATGTACAGGCTTAAGCAGTGGGACACGTCTGGCACTGCAGGATCTGAGTCCATGGTGGCGTAGTGTGTTACTTATGGTAGGCCTTGTTACATTGGTCCCAGCTCTCTGCAGTTCATTCACTAGGTCCCCCCGCGTGGTTCTGGGATTTTTGCTCACCGTTCTTGTGATCATTCTGACCCCACGGGGTGGGATTTTGCGTGGAGCACCAGATCGAGGGAGATTATCAGTGGTCTTGTATGTCTTCCATTTTCTAATTATTGCTCCCACAGTTGATTTCTTCACTCCAAGCTGGTTGGCTATTGCAGATTCAGTCTTCCCAGCCTGCTGCAGGGCTACAATTTTGTTTCTGGTGTCCTTTGACAGCTCTTTGGTCTTCACCATAGTGGAGTTTGGAGTCAGACTGTTTGAGGGTGTGCACAGGTGTCTTTTTATACTGATAACAAGTTTAAACAGGTGCCATTACTACAGGTAATGAGTGGAGGAAAGAGGAGACTCTTAAAGAAGAAGTTACAGGTCTGTGAGAGCCAGAAATCTTGATTGCTTGTTTCTGACCAAATACTTATTTTCCACCATAATATGCAAATAAAATGAAAAAAAACAGACAATGTGATTTTCTGGATTTTTTTTTCTCAGTTTGTCTCCCATAGTTGAGGTCTACCTATGATGTAAATTACAGACGCCTCTCATCTTTTTAAGTGGTGGAACTTGCACTATTGCTGACTGACTAAATACTTTTTTTCCCCACTGTATATATATATATATATATATATATATATATATATTTATATATATATATATAATTTTTATTTATTTTTTAATGCAAGGATAGGTCTCGGAAAACTGCCTTGAAATTCTCCATCGGCGTTACGGTATTAAAATGGAGCCTGAGTTCAATCATGCAGTTCTTTCACCACGCCTTGTCACAATAATACAGAAACAGCGCCCCTCTTGCCTATAGGATGTGTCTGGTATTGCAGCTCAGACTCAATTAAATTAATACAATGCCGACCAAAGAGCGCCGCTCTGTGACCCTTGATTTTCTGTCATGCCATAAAGCGATTTTAGTATTTTTTTTTTTACTTTAAGGGGTCTTTGCCATCTTCAGAAATGGGTGTTATCGGATAGTGCTTGTATATATACATTTTTTGGGCATCCTTTGTTCCACCGCAACGTGGTCGGGGGGGGTGCCAAATATTTGCCATAACAGCTTGGGGTGCCCTGCTTAAGACTCCCGTGCTTGCCATTTAGATTCTCGGTTGAGTGTCCTGAGAGAATGTGATTTTTACTATATTTCACAGTATTTATATAGAACAAGCGATTGATCGCAGGTTCAAGTCCCTAAATGAAAAGAAAAAAAAGGTTTTTAAACTGTTTACTTTTTTATATCTATTTTTTATCACCTCTCCTCCCCAGTTAAAAATAAAGTAATAAATATATATATTTTGGTACCGCATCTTTAAAGAGATCATGTTCTGTTTGATCGTACTGACCTGGAGCATCATGAGGTCGTCATTTTTACTGCACAACTAAAACACAAAATATTTAAAAAATAAAAGTGGAAAAAGAGGTGGAAACTGATTCCAATCAAAACTACAGCTCGTCCTGCTAAAAACAAGCCCTCAGACAGCTATGTGGACAGAAAAATATAAAAAAGGAAGAAATAAAAAAATTGAATTGATATTCAATAAAATGACTTATTGTTTTACTCTTCTCAGTTGGAATCGCTTCTTATCTAATGGTGTATAGCCTAATAGATGATGTTAGCTTATGGGTAGTACCTTGTAGCACTTCCTTTTGAAAGTATCACAGCTTGTAAAGGCTTTCAGTAGCCAGCCAGAGTCTTTCAGTTCTTGTATGAGCGATTTTCATCCATTCTTCCTTGGAAAAGTTCTCCAGTTCTGTGAGATTCCTGGGTCGTCTTCCATCCTTTGCTATTTTGAGGTCTAGCCACAGATTTTCAATGATGTTCAGATCAGGGGACTGTGAGGGCCATTGTAAAACCTTCAGATTGCGCCTTTTGAGCTCGTCTATTGTGACTTTTGCTGTGTGTTTAGGATCATTATCCATTTGTAGAAGCCATCCTCTTTTAAAATTTTTACAGATGGTGTTATGTTTGCATCAAGAGTTTGTTGAAATTATTGAATCCATTCTTCCCTCTACCTGTGAAATTTTCCCCGTGTTATTCACTGCAACACAACCCCAAAACATGAATGATCCACCCTCATGCTTAATGAGTGCCAACATGTTCTTTTCTTGAAATTCTGTGCCCTTTTTTCTCCACACATACCTTGATCATTGTGGTCAAAAAGTTCTCTTTTAACCTCATCGAACTACAGGATGTGTTTCCAAAATGCATCAAGCCTATTTAGATGTTCTTTTGCATACTTTTGACTCTGAATTTCAAGGTGAGGATGCAGGAGAGGTTTTCTTCTGATGATTCTTCCATGAAGGCCATATTTGTGCTGGTGTCTCTGAATAGTAGAACAGTGGACCACAACTTCAGAGTCTGATAAATCTTTCTGACGGTGTTTTGCAGTAAAGTGGGATGTAGCACCCGCATCGCTGCCTGCAGTCCCTCTCTCCCTGCAGAGACATCAGCGTACTCACCGCCAAGGATCCTGACCTGCCCCTTCCAGGTCTGCTGCTGCCCAAGGTGCACACACTCCTAGCAGGTCTCCAAGCACTGTGCTTAAAGCACCCTTCCTCTTTCTTAAAGGGGCCACATGATGCGCCCCAGAGGCCATGGGATACTCGGCGCCAGGCCCGTTAACTTCAATGGGAAATGTCACAGTGGCAGTGACCCGGTCCGTGGCCTCAGGCGGTCATGTAAAAGGGGTAGAATTGATGGGGATAAAGTTTATGAAGTGATTAGTGACGCCACCTGTGGTTTCTGGTCAGATTGACCAGCGCTGCAGGGTTGCTTCTCTGGGACAGATGTTGGGTGCAGCTAAGATGTTGAAGCCCTCCACACATAGAGCTGTAGTCCCAGGGCAGAAGAGATGAGTGGTAGATGTTGAGGTGATGTAGAAGGGAGGATGTAGCGGTGCTGGACGAGTGGCACAGAAAGAATGCGGAGGACATAGTGCATGTAGTTCAATGGGCTTTACTCACAGTTCTGCCGTACGCACAGATGCCCGCTTCAGTGCTGTGTCCTTCAGGTGAGAGGTCCAGCCAACTTCCAGATAAGTTGAAATGCACCTTTCCAGCTTTCCCAATCAGTGCCTTTCCTGGCCATCTCCAAACAATATGCTGCTTTTCCCGCCTGACTTCCACTGCAGCACTTCACAGTTATCGTTCTGGGCCAGCTGCTGTGAATCCTAAAACGCCTCACCGTTTCTGTGGTTCTATATAGCGCCTTTCCAGTCAGACCAACTGTGGTAGGGGCGATGGTCCATAAAGTAACCAAAGCTGTCGGCTTGCTAGTGGCACCTTGAAGAATGCGATCTAGACGAGGGGCCGTTCCCTTTGTGACCAGTCTCTCCCTCCAAACTGACCTGTAGTCAGTGTGGATATGGGACCCACGGGGAGTTCACTCCGGCCGTGTCCCAGAAGAACCTTCTTTCCTAGGGAGCTTCCCTTGTATTCCAATCCGTCCAGCAGCCTCTAAGCCAAAGCCAGAGGTCTCAAACACGCAGCCCCTGAGGCAGGGATCTGCGGCCCGCGGTGCACCATATATCTCACTCCCTGAGGCAGGGGGAAGGCACGCATTCAGGAGCGGCGATGGCATTGACCTGTGTGTACGGAGCTGAGCCCTGTGTGTACGAGGTGTACCGACCGGATCCGCGTGTGTACGAGGTGTACGGAGCGGAGCCGCGCGTGTACGGGGTGTATTAAGTTTGAAAGGAATGTGGCCCCCCCAGCTCAAATTTTTTTTATGTGCGGCCCATTTACTCTGCCGAGCTTGAGACCCCTGCGCAAAGCAGTAGAGCTGCTGCAGACACGTCCTTCTGCGTTCCCTCCCTCAGCGGGATCTGATCTCACGTTCTCTCCTGCTCCCGCTCTAAGCTCTGTTCCGCCCACCTCCCAGCATTCTTTGTGTTCCAAGCAGGGAGTCATAAAGGGTGCTCTGCTACACTACTGGTGTGTGTGGGGCGTGGGTGTTGAAATCTGGTCGGGTGCACTCACCTTACCTGGTCGTGGGGTACCACACCTCTGGGTGAGGTGCAGTACTTCTGTGGCAACTGGACCCTCAGGGGCGCCACACACGCACATTCCTCTAAAGTGTCCCCAGCCAATGGCTGGAGGTCTCTTTCTATTTAAACTGCCTCCTCCAACATGGAGGTGCCTGTGCAATGTTGTGAGTTTGTTCCTAACACGCTTGTTAGTTCTCAGGTCCCTGTACTTGTATCCGAGTCTGCTGCACCCGCCAGTGCTCACCTCAACGGCAGCCGAACCAGCTGCACCCGTCAGTGCTCATCTGTCCGTTAGACTGTCCTGTCTGCACCTGAAGTTCCTGTCATTTTTTCCGCCTTTGTAGCATCTGTTCGACATTTCCCCAGGCCATTCCAGCTATCCATTCCTAGGGGTCAGCCGCCATCTACCCAAGGTCAGTCCTGGAGTATAGCACCTGGATCACCTCCCTTGTCTCTCCATGGACTGCGGTGTCATTAGCTGCTGCGTGTCCATCATCTGATTGGGTGAGGCTCCTAGTCACACTGCTCCAGGTCTTACTTGGGCTTTGGCATGGTGGTTCCACCACCCACTCTGTTACATAGGAGTTCTGCTTTGCATCTCTAGCAATCATATGAGCAGCTCACTGAAATTTTGCTTGGTCTCCCAGACCTTATCTTGACCTCTACTGTTTCTGTTAACTGCAGTTTCTTAATTACATTTTGAACTGAGGAAAGGACAACTTGAAAACACTTTGCTATCTACTTATAGCATTCTCCTGTTTTGTAGGCCTCCACTATTTTCATTTTCAGAGTGCTAGGCAGAATCCATGGCTGCTGTTTTTTGGCACAAGGTTAGAGGCGGCTGGCTTTTTATAAAGCTGAGAAATTTGCATCACCTGGTCTTTTCTAATGATGATGGTGAACAAGCCATAACCCTAACAGGCTGATTAAGGTTTGAAACCTTGGTCAAGGTTATCTGAGCATACAAATCTCCAAGGACGCCCAAACCTTTGCATCAGCTCATTTTCCTTTTTGTAATTTTTAAAATAAAGATTTAAAAAATATTTATATATTTGCCTTAAAATACAAAGTAAATGTGTCACATTTAATGTTGAGAATTTTCGAGATCACTTCATCTTCAACTTGCTTAACTGTTCACAATAAGTCATTTTGACCAGGGGTGCCAAAACTTTTACTTGCCACTGTTTGGGACTTAAATGTTCTGTATGGAACACTGAAATGGCATATGGGGCCCCTCTGTTCTAAGATTTGGTAGGGATCATACATCATAGTATGGCTGGTTAATTAAAGGCGACCTATCACTTGCCATAAACACGTAATATTTTTATCTGAAGTAAATGCCGCTGTTCTCCTGAGTCCGGCGTTGTTTTTATTTTTGTTCCTGCGCCTCTCCGTTCCTGAGATCTGTCCCTCTCTTCCCTGTCTTCAAATCTAGACCTGTTAGCCAGGCGGGTGTGGTCTTCATGAAGACACCCACAGAGAAGATGTGATAGCCACTCCCAGTTGTAAAAAAAGACTACATTTAAAGACAGGGAAGAGGAGGCCATATCTCAGGAATGGTGAGGCACAGGAACAAAAGAAAAACATCGCCAGATTCAGGAGAACAGCGGCATTTCCACCAGGTGTAAATATATGACAAGTGGCAGGCCCACTTCAAAACAATTGGGTACAGCTGTCACTAGCTTGAAGCCAATGAACCTTCCGGTACCGGTTTGTTATAAATATGGTGAGTTGCGCTATTTTTTGGGTGCTCTTTTATAGCTACATATACCAAAAATCAATATCCAGCGTTCAGTGTAAAACTTCTGACGCAGCAGACGACATGTTCTCATATTATCTCTAAAACAAGTTTGCATAAATTAAACAGTCAGTCTGAAAAACGAGACGCAAGATAGCTCCTCCGGCTTACCGCATGCACAGGCACGGCTGTAATGAAGTGCATAATATCATCCTGTATTAATTATAAATATTACCTCGGGTCATTCATTAAAGCCCTTCATCCGGTGAAGAGTGTGGGACTAAGCTGAAAAAAATCACAGAAAATTCTGTAAAACTGATGGGCTCTTAACTCTTTCATTCAGAAGATGCAAGTGTTACAGAGGTAACCTCTGCTCTGCCGACATGGAACATTAGAACTGATTCGTAAACCTGATGGACCCCAATAAAGTCAATAGGGTCCACCAAGATTAGTGTGTAACTGTAGTCTTGTGCACTGCTTCGTAATAACATGATGCTGGTGTGAACAGAACCTATATGTACCAGTACGTCATTGGCATGGCTAGAAGGGGTACAGAGGTGGCAGTCGGGTCCAGGTACTTGGAGTGTCCAAATGCTCTCTCCTTTCCACTGGGTCATATTACCCAACTCCAGCTTGGCCACTGAGGACAGGGGAGAAATACAATACGATGTGATCTTCAGCACACCCCAATCTGCCATGTCAAATCATCAGCTCCCACACTATAGAGTCATGGAGGGTCACATGGATGCGTGGACTGGCGCACCCCCAGACACTCGCAGTAAATGCTGCGGTCAGACCCTGACAGCGGCATTTAAAAAGTTGACAGCAGCGAGTGGAGTTCAGCTCTGCTTGCTGCTTTTAGAAGCTGATGCCATCTGTGTAACATAGCAGGTTTGTGGAAGCAGTCTGCTGGCAAATTTTATGTGTGCAGCCTTCTTTCAATGTTTATGGGGCAGTCTTCTAGCACTGATCATGGGGAGTATCCTTCTGGCAATGTTTATGGGGCAGTCTTCTGGCACTGTTCAAGGGGAGTAGGCTGCTGGAAGTTTATGTGGCAGACTTCTGGCACTGTTCATGGGGAGTAGGTTGCTGGCAGTTTATGTGGCAGTCTTCTGGCACTGTTCATGGGGAGTAGGCTGCTGGCAATGTTTATGGGGAAGTCTAGCACTGTTTATAGGGAGAAGGCTGCTGGCAATGTTTATGGGGCAGTCTTCTGGCACTGTTCATGGGGAGTAGGCTGCTGGCAATGTTAATGGGGCAGTCTTCTGGTGCTATTCATGGGGAGTAGGCTGCTGGCAATGTTTATGGGGCAGTCTTCTGGTGCTGTTCATGGGGAGTAGGCTGCTGGCAATGTTTATGGGGCTGTTAGGAATCTGTGTCCTGCCATACTAATGCAGAGATCCAGATCCTCACATTCATCTCCAGAGGCTAAGTCATTTCTGCCAGCTTGTGAGCATGCTCCTGGAATGAGCTCCCATTGGAGTTCAGGAGTCAGGTGCTCAGGTCCTGCTCCTGATTCCATTGGTTCAGCTGAGGTCTCTGGAGATTTCCGGAAGGTCCCGGTCACTATAAAAAGTGCGCATGGCCGTTATGCCATGCGCTAGTATTTTCTGATACTTGCTGCTGTATGTTTGTTGATGGATGCTTGGTCTGGTGGATGACTTATTATGAAACCCCTTCCCTCGGTTATTACGAGTGTGTGAGTGATTGGGTCAGCCAGTAGTAGCGCTAGCGCCAGCGCGCTCAAGCTTCAAGCCATCTCAGCAGCAAAGCGTCCTGCATCGCGCTTGCGTTATTGCAGTTGCAGACTTCTGTGGCGTTGGCAGTTGCGACGCCGTGCACACGCTCATTTACGGTAAGTCCGTTGGTTGTAGTGCCACTTTAACTACTCCTGTGCTTGGCTACCGTACGTGTGCCGCTGTGCCCCTGTGCGTTTAACAGGCTCAGCGTTACCTCTTCTTTATTATTTTTCTGTGCAGGTCTGTGCCCCATAACAGAGACTGCCTCTTTTGCACTTGGGTGATTTAGAACCCTGTGCACACTACCGCTGTAGTGCACTGCCTCCCTTAGCAGCGGTTTCCCCGAGTGGCGAAGGCACTTTAATTATTTATTTTTTTTAGTGCCTTCCGCCACTCATAACATAATACTAGCGCCAGGGTCTGGCTAGAGATGGCGGATCAGCAGCAGCTGTTACAGCTTGTGCGTCAGCTCGAGGCTCGTCTTGCTACCCTTGAGAGGTCTCTCGCAGCTGCGCAGGCTACAGATGCTGCCGTCCAGGCACTTACGGACGCGGTAGGGCGTATGTCCATGTCCGCCCTTGCGCCGACAGCTACCCGCCTCCCGTTGCCCGATAAATATGCTGGGGATGGTGCCTCCTGTAGGGGTTTTATCAGTCAGTGCTCGATACACCTAGAGCTGTTGGCTGCGCAATTCCCTACGGAGCGGGCTAAGGTGGCTTTTGTCATCTCCCTACTGTCGGGCAAGGCTCTGGAATGGGCTATGCCTCTGTGGGAGCGTGGTGACCCCGAGATTCGGTCCGCGGCTAACTTGCTGACTGCCATCAGGCAAGTTTTTCTCGGTCCTCGGGTCACGCATGATACGTCCCTGCAGCTACTCGCCCTTACTCAGGGGTCACTCTCGGTTAGCCAGTATGCCGTCCGTTTTCGGACACTGGCGTCCGAGTTGGAATGGTCCGACAAGGCCCTAATCCCCGTTTTTTGGCGAGGTCTAGCGGAGCATGTGAAGGATGCTCTCTCTACTAGAGAGATCCCCACCAGCTTAGAGGAGCTAATCTCCGTCTCCTCACGAATTGACCTCCGTTTTTCGGAGCACGGTATGGAGCGGGCGCACTCCAAGCGCAAATCCGTTTCAGCTCCCAAATTTTTTTAAACCCTTGAGCTGGCGGAGCCAGAGGTTCTACCTCCTGAGCCCATGGAGATATCTCGTACAAACCTTAATAAAGACTCTGACCAGGAGTCCATCTGCGGTTGTCATCATGTCTGTGCGGTTTCTCCGGAAGCCGGCTCCCCGCAAAGGTTGGAGTCTGAACCGGTTATCGAGACCTTTGTTCCTCCTCATCTTAGGGCTCAGGTGCTCGCCTGGGCGCATGCGCCTAACACGCACCACCATCGGGGCTATATGCAGGTCTCAAAACTGTTGGCTGGTGCGTATTGGTGGCCCCATAGAGCTCGGGACATAAAAAGGTTTATTCAGGCTTGCACCTTGTGTGCTCAGCCTAACCCTCCTAGACAGAGGGTGGCGACATCTGCCGACACGCAGCAGCGTGCCTCTGTCACTCCCGCTCCTACTATCTCCCAAGTGTCCCTCTTGAAACCTGGTGACCTCGGTTCCTCTGATGCCTTCCAGGTGTCTCGGGTTACTGTAACTCCTACCAGGGCTCGGGGAGGAGGGGGCCTTAGGAGGGGGGGTAATGTTAGGAATCTGTGTCCTGCCATACTAATGCAGAGATCCAGATCCTCACATTCATCTCCAGAGGCTAAGTCCTTTCTGCCAGCTTGTGAGCATGCTCCTGGAATGAGCTCCCATTGGAGTTCAGGAGTCAGGTGCTCAGGTCCTGCTCCTGATTCCATTGGTTCAGCTGAGGTCTCTGGAGATTTCCGGAAGGTCCCGGTCACTATAAAAAGTGCGCATGGCCGTTATGCCATGCGCTAGTATTTTCTGATACTTGCTGCTGTATGTTTGTTGATGGATGCTTGGTCTGGTGGATGACTTATTATGAAACCCCTTCCCTCGGTTATTACGAGTGTGTGAGTGATTGGGTCAGCCAGTAGTAGCGCTAGCGCCAGCGCGCTCAAGCTTCAAGCCATCTCAGCAGCAAAGCGTCCTGCATCGCGCTTGCGTTATTGCAGTTGCAGACTTCTGTGGCGTTCGCAGTTGCGACGCCGTGCACACGCTCATTCACGGTAAGTCCGTTTGGTTGTAGTGCCACTTTAACTACTCCTGTGCTCGGCTACCGTACGTGTGTCGCTGTGCCCCTGTGCGTTTAACAGGCTCAGCGTTACCTCTTCTTTATTATTTTTCTGTGCAGGTCTGTGCCCCATAACAGAGACTGCCTCTTTTGCACTTGGGTGATTTAGAACCCTGTGCACACTACCGCTGTAGTGCACTGCCTCCCTTAGCAGCGGTTTTGCCACCTGCCGAACGGTGGACCCCGAGTGGCGAAGGCACTTTATTTTTTTTAGTGCCTTCCGCCACTCATAACAGGGGCAGTCTTCTGGCACTGTTCTTGGGGAGTAGGCTGCTGGCAATGTTTATGGGGCAGTCTTCTGGTGCTGTTCATGGGGAGCAGGCTGCTGTGTTATGATGAGTCACCGAAGGAGGAAAAAACAAAATACTAGCTAAGTCCAGAAAAACCAGAGAGGTTGGCAGCTATCGGATTGCAGACCCCTGAACCTATCCACAACAACTAGCAGTAGCCATGGGGGGTTCCTACGGTGCCCTAGACTCCTCGATCACAGCCGGAGAACTACATAGCCTAAAGACAGAAAGGGGAAAAACTAAACTGCCCCAGAGCAGACCCCAAAGCAATAGGCAGCCCCCAACATATAATGACGGTGAAGCAAGATGAAAACACTAACACAGATAGATAGGTTGAGCAAATGATGGGGCCCAAGCTAACTAAAATAGGACAGGATAGGAAAGCTGCTGTCTGCCATCCGCAAAAACCCTATCCAAAATGTGCCAACCGACTGATAGGAAAAACAGGCCCTGAAGTCGCTAGGCTTCAAAAGACTATATCAGCACTCAGGTATATTCTGAACACAGAGCAAAGATCAAAAGATCAGAGACAAAAATGGAATACAGCTCACCCCCGGCCGGGGATGGCAGAACTCCCAAAAAAACAAGGCAAAACAAAAACAAAACTGAAGTGTACAAAGCAGAGCAGAAAAACTTAGCTTTGAGACGCAGGAATCAGACTGGTCTCCAAGAATCCAGCAGGATCACCAGCAAGGCAGAAGGGCGTCGGCTGCGTTATATCCAGTCCTCAATTCCAGCCACCCAGTCATCATCTAGCTGACCAGGTGTTTGGTAATCAGCCACACTACCTTCCTTCACCAGAGGAGGGAGTTCATCAGACCTCAACCGTGAAGGGAAAAATGAACTCACAACACTGGTGGCAATGTTTATGGGGCAGTTAACTGTCTGGTGCTGTTCATGGGGAGTAGGCTGCTGGCAATGTTTATGGGGCAGTCTTCTGGCACTATTCATGGTGAGTAGGCTGCTGGCAATGTTTATAGGGCAGTCTTCTAGCGTTGTTCATGGAGAGTAACCTGCTGGCAATGGTTATGGGGGTAGTCTGCTGGATATAGCAATTTGCAGCAGTTTTCTGGCAATGTTTATTGAGTGTAGTCCACTGCCAATGTTTATTGGGCGCCGTTTTCTGACAGTGCTTATGGGGACAGTCTGGCAATGTTTATGTGGGGTAGTGTTCTGGCAATGCTTCTGGAGCAGTCTGTGGCAGTGTTTATGTGGGGTAGTGTACTGGCACTGTTAACATGCATCTGTCTCCTGGGACTGTTTATGGGGCAGTCTGCTGACAATGTTTACGTGCATCATTCTCCTTGCACTGCTTATGTTGGCGGTCTTCTCTTACTGTGTATGGGCGCAATCCGCAGTTCACAGGAAGAACTCTGGCAGTAGTATTGTATATTAGGGGCACTCTGCTATCGGTTTTGATTAGGCCGCAGATTTCTGGCAATATTTATGGGGCAGTCTGCTGGCAATGTTTATGGGGGTTCTCTGCTAACAACACAGGCAGTTTAGCTGCAGCTATGTTGGTGTGAATAGTATTTATTGATAGGGCTTACATAGAATAAAAAATCACTGGCGTGTGATGAGCACCGCATCGCAGTTCTCCTTGAAGTTGAACCTTTAGCGTAGGCAGGTAGACCTTAGGGAATTGCTATTTCTGCAGTTTCCTCATGTAATATTTAAAGTGGCAGGGAAGGTAAGATCTTGACTTTAATTAATTGGACAAGTGTAAGTTACTATGGGAGGGAATGATAATCCTCCGCGAGGATCACCTGGCTCCTGCCTGCATCTTAATAAGGGACATCCTGCGGATTGGTGACTGCGCTGATTAATGAGTTCAGCCATTTTCCAGGTCACTCTGCTACAAGAATATTAAAAATAGTTTCCCCTGCATTTTATTCCAGCCTCTCCATATGTTGCATTTGCTTAGTTCCCTGGTTCTCCTTGGACACCTTATATCTGATTCTATCTTATCCGATGCAGATCACGAGGAGACCTAGCACGCAATTTTCCTAGACGTTAATATTGACCCCACAATTGGGGGATCCATTTACCTTCTTCCACGTTCATTTATAAATCCGATATACCCCCGAAACGGAGTAAAAGTTGTTTAAAGGCTTATGGATCAGTCTATGATACGTAGAGCAGAAAATCAATGCAGGTACTAAAACAATGTTGCAGTCATATGGCGGCATTATTTTTGCACAGGCGGCAAATTACATCATGTCTTCATGTAATTTGTCACATTGTTCGTGGGGGGACACAAATTTATGCTTTTTTTCTTTTATCATTCAGCATTCTGGGGAAGATTGATAAGGGTTTGTCCAGCATGATTGTGGTGATTGTTAGATTTCCCAGTGCATAGATGAATACTTGTAATAATGATATATCCCTTTAAGCTGTATAAAACACTTCAGATGGCTGTGGGTCAAACGCTATTCCTTCTGCCCCCCATCATACACATACCCGCTCAGATCGAGCGAGGAGAGTTACACATTAGATGGCAGACCGATTCCGCTAACAGTGGGTTTGGACGACATTGATCTAATCACCATTCAGTCAACTAGTGTCTCCGAGGGTCTTATAATACAGTAACCCGCATGAAGGGCTGGACTGGCCATCTGGCAATTCTGGCAAGTGCCAGATGGGCCTGTACAGTTTGGAACCGCTTTGTCTGCTACGCTGCTAACAGTATCGACGTCCTCAAGACTGATAACAGTTGTGACATACACAAAGCCACCAGCTCCATCACTTACCCCAGTAAGTCACGGGCTTCCTTTCTGTTTGCGTCCTGCCGGAGGCTGACACCAAGCCTGAGACATCGGACGTCACTGCATCGAGCCGTCACCCTGCACTGGAAGAATAGATAGAAGAGGAGACAAATGATGCAAAGGATGAGGAGTCTGGATTTGGTGAGTATAAGGATTTCTTTATTTTTAGGGGGGCTGTGGGGGACCATTATACTATATAGGGCGCTGTGGATTGGACTATTTTAGGATATAAGGGGCTGTGGGGAGGACCATCTTACTATATGATGAGCTGTTCGGGGGACCATCATACTACATAGGGCACTGTGAGGTGGACTGTCATACTATATAGGGGACTATGAGGTGAACCATCATGCTATATTGGTGGCTGTGAGGTGTACCATCATAACATATAAGGAGTTGTGAGGTGGACCATCATACTTTATAGGTGGGTGTGTGGGTTACTATCCTACTATATAGGGGTCTGTAGCAGGGACCATCATACTATATAGGGGGTTGTGATGTGGACCTTCATACTATATAGGGGGCTGTGGGGGGACCATCATACAGTACTGTAGTTTTGGGGGATCTTCATAGTGTATGGGGGATCTATCACACTGTGAGGGGTGGTTGTGGTGGACATTATACAGGGTGGGTCATTTATAAAGTTGGATCCAAAATGGCCAACTTCAAATTGGCCGCCAATGTCACCACCCATCTTTAAAAGTTTTCCCCCTCCCATATACTAATGTGTCACAAACAGGAAGTTGATATCACCAACCATTCCCATTTAATTTAAGTGTAATTTAGGTGTATCCATATAAATGGCCCACCCTGTACTATGTGGGGTGGCTGTGGTGGACATTATAATGTGTGGAGGTCTATGGGGTACATTATACTATGTTGAGGGCTGTGATTACCATCATAATATGGGGTGGTTATGGGGGCATCATACTGTACGGGGGGCTTTGGTGGACATCACACTTTTTATAGGGGCCTGTGGTGGACATTATACTGTGAGGGGGTCTGTGGTGACTCTCATATTGTATATTCGGGGCTTTGGTGGATACCACACTGTATGTGAGGCTGCGGTGACAATCTTACTGTGTAGGGTCCTGTGAGACATCACACTTTGAGTAAGGTTTGTGGGGCAATCATATTGTGTGGTGTCATCATACTGTGAGGGGCAGAATACTCTACGGCAGGGGTGGGCAATTAATTTTCCCGAAGGGCCACATGAGAGATCATGACTGTTTTGGAGGCTGAACCAATAGGCCGAAATTAATTCTACTCAATATTAATTTATTAGGCTATGTGCACACATAGCGCAACTCTCGCGGAAGTTACTGTGAGAAGCGTTTGTAGCTTGCAGAATGCTAGCGTTCTCCAAGCGATCTGTAGCATCGCTTGGAGAACTGATTGACAGGTTGGTCACACTTATCTAACATAGTGTTTGACGAGTTTGACCAACTTTTTACTACTGAGGCTGCCTATGTTAAAAATAATTAAAAAAAATAAAAAATGGTGTTATATTCACCTTCCGGCATCCCACGCAGCCTTCCCGGGCCTCAGCGATGCTTCCGTTCCCATGTAGCGTTCCATGTTAATGTAGCGGTCTCGCGAGGAATAGGGACCGCTCCATTATCACGAGACCGCGACGTCATCAAAGGTCTCGCAAGGCATTACTGGGAACCGAAGCATCGCTGAGGCCCGGGAAGGTTGCGTGGGACGCCAGAAGGTGAATATAACATCATTTTTTATTTTTTATTCTATTTTTAACAGGGATATGTACCCACAGCCCGGAGGACAGTCTCCTCTCTTCTGGACCGTGGGTACCATTCGCAAATGTTCTGCTTACTTTTCGCATGGTGTGCACAGCCACATGCGGGAAGTAAGCGGAACAATGCAATCCTATGGGAGCGGGATCGCCGCGATTCCGCAAAATAATGAGCATGCTGTGTATTTTTCCGCGATGCGATTCCGCCGCGGCAAAATCCGCAGCATTAGCACAGCATTGCGGAATCCCATAGGATGTTTGTTTGTTTGTTTGTTTTTTTGCGATTTCGCGGAAAAATCGCACGTTAAAAAACACAGCGAAAACGCAACGTGTGAACGCAGCCTTAATATTAATTGTATCATTTAATATTGAACAGAATTAAGTATGCTGACACTGCTATATATCTTTAAACCCCCCCACAGACCCTTATATGCAGCATGAGCCTCACATAGCCTCTCCATATACAGCATGAGCCCCACACAGCCTCCCTATATACAGAATGAGCCCCACACAGCCTCCCTATATATTGCATGATGCCTACAGTCTCTCCACATACTGAATGAGGCCCCACACAGCCTCCCCATATATATTGCATGAGCCCCACATGGCTTCCCTATATATTGCATGACAGTATACAGCCTTCCCATAACTTCCCCATGTACTGCATGTCACCCCCATAGAATCCCCATGTTCACCCCTATAGAATCCCCATGTTCACTTCCATAGAATCCCCATGTTCACCCCCGTAGAATACCCATGTTCACTCCCATAGAATCCCCATGTTCACCCCTATAGAATCCCCATGTTCACTTCCATAGAATCCCCATGTTCACCCCCATAGAATCCCCATGTTCACGCCCATAGAATCCCCATGTTCACCCCCATAGAATACCCATGTCCACCCCCGTAGAATACCCATGTTCACTCCCATAGAATCCCCATGTCCACCCCCATAGAATCCCCATGTTCATGCCCATAGAATCCCCATGTTCACCCCCATAGAATCCCCATGTCCACCCCCATAGAATCCCCATGTCCACCCCCATAGAATCCCCATGTTCACCCCTATAGAATCCCCATGTTCACCCCTATAGAATCCCCATGTCCACCCCCATAGACTCCCCATGTCCACCCCCATAGACTCCCCATGTCCACCCCCATAGAATCCCCATGTCCACCCCCATAGAATCCCCATGTCCACCCCTATAGAATCCCCATGTCCAACCCCATAGAATCCCCATGTCCACCCCCATAGAATCCCCATGTCCACCCCCATAGAATCCCCATGTCCACCCCCATAGAATCCCCATGTCCACCCCCATAGAATCCCCATGTTCACCCCCATAGAATCCCCATGTCCACCCCCATAGAATCCCCATGTTCACTCCCATAGAATCCCCATGTTCACTCCCATAGAATCCCCATGTCCACCCCCATAGAATCCCCATGTCCACCCCCATAGAATCCCCATGTTCACCCCCATAGAATCCCCATGTTCACCCCCATAGAATCCCCATGTTCACTCCCATAGAATCCCCATGTTCGCCCCTATAGAATCCCCATGTTCACCCCTATAGAATCCCCATGTTCACCCCTATAGAATCCCCATGTTCACCCCTATAGAATCCCCATGTTCACCCCCATAGAATCCCCATGTTCACGCCCATAGAA
This sequence comes from Dendrobates tinctorius, assembly GCF_039654945.1. Classification (NCBI taxonomy): domain Eukaryota; kingdom Metazoa; phylum Chordata; class Amphibia; order Anura; family Dendrobatidae; genus Dendrobates; species Dendrobates tinctorius. Next base: position 25,773,920 of record NW_027361784.1, read on the forward strand.
TCCCCATGTCCACCCCCATAGAATCTACATGTCCACCCCTATAGAATCCCCATGTTCACGCCCATAGAATCCCCATGTTCACGCCCATAGAATCCCCATGTCCACCCCCATTGAATCCCCATGTCCACCCCCATAGAATCCCCATGTCCACCCCCATAGAATCCCCATGTCCACCCCCATAGAATCCCCATGTCCACCCCCATAGAATCCCCATGTCCACCCCCATAGAATCCCCATGTCCACCCCCATAGAATCCCCATGTCCAACCCCATAGAATCCCCATGTCCAACCCCATAGAATCCCCATGTCCAACCCCATAGAATCCCCATGTCCACCCCCATAGAATCCCCATATTCATACACATGAAGAAAAAAAAACACCACATACTCACCTCGGTCCCGTTCCCAGGCGCCCTGCTTTTGCTTCTGCTTCTGCTGCTATCTCCGATGCGCTGACTCTCCGGCGGTGCACAGCGGACGCGATGAAATGACGTCATCGTGTCAGCTGTTTCACACGCTGATTGGTGGAGGAAGTGACCGGAGGCCCCTCCGCCACCAATGCTGACTGCAGGAGACAGCGAGCGGGCGGGCGGTCACGGTGCGGCCCGCAGACCTCAGGTTTCCAGCCCCACGGCTGCCTCGGTCCGGACTGAGACAGCCAGAGGGCCGGATAAGTCGCACTTTGCCCAGGTCTGCTCTACGGGGATCATGAAAGGAGTATAATAGTGGGTGAGAACACTAAGGGGCTTCAGTAGGGGGCAATTATTATAAGTAGTCACAATGGGGGATCGTTATCATTTTAAGAGAAGCAAGGAGTCATTATTATTATTAATATAAGTAAGCACAGGGGATATTTTTATTATTTTGAGTAGGAATAGGGTCATTATTATAGGAGGTCATGGGGCATTATTACACTTGGCACCTGGGATTATTATAAGGTATCACAAGTTGTGGTTTGTGTAGAGGTGGTAGAGTGTGAGGGTCCTGGAAAATCAGGGAAATGAATATGTCTGTGTGTTACATTTTTTAGGGGCGAGTTATGGTTGGAAGAAGAGGTCATGGCGGTCCGGACCGGATGCAAAGGGAAAAAGAAAATGAACGACAACAATCAGCGAGAAGTCACTGGTGAGAACCTGCACAGTATACACATATAGGGTCTGGTTTCAAACTGATATCCCCATTATATGGTCACTGTATGGCGGTAATATCAGTCTTAGTACAGTGGTTTTGGTTACAGTAGTTGCCCAAGCTTGAGGTTAAAGTCTGTAGTGACTGTGTGACTGCGAACTTCTGAATCCTCACAGTTCTTGCATGCTGTCAGGATTCTCCGGTGCCGGCGATGGGCGTTGGTGATCATGTGCAGTGGCGTAACTTGAACAGCATGGACCCCAATGTAAAAGTTCTAATGGGGCCCCCAATTATTGCAAGTCTTTAATAGCATTGGTCTTTTCATATAGGCCCAAAGGGACTTTTCAGGCCCCCTGGGCTCTAGGGCCCGGGTGCAATTGCAACCCCTGCTCCCAATGCCGGCACAGGAGAATCCTCACAGTGTGCTATGGGAGGATTCAGAGGTCTGAATTTACAAAGACTTTAACCTCAACTCCTTTAGCGATCAGTATGGCGGTTAGTGAGGAGCGAATGTGCTCTCGGGTAACATCGTATATGAGGGTGCTCGGGTGTTATTCGAGTATCTTGGGTGTGCTCGTATATTATGTTCGAGTCCTCGTGGTTGCATGATTTGCGGGTGTTAGACATAACGCATGTGGGGATTCCTTAACAAACAGGCAATCCCCACATATGTTCAGGCTGTCTACGCTGCAAATCATGCAGCCGCAGGGACAGGAACATAATATACGAGCGCTGCCAGATGCTCAGATAACACCCGAGCACGCTCGCTCTTCACTAATGGTGGTATTATCAGAATGCTGGTAATATTTGATTACAGTTTCTTGGTATTTGTCTGTAATATTGCAATATTATTGGTATAATTACAAATATTGATCTTGCTTTCTTCCATCCAGGGTAATATTAATAATATATCCCTTTCTTTGGGATGGCGACAGCATTGGCCTGTGTGCTTTCAAATGCCAGGGCTAAATTTTAGTCCCAGTCCATACTGACCCCATGGGACAATCCCTGCTTACATGATCTCTTATGTCTCATGATGGTGGTCACCCCCGCCAACTTTCACTCCCAAGCTGAGAGAGCTAGTGCAAAAAGTAGCTCTGGCATGGGGTGCTTGGTTCAACCATGTAGAAGAATAATAATTTTTATTTCTATAGCTCTAACATATTTCCCAGCAATGTGTTTTTAAGGAAATCTTGAATCTGTGGATCCTGTGAATTAACCAGATTGTCTGGGGTAATGCATTCAAGAAAACTGATGCAGCACGAGTCCTGGAGAAAAGAGTGAGAGGTTCGGATTTTAGAGGATGCTAATCTTCTGTCATTAGCGGAACAAAGAGCACAGGTAGGGTGAAAGACAGAGATGAGGGAGAAGATGTAGGGTGATGCAGAACTGCGGAGAGCTTTGTGGGAAGCAGTATATTGGACTCTGTAGCAGATGGGTAACCAGTGTAATGACTGGCACAGGGTGGAGGCATCGGTGTAACAGTTGGAGAGGAACATGATCCTGGCTGCAGGATGATGTTAGAGACAGAGGACAGACAATCCCTGGTATTGTGTATTGAGGTGGGGGGATGTCAGGAGACAAGGTATATAATTGGGTGTCAGCACAGAGATGATACTGGAAACCAAATCTGCTGATGGTCTGTCCAATTGGGGCAGTGTATAAGGGGAAGAGGAGGGGGCCTAGGGCTGACCCCTGAGGATCTGTGACAGGAATGGGAGGGGAAGAAGACCAGAATATTTTGGTTGTTAAACTGCATCACTTTGCATTGCTGGATCGAAAGCGTGGACCGGCTTATGTATAGGGCACCACAGCAACTTCTGGTCAGGCGATGGATATGATAGAATAACGGATGTAGACATTTCCACAGGTGAGGTAGAAGCTCCTCAGTCACATTTAGGAGGGATCCCTCATTGTGATGGGTCCTAAAAAGAATCCCCCATAAATCCCTCTTTATCGCTGTGTAACGTCTGTCTGACTGCAGCCATTACCGGAGACACAGGGATGTGATCACGCAGTTTCAAGGACATCTTCACCTTTCTTGGCGTTGTGGAATAATTCCCCTCCCCCCATGAGCTTCTCTTCCTGGAAACCCCTCAGTGCCATTACTTGACTGAAAGTGTCCGTGTAGGGCGAGCAGCCCCGAGGTGCCCATATTACATACATAATACATGTGCAGCACTCTGCCGGGGAAGTGATGAACAATACGTGTGTCCGCTACAGGAACATAAGAATATGAGGGGCGGGGACAGTGCTCCCTAAATTCACTGCTACCCTGACCCCCCCTAATACAACAGTCATTGCTCGGGGGTCTGTTAGGGAGAGTGTGACTGGCGCTGTTAGTGGGTATATGGTTGGCACCTTATCAGAGAATTTGTGGTTTCCATTGTCAGTGGCATATGGGTGGCACTGTTATTGGGATCCATGACTTGTGCTGATGATTGTCATGTGGTTGGCACCATTGGTTGGTAGCATTTGGCTTGTACTGCTAGTGGGCACTTGAATGATATTGTTAAGGGAGTGAGACTGACACTATTAAGGGGCGTGTGGCTGATACTATTAGGGGGCGTGTGACTGACACTATTAGGGGGCATGAGGATGTCTCTACTAGGGGGCGTGTGGCTGGCACTATTAGGGGGCGTGTGGCTGGCACTATTAGGGGGCGTGTGGCTGGCACTACAAGGGGGCATGAGGATGACACTACAAGGGGGGCATGAGGATGACACTACAAGGGGGCATGTGACTGATACTATAAGGGGCGTGTGACTGATACTATTAGGGGGCGTGTGGCTGGCACTATTAGGGGGCATGAGGATGACACTACAAGGGGGCATGTGACTGATACTATTAGGGGGCATGTGGGTGACACAATTAGGGGGCATGAGGCTAACACTACTAGGGGGCATGAGGCTAACACTACTAGGGGGCATGTGACTGATACTATTAGGGGGTGTGTGGCTGGCACTACTAGGGGGCATGTGGGTGACACTACAAGGGGGCATGTGGCTGACACTACAAGGGGGCATGTGACTGATAATATTAGGGGGCGTGTGGCAGGCACTACTAGGGGGCATGTGGGTGACACAATTAGGGGGCATGTGGCTGACACTACTAGGGGGCATGTGACTGATACTATTAGGGGGCGTGTGACTGATACTATTAGGGAGCGTGTGGCTGGCACTACTAGGGGGCATGTGACTGATACTATTAGGGGGCGTGTGACTGATACTATTAGGGGGCGTGTGACTGATACTATTAGGGAGCGTGTGGCTGGCACTATTAGGGGGCATGTGACTGATACTATTAGGGGGCGTGTGACTGATACTATTAGGGAGCGTGTGACTGATACTATTAGGGGGCGTGTGGCTGGCACTACTAGGGGGCATGTGACTGATACTATTAGGGAGCGTGTGACTGATACTATTAGGGAGCGTGTGGCTGGCACTACTAGGGGGCATGTGACTGATACTATTAGGGGGCGTGTGACTGATACTATTAGGGGGCGTGTGACTGATACTATTAGGGAGCGTGTGGCTGGCACTACTAGGGGGCATGTGACTGATACTATTAGGGGGCGTGTGACTGATACTATTAGGGGGCGTGTGACTGATACTATTAGGGAGCGTGTGGCTGGCACTACTAGGGGGCATGTGACTGATACTATTAGGGGGCGTGTGACTGATACTATTAGGGAGCGTGTGACTGATACTATTAGGGGGCGTGTGGCTGGCACTACTAGGGGGCATGTGGCTGACACTATTAGGGGGCATGTGACTGATACTAATAGGGGGCATGTGACTGATACTATTAGGGGGCGTGTGGCTGACACTACTAGGGGGCATGTGACTGATACTATTAGGGGGCGTGTGGCTGACACTACTAGGGGGCATGTGACTGATACTATTAGGGGGCGTGTGGCACGCACTACTAGGGGGGATGTGGGTGACACAATAAGGGGGCATGTGGCTGACACTACTAGGGGGCATGAGGCTGACACTACTAGGGGGCATGTGGCTGACACTACTAGGGGGCATGTGACTAACTATTTGGGGGCATGTGGTTGTCACTGATTAGTGGACACCGAAGCTGACATCTTTATGGACACACAGACTGCGACTGATGGGTGTATAATGTGTACAGTCATGTCTTTGTCCTCCACCACCTCAATACATCTTATATACACCCCTGACGAATGTGGACATTTGTGTAACATTGTTATATCACATGAGCGCTGCAGCCTATCAGCAGCCACTGATGGGCTGCAGCGCTCACACTTCTCTCAAACAAAATTGTTTTGGAGGTGAGTATATGATGTTTTTATTTTACATGGAGTTCTGTTTCATATAAGAAGGGGTTGTACAAGTAGCGGATAAACTCATTAATGAAATAAGTGTAAATAAGTGACGTCAGTGAGACCGCTGCAACCAGTCACTTGTGTTCTTCAGTATTGAGCCCAGCTAAAAAGACGGTAAGAAGTTTCTTGTTTTTTTGCCTAGTTGAAGTCACTGGCTCCATCCGTGGCACGTCTGAATGAGTCATGGGCGACGGCACATAGGTGGTCTGCATCCTGCCTTATATTGGGGGGGTACCCCTTGCTTATTATTGATGCCCCCTGATGTGGGTCTAGGCCCACGTGATACGGCGACTGCATGGCAGAATTATGACACTTTTAGCTCCTAACCATATAACGCATCGAGGGTCCGCGTGGCACAAGGGCACAACGTCACGGCGGCAGAAGAAACTTGACATCATTTTTGGATATTTGCAGGCGGCGCTGGGTTCTTTGTGTTCGCCATGAAGTCGGTGGCATGAACTGTGCCACTGGCGCTTCTGCGATGTGGTGGCAGGGACGGGCGCCGGGACTGAGCACTGACTTATTTATCAAGCAGTTGTTTGAAATGCCACCGGTGAGTGACAGCTCAGAACCGCCGTCCGTAAAAAATTGATGCCGCACTGGCACCTACTTCACAGCGCGGCGCCACTCGGGGGCAGTCGCAGTAATTAACGACGATACTCGCGCTGACATCTGCTGCGTCTAAATTAGTACATGCGCCTCATCGACGTCTCCACAAAGCGGGGGGCGCCAGGTAGGACCGCGTTTCACCAGCAATGTCAGGGGGTCAGCATCTCCTCTGCGCCCACCATGACTGTATTGATGATGTCATCACACCGTACCAGCGACTGCCCCCGCCCCTCCAGCCCGAGATCATGTGATCCGTCTGTGTGCCCCAAATCCAGTTAACCCCTTCACCACCAACTGGGCCAGGCGTCCTTTTTTAAGCCTTTCCGAATTTTCCATCCTCCCCGCATTGTGACCTAGAAGATTATTTAACCCCCGGCTGACCACGGCATTCTGGCTGCGACTCGCTCCGTGGGATCGCTTAACCATGTAACGAACGCGCAAAGCAAAATTGGTCATGTGGAAACGGAGAGCCCCAAATGTGATTAACCTCCTAAGCGCCAAATATTAAAGTCTGGTTACATTTTATACACAAGGCGCTCACAAGGTTAATCGCATTTCTGGGTCACAGTGGACATATTTTGTGATCAGGGGGATCCAATCAGCGTCTTGGGGGTTAAAAGGATGGTGAATCATCATCTTGGATCACTTAACCCCTAAGGAGATGACTGGATCCCCCATAATCACAAAATCGGTCCATTTTAACCCCTAAAAGCCCAGAGGGCCAACCAGAACCCGGATGCTGAACAGCCTTTAAGTGAGGGTTTTAACCCTCCGGTGACCAGGAAGAAGCTGATGGTCCGACGTCACGGATGCAGCACACGTGATTAAACCCTTAAACCCCTTGTGGGCCCACGTTCACGATCCAAGGATGGACCCCGATGTCCAGACCACCCGGGGGGTCTCCTGACCCAAACTCAACAGCATGGGATAAGCCAACGAGCCCAGGTTGAGTGACCCATGGCCGGTCCGGACATCGCGGCTCGTGAGTGTCGGACGTATGAAAGCTTGGAAAACAGCGGAAATTGTCAGCACGAAGCCCCCGGGTCTGGCCGAACGTGGACGCCATGAACCCCCGGTATCGGCCATCGCAGCGTGCTTCACTGACCCCCACGGAGCCCGCGGCCCCCAATGTTAGCTTTCACGTAGCCGCATCTTTCCTTGAAAACTTGTTAACCCCCCGATGACCACAGAGTCCGATCAATAAAAAAAAGTCCATGAGATCCAGTCTGTGTCACAAATTAATTTAACACCTTCACCACCAGCTCCGCTCCGGAAGGCAGCGAACATCCTGAAGACTCCTTCATATCAAGGAAGCCATAAAGCGGCGTCCATAAACAAGACGGTGCGAAGAGCAGGAGGGGGGATCCATCCGAACCCCAAGACCCCAGGAGGCCTCCACGGCGCTGAAATACCCCATTACGCTCAATAAAGAACCAGATAACGCTGCCATAATCATTTCGTTGTTTTTTTTTCGCAATTTGATTTCATCAAAAACTCGGCCCCGTAGCCGCTGTATTATTACACTGCCTAATGCTGGCTGCAGAGTGAGTCAACTGGGAATCTGACAGTGAGCTCGCTCTAACCGGAGCATTTGTAACTCTTCTCTGAGTGACTCCTGCCTGTTTAAGGCCGGATTCCCTCATTTGTGTTTCTTGGGGCAGGAGCAGAAGAGCCTATTTTGATCTGAGTGCGATCTGACAATACATCACGAATTTTGTTTCATGAAACCCGATCCGACTAAAGTCGCTCAACTCTATACATCACCAATGTTAGGCCGGGATCACACATGCGAGAAACTCGGCCGAGTCTCACACGTCAATACCGGGCACTTGGATCGGAGCGTGCGGCCGCAGAGCAATACACAGAGCCTGACGCTCCACTCCTGAGTGCGGGTATTAGCAGGCGAGACTCAGCCGTGCTTCTCACATGTGTGATCCCGGTCTTAGTCTATGGGGCTGTGAGCCGGTCCGGGGGGGGGGGAAATAAAATCGCTGCATGCCCAAGTTTGATCTGATATTTGGATGACACTTGGCCATGCTACTCAGTGAGTGCGTGGAAATCATTGGACTGCACTCGGATGACATCCGAGTGCAGTCTGATTCTCGCACGGTGACAGAATGGAGAAGACATTTTTTTTTCTCCTCATCTGAGAGAATCGGATCCCAGTCCCATAGCCCGAGTACAGACCACGACGCGTGGACCACCTGCCGCCCTGCGTCATGTCGCGATATACCCCAATCTTTGCCCACGTGATACATTTTTAACAAAAAAAACCCCTAACAGCAAAATGGATTTTTAGCCCTAAATACATGCATTTAACTAAAAGGGGGAGAAAAAAAAAAGAATGGACACCCCCTTTAATCCCCTCCACCAGTTAGTCCTCAATGAACCCGGATTGCAGGCGTTAACCCATTAGCTGCCTCAGAATGTATTCACTAACGATCAGCTCGGAAGGTTTTTTAACCCCCTGCCTCAGTATAAACACGCCGGGCGGGTCACGTGCTGCGCCCCGTCCCCCTCGTTAACCCCTCGCCTCCCGGAGCCGCTGAGCAGAGGGGCATTGTGTGCCATGTGCGCCCCCCACCCTCCCCTGCCGCCGCTCACACGTGCTCGGGATCAACAGTTTGTTGCTCGCACTTTGTTTTTTGTTGTTCTTCTTCTCCTTCCTCCGCGGCCGGTGACGCCCCGCGGGCCCGGCCCGCCCCCTCCTCGTCCTTCCCCGCCTCACAATGGGAGCTCAATGCAAATCACCAGTGCGCAACTTTGCGCAAGAACTGAGCCGCGATCCGGGGTGAAGTGCGGGTGGTATCGTATGCAAATGCGGCGCTGACGTCCCAGATCATGTGGGTTTCGGCGTAGATTCCCCGCTGATCGAGGGCTCTCTGCTCCGCTCCTGTGCAGTGTCCGGGGATCTATAGATCGCTGCGCCGCCTCCGATCCTTCCTGCCGCGCGGATACACTGTCGCCGCCGACGCCTCGGGATCCGCCCGCGGCCGCCGCAGGTAAGAAACTTCCCGGGCCGAGTGCGGCAGCGGCGGAGCCTCCGTGCGGTGTGTGCGGTGCCCGAGTCCACGTGAGAGCCGTGAGATCACCGACCGGCGCTGTAACTTCAGCGGCTCCCGCGTGTTCAGGGAGCGGGTCACGGCCGGAGGGGGCGGCGGCGCCCGGGGGGAGGGAGAGATGCGGGGGCTGCAGGCGGGGAGAGCCACCCCACACGGCGGCAACTTCGCCTCCGACCGCGGGGAGAGCACTTCTGAGCGGCAGCGAGCAGCGCTTCTCTACGGCGACATCAGCGGCAGAAAATATGGCGTCCGCTATCGCTAGGGCGTAACGTAGAGGGAGCTGCCGAGAGCCGAGCGCTCCTCACCGCGGCCTGCGCCGGCCTGCGAAAGTTACAGCGGGAGGGAGGGGGCGACGGGAGCCCCCAAATGTCCGGAGCGGGGGGTGCAGCTCCCCTCCTCCTCTACCCCCAACTGCAGGGAGGGAGCCGAGCACACCACGGGGGAGAGAGGAGCCGAGGCCACCACGGGGGAGAGAGGAGCCGAGGCCACCACGGGGGAGAGAGGAGCCGAGGCCACCACGGGGGAGAGAGGAGCCGAGCCCTCCACGGGGGAGAGAGGAGCCGAGGCCACCACGGGGGAGAGAGGAGCCGAGCCCTCCACGGGGGAGAGAGGAGCCGAGCCCTCCACGGGGGAGAGAGGAGCCGAGCCCTCCACGGGGGAGAGAGGAGCCGAGCCCACCACGGGGGAGAGAGGAGCCGAGCGCCACCACGGGGGAGAGAGGAGCCGAGCGCCACCACGGGGGAGAGAGGAGCCGAGCGCCACCACGGGGGAGAGAGGAGCCGAGCGCCACCACGGGGGAGAGAGGAGCCGAGCGCCACCACGGGGGAGAGAGGAGCCGAGCGCCACCACGGGGGAGAGAGGAGCCGAGCGCCACCACGGGGGAGAGAGGAGCCGAGCGCCACCACGGGGGAGAGAGGAGCCGAGGCTACCACGGGGGAGAGAGGAGCCGAGCGCCACCACGGGGGAGAGAGGAGCCGAGGCCACCACGGGGGAGAGAGGAGCCGAGCGCCACCACGGGGGAGAGAGGAGCCGAGCGCCACCACGGGGGAGAGAGGAGCCGAGCGCCACCACGGGGGAGAGAGGAGCCGAGCGCCACCACGGGGGAGAGAGGAGCCGAGCGCCACCACGGGGGAGAGAGGAGCCGAGCGCCACCACGGGGGAGAGAGGAGCCGAGCGCCACCACGGGGGAGAGAGGAGCCGAGCGCCACCACGGGGGAGAGAGGAGCCGAGCGCCACCACGGGGGAGAGAGGAGCCGAGCGCCACCACGGGGGAGAGAGGAGCCGAGCGCCACCACGGGGGAGAGAGGAGCCGAGCGCCACCACGGGGGAGAGAGGAGCCGAGCGCCACCACGGGGGAGAGGGGAGCCGAGGCCACCGCCACCATGGAGCAGGGCTCACCGGGGGGGGCAGAGAGGAGCCGCACAAGTCCTGGGGAGGGACCTGCAGCCTCCAAAACTTCCCCCGGACCCCCACAACTCTCATGGAGGTAGCAGAGCCCAGGCTGCACTTGACGCAACTCCCTGGTGCAGTTTCTCAGAGCTCCTTATTAACCCCTTCAGGAGGCAGCTACATTTTGTGCTCGCGTCTTTCTCTTTTTTTTTTTTTCATCTCTACTAAGATCCATAACTTTCTTTGTTGTTATTTTTCTTCCAACATAGGGCTAATTTTTTTTTTTTTTTATATCCTTCACTTTTTCATATAATTAAGCAAAGGAAAAAAAATGCAAATCTACCTTACCCTTAATAAAGATTATTATTATTTATATAGCGCCAACATATTCCGCAGCGCTGTACCATTCAAAGTTTTGGGGTTAGATTTTCAGACCGCTCATTGCAATGAAAAGTGACCCCGTGACCTTATTCTTCTCCAGGTCGGCACGCTTTACACAGAGACCAAACTTATTTTATTTATTTATTTTTATTTCTATTTTAGTGGCTTAATTTTGTATTGACGAGAAATTTCTTGCCGTTTTCTGAGGATGGAAGGAGATTAATTTTTCGGTCAATGCCCCGGTGTGAGGTTGTAGTTTTACTCGAGACGAGCTGTAGTTTTATCGGTATTATTTTGGGCTACAAATCTCGATCCCTTTAATTTTTTTTGGGAAGGGGGGGAGGTGCTGCAACCACAAACCTGTCAGTTTTTACTTAACTTTGATTGTATAGGTTAAATAACGTTTTTAGAGATCAGACCTTTATGGTTGCGGCCATCCCGAATGGGTTTTAATTTTTAAACTGTGTTCACTTGTTTGCACGTGGCGCCTGTACACACAGCCCGGCTCAGACCGGCCCATAGGGTAACGGAGGAATCTCCCGGGGGCCCCCAATCCCACTGTATGGGCAGTACTTGGCCTAATTCACTCTGTACAGACAATAAGCAATATATATATAATTTTATTGGGGCGGAATGACTATATATATATATATATATATATATATATATATATATATAAATTTTTATTTTTCTTGAGACCTCTTGGAAATGTTCCATATAAGTTGTAGACTTGTGCCCTACTACACGGCCACTCTTTTTTTTTTTTTTTTTTTTTATTGCATGCTCCTTGGTCACGGTCGGTCCCAATAATAACCCGCACCACTATAATATCAGTGCTTGACAAACAAGATGCTGGAGGAAACTTTGGGGCATCTTGTCACTCTGCCTCAGCCCCTTCCATGTGCTCTTCCTCCCCCCCCCCAGCTCCCATTGTTGCCCCTGTTTGATCAGCGGTCGGACCCCTGCTGCGAGCGCTGGGGGTAATGTATTTTAGTTTACCCTCTCTGCAGTGATGGATGAATGGGAGATGAGTGCAGCAGTGCTTTTCTGTAATGCTGCTCCACCTGATTGCATTGCTTCACAGTTGTTGGGGGGGCTGTGGTAGTCAAGTGTTTCCTGGGGGGCTTTTGTCTGCCGAGTGCTGAGCGGTGGGAATCCTGGGCTTGGATTTGTCACAGTTTAAATCAGTTAACTGGATGTAATAGGATAATGCAAATGTCTATAACGCGTCAGTCCTGTCTCTTTAGATGTCTATCCTTGCATCCTGATTAGAATATTAAGGGCGCCCCCCCCCCCCCCATCAATCAAAAATGGCGCAGTTTCATCCACACCTGTCTGTACTCCATCGCTCCCTATTTAAACGTTGCACCACAATGATACATTTGGAGCAGGTTACACCAGCGCGACTTTTCACACTTCCCGACGTCCCATAAAAGCCGGAGAGCGGAGTGTTAAATGTCTCGCGTCACCGCCGAATCTTCCCTCAGATTGTCTCTATGCATGTTAATTAGTGCACTTCCCAATATTAGAGAGCGAGACCAGTGCGCCAGATGCTGCACGTCGGTGTAGAATTCTGCGCAAATTGCGACACTTCCTGCCTGTTAACTATTTACGCCGTCGATGTGTTCCGTTTTCTTTAACACTGCCGAGACCTCTATAGAATAGGCAACTTTTTTTCCGCCTTCTAGTTAGGAATGCATTGGTATACTTCACACAATCCAATATTAAGTCCCTTGTTTTTTGTTTTTTTTGCTATGGTGTAAAATCCTCCTAAATATGGTGCGAGCATTTAGCAGGAAACTGCGCCAATGTTTGTGGGCACAATGATGGTGTGTCCGTAAGGTCATTTATTTCCCACTGATTCCTATTCGCACATGCTGCAAATCTGCGGCCGCAGAAAGGAAAAAAAAAAAAAATTTCCATACGTCCTCTGCTCACCGTCCATTGTGTAGTCCAATACCGGTTTTCCTCAGCTTCTCCAAGCTATCGGTCCTTTAAAAAAAAACTTTCTTTTTCATGGCCACATTCACTTGTATGAACGGGATTGGGCCAGAGTAGGACAGTCGTCTTGAGGTTTTAAATATTATTTTATTTTTTTTTTTACAATTTTGTGACCCATTGGTTCAAGTGAAAAAGCGGACTTATGAATAGGCCTTCAGACTATAAAAGGTACTTGTGCTTTCGAAAGCACATGGAAGCAAGGATGTGGAGTCGGTAAGCCACAGCTCCACAGCCCTGCATGGAAGTGTGAATAAGGTTGTGTTGACACTTCCGAAACGTGCGGTGAGTGGACGGCCCGTTATGTCCTGACCAGCATTGTCTCTTTGACCCCAATTTAACATCTTCGTCTACACCCAGGAGCCTGTCTGAGTTTGGGGGGAAGGACCTGCAGTGGGCCCGGACATCGTGGTCTGTACTTGGCCGTGCCTGTCGACAGTGTGAAACTGACCGAAGACCTACAATAATTTGGCCACCTAACTATACCGGACTTGTAAGAGGTAAATCTCTGTGGTTACACCGTGATCAGAGAAAGAAGGTTGTATTGAAGGTAGACGTAACATTCGGAGCTCGGTAAAGCTGGGTGATACTTGTGGACACTAGTTGTCACCGATTTTCCCTAGAAACAGACATGGACAAAATGAGAAAACACGTAGGCTGATACCGGGTTTGACAAATATTCTGCTGCGATTTGTGTCCCGGAATGAATTCTCCCATTATCTATGGAGGTGAACATCTATGACATCGTCACAACAGAATTGCTGGGTGAAGAATTAATTGGTGCTTCTGCTCGTGGATTTGTTAGTTGTGCTGCGTACCTTGGAAATTACAGTGCGTTAATGGGGTTGTTAGGGTTTGGGAAGAAAGATTCTGAATCCTTATAGTTGTGCGCATCGCACGCTGTCGGCATTCTCCGGTGGCGAGAGCGGACAGCCTAGTGACCGCAGTTATGTGATTTACATCTGGCCACATGCTGACTAGACGTGTGCAGCCTTGCTGAATGCAATTGAGTCGAGCAAGGCCGAGCACGTCTAGTCGGCACGTGACCGCGTATATGCAAATGGGAGAATCTTGACTGCACGCAGTGTGCACACTAAGGGTTCAGACTTTCATACGAAACCTGGGCAACCAAGTCTTTATGTAGAAGGCAGAGGTGGGAGGAAAGAACTGAAACAAAAATAAATACTTCCTGTCAAAACTTTAGCCCTTCCTTGTGTTGACCAGGCGGCAGTGCCTGCAATAAGACACATTCCTTTTTTTATTTTTTTATTTTTTTCTTCTTCTATGTGCATTTAACTTGTGCTGAACCTTTACTCTACTCCATCACTCCATGTTTGCCGAACCTTTAATGATAAATTTGGCTCAAATCATGCCGGCGAAAAATGTTTAAAGGGGTTGTCCAGGCTTGGTTCTTAAGTCTGTAGTCACTCATTGACCGCTCATGTTTAGTCTACATGTGACTGCATGTGTGCAAATCACATACTTGGGGGTCTTGTGCTCACCCGCTCCCAGCATGGACGAATCCTGACAGTGATTGCAGACTTAGACCCCAAGCCTGGACGACCCCTTTAAGCATATTTTAGTACTTTTCCCAATATTAGATAGAGCCTGAGACCAGTATATCAAATGTCGCACGTTAATGTAGAATTTCTCACTTAAGATGGTTGCAACCTAAATATATTTTGGTTTTGGGACGACTGCGACCTGTCAAGTTTATTTTAGTAGAGTTTTTGCGACTAATATCATGCGTCACCAAAAAGTTAACCACCTACTTTTTTAAAAAAAAATTAAGGTCCGAGTACGGACCAAAAAAAATTACATACGACTTTGATAAACTTGGAAAAGGAATTTATGACAGCAAAAAGATGCAAATTGTCTCAAATTTGGGGTTTAAATGCAAAGGTGAAGATTTTTTCTCATAACGTCTGATGACACAGAGATGGACGCTAATAATGGATTTCACTGTGAATAGCAAAACAAGTGGGGCCCGGTGGCTTTACAGTGGCAGCCATGGTGTACACATGGTGGTTACGGGAGGCTCCAGTCTGTCCAGCCTTGGGCCTTACTGTATATGTTCACGTTCAGACCTTTGCAGAACATCCTGTCCATGATGCAGGATGTGGTCAGTTTATGTATAACCGGTTCGTACCTTCTCGCCCTACAACGATGGACCCTATATAGACCATATACATAGTTGTAGGTCCCGGCCACACGATGCTGACCGCTATGGAGGCGCTGCTTTACATGCCTGGATCCGTTCTGTTATCGCACACTTGTAGACCAGGTTAGATTGCAGATATTTGCTGTGATAAGTCAGTCGTTAACTCATCGCCAAACTATTTTTGTGGTTAGTAAAGTTTTAGTTCCCAGTACAGAGACTCTGGCAGACAGCTCTAACCTCACGTGAAAGTCTTCCTGCTCGCGCCTTGGTCTGCCTTGCATGGGGTGAAGAAAAAAATAAAAGCAAATTTTCACTAGATCGGTGGAAATTTATATTGCTGTTGGAACAGTTCAGATTTCGGGTGGTTTACCTTTAAGCTTGACCGAGTTATGGAAAACTATAGTACGGAGGTCTTTTATAAACTGTGGAAAATCTGTACTGTGAAGCGGCATCTCAAGGTGGAGTGTCCCTACCAGTTTGGAAAATGTTATTTCGAGAGGTTGTAGAATCCAAATGTCCATTAGAAGTACCGTACCGTAGTTTCTTTTTCATCGAAAACTCTTCCAAAACGTTGAGAAACGGAAACCTCCCCAAAACAGTTTCTATTAGAAAAATTCTTTTTTTTTTTTTTTTTTTTTTTTACTACCACAAAACCTATACACCGTTTTATTTTTCTCTCTGTGTTTCAATTACTTTTTGAGTAGGAAATGCATGGATTGAAAATGAGGCCTCATTCACATATCAGTGTTTGTATGCTGAAACCAGGAGTGAAACTTGCGGAGAAAAATAATTGAATGATTGACACGTGTACTTTTTCTTGTAGACAGTCTCTTGGTTTTGGCATACAAATACTGATGTATGACTAAAGCATAAGATCCCTTTTCAATGACAGACTTGTATTGGTCCAGCTTCTTCTCAGATGAGCCTGTGCTGTTGGAAGTCCATGGACGTGGTTGGCCTTCAACACTTTGGACTTTTTCCGGTTGTATCCAGATGGCCGTGTTTGAACACCAGCTGTGAAGTTGTCTGTAGACTAAAGGTCCTCAAACACATCTAATGTTGGCTGAACATGCTGATAAAAGGGTTTGGCCGACTGACTGTTGGGGGAGAGGACTATCTCACACTTGTCCAGTTTCACACTGCTGATCATATTGTCGTCTTTAAGATAAGCCATTGGCCAACCTGTCAGTGTTTTGGGTTTTTTTTCATAAAGAACACAGGAGCACTCAAACAGCGTTTCTACGTTTGGGCATGTTGGTTGAATGATCTGCCAAAACATAATTCGGCAGTCAGCTATCTGACGTGTATGGCCGGCCCAAGACCAGGAAGGATTTAGCTCTTGTCTGTTACTGTAGTCCAGAATCTTTCACTAAAAAAATAAAATCCAAGAAGCTTAGTCTTCAATACCTTTTGACTTGTTTTTGGGGGTTTTATTTATTTTTTTTTTTTTTTGGTCTTGCTTGTATTGTTTGGACTGCTAAAAAAAAATCACTCAATTTATACCAAGTCTTCCAACCCCAGAAGGTACAGATGGATGTAGTCAACAAGTCCTTAGCTAGTTGTTGAGGAAACTGTTTTTGGTTTGGTGAAAAGTTCAGGAGGTTGTAGAAGGTAGTCTGAGTCTTTTAGGGCCTTGTCAAGAGATGGCTTTTGTGGAAGCCCTTATGAAAAGGTAATCAGTCACAAAAAGTCCATCAATAGAGGGTGAAAGAGGTCAATTTAATCTTGCACCATCACAAATTTAGATGCTTCCGGTGTTTGAGGATCAATTGTGGAGTTGTCCTGAAGAAGAGGTCAAGAAGGTTAAAGTATTTTGAACTCAAGGGTCAAATCCTTCTGGTTGGTTCCCATTGAATTTGTGATTTTTGGAAAGTATCCAGTGTTTGTTTTTTATGTCCCTCAACCTAGTCCCTCCCTTTGCAATTTGTGCAGATTCTTTTAAGGGTCTTTAACCAACCAAAGTCTCTATGGATTGTGCTTAACTTTACAGTCCTGAGTTTAGAACCAATAATAACTTAGTTGCGTTCTCCTCGGGCTCTTTCTTACGTTAAATTACGAGGCTTCGGCACTGCAGTGACTTATTAGATTCTGGGCACATAGCAGAGTTGGAGCTGTGGGAAGTTGATGCTGCAGTGTTTGTCAGCGAATAGACATGACGGGCAACAGGGAGGCCGGGGGTTTAAAGTGATATTAAAAAGAAACCTGTTTGAAGCATTTTATGCTTCCTTTAAGAACGATATTATATGATTAACTCAAGATCATGTTTTAATTACTTTTTGGCCAACCATGTGTTTTATATGTCGCAACATTATTGGATTTTTCTCGTTGGGCATGCCCATACAGATTGGCAAGCGGGTTGCCCGTATTGCTGCAATTACTAAAGGCGTAAGGAAGCTTGTCAATGAGATCACTGATCCGGTCACACGCCAAAAAACAATGTATGATCAATAGCGTCAGCTATTTATTGACCATACTTTTATGGACTTCAGCTGTCCGCTTAAAGGCTGGACTGTCGCATGCCGAACCCAGCTGCCCACCATAAGTTACGGGGTCAGGTACATGTTGTCTTTCTAGGTCTATATGGACCGGATCTGACTATTGCATGGTCAGCCATCGTAAGCAGGGCTGTGGAGTCGGTAAGCCAAACCTGCGACTCCAGCTCCGACTCCTCAATTTCCCTTACACCGACTCCAACTCCGACTCCCACACAGATTGCTTATATTTAAGTGAAAAATTTATTGTAGTACAATGTGAACCTCAGACATTTAATCATTTTTATGATCCAATAATCAAGATATTTAGATAGAACAGAATATATATTGGTGTACTACCAGGTTTTCATTCTTTTTGGTACAGATACGATATGGATAGACAGATATGGATAGATAGAGCAAATTTCTAATCTGCTTTTGCTGTTGAAAACATTATCTATGAGCTCAAAAACCTTTCAGGTGATGCAGTTTTTTAAAAAGCTGATCGGCTTTTGCAGCTGAAAAACGTATCCTCAAAAAACACAGGAAAAACGCTGTGTGTGATTGTAGCCTTAGATCAGGAATATAACAGCCATTTATAGGACATTTCATAACTTTCCCAAACTCCTATGAAAAAATATTCAGCACATCCTGCATTGAATTACTGTACCCAATTTATTATATATTTTAGGAGTCGGAGTCGGTCCATTTTATAACGACTCCGACTCCACCAAAATGAGCACCGACTCCACGACTCCGACTCCACAGCCCTGATCGTAAGGGGGTATATTGAACCCTTTAGAGAGTTTTATATTACAGTGACCAACGTCTAAAGATCAACAAATGTTATAGGTCAAACCATAGATTATAGTTTTTAAAGGGGTTGTGCGTGATTGGAAAAGTGGCAAACCGGCTGCAATTCTTGGTTCGAGTCTTCTTCTCATGATCCAAACTGACAGCATTGATGCCTATTGAAGCTATTGGCTTGGAGGTGAACAAACAGGTGCAATACAGTCTTTGGTGTCACGGAGTAAGAGAAGATTCGCTTTGGAGTCCAGTCATGCATTTTAAATATCGGGACGAATGCTAGTTTGGCCCACTGTAGGGAAAGTTTACCCACAATGAGAATTCTGGAGATTGTATGGGTTTATGCATGAATTATCCTCAGTGGATTACATTTGGGCAAATCTCATCCACGTGCTTCACTCTTCATGGAAAATATGTTGCCGATTTGTTTTTTTTTAAGGTTTGCCGCTTATCAATTTTTGATACAGACCTTCTCCCCACCCCCTCCCCCAAGTTCTTGCAAGTTTGTTGTGTAGAATCTCAACAAATCCAACCTGTGTGAATTTACCCTAAACCTGCACCAGGCCGAGCATTATTTGAATTTTTCAATGTGGAAAGAGGAATAGGTTAGGCTTTTAATTTCTCATACGAAGCGATGGGTCATGTTGAAATCTAATATGTCCGATACTGTCCTCCCTCACATCTGCCCCGAAACGGACCAATACGCTTCTCCAAAATTGATGCGCGCGGTCTACCTTTTATCTATCATCTGAGGTTTAGACAGAGAGATGGATCCATCCGATGAAGGTGGGCGACTCGCTGACCATAAAGGGCTCCAAAATGTCCCAACGATGCTTGTGCAGACTCCTCACTAAAAAGTTATATGCCGCCCAAGTTGAGAGAAGATGAACATTTTGAGTTTTAGTTTTAATATTTCGCACAGAAGTTTTACGTTGGTCTTGAGTTTGAAAATAAAAGGAAAAATCCGAATTTTTCACGTTTTTTGACCCCTTTTTTTTTTACTTTGATTAAAATGGAATTACCGTAATATGTCTCTACGGTGGAATGGCTCGTGTATTACGGCCGGGATATTATATAAATGAAATCTGGGAATTCCGCGTTATTGTAGTGAAGGCGCCTGGAGTCCCTGACAGCTGAACCCGGTTTCGGCTATTATCTGCGCCCTCTGTGCTGTGGAAGGTGTGAATGGAAAGCAGCAGTTATTATGATTGTTGATACGTTGATTGTATCAGACGTCTCTATTTATTCTTATGTAAACTGGGTATTGCCGGAGACGCGATCCTGTAATCTGTTAAACAATTCCCGCCGTCGCTCGCCGTGAGTGGCTTTATGAAAAGCAATTTGCGCCGTAACATTTTAGAGGGGATGCCGCGCGCCCTTATCGGTCCTTAAAGTGTTTTTTAAGGCGTTTGTATCAAAGCGATGATTAAAGGGTAAAGTGGAGGGCTGAGACCACTTACTGTAAAATACACGTTATATTAACCCCTTCTCAGTCGGGTGGGGGGCAGATTCCATGTGCGAATATACACCTGGAAACCACGAAAGTGACTACTTGCTGGATGACTTGCTCAGGTCCTGAAGGTGGTGGAGGTTCTGATAACTACTGGCAAACCAGTTTGTAACAATTAAAAGGCACACACCCCTTAAAGAGGTAAAGAATTAGAAACACAAGGCTGACTTATTTATTTTTCTCCCAATTTTTCCCAACCTCCTTTTAAATTTCAGTCTGCGGCATTTTGTCTATCTTTTGTATATGGGACCAAGTAAGCTGTAATACCAGGAAGAGCTAATGGTTAAGTGGTGCTGTTTTAGCATACATGCAGAGTCTTTTTGGACTTCCCCTTTAAATCGTGACACTTGCCTTAAATATGTTGGTTTTTAAAATCTGATGTAAACGCCGCTGTTCTCCTGAATCCGGCGATGTTTTTCTTTTGTTCCTGCGCCTCTCTATTCCTTGGATACATTTTAGCCAAGTGGGTGTGGCTCTCTTCTGTGGGCATTTTTGGGTGCACACCCAGTTGGCTAATATGATTGGATTTATATACAGGGAAGAGGAGGCCATATCTCGAGAACGGTGAGGCGCAAGAACAACAACAAAAAGTCTCTGGATTCTGGAGGATAGTGGCGTTTATGCTAGGTAGAAAAAATTGTATGGCAAGTTACAGGTTCCACATAAAGGTTGCAGTATGTGATTCTATTGCCACAGTTGGGTCCCATAGCCACTCCCTCTGTCAAGCCACAGGTGGTTGTGGATCTGTGGTGGTCTTCTGCTAGGCCTCATCTTCCTCTCCACCATTTGGAGCAATCATTTTCATATTCTGTAGCTTAGAAACAAGTCTGAGCTAAGGCGACTTTCACACTAGCGGTTTTTAGCGCTGCTCTTTGTGCGCAATAGAAACGCATCATGCGTTTTGCATACATTTGCGTTTTTTTAGGCGCATGTGTTTTAACCAGTTTCTAGCCATGTTAACTCTTAAAACGCATGCGATTTCGAATGCAGGTGCGCACGCCTGCGTTCCCATAGGCTGTAATGTGTTATCTTGTCACATTCCGTGCGCAAGCGTGCGCATGCGGTTTTTTTACGCCGTTGGACGGACCCAAAAATGCAACAGGTTGTGTCGGGCGCGCCTAGGCGCACACTACAAAAAAAAACACATGCGCACGAAAACGCATACGAACACGTTCAAACGCTAGACCATGCGCCCGCCATGTTAAACATAGGGGCGCATGATGCGATGCGCTAAAAAACGCTAATGTGAAACCAGCCATGATTGGTACTACATGGTGCTTCTTTATAAAAATACTAGCTGAAGGGCCTGGCGTTGCCCGGGCATAGTAACTAATTCACTATAATATCCCACATCATCCCGTCAGCCAGAGCCACCGGACTACTACCCCTAATATCCCACATCATCCCGTCAGCCAGAGCCACCGGACTACTACCCCTAATATCCCACATCATCCCGTCAGCCAGAGCCACCGGACTACTACCCCTAATATCCCACATCATCCCGTCAGCCAGAGCCACCGGACTACTACCCCTAATATCCCACATCATCCCGTCAGCCAGAGCCACCGGACTACTACCCCTAATATCCCACATCATCCCGTCAGCCAGAGCCACCGGACTACTACCCCTAATATCCCACATCATCCCGTCAGCCAGAGCCACCGGACTACTACCCCTAATATCCCACATCATCCCGTCAGCCAGAGCCACCGGACTACTACCCCTAATATCCCACATCATCCCGTCAGCCAGAGCCACCGGACTACTCTCCTAATATCCCACATCATCCCGTCAGCCAGAGCCACCGAACTACAGCCACTAATATCCCACATCATCCCGTCAGCCAGAGCCACCGGACTACTACCCCTAATATCCCACATCATCCCGTCAGCCAGAGCCACCGAACTACAGCCACTAATATCCCACATCATCCCGTCAGCCAGAGCCACCGGACTACTACCCCTAATATCCCACATCATCCCGTCAGCCAGAGCCACCGAACTACAGCCACTAATATCCCACATCATCCCGTCAGCCAGAGCCACCGAACTACAGCCACTAATATCCCACATCATCCCGTCAGCCAGAGCCACCGGACTACTACCCCTAATATCCCACATCATCCCGTCAGCCAGAGCCACCGGACTACTACCTCTAATATCCCACATCATCCCGTCAGCCAGAGCCACCGAACTACATCCACTAATATCCCACATCATCCCGTCAGTCAGAGCCACCGAACTACATCCACTAATATCCCACATCATCCCGTCAGTCAGAGCCACCGGACTACTACCCCTAATATCCCACATCATCCCGTCAGCCAGAGCCACCGGACTACTCTCCTAATATCCCACATCATCCCGTCAGCCAGAGCCACCGAACTACAGCCACTAATATCCCACATCATCCCGTCAGCCAGAGCCACCGGACTACTACCACTAATATCCCACATCATCCCGTCAGCCAGAGCCACCGAACTACATCCACTAATATCCCACATCATCCCGTCAGCCAGAGCCACCGGACTACTACCCCTAATATCCCACATCATCCCGTCAGAGCCACCGGACTACTACCCCTAATATCCCACATCATCCTGTCAGCCAGAGCCACCGGACTACTACCCCTAATATCCCACATCGTCCCGTCAGCCAGAGCCACCGGACTGCTACCCCTAATATCCCACATCGTCCCGTCAGCCTGGGGTCAGAACCAGAGTGCTGAGTGGAATAGTCCTGACTTCCATACGAATGATCCCTTTAATAGAAGCCTGGGGTGAGAATCAGAGGACTGAGGGATGTGCCCTAACTGCCATACCGGAGAGAGATCCATTTAAGAGGGAAGATGTGCCTATGGGATGGAGGATGTGTGATGGGTATATGGCCAGGGAGGGGGGGATTCATTTCTGTCATGTGCTCTCTGCTCCTTTCTGGGGGGCAGACGATGGTTGGAGCTTATGTTCCCGGGGATGCTAGATTTCTCCTACCCGGTCAGTGTCTGCAGAGGAGTTGTAGTGGAGTAGGAAAACTTGCTCATAGCAACCAATCACAGCTCAGCTTCTTTTAAACAGCTCTGGTGAAATGAAAAATACTTTGTGATTGGTTGGTGATACACACATACACACCACATACATTCAATTTTATATATATATAGATGGTGGACGTTCATGTTTCTGTATGTAGAATCTCAGCCCAGTATGATGGTCCCTATCATAGTTTAGGTACGAATGGAGATTCTGTTTAAAAGGATTCCAGTGTTACTCATCTGATAATTTGGGATAGAAAAGACTAACGGGATATTCAGACCATTGCTTATCTGGTTAGTGGAGGAGGTTCGCGTTTTGTTGTGTGTTCTGTATACGGAATCTTAACAGAAATGCGCAGATGTGTAGGAAGCTGCTGGCAGTGAGGACACCTATGGAGCATGGACAACCTTTCCCCTCGGTGGGAGGCCTTCCTGTCTTGGAAGAGGCTCGGTTGAGCGCTCCTTCGAGGTCTGCTCAGTCTTGCGTGTCTCTGCAGCGCCATTAGGGAAAGGCTGGCCTGGAGCAAGGAGAGGCCTTGGGAGAAGTCGCTGTGAAGTAGTACAGTCGTGATAATTCTGGCCTTCGTGTTTACTCTGCTCATGGCAGAAGATGAGTGACAGAGAAATGAAGATAATATGCACACAGGCCACCAGGAGTCTGTACGGCTACATACATATATATATTTTAGGTGTGTGTGTATACAGTATATACATATATGCCCCCGAGTAAACAATCATTCGTTGGCGTTGGGCCCTAAACATATTCATCATCAGGCAGTGTTCATTTTTCTTTTCTCCCGATAATGGAGCCAGTGCAGATACTAATTGAGTGAAGAATCCTGATCCGACTGTTTTGTAAACCAATATGAACGTTCCGTCACTCGGTCATCTTTGTTCAAAACAAATGATCGTTCTTTTCTCCAAACCAGGCGACGATCGATCGTTATAGTCAAAATCTACCATTTCATGACTTTGTCTAATGTAGTACAAAAACTTGGCACTCAAAAAGAAAAATTGATTTGACAAACTGTCAAATCAATTTTTCTTTTTGAGTGCCAAGTTTTTATACTACATTGTTAGGTGGCTGGATACCCGACTTGTGCACCTCTCATTGAGTGCTGTGTTTTTCTATTTTGTCTAATGTATGTAACCTCCCTACGGCGGCCGGGCGCTCACACTTTCCGGCATTCAGTGGGGCCCGGCATGTTTCTGTTTGCCTCTGTGATTCCTGTACTGGCCCCATATACAGCTGTCTGCATGGGGCCTAATATTGGTTCTACAGAGCCAGAACCTTCAGTAATGTCCCTTTATGATGTGTCATAAATTGTCCACAGCCCTCTGTGATACTATTCCGATGCGGAGTCCGGCCGGGCGTTGCGCTCGGAGCGCTGCTGCTGGCTTATATGGTACATTTCTTTACTGGAATTCTTGGCCTCATCTGTGCTGAGGATGATTTTTTTTTTTTTTTGCTCAATATAGAGCAAGCCTGGCTTTGCGCGTCTTTGTGGGATGTTGTTGCTCCCCTGCCAGGACTGACGTCACGAGATCTTCATGAGTCATTACCTCATTTTTACATGCTGCCTCCGTTCTCCATGTGTCTAAGCTGGAGACCAACAAATATGGCTGCCGTCACCGCCTTCTCACAGCTTGACACTCAGCTTTCCCATAATCCAGAGTGACAACGTGGCCCGAAATCTGCAGGAGTGGACGAGGAGAGAGTGCGCGATAAAAACCATTACATATAAAATATACATCTTGCCTTGAAGCATTTTTTGACATGGGCCTTCCCTCATATGATGCTGCTGTAGGCATTGGCTTTCTAGGTGTGTGGCCCCATTTTCTACATCACAGACCTGTGTAAGAGCTGTATATTAAAAGCCCTTAAAGACTGTCTTTTTTTATTTTTTTTTTTTTTTTTTTTTTTTGTGGTGAAAATTCCGCTGTTCTCCTGAATCCGGCAATGTTTTTCCTTTGTTCCTGCGCCTCTCCGTTCCTTAGATATGGCCTCCTCCTTCCTGGTATATGAATCTAGTCTTGTTATCCAAGTGGGTGTGATTGGTAGTTCTTTGTGGGTGTGTTCATGAGGACCACACCCGATTGGCTAAAGAGACTAAAAATATATACAGAGATGATGGAGCCCTATCTCCGGAACGGAGAAGCAGAGGAACAAAAGAAAAACCACGTCGGACTCGGGAGACGCTTTTACACCAGATGAAACAATTCCTTACGGTGTTTGGTACGTGACAGATCCTGAACTGATAAAATGGAGTAGAATCCTGTCCTAAACTTTACTTCTGTGTACAGGGTCTAATTTCATTATATTAGATGGCTGTTGATAACTTCCCCTCTCCCCCCCCCCCCGACCGTGGAAAGGTTGGATTGTGACCACTAATGTTGGCGTCTCCATCACACGACCACGCTTTGCATCTGGCTATAGTGTCAGCAGGTGGCGGCACCAGTTTGTCTCCTCGCGCCTTCACTTAATTGACCATTTATGTGATGCTAATGACCAAGAGCCGTTCCCCCCCCCCCCCCCAGCCTCTCAACCTTCAGTATGCCGCTGCTTCCATGTTGGCAAAACTGTTAATCTTAAAAAAAAAAAAAAAAAAAAAAAAATTGAACATTTCCCTCAAATTTTGACAATTTATTAAAAGAAATGTCCTATTTGTCAGCAGAGCAAATGGACAGAGAGATCCCTGATGGAATAATCTATTCCGCCGCTGTGACTAATTATAGTCTCGGGAAATTTTTAGGCAACTGTTGTAAAAACAAAATGGCTGCTGTTTTCGTCGCGCGTCGTGGTCAGAGCAGATGCAGCTGAAGTTCTTCTTAACCCCTTCAGACCAGAGCTTGACCCGATGAAAACAAAGCCGGCGTATTAAAATGGCTTATAGTCAGGCCCGAGCCGAGATGGCGCAGCGATCAGGAGTTAATGAGCGGTGCCGTCAACGAGGCCCTAAAAAGAAAAACTAAAAGCGTTTTAATCAGTATTTTTCCACAGCCTTAAATGAAACTGCAGCATATGGCCGCGCCGTATTCTCTGGCAGAGAACGGATTTGTCATGTGGGACCTTGCTGGCATTCACTGCATGAAAGCGCAGTTCAATGGTCAAGTGATTTCCTGTGCAAAGCTCAGTTTCTCTTTGTCAAGTTTAGTGGGCCGGATCCTGTTTGTTAGACTCTCTGCTTGTCTTGTGTTTTTGGTTTTTGTATGTGTTGGGTTTTTTTTGTTTTTTTTTTACTCTTAAAAGCCCTTCTTTTTTTTTTTTTTTTTTTTTTATTTTATTCTTAATTCTGTTGGTGTTATTTTCTTTATAGATTTTTTTAAATTTTTCATACTATTTTTTTTGTTTTTGGAAGTTACGGCTGTGTGCACACGTTGCGGATTCTACTGTGGATCCGCAGCGGTTTTGGCCCTGCGGTTTCTGCTGCGGTGTACAGTACCATTTAAGTCAATGGAAAATGAAAACCGCTGTGCACATGCTGCGGATTTTTCCGTGGTTTTAAATCCGCAGCATGTCACTTCTTTGTGTGGATTCCGCAGCGGTTTGGCACCTGCTCCATGATCAGGTGTCAAACCGCAGGCTAATCCGCAGGTCTTTTGACCTGCGGATTTCTGGAAATCCGCACGGACAAATCCACAGCAGATTCTGCAACGTGTGCACACAGCCTAAATGTTTAGAAAATTTATAGAGCACTGTTTAGAGGTTTGCTTCTGTAAAAGCTACTAAAAAAAAAAAAACTATTTGGCATTAAAATGGCATAATCACCAAGAAGGAAAAATGGTTTACCGTAATAAATGTTAATCACAGTATGGACAGACATGATACTCATCTGTAAATGATGGAAAAATGGAAATAATAATTTCAAAACATCTCGATTTTATCCATTATGGAGTTTCGGTGCGACATGCAGAAATCTGGGCACTTGCAGCCTCGGCTGCTATCGGTGAAGTTATTAATGGTCGTCTGATGAGGGTTCTGCCACACTGAATGCAATTGGATACGAAAATCATCAAGTTCCACTGCTGGCAGCTCCTGTGTAATCACTGACCAATGACGTCTCATATGTGCTCGATGGGAGACAATACCGGAAACGCTGCAGACCATTGCATCCAAGACAATAGCGAGATTCATTGCTGATGAGGAAAGGCCTCCATTGATCTGTTCCAGCTTTCGGTCTCCCAACTAGAGACCATGTGGGCAATGCCACGAATAGGCCTTCAAAGGAAATGTCATACTAGTCCTACTTCTGGGATTATGGTAAGGGGTGGCATAATGTACAACAGCCGGACCCTCTAGTCTTGATTCCAGGTGCACTAACTGCTCGACTCTATATTAACCTTGGTGGTGGAACCAGTGGTGCATCCATTTTTCCAAAGAGTCCCAGGAGCAACACTATGGCTGGTCTCATGTTGCTAGTGCTACCATGGCCTGCAGAGTCTCTGGACTTGTCTCCTATCCCGTCGCAAACCTGCATAAGGAGCTGCCAGCAGCAGATCTTGATGGTTTTCCCCCAGTGCATTCAGCGCGGCAGAACCTTCCTTAGATGATCATTAATAACCTCACTGATAGCAGCCGAGATGTTTTGAAAATATTGTTTCCAATCTTATGTGCGGATAGATCAGTAACATGTCTATAAATCCTGTGATTTCCATAATTTCACAACTTTTCCTTGACACTGCAAGTTCGGTGTTGAGTGTATACAAGACACAATGGGAAAAAAAAAATGTAAAAAGGTTGAAGTTTGTATAGTAGGCATATTCCCTTTATGTTCCATTTTTACCGTAGTGTTTTTTTTTTCTTGGTGCATTTTTGGAGCTATGTGCAGTCTCCCAGACTTTTTCTAAGCTGAGTTTGCCCATAGGACCACTATCATGCAAACACTTGTTCAGTGTTTGAAAAATAAGGGAACAAAGATATTGGTTCTCTACTAATTATAACTTTGAAAAAAATAAAAATTCACCTAATATTCAATTATTTAAAAAAAAAACAAAAACCTCCCAAAACCATTAGGATATGTGCACACGTTGCGGATTTGTGTGCGGATTTTTCCGCTCGGAATCTGCAGAATCCACAGGTCAAAATGCCTGCGTTTTACCTGCAGATTTTGTGCGGATTTGGCCTGCGTTTTTACACCGGCGGATTCCTATAATGGAATAGTTGTAAAAACGCTGCGGAATCTGCACGAAGAATTGACATGCTGCAGAAAATAAACCTCTGCGTTTCCGCTCGGAATCTTCCGCAGCATGTGCACAGCGGTTTTTATTTTCCATTGCCTAACATTGTACTGTCAATCACTTGCGGATCCGCAGGGCCAAATCGGCAACGTGTGCACATACCCTTAATGTCGGGGCACCGGTTAGTCGTTTTCTGGAGTCATCTGCAATCTGTTCATTGTGGGAAACGGCCGTGATTCTAAACTAAAGGCGGATTGTGGGAATAGCTGCAATTTTATCCTCCCGTGAGTGTCTGCATAGGCGGGATGTCTCTGATTTGGAGGTAGGGAGACTGGCATCTCGGATGGGTGGAAATGTGTACTTTGTGGTTTTTTTGTTTTTTTTTTTTTGTGTGTGTATATATCAAATTTTTGTATTATCAGATCCCAGATCAAAGTGGTTTCATGGACGCAAACGAAACCTTAAGCAAATTAAAATATATAAAATTTTTATTTATTTTTTTTTTTTGTTTGTGACCATCAAACCACTTCGATCTGATGATTCAAAAAGTTCTGATCTTCTGAAATTTATTTGAAGCCACAGCTGAGAAGAGAAAAGATCAAATTTAGGAAAAATCCTGCTATTCTGTCTATGGATGACGGCTCTGTTCACACGTTGCGTTCTGTACTCAGTTTTGAGCCTGTTCAGCTGGAGGTTGGAAGTGTGATCCGAGACGGACTACCGTCTTGTACTGGATTGTTACTTGACAACTAGTTGCACCATGCCGTTGCCAGCTTTAGGCCTCTATCGAACGTCCTGTTTTTTGTTTTTTTTTTGTTGTGTTTTTTTTTTTTTTTTTTCATATAAAAAATGGTTGAGCATTTCTCAGCCTGCCGGAACAGATTAATTTTTTTTTTTTTTTTTTCTGACCCTTTCTATTTTTATCTTAACGCAAGAAAAAAAAAATTGTGAATGTCTCCTACCCGTAAAGTTTGAAAAGAGAAAACAAATTGCCACCTGTTGTTTTTTTTTGTTTTGTTTTTTTTGTGGCCAATTGGTCATGTAAATAGCAGACGATACCAGGTGCCTGTACCATCTGTGTGTGTGTGTGTTAAAAGAAAAAAAAATCAGCTAAAATACAGATGGAGCATGGACGTCTTAATAAGACCTTAATCAGAGAGGTTTGTCAGAATAAAAACTTAAATTTTTTTTTTTTTTTCTTTTCAGACTTCGTAAAACATGCATGACAAATAAGTGGGGGGCAAGTGACCAGATCAAAGACCACGAATGCCAAAAATGTATTTGTACTGCATTTCAGATCTTGTCTGGAAAATGGAGAGTACTGGTATACTCTCCTTCTTCCGAATGAGGCCTCAAGCAAATCCCTCTTGCGTTGGTTTCAGTGGAGAAAAATCTGAATATTTAGAACTTGTCGATTTTTTTATTTTTTTTTTTATTTTTTTTTCCTCAGCCGGATCTCGGGGCCACTTGTCAGTTGGGATTTGGTGTCTGTACAGATTGATGTAAGAGGAGATCCGAGGCCTTGTTCCCAGGCAGTGGAAAATGGCTGCTTCAGAGACTGCTTAAAATCCCCGTGAGCTACAGATGAGTTTCTGCTTCAGACCTCGAAATCGCGCTGCTGAAGACGCAGCAAAGGAATAAAAAACATAACAAATCTATAAAACTAGGCCTCTTTATTAAAAAGGAAAACCAAAAAAAGCTTGGACACTTAAGAGATCGCTAAACGGGGTTGGCCACCAGTTTAGGACATTTGGGCCTAGTTTTTCTTTTCAAAGGTATTGACTTGATTTGGGTTGGGGTCTGTGAGGGACATTTTTTTTTTTTTTTTTTTTTCTCCCCCTTAAGCTGATCTGAGTGTTACTGAATGGATTCACACTTGACTTCAGTGGGGATTTTCACCGGCTTTATAGTGCTAAGGAGTCTTGCGGCTAATTAACACATCAGAGACCAGACAAATGGCTGAATGTGGCGGAGACGTGGGGGAGGGATGGAGCCTCTGCTATCTAAATCTGAAGCATTCCAATCACCTGAGAAAAGCAAAACAAGTTTTGAAAAGTTGTTGCCTGTGTCAAATGGCAGTGCCTTGAAGGTAGATGTGAACAGGGCCTAAACGTTACACTCCATCTCTCAAATTAAAGTGTAAGGCTGGAGTCACACATAGCAACTCACCAGCGATCCTGACAGCGATATCAATGTGTCGGGATCGCTGGTGAGCTGTCACACAGACAGCTTCACCAGCGACACTCAGGGCCTGGCGTCGCTGTGCACGTTAGTAACCAGCTCCCTGCATCAGCGCGCTGGTATCTAAGGGACGCACGTCCCTTGGATACCCGATGTGTACATTAGTTACCAGCAGATCGCTGGTCTTCCGCCTGTCACGCAGCGATGTGTGGTGGCCAGCGGGAGACCAGCGACCAAAAAAAAAGTCCTGGCCTTTCCTGCAGCGATACCGACAGGGGGGCCGGTCGCTTATCGCTGTCACATATAGCGATCTCGCTGGTGAGTTCGCTGTTGTGTCATTAAAATTGTGACTCAGCAGCGATCTCGCTAGCGAGATCGCTATGTGTGACGGGGCCTTAAAGGCCCCATCACACATAGCGACTCACCAACGATATCAACTTGTCAGGATCGTTGGTGAGTCCCTACATGATTGCTGGTGAGCTGTCAGACAGCTTCACCAGCGATCAGCACCAGCGACGCCGAGCGCGCGGCGTTGCTGTGTACTTTAGTTACCAGCGCGCTGAAGCAGGGAGCTGGTAACTAAGGTACACATCAGGGTTTCTAAGGGGCATGCGTCACTTAGAAACCTGATGTGTACCTTGGTTACCAGCTCCCTGCATCAGCGCGCTGGTAACTAAGGTACACATCTGGTTTCTAAGCACCGCCCGGTGCTTAGAAACC
This sequence comes from Dendrobates tinctorius, assembly GCF_039654945.1. Classification (NCBI taxonomy): domain Eukaryota; kingdom Metazoa; phylum Chordata; class Amphibia; order Anura; family Dendrobatidae; genus Dendrobates; species Dendrobates tinctorius. Next base: position 25,804,895 of record NW_027361784.1, read on the forward strand.
CTGCGTTTGCCTTAGTCACCAGCGCGCAGATTGCTGGTCTCCTGCCTGTCACACGCAGCGATGCGTGCTGGCCAGCGGGAGACCAGCAATCAAAAAAATGCCCTGGCTATTCCAGGACGATCAGCAATAACCGGCAGGGGGGCTGGTCAGTGTCACACACAGTGATCTCGCTAGTGAGATCGCTGTTGTGTCACAAAACTTGTGACTCAGCAGCGCTATGTGTGACGGGGGCTTAAGGGTCTCCATATTTAATGTAAGGGTCCCCATACACAATAGATAGAGCCCATGGTTCGACCAGCAGCGAGCTTTCCTAATCTGTCCAAAACTCCAGTGATGTCACCTCTCCTCATTCTGTTTCTCGCGCTGTCCTAGTGTGACCTGGAGGCTGTGAACTGCGGTAACCTTACTGACGTCACCGCTCCTCATTCTGTTTCCCGCGCTGTCCTAGTGTGACCTGGAGGCTGTGAACTGCGGTAACCTTACTGACGTCACCGCTCATCATTCTGGCTCTCATGCTGTCCTAGTGTAACCTGGAGGCTGTGAACTGCGGTAACCTTACTGACGTCACCACTCCTCATTCTGTTTCCCGCGCTGTCCTAGTGTGACCTGGAGGCTGTGAAACTGCGGTAACCTTACTGACGTCACCGCTCCTCATTCTGTTTCCCGCGCTGTCCTAGTGTGACCTGGAGGCTGTGAACTGCGGTAACCTTACTGACGTCACCGCTCATCATTCTGGCTTTCATGCTGTCCTAGTGTAACCTGGAGGCTTTGAACTGCGGTAACTTTACTGACGTCACAACAGCCGGGTTCTTGAGCAGTGAGAACCGGCAGTGGCTGCTGCTCCAGTGTATGGAACTTCGCTCTCTGAACGGGGCTCCATACCCTGGGTGATGAAAGCGGGGATCATCTTGGGGCCTCCAAGTGGATTATTTGTATTTTAATAAATGGGTGAAAGAAAGTAGTTGTCAGTGATTTTTTACAAATAAAGGACTTGCGTGTTTTTCTTTTGACCATGAGGTTAATAATGGGGGTGTATGATAGATTAATATCAGCCTCCAGCTGTCTGCTTTCCCTTAGCTGGTTATTAAAAATAAGGGGAACCCCACACCATTATTATTTTTTTTTTTTTTTTTTTTTTTTTATAAATCTATTTACTTTTTAGCTTACTACATATACAGTTTACTACATAGGCCCGGTACTGGGTTTCTCACCGACCTCTTTCTATCTATTCAAGTGGATAGGACACAAATGGCTCTGGGACTGGTTTTTCCAGTACTGGAAATATCAGGGCTTGTGCAGGAGGCTTAAAGAAGACATCCGCCAATATTGGATTTACCAACTGAATGCGCATATGTATTGGGTGGTGTCTCCTTGCATATATCGGGGGTCGAATTATCGGTCATATTGCATTGCAGTGCTAGGTACTTTTTGTTCCTGAGGAGCGCTCGGCTGAGACGACCATGCATGTGTATGGATAGAACAGGAAAGGTGGCTGTTGGCTGGACGACTAAGTGTTGGGTGTATGGGCAACAAAAAGCCCTGTTCACACTGGTCCACTACTTTTCCATCAGACTTCATTTGCTTTTTGCTGGGCATAAGAGGTCATGGTGGTCCATGAATTACTTTTTTTCCTCTTAGAATGTTAATATAGAGCTTCAGACAAGCCGCCAGGGCAGCGCTGTGGTTAGCTTGGCGGCCCTGCAGCCGCGGAGCCCTGGGATTGAATCTGACCATGGATAGCATCTGCATAGGGTTTGTAAGTTCTATTTCAGTATAGATAACCGGATTACTTACCGGTAATACTCTTTTGTAGAGTCCACGACAGCACCCACTGAGAGAGGGGATCCGCCCCCGGAACAGGAAACCTACAGAGAGATAAATGGGGCGGTCCCCCTCGCTCCCTCAGTTTGTGTTACCGAGAACAACAGAGGAACCGCCATACATGTTTTAGTCAATTTATTTGGGCAATTCATCTATCTTACCCCTATGTAGTTTTATGTTTACTAAGTTTAATCACCTATCTAACTTAAATCACAATCTCCACCACCAAGGAGACTCATGTGTGAAAAATTCTTACTGGAGGGAAGTGAGCGGGTGCTGTCGTGGACTCTACAAAAGAGTATTACCGGTTAGTAATCCGGTTTTTCCTCTTCGCCACGACAGCACCCACTGAGAGATTTCCAGAGATAATCACTTGGGCGGGCACACCGTGTTAAGGACTGATCTACCAAAAGTTAGATCCTCGGTAGAGGACAAATCTAGTCTATAGTGACTATAAAAGGTAGACGGAGAAGACCAGGTTGCAGCCTTACATATTTGTTCAATTGGGACGTTCGCCCTCTCGGCCCAGGAGGATGATATGGCTCTAGTGGAGTGCGCCTTAATCCCCAGTGGAGGGTCTTCTCCTTTTGTCAGATACGCCATTGTGATCGCATCTCTAATCCATCTGGATATCGTGCCTGATGTAACTGCAGACCCCTTCCTGCTGCCCTGGAATGAGACAAAAAGAGACCTACTCTGCCTCCAGGGACTGGTCCTATCTAGATAGGCTAGCACGGCTCTTTTCACATCTAAGGTGTGATATTTCTCCTCGTCCTGTGTTGACGGGTTCTCATAGAATGAAGGTAGGCATATCTCTGGAGACCTATGAAATTTAGTTGCCCGTTTGGGCAGGTAGGACGGGTCCGTCTTTAAAATGAGACTGTCTCGTGTTGTTAACAGGAACGGTGGGTCTACTGATAGAGCATGAAGATCACTCACTCTCCTGGCCGATACTAAGGCCACCAGCATAGCCGTTTTTAATGAGAGGCACTTTGCTGATGCTGAGCTTATGGGCTCAAATGGTGCCTGAGTGAAGGCATCCAAAACTAGAGTAAGGTTCCACGCTGGTAGCCGAGGCACATGCACCGGTTCTGCTCGTTGACAAGCCGAGATAAACTGAGTCACCCATCTATTTGCTGCCACGTTATAGTTAAACAGGGCTCCTAGGGCTGACACGTGGACCTTAAGAGTGTTTACTGAGAGTCTCAGTTCTCGGCCTTTTTGTAGAAACTCTAGAATGGCTGTAATGGGTACTTCACCAGCTAGTTTTGTTGGGTGAAAGGCCAGGAACTTCCTCCACACCTTAGCATATATTTTTGTCGTGGACTCCTTCCTGCTTTGTAGCAGGGTATTGATTAGGTTCTTTGAGAAACCCTTCCGCCTCAGTAGCTCCCTTTCAAATTCCAGGCCGCTAGGTGCAGGGCTTTGGCCTGTGGATGGTAGCAGGGTCCCTGCGAGAGAAGATTCTGGTGCAGCGGCAGGATCCACGGGTCGGTTACCGACATGGCTCTCAGCCATGAAAACCACGGTCTTTTTGGCCAAAACGGGGCTATCAAGATGACCCTCGCCCTCTCCTGTCTTATTTTCCTGACTACTGTTGGTAGTAGCACCATTGGAGGGAAGGCATAGGCTAGTTGGAATGCCCAGGGTGCTTGGAGGACATCTAGAATGTCTGAGTTGTCCGACCTGTAGAGAGAAGCAAACCTTTTTACGCGCCTGTTGGCTCTGGTTGCGAATAGGTCTATCTCCGGTCTGCCCCATTCTGACGCTATCATTTCGAAGACGTCTCTGCTGAGGACCCACTCTCCCTGGTATAGGGCCTGGCGACTGAGATAGTCTGCTCGGGAGTTGTCCACTCCTCTTATATGGAGCGCTGACAAGGAGAGAAGATGGACCTCGGCCATCAACAGAATCTTTCCCGCGATAGACATCAGTGGCATTGACCGCGTGCCTCCTTGCCGGTTTATATAGGCCACTGCGGTGGTATTGTCTGTCTGGATCTTTACATGGGCGCCTCTTAACTGCGGGAGAAAGTAGGATATCGCGTAAAAAATCGCTGTTAGCTCCTTTACATTAGAGGAGGCCTCTATTTCATTCTCACGCCACCAGCCTTGTACCATGTGCTCCTCTAGGTGGGCTCCCCAACCTAAGGGGCTGGCATCCGTGGTGAGTATCTTGGAGGGAGTCACCCACCACTGTACTCCCTTCGATAGATTGGAAGGAATTAACCACCATTTTAGGGATTCCACCACCTCGGGCGATAGGGACATCTTCCCTTCCAGCCGCCCCTGCAGTCTATCTGTCTCCTGCAGAATAGCCCACTGTAGTTCTCTGGAGTGGAACTGAGCCCATTGCACCGCTGGAATGCACGATATCAGAGACCCCAGCAAGGACATGCCCTGTCTCAATGATATTACGGGTCCTCCTGTAGTATTCTGTACTTTATCGATTATGGCCATTACTTTGGCGTTTGGCAGAAAGCACTCCTCAGTTACGGAGTCCACTTGCAGGCCCAAAAACCTTTGACAGGTCACTGGCTCTAGTCTGGACTTCTCCCAGTTAATTAGCCAACCCAGTGTTTGTAGGGATGAGATAATCCTAGCTATTCTCGCTTCACACTGTGTAACAGAATTCCCCACTATGAGTAGGTCGTCTAAGTAAGGGACAACTAGGGTGTCATTCAGCCTTACATACGACATTACTTCCAGCATTAATTTGGTAAATACCCGAGGAGCCATGGATAGCCCGAATGGCATTGCCGCAAACTGGAAATGCTGAATTCGACCTCTGAACCAGACTGCTACCCGCAGGAACCTCTGGTGCCCTCGATATATGGGGAGATGGTAGTAGGCGTCCTTTAGGTCCAAGACTGCCATATAACACCTGGGAAACAAAAGCTTTATTGCAGACTTAATCGACTCCATTTTAAACGACCTTAGTCTTAGGAAGGTATTAAGTTTCTTTAAATTTATTATAGTCCTGTAAGAGCCATCTGGTTTTGGGACTAAAAATAGAGGAGCATAAAAGCCCATCCCTATCTCGTCGTCTGGGACCTCCACTAGGACCTGTTTAGTTAGCAGTACCGCAATCTCCATCTCCAGTGCTTCCTGCTGTGATCGGGACTTCATAGAAGTCAAAAAGAAGGAGTTCGGTGGATACCGAACGAATTCTAATTTTAGGCCTGATGATACAATATTTAGGGCCCACGGGTTTGATGTCACCTTCATCCATTGGCGGCTGAATCTTAATAGCCTGCCACCTACCGATGTAACGGTTTTATCGGGATCTGTCTCCCCTGAAGGGACGTTTCCCGAATAGGTTGCCTCTTTGCTTGGGGTCCCTATTTCCCCAGCGGTCCTGGGGTCTAAAGTCCTTCTTTTTACCGAACGGCGGCTTCCTGTAGGCCCTCCTGTTGAACGGAACATACGGGTTAGGGAACCCCTTCTTCCTCTCCCCCGCTTTTGTCAAAATCTCATCCAGTTCCGTACCAAACAGGTACTTACCCTGGCAGGGTATAGCACACAATCTAGTTTTTGTTTGTGTGTGTCTCCTTTCCACCCCTTCAACCATAAGGCCCGCCTGCCTGCATTGGTCAGTCCTGCCACTCTAGCCGACAACCGGAGAGAGTCCGCGGAGGAGTCGGAGAGGAAGGCCGCTGCTCCCTTAATGAGGGGTATAGAGGAAAGAAGTCTACTCTTAGCTACTCCATTCTTAATATTGTCCTCCAAGTCGTTCAGCCACACCAACATTGATCTTGCCGTACACGTGGCTGCTATTGCGGGCTTAAAGGCTGCCGTACAAGCTTCCCAAGATCTTTTGAGGAATGTATCGGAATCGGCCAAAGTTCCCGAATCCTCTACCGGCAAGGAGGATCTACGGGAGGTAGAGGCCACTTCCGCATCCACCTTTGGGGCTCTCGACCAGGCTGTTTTACGCTTTGACGTTAAGGGGAGGAAGGTTCTCTGACCTTGTTTCTCCCATTCCCTCTTAACTAGGTCTTTTACAGCTGGGACCACTGGGAATGCTCGGACCTTCTTACGGGAAATACCCGCAAACATGTCCTGAGGGGTCTTGGGGTCCTTACTCTCCGGCAACCCCATGGTATTTCGGACAGACTTCACAAGATTACTGACACTGTCCGTGGGGAAACACGTCTGATCCTCGTCCTCTGAGGAAAGGTATTCCTGGGACTTATCGGAATCTAGTTCTCCGGTATCTGAGGGCGACTTTGACGCCAGCGAGACTCCTCCTTTAGGCGAACGTAATTCTCTCACGGAGGAGTGACCCCCTAGACTACTGGAACCGCCTAAGGCCCGTAGTTCCTCTCTTATCATTGCCCGGATATCCTCCTTCTTTCGTGAGGATTCCTCCTGTAAGGCCTCCTCAATACATGATTGGCATAATCTCTTTGGGTGGCCATCCGGGAGGGGCTGCGAACATAAGGCACACTCTCTATGTTTCGCCTTCTCTGTTCTTTTAGCCTAAAGGGTGTATGGACCAGAAAGAGAAGGCTATCAATTATCTATCCTGACCAAAAAAAACACTCACCCGTGAATTTCGTCAGCAACTACCGGCTGCGGTGTCCGAGACCCAGGCTGAGGCGAGGCATGGGACGACTTCTTTTCCTTACGTTTCTTCTCTAACGGCTCATCTTGCCTGGAAGGTCCACTGGATTCCTTCCTAGAGCTGCCACTTTTTCTGGTGCTATTGGTTCTCCTTGTAGCACTGCTCTGTCTACTGCCAAGTGGGGATACCACTAGCTGACCTAATGGGAGCGAAGCTGGGTCATCTAAGGACGACATGACTGCGCACTAGCGCTGTGTCTGTGGCTTCCTTTTAAAGCCTTTGCCATAGCTGCTCCTCCTTCTCCTTTTTTTTTTTTTTTTTTTTTTTTTTTTTTTTTCTTCGTCCACCATTTTTTTTTTTTTTTTCTTTCTTTCTCCCCCTACTGCGCATGCGCGGGCGTTGTCCCGCGGTTTCTGCCTTCAGCCTGATCCCGGAAGTCCTCCTCCACTTCCGGGTTGCCTCTCCTGGAGCGCTGGGTCACCGCAAATAGTGATGCGGCCGGCGACACCGCGCGTCTGCGCCCCCCCTCCACGCACGGGGTCCTTCTCCTGCCGCAGGTATGACTCCCAGCGGCGCCGCTCAGCACACACGCTCAAGCCCTTCTGCCACTCAGGGGGGGGGCGCGCGGCCTCAGTACGCCCAGATGGCGCTAGTAATGCGTCTACCCCCTCGGGGGGGGGGGGGGAGTATAGCCATTCCCCCAGTGAGCTTTGGCACCACTGTCGCCTCCAGCCTCACCTGCATTACACCAGCTCTGGGGGGGGAATACACCTCTCCGCCCGACGCAGCCTCCGGTTCTGGGGCCCCTGCTGCTCATATTCTGCACGCAGGCGGCTACCAGACCAGGCATCCTCTTCTGCGGGTTCCTTTCCAGGAACAGGAATCCAAACTGAGGGAGCGAGGGGGACCGCCCCATTTATCTCTCTGTAGGTTTCCTGTTCCGGGGGCGGATCCCCTCTCTCAGTGGGTGCTGTCGTGGCGAAGAGGAAAATATATATTTTTTTTCGTTCAGGCTGCAGAACAGGATGGATAGGAATAGCCGCTGCACAGGTTAACAAGGTGTGTCGCTGGGGGAGAGCTAGAAGCCTTGTGGGATTTCCTGTTTAATTTCGAATGTGTGCGCAAAAACAATACACAACCCAAAATCTGTCAGGTTCTTTTCGTAAAAAAAAACAAACTTTATTACATTTTGTTATTTTACACTTAATTGAACTTCTTTATATATTTTACGAGTATATTTTTTATTTTTTTAGATTTGTGTCCAAGTACAATTTTTGAGGATCTCTGCAGAAAGTGGTGGATGGGACCCCCTCCCCGCCCTAATATAAAAAGTGAACCCCTAGCATAAATCAAAATTAACATGGTAATTTTATGCGCATGTTGCGTTTGGTTGACGCCTGGTTCTGGAGCGGGTGATGGGCTCTCTAGCCTCCGCAGCCGCTCATAATCTTTTGGGAGAAACCCTAGGGTTGGGTACATAGCGTCCTAAATAAAAAGGCCCAAGGCCCTGTTCACATGTTCTTTCTCACATTCAGTTTGTTCTGTTTTGGGTACAAATGGAATGTGATCCGCTATATCAGTTAAGAAAATAACCAGAGGGGGCCCTGTAGATTATTATTAGGTCCACTTTTTTTTCCCGAACCTAGATGGACACCTTAATCGATGGGGCTCCTCGGCTTCAGTTTGCAGCAGACCACTTATTCGGTTTGTCCATACCTACAAGGAAACGGGCAAACTGGATGTGAGAAGAGACATGTGAACAGAGCCCAAGCAATAGAATGGATCTCCGTTCCCATAGATGTGATTTGACGGGTAGGAGCCATCTTTATTTTAGGCATCGATGGTTTTTTGTATTGAGCGTTTCAAATCATGTACTTCTCTTTTTCAGGTTGTGATCGGGCTGTAGAATGTGGCTGGACATGTCTGAGAAGAGGCGTCCCTCGTAACCGAGGTGTCCTGTGCATGGTACGTTACGTGTTGTCCCTTCTATATAGGGGGAAACTTTTTGGAGTTTTGCGAAATACTTGGAATTTTGAGATTTATTCTGGAACTTTCCCCATAAAACCCTTTCTTGTCTGGGTGACTATAAATGGTGGCAATATCGAGATCCACCCCTCTCCATCAGGGAAGCAGTCTGATGTCATGGAGACTTCCCGGCAGAGTGACTAAGAAGCCGTGACCGGCAGGATGCAGCGGTGATGCGTCATCCCTGCACCTGGCGACAGATCTAACTTTTCAGCATGAGTGCTTTGGTTTTTTTTTTGTTGTTTGGTTTTTTTTTTTGGTTTTTTTTTTTTTAATTTATTTAGAGGTTTTTCTGACTAATCTGCTTTTAGATCGGTCAGACTGAGTATTCTAATATTATACGGGAGTAAATCTGCAGGGTCCGCTGCTGGCTGTTAACAATGGGGTCAAAAAATGCTCGTCTGAACATAGCCCTTAATAAATAAATAAAAAAAAAATATATATATAATTTGTGAGATTTTACTTCTTCCAGGCCGTTTAATTTTTTATTTTTCAATACGTTCTACATATAAGTGTTTTATGGCTTTTTTTTTTTTTTACACAAATGCTATAAAAGATTCTTGAAACTTGCGACGCTTTTTACAATTTTAGACCTTTTTTTTTACATAAAAATGTAATTTCACGTGTTTTTGGGGTTTTTTTTTTAGATGAGGGATAACACTTTCTGCCCATTTATGATTTGTGCTCCTGCATTTCGCACCACTGTTTATTTTCTGCCCCCGCCCCCCTCCCTTTTAGACTTTCTAGTTTACAGTTGTCTCTGAACTAGAGCAAGAAGATTAGCCACTGAATTTTATTTATTTTTCACACCACACACAACGACATTAGGGGATACCTGCTCCGCTGTGTGGATGACATTATACAGCAGTACTGAGCAGTGTTGCTATGAGTCCAGCATTGGGATAAGAGAAACTCTTACTAGAAAGCAGTATCAATCTATATTCCTGAGCCTCTCTCTGCTCTTCCCCTCTCCATAGAAATAGGAGCTATAATCTGATTCCTCAGTGAGATGGCCACCAGTCTTTCTCCATCTACACACGTGGTCAAAATTGTTGGTACCCCTCGTTTAATGTCAGAAAACCCACAATGGTCACAGAAAAAACTTGAATCTCACAAAAGTAATAAATCAAAAGGGACATGTTAAATCAAGGTGTGTCCACTAATTGGCATCACAGGTGTTTACAATCTTGGAATCAGTGAGTGGCCTGAATAGAGGCTACAGATACTCACCATGTCATCAAACACACAGTGAGTATCACATTCAACATAGACCAGAGGAAGCGAAGGAAAGAGTTGTCTCAGGAGATTAGAAAGAAAATTATAGACAAACATGTTAAAGGTAAAAGTTTTACGACCATCTCCAAGCAGCTTGATGATCCTGTGACTACAGTTGCACATATTATTCAGAAATGTAAGCTCCATGGGACTGTAGCCAACCTCCCTGGACGTGGCCGCAGGAGGAAAATTGATGACAAATCAAAGAGATGGATAATAAGAATGGTAACAAAAGAGCCCAGAAAAACTTCTAAACAGATTAAGGGTACGTGCACACGCTGCGGATTAATCCGCACGGATTTTGCAAAAACCGCAGATAATCCGCAGGTCCAAAGACCTGCGGATTATCTGCGGTTTTGCCTGCGGTTTGGTCCTGCGGATTCACTATCTCCACAATGGTGGAGATAGGAACCCGCAGCGGTTTCCGCAGAAAGAATTGACATGCAATTCTTTCTGCGGATTCAAAACCGCAGCAAATCCGCGCTGTTTTTTCCACAGCGTCGGCACAGCGTTTTTTTTTTCCCATTCAAATGAATGGTACTGTACACCGCAGCTAAAACTGCTGCGTGTCCGCAGCGGCCAAAACCGCTGCGGAAACGCAGCGGAATCCGCAGCGTGTGCACACAGCCTAAAGGTGAACTTCAAGCTCAAGGAACATCAGTGTCAGATTGCACCATCAATCATTGTCAAAGTGGACTTCATGGGAGACGACCAAGGAGGACACCATTGTTGGAAAATGAAATCCTAAAAAAGCCAGACTGGCATTTGCCAAACTACATGTTGACAAGCCACAAAGCTTATGGGAGAATGTCCTATGGACAGATGAGACAAAATGGTACTTTTTGGCAAGACACATCAGCTCTATGTTCACAGACGGAAAAATGAAGCATATCAAGAAAAGAGCACTGTCCCTACTGTGAAACATGGAGGAGGCTCTGTCATGTTCTGGGGCTGATTTGCTACATCTGGCACAGGGTGTCTAGAATCTGTGCAGGGTACAATGAAATCTCAAGACTATCAAGGGATTCTAGAGAGAAATGTTCTGCCCTGTTTCAGAAAGCTTCGTCTGAGTCACAGGTCATGGGTCTGGCAACAGTATAATGACCTAAAACACACAGTAAAAAAACACCCAAGAATGGCTAAGAGGAAAACATTGGACTATTCTGAAGTGGCCTTCTATGAGACCTGACCTAAATTCTATTGAGCATCTCTGGAAAGAGGTGAAACATGCCGTCTGGAAAAGGCAACCTTCAAACACGAGACAACTGGAGCAGTTTACTCTTGAGGAGTGGGCCAAAATACCTGTCGAGAGGTGCAGAAGTCTCATTGACCGTTAAGGTACCATTACATTTAGCGATACACCAGCGATCCCAACAACGATACGACCCAGTCAGGATCTCTGGTGCATCGCTAAATGGTCGCTAGTGAGCTGCCAAACAGGCAGATCTCACCAGCGATGCGTCGGCGGTCGTTACTTACCTGTCACACGCAGCTCTGATTACGACTTCTGCCCGCGTCCATGCTTCGCTCGTCGGCGCCAGCAGGAAGCCGGCGATGAGAAATGGACCAGGACGATCTCGCGCGATCAGTGATATCCGGGGGGGCCGGGTCGCAGGTATGTGTCACATGTAGCGAGATCGCTATGTGTGAAGGGGGCTTTACAGGAATCGTTTGATCGCAGTGATTGCCTCAAAAGGTTGTGCAACAAAATAGTAAGTTAAGGGAACCATCATTTCTGTCCAGGCCTATTTCATGAGTTTTTTAAAATTCTGTGGCAGCATGGTGGAAAAGCAATGTCTGACTTTCATTTGTTCATTTTCATAAATTTTTGATTTATTACTTTTGTCAGATTCAAGTTATTTCTGTCACCATTGTGGGTTTTTCGGTCATTAAACGAGGGGTACCGACAATTCTGACCACATGTGTAAGACCGCTTTACGTAGCTTTCTAGAGTAGAGTTTCTATGATCGAGTAGATGGAGCGGGGGGGAAGAAGTGGCTGATAAGTGGAGAAAGAAGCTTATTTCTCTGATAACAGATATATTACAGAGCTTCTTCTGTTGTGCAATTGATTTATGCATGGCTGATAAGTGGAGAAAGAAGCTTCTTTCTCCACTTAACATATATTACAGAGCTGCTTCTATTCACTTATGCAAAGTTTGAAACAATAGTGACCATTTTAGCCTAAATTGTGGTGGAGTAAAATACACCAGATTGATAGGCGCAAGCTTTGAATACTGTTCTGATCACCGGCTGTTGTTTGCCAAATAACAGTCTGGAAACACTGGCGCTGCACCCATGTCCTCAGGCTGTTATTGTAATTAAAAACATTTTTTATTTTACATACATAGTATCATAGTTTTGAAGGCTGAAGGAAGACCTTATGTCCATCTAGTTCAGCCTATTTTTAGTGCAGCTGTTCTGCATTGTTTATCCTGGGGAAGGCAAAAAACCCACAGAGTAGAAGCCAATTTTCTCCATAGGGAAAAAAATTCCTTCTCCTAAGCTGGGTCACCCATCTACCTATAATATTATGTTATTCGTAACCTTCTATACTGTTACTCACAAGAAAAGCATCCATTCCTTTCTTAAATTCATTCAGTGAGTTGGCCATCACCACTTCCTCAGGAAGAGAATTCCAGAGCCTCACTGCTCTTACCGTGAAGAACCCTCTTCTATGCTGGTGCAGAAATTGTCTTTCCTCCAAACGAAGAGAATGCCCCCTTGTTCTTGTCACAGTCCTTGGTACAAACAGTTCATTGGAGAGATCTCTGTATTGCCCTCTGATATACTTGTACATATATATTAGGTCTCCCCTAAGTCTTCTCTTTTCTAGAGTAAATAGACCTAATTTTGATAACCTTTCTGGGTATTGTAGTGAACCAACTCCATTTATCATTTTAGTAGCCCGCCTTTGAACCCTTTCAAGTTCAGTAATGTCTTTCTTGAGCACCGGCGTCCAAAATTGCACACAATACTCCAAGTGTGGTCTGACGAGTGATTTGTACAAAGGGAGAATTATGTTTTCATCTCGTGTCCCCAGACCCCTTCTAATGCATCCCATGACCCTATTTGCTTTGGTGGCAGCTGCCTGACACTGGGCACTCCAATTTAGCTTCTCATTGACTAAGATGCCTAAGTCTTTTTCCATGTCTGATTTCCCCAGCATTTTGTCCAGCAACAGCGCCACACCTGTTAATGGGTCGTGTCTGGTATTGCAGCAAACCTCCATTAAAGTGGATGGGAGTGTGCTGCACACAATCTGTGGCCTGTGCAAAAATCCAATCCTGAACCCCATTTTTATTTTTTTTTCAATCTGAAAAAGTAATGTAAATGTATTTATTTATTTTTTTTTTTTAAACTTTGCTCACTCATCTTCTGGAGTAGTGTGGCCTCGTTAATTGCTCTCCTGGTGTTCCAGCAAGGGTCTTCCTCGTTTTCTGGGCACTGCGATGGCGGCAGCGCTGCCGGTGGTCTCCTTACACCAGTACGGGCGGATCACTGTTGCGCACATCTGACAGGAGTAGATGGGAACATCCTCCAGACTGGACTGGAGGCAGATTATATCAGTCACTGTACTGTGGACCTGTCAGGACCTATAAAACGCTCCTCAAGTCACTCGCTCAGGCCGTGGCCTACTTTCTCGGCTTAATTCTGCTTCATTAAATATTGCTGCTGCGGCAGAAGGCGACGGAGCTCATCCTGCAATTAACAGTCGCTCACTGCCCTGCTAGACATAAGGACTTTGTTAGCACAGCGTGGTGTGGTGCGGGGTTTTTTTCTTTCCCGCCACTCTGTTGGTACTTCTAGTATTTAAAAAAAAAAAAAAAAAAAAAAAAAAAAGCTGTTTTCTGGGCCCAGCTGAAGTGTTGCTCTTCTCCCGCTCCCTGCCGTGACCATCGGTGCCAGTCTACAAGTATAACTTGCACGGAGTTTACTTTTCAGCTTTTTCTCTTGTAGTTTGACAGGTAATTCACTGAAAAAAGGACAAAAAAAAATCAATAAAAACCTCACTGAATGAGAGAGAAAGCCACCATATTTGCAATACCATGTCCAGACACAAATGCACAAACAGGATGAAGCAGGCCCCCATGTTAAAGGTGGGGGCAGACAGGGGCAAAATGCTTAAAAACACCACTTACTAAACCACCAAATGCCCCTCTGTGGGCCTCGTTTGGCTCCCCTCTGTGGGCCTCGTTTGGCTCCCCTCTGTGGGCCTCGTTTGGCTCCCCTCTGTGGGCCTCGTTTGGCTCCCCTCTGTGGGCCTCGTTTGGCTCCCCTCTGTGGGCCTCGTTTGGCTCCCCTCTGTGGGCCTCGTTTGGCTCCCCTCTGTGGGCCTCGTTTGGCTCCCCTCTGTGGGCCTCGTTTGGCTCCCCTCTGTGGGCCTCGTTTGGCTCCCCTCTGTGGGCCTCGTTTGGCTCCCCTCTGTGGGCCTCGTTTGGCTCCCCTCTGTGGGCCTCGTTTGGCTCCCCTCTGTGGGCCTCGTTTGGCTCCCCTCTGTGGGCCTCGTTTGGCTCCCCTCTGTGGGCCTCGTTTGGCTCCCCTCTGTGGGCCTCGTTTGGCTCCCCTCTGTGGGCCTCGTTTGGCTCCCCTCTGTGGGCCTCGTTTGGCTCCCCTCTGTGGGCCTCGTTTGGCTCCCCTCTGTGGGCCTCGTTTGGCTCCCCTCTGTGGGCCTCGTTTGGCTCCCCTCTGTGGGCCTCGTTTGGCTCCCCTCTGTGGGCCTCGTTTGGCTCCCCTCTGTGGGCCTCGTTTGGCTCCCCTCTGTGGGCCTCGTTTGGCTCCCCTCTGTGGGCCTCGTTTGGCTCCCCTCTGTGGGCCTCGTTTGGCTCCCCTCTGTGGGCCTCGTTTGGCTCCCCTCTGTGGGCCTCGTTTGGCTCCCCTCTGTGGGCCTCGTTTGGCTCCCCTCTGTGGGCCTCGTTTGGCTCCCCTCTGTGGGCCTCGTTTGGCTCCCCTCTGTGGGCCTCGTTTGGCTCCCCTCTGTGGGCCTCGTTTGGCTCCCCTCTGTGGGCCTCGTTTGGCTCCCCTCTGTGGGCCTCGTTTGGCTCCCCTCTGTGGGCCTCGTTTGGCTCCCCTCTGTGGGCCTCGTTTGGCTCCCCTCTGTGGGCCTCGTTTGGCTCCCCTCTGTGGGCCTCGTTTGGCTCCCCTCTGTGGGCCTCGTTTGGCTCCCCTCTGTGGGCCTCGTTTGGCTCCCCTCTGTGGGCCTCGTTTGGCTCCCCTCTGTGGGCCTCGTTTGGCTCCCCTCTGTGGGCCTCGTTTGGCTCCCCTCTGTGGGCCTCGTTTGGCTCCCCTCTGTGGGCCTCGTTTGGCTCCCCTCTGTGGGCCTCGTTTGGCTCCCCTCTGTGGGCCTCGTTTGGCTCCCCTCTGTGGGCCTCGTTTGGCTCCCCTCGTTCGGCCTCGTTTGGCTCCCCTCGTTCGGCCTCGTTTGGCTCCCCTCGTTCGGCCTCGTTTGGCTCCCCTCGTTCGGCCTCGTTTGGCTCCCCTCGTTCGGCCTCGTTTGGCACCCCTCTTTGCAGTCGCATGGGCTCCTAAAAATTAGTTAGACACCAGGCCAGCCTCAACCCTCCCATTTACAGACCCTTGTTCTGTGACTTCCAATAATCCAGACTGTCTAGAGATCTCCCGATTATCCCGAATTACAGGAATTTTACTGGGTGACCAAAATTGTCTCCATTAGATTTCTCTGGAAACTCTGCCGTTCCTCTCGTTAACGCTCCTTTTGTAATGAACATGACAGATGTCGTGATCGGCTCCCCGCTGATGGTGTGTGGCCACGCCTTATTGACAATTCTGATTTAGTTGCTCATTTTCAGGAGGAAAGGTCTGATTCGTTCCTCAGGATATCGGGAGACGTGTCCTAATGTCTGTGTCTAGTCATTTTTATCTACTGTCTTTACCTTGCAAAAATTAAAAAATAAAAAATCCAGTTTTGCACACACTAACCACTCACTGCTGCAAGTGAAATTTCACAGGTTTGTGTGAACAGTGCTGCATCACGTCATGGAAATACAAGCACTGGTCGATGTGCACTCATCAGCGCCCATGGACGTGTAGGGTGTGTGCAGACAGTGCGCCGATGTTTCCATGTTGTGAATGCCTTAAACCTGTGAGGATTGGGCATGTACAACATACCTCCACCATCTTGGCTCTGTCATCTGCTTTCAGGGAAAAGTCTGGAAAGTACCTGAAGTTTAGCTCTAAAGCCAGCAGAATAGTGAGTGCAGCTCTGGAGTATAATACAGGATGTAACTCAGGAACAGTAATGTAATGTCTGTACACAGTAACTGCACCAGCAGAATAGTGAGTGCAGCTCTGGAGTATAATACAGGATGTAACTCAGGATCAGTAATGTATGTACACAGTGACTGCACCAGCAGAACAGCGAGTGCAGCTCTGGAGTATAATACAGGATGTAACTCAGGATCAGTAATGTATGTACACAGTGACTGCACCTGCAGAATAGTGAGTGCAGCTCTGGAGTATAATACAGGATGTAACTCAGGATCAGTAATGTATGTACACAGTGACTGCACCAGCAGAATAGTGAGTGCAGCTCTGGAGTATAATACAGGATGTAACTCAGGATCAGTACAGGATCAGTAATGTATGTACACAGTGACTGCTCCAGCAGAATAGTGAGTGCAGCTCTGGAGTATAATACAGGATGTAACTCAGGATCAGTAATGTACTGTATGTACACAGTGGCTGCACCAGCAGAATAGTGAGTGCAGCTCTGGAGTATAATACAGGATGTAACTCAGGATCAGTAATGTATGTACACAGTGATTGCACCAGCAGAATAGTGAGTGCAGCTCTGGAGTACAATACAGGATGTAACTCAGGATCAGTACAGGATCCGTAATGTATGGACACAGTGACTGCATCAGCAGAATAGTGAGTGCAGCTCTGGAGTATAATACAGGATGTAACTCAGGATCAGTACAGGATCTATAATGTATGTACACAGTGACTGCACCAGCAGAACAGCGAGTGCAGCTCTGGAGTATAATACAGGATGTAACTCAGGATCAGTAATGTATGTACACAGTGACTGCACCTGCAGAATAGTGAGTGCAGCTCTGGAGTATAATACAGGATGTAACTCAGGATCAGTAATGTATGTACACAGTGACTGCACCAGCAGAATAGTGAGTGCAGCTCTGGAGTATAATACAGGATGTAACTCAGGATCAGTACAGGATCAGTAATGTATGTACACAGTGACTGCACCAGCAGAACAGCGAGTGCAGCTCTGGAGTATAATACAGGATGTAACTCAGGATCAGTAATGTATGTACACAGTGACTGCACCTGCAGAATAGTGAGTGCAGCTCTGGAGTATAATACAGGATGTAACTCAGGATCAGTAATGTATGTACACAGTGACTGCACCAGCAGAATAGTGAGTGCAGCTCTGGAGTATAATACAGGATGTAACTCAGGATCAGTACAGGATCTGTAATGTATGTACACAGTGGCTGCACCAGCAGAATAGTGAGTGCAGCTCTGGAGTATAATACAGGATGTAACTCAGGATCAGTAATGTATGTACACAGTGATTGCACCAGCAGAATAGTGAGTGCAGCTCTGGAGTACAATACAGGATGTAACTCAGGATCAGTACAGGATCCGTAATGTATGGACACAGTGACTGCATCAGCAGAATAGTGAGTGCAGCTCTGGAGTATAATACAGGATGTAACTCAGGATCAGTACAGGATCTATAATGTATGTACACAGTGACTGCACCAGCAGGATAGTGAGTGCAGCTCTGGAGTATAATACAGGATGTAACTCAGGATCAGTAATGTATGTACACAGTGACTGCACCAGCAGAATAGTGAGTGCAGCTCTGGAGTATAATACAGGATGTAACTCAGGATCAGTAATGTATGTACACAGTGACTGCACCAGCAGAATAGTGAGTGCAGCTCTGGAGTATAATACAGGATGTAACTCAGGATCAGTAATGTAATGTATGTACACAGTGACTGCACCAGCAGAATAGTGAGTGCAGCTCTGGAGTATAATACAGGATGTAACTCAGGATCAGTAATGTAATGTATGTACACAGTGACTGCACCAGCAGAATAGTGAGCGCAGCTCTGGGGTATAATACAGGATGTAACTCAGGATCAGTAATGTAATGTATGTACACAGTGACTGCACCAGCAGAATAGTGAGTGCAGCTCTGGGGTATAATACAGGATGTAACTCAGGATCAGTAATGTAATGTATGTACACAGTGACTGCACCAGCAGAATAGTGAGTGCAGCTCTGGGGTATAACACAGAATGTAACTCAGGATCAGTAATGTATGTACACAGTGACTGCACCAGCAGAATAGTGAGTGCAGCTCTGGAGTATAATACAGGATGTAACTCAGGATCAGTAATGTATGTACACAGTGACTGCACCAGCAGAATAGTGAGTGCAGCTCTGGAGTATAATACAGGATGTAACTCAGGATCAGTAATGTAATGTATGTACACAGTGACTGCACCAGCAGAATAGTGAGTGCAGCTCTGGAGTATAATACAGGATGTAACTCAGGATCAGTAATGTAATGTATGTACACAGTGACTGCACCAGCAGAATAGTGAGCGCAGCTCTGGGGTATAATACAGGATGTAACTCAGGATCAGTAATGTAATGTATGTACACAGTGACTGCACCAGCAGAATAGTGAGTGCAGCTCTGGGGTATAATACAGGATGTAACTCAGGATCAGTAATGTAATGTATGTACACAGTGACTGCACCAGCAGAATAGTGAGTGCAGCTCTGGGGTATAACACAGAATGTTACTCAGGATCAGTAATGTATGTACACAGTGACTGCACCAGCAGAATAGTGAGTGCAGCTCTGGAGTATAATACAGGATGTAACTCAGGATCAGTAATGTATGTACACAGTGACTGCACCAGCAGAATAGTGAGTGCAGCTCTGGAGTATAATACAGGATGTAACTCAGGATCAGTAATGTAATGTATGTACACAGTGACTGCACCAGCAGAATAGTGAGTGCAGCTCTCGAGTATAATACAGGATGTAACTCAGGATCAGTAATGTAATGTATGTACACAGTGACTGCACCAGCAGAATAGTGAGTGCAGCTCTGGAGTATAATACAGGATGTAACTCAGGATCAGTAATGTAATGTATGTACACAGTGACTGCACCAGCAGAATAGTGAGCACAGCTCTGGGGTATAATACAGGATGTAACTCAGGATCAGTAATGTAATGTATGTACACAGTGACTGCACCAGCAGAATAGTGAGTGCAGCTCTGGGGTATAATACAGGATGTAACTCAGGATCAGTAATGTAATGTATGTACACAGTGACTGCACCAGCAGAATAGTGAGTGCAGCTCTGGGGTATAACACAGAATGTAACTCAGGATCAGTAATGTATGTACACAGTGACTGCACCAGCAGAATAGTGAGTGCAGCTCTGGAGTATAATACAGGATGTAACTCAGGATCAGTAATGTATGTACACAGTGACTGCACCAGCAGAATAGTGAGTGCAGCTCTGGAGTATAATACAGGATGTAACTCAGGATCAGTAATGTATGTACACAGTGACTGCACCAGCAGAATAGTGAGTGCAGCTCTGGAGTATGTTGCACATTTTTGGTTAAAATCTGTAACTTTTTTTTTTTCATTCAGATAACTCCCCTGTATCCTGGGGAATTGGCTCACAATAGACAAGGAATATATTACAAGGTGACTCCTTTTCTTAAGACGGCAGAGCCTTCTCTTTCCCTCGTCTACCTGGCTGTGTAAGCTTTTGTCCTCTGGAAATGACTGCTGGGGCCGGGTCTTCATGAAAATTGCTGACCTGTTACAGGAATGTGCAGCCGTGTGCGCTGAAGAAAGTTCATTAGCTGCAGTAACTGATTAGCATTCACTCCACACAGATCGCCTCATTAGCGCGCCATCATTGAGCCCCCTCCATGGTGATCAGATTCCGCCCGGATGACAGTGCTGCAGTTACGATCCCTGCAGGGTTTTTTTTTTTTTTGTCTTGTGGCAGCAGAGCCTCCACATTCATTAAAAAACCTGTTTTTTTTTTTAATTTTATTTCATTGTTTTATCAGTCCCTGGAAAAGCTGGGTAATTGCCAAAATAGCTGCCAGCTAGACACCTCTGTGGCAGATCAATCGGTTATAATATCCTTTGTCTAGTATCTTTGCAGTGTTTGTTTTAGGGGCCCAGGAAACTTCTGTGACAACCATTGTGAGTATTACGGTGGCAGCAAAGTTGTCACCACTTTTACGCTGCCCATATTTGCCAAATTTTGCCACAACACTATGATCCAGGCTGTACAGTGAGGATAACTGTCCATTCAGGAGCATGGGAAAGCTGGGTGAGATTCCCAGTGACCAGCATAAAGTGGTTGTCCAGGACCAAAATATTGAAGATCTTTCCTATTTTTTTTTTTTTTTGTTCCAACACCTAGTTCCTCCATCAGCTGTTTGTAGATGTGCACTGAGTATGGAGGCGGAACCGCACGGCTTCATACACCATGTAGTGGCCGTTCTTGAGTACTGCAGCCCATTTTTTTTTTTTTTTTTTTGTTCCTTATTGAAAACACATTCAAGCTCCTGTGAGACATAAAGGGGAACGGTTTTGCATGGGAGAGTTCAGTAAATTTGGTTTGTGGTAAGAAGCGTGAAATTTTCAAAGTGGCTCCCACCAGGCATCCTAGAGACGAATCTGTAGATTGTACGTTCTCTACTGGTTAGTCTGCTCTTCAAAGAGAGGTGTGTGTTTGGTGAACACGTTTACTACAAGTGTGAGCTGCTGCTGGAAATTCCGAGGTTGGTGATGCTACATTGGCCTTTCATTCTGCCTGGGGAAAAAGGACTGTTTGTCATCCATTGATACTGAATGAAGGTTGTTACATTTTATGATGGACTAGATGGAGGCCCGATGCTTTTGCAGCGGGAGGGCGGTAATGTCACAACGGGGGCAGGCTTTGCAGCGTTGAGAATCTCTTTCCCCAGGTGCTGTCTTCTCCCGTCTGTGCTCTCTTCTTTGACCTGTCTACCCCATGTGCTATTCCCCTTATCTGCTGTCTCTCTCCTTCCTGTGCTGTGTTCTCCCCTCATGTGCTGTTCAGTTTGTGCTGTCTCCCCCCTGTGCTCTGTCTCTCTCACCCCTGTGTCTGACCGTGTACAGAACATACCACATCTCCTGGGCAGGGGAGGAAGCAAAAGACAATACTGACATTACAGCAGGAGATCACAGAGGATACATTTTGTGAGGTAAAATATTGTTTAAAGACAGTCAGTGAAATATTTTACCTCACAAAATGAATCCTCTGTGATCTCCTGCTGTAATGTCAGCATTGTGTTTTGCTTCCTCCCCTGCCTAGGAGATGTGGTATGCTCCATACACGGTCAGACACAGACAATTTTTAATATGAACTTTCGTTCATGGGAAAAACCCCTTTAACCCCTTCATGACCGAGCCTATTTTGACCTTAATGACCAGGCCATTTTCTGCAATTCTGACCAGTGTCCCTTTATGAGGTAATAACTCTGGAACGCTTCAACGGATCCTAGCGATTCTGAGACTGTTTTTTTCGTGACATATTGGGCTTCATGTTAGTGGTAAATTTTGGTCGATAATTTTTGCGTTTATTTGTGAAAAAATCAGAAACTTGGCGAAAATTTAGAAAATTTCGCAATTTTCAAATTTTGAATTTTTATTCTGTTAAACCAGAGAGTTATGCGACACAAAATAGTTACTAAATAACATTTCCCACATGTCTACTTTACATCAGCACAATTTTGGAAACAAAATATTTTTTTGTTAGGAAGTTATAAGGGTTAAAAGTTGACCAGCGATTTTCTAATTTTTACAACAAAATTTACAAAACCATTTTTTTATGGACCACCTCACACTTGAAGTCACTTTGAGGGGTCTATATGGCAGAAAATACCCAAAAGTGACACCATTCTAAAAACAGCACCCCTCAAGCTACTCAAAACTACATTCAAGAAGATTATTAACCCTTCAGGTGTTTCACAGGAACTAAAGCAACGTGGAAAGAAAAAATGGACATTTTAATTTTTCCAACAAAAATTTTCTCTTGGCATCAATTTTTTGCATTTTCACATGGGTAACAGGATAAAATGGATCCTAAAATTTGTTGGGCAATTTCCCCTGAGTACACCGATACCTCATATGTGGTCATAAACCACTGTTTGGGCGTACGGCAGGGCTCAGAAGGGAAGGAGCGCCATTTGACTTTTTGAATGGAAAATATGCTGGAATATTTAGCGCTTGCCATGTCGCGTTTGGAAAGCCCCTGTGTGCCTAAACATTGGAGCTCCCCCACAAGTGACCCCATTTTGGAAACTAGACCCTCCAAGGAACTTATCTAGATGCATAGTGATCACTTTGAACCCCCAGGTACTTCAAAAATTGATCTGAAAAAAATAAGTACCTTTTTTCACACACATTTTCTTTTAGCCTCAGTTTCTTCATTTTCACATGGGCAACAGGATAAAATGGATCCTAAAATTTGTTGGACAATTTTTCCTGAGTACTCCAATACCTCATATGTGGTCATAAACCACTGTTTGGGCGCACAGCAGGGTCCGGAAGGGAAGGAGCACCATTTGACTTTTTGAATGGAAAATTAGCTCCAATCGTTATCGGACACCATGTCGCGTTTGGAGAGCCCCTGGGCACCTAAACATTGGAGCTCCCTTACAAGTGACCCCATTTTGGAAACTAGACCCCCTAAGGAACTTATCTAGATGCATAGTGAGCACTTTGAACCCCCAAGTGCTTCACAAAAGTTTATAACACAGAGCAGTGAAAATAAAAAAATCTTTGTTTTTCCTCAAAAATGATTTTTTAGCACGCTATTTTTAATTTTCACAAGGGTAACAGGAGAAATTGGACCACAAAAGTTGTTGTCCAGTTTGTCTTGAGTACGCTGGTACCCCATATGTGGGGGGGAACCACTGTTTGGGCGCACGGCAGGGCTCAGAAGGGAAGGAGCGCCATTTGACTTATTGAAATGCAAATTAACTCTAATCGTTAGCGGACACCATGTCGTGTTTGGAGAGCCCCTGTGTGCCTAAACATTGGAGCGCCCCCACAAATGACCCCATTTTGGAAACTAGACCCCCTATGGAAATTATCTAGATGCATAGTGAGCACTTTGAACCCCCAAGTGCTTCACAAAACTTTATAACGCAGAGCCGTGAAAATAAAAAATATTTTTTTATCCTCAAATTATTTTTCAGTGCGCAATTTTTTTTATTTTCACAAGGGTACCAGGAGAAACTGGACCCCAAAAGTTGTCCAGTTTGTTCTGAGTACGCTGGTACCCCATATGTGGGGGGGAACCACTGTATGGGCACACGTCGGGGCTCAGAAGAGAAGTAGTGACATTTTGAAATGCAGACTTTGATGGAATGGTCTGCGGTCGTCGTTATGTTTGCAGAGCCCCTGATGTGCCTAAACAGTAGAAACTCCCCACAAGTGACCCCATTTTGGAAACTAGACCCCCCAAGGAACTTATCTAGATCCCTGGTGAGCACTTTGAACCCCCAAGGGCTTCACAGAAGTTTATCTTTTCTTTAAACTTCTTTTTATTAGTTTTAAACAAGAAGGAAATGCAGTACATGCGACATACAATATACATTGTCCACCGTAGCATCGCTTTCCTGGATCATCTTCCTGGCCAAATTACTAGTATAATTTTATTACTCACAAATATCATTTATCACACGGTTTAACAAGAAGCCGCGTTTCTTCATGGCCTTCAAGAAAAAGGCAATCGCTGGTACTTTGACATACATTTCCAGTAATATGCCTAGATTTGTCGCAGTGTAGAATAAAATTTTAACTGAAGAAACAGTAAAGAAGGGAGTAGTGTGGAAATCTAGAGAGAAAAAAGGGTGTGGGGGTAGGTTGGGGTGTAGAGAACAATGGGGGTAAGTGTCCAGTCAGCAGTAAGTATCCCTTGTCCGCGTGAAGAGGCAACCTATTTTACCTTTCCTTATGATTGACTATCAGGTAACTTAAATACATTCTACTGTGCATTTAGAAGATTCAAATACTCATCTGATTCTCTAAAGAGTATCCAAGGCACCCAGATCAAGTTGAATTTACTTGTTCCAAAGGTCATGCTGGCTATTATCTCTTCAATATGATAAATTTGGCTAACTTTGTGTAGCCATTCGGCCACAGAAGGGCAGGTCTGAGACAGCCAGTATAAAGGAATTAACATTTTGGCTGCTGCCAACAAATACATTAGAAGTTTTTTGTGTTTAGATTGTGCTGTTTCACCTGACCAATTCAAAAAGATCAATCTCAGGGATGGAGGGTCTGGGAGCTGACAAAGTTTTGTCGAAATTTTAAGCAATTTACTCCAGAATGGCTGAATTTTATCGCACTGCCACCAAATATGTATAGAAGATCCCTTCTCTCTAAGGCATCTCCAGCTCTCCGAGGACGCCTCAGGTTGCCATTTCTTTTTTATGTCCGGAGTGGCGTACCACCTAGTAAGGACTTTGTAGGAGTTTTTTTGGATCTTTACACATCCAGAAGGACCATGCAAGTTTTTATAAATCTTGTCAACCTCCCATTCCTTTCACAGAAGTTTATAACACAGAGATGTGAAAATAAAAAAACAAACAAATTCCACAAAAATAATTTTTTAGCCCCCAATATTTTTCCTGAGTACATTGATACCCCATATGTTGGGGTAAACCACTGTTTGAGCACACTTCAGGGCTTGGAAGGGAGGGAGCACCGTTTATCTTTTTGAACGCAAAATTGGCAGGAATCAATGGTTGCACCATGTCGCGTTTGGAGACCCGCTGATGTGCCTAAACAGTGGAAATCCCACAATTCTAACTTCAACCCTAACCCCAACACATCCCTAACCCTAACCACAAGCCTAACCCTAATTCCAACCCTAACCCTAATTCTAACCCTCTTTCCAACCCTAACCCTCTTTCCAACCCTAACCTTAATGGAAAAATAATTTCTTTATTTTATTAGTTGTTCCTGCCTATGGGGGTGATAAACGGGGGGTTTATTTACTTTTCATTCTATTTTGATCACTGTGAGAGTTTATCACAGGGATCAAAATGAATGAAAGGAAATTGCAGGCGCACTGCGCATGCGCCCGCCATTTTCCAATATGGCGGCGCCCATGGTCCGGGACATCGGGAGCAAAAGCGGCTCTCGGTGAGTACCGGGGGGTGGGAGGGGGGCGATCGGAAGGCGGGGGGGCAGATGACAGTGGCGGGGGGCAGATCGCCACCGTTAACCGGTGGGGGGGGTCGGATCGGTGTCACCAGCCATGTCCGATGCTACAGCAGCGTCGGACATGGCTGGATTGTAATATTTCATCAATTTTCATTGATGAAATATTACTATCGCTCAGATTGGCTGTTTCACTTTTAACAGCCAATCGGAGCGATCGTAGCCACGTGGGGGTGAAGTACAAAGCTCCCTGTATCTGCGGGTCGGGTGACCTTTCAGTGACCTAGGAGGGGCTTTAAAGTCATGACGCCACATAGGTGTCGCTGGTCAGATTGGTACCAGTTTTCATGACGCCTATGTGGAGTCATTGGTCGTGAAGGGGTTAATTAATGTGACCGGCTTCCTCTGCCTGTAGACACGTCGCGCATCTGCCGCCGGGATCAGCAGAATGATTCCACACAGGCGCAGTGCGACGGTGTTCCGCTGCTGGTACCGCGCAATAGGTTTGTACCAGCAGCAGTTTCCATATTGAGTCACCCATTACTTGGGTGTCCCAATATGGCAGTCGGTGGACTTCCTCCGCTTGGAATTCTGGGATACGGTGACATCTGGACAGAACAGGAAATGAAAACGTTACAGGGCAATTATATAAATAGATAACAAACTACATGCTGTTTTAATATACGTGTTTCCAAGCGCCTGCCCAAGAGTGTAAACGCTTACGCATTTCGACAACTTACTTTTCAAGGGGCCCGTGACTTTTCTCCCAAGAGTTGTCAACTGGGAAAATTAAAAAGAATTTAGACCAAAATCTAAAGATATCCTCTACAAAGCAGACTCCTGTCCGTCACTCCATGTTATCAGCCCTTCAGGCTGGGTGGAGGGGGGTTAGTTGGGATCATTAAATTTGGTCCTGAAAAAATTCCTGGTTCTTTTGTCGCTCTATTATGTCACGTTCTATGTCTATTATGATGCGTTCTTTTTATCATCCCTTGTTTTTTACGTTTAGCGCCCCTTTAAGAGTTTGCAGCTGTAATTTGACATCGCAGTCTGTGTCTGGAAGCTCTGCGGCACGGCGCCCAGGACTCCTCTGAATCATGATCTATCTTAAAGCCTTGTGGTTGCATTGACTTTCAGAGAGTGTCTCTCAAGTGACGCATACATGGTTAACTGCAGAATTCCGGGAGGGAGCTGCATACCAAATTCTGCGCTAAGCCATGTTGGGCTTTCTATAAGGTTTATCGATGGGGAATCCCACAAGGACACTGTTTAACAGTAAATATCCCTTTAAGTAAAATATCAAAAGCTGCAGTATTAGTCATCTTCTGTTTCTTCGCACATTTGCAAAAAATTTAGCGCCCCCTTCTACCACGCCACAATGGGTAGGCTAAATCAGTATGTGCATGGCTGCTATATAGGTCAATAAAACCAGGGCCGTGATGTCAAGCTTGTGGGCATTTGCAAAAATCTCTCTCAATGATGATTTTATTCTTCCAGGAGACATAAAATTATTTTTTTTTTTACGGACATTCGTTTTACAATATAATGAGCTAAAGAACAGGAAAAATTTGGGGGGTTTATTTATTTTATTTTTTTACTTTATTTTTTCCAGTATAGATAACCTGTTAACCTGATTCTTCAGGTCAGTATGATTTTCTGACTGTACCAAGCTTACGAAGGAACATAGATTGAATATATTTTTCACTTCGTTAATATGTTTGTCGTGATTTTCTAAGATATGTAACAATTTTTCAGTGGATGGCGTTTTTTTTTTTTTTGGTTTTTTTTATCACTTGTGTTTATGGGGGAGAAATGCAGCGACCAAAAAAAAAAATAAAGAAAAACATCTGTTCTAATTTTGACTAAGAGACTTAAATCTGCTTTCATTTGTTCACTTGCCCTATGAACTAAGAGATGACAATATTGCAGTGTGTGTATAGCAGGTGCCAGCTGTGTTTTACAGTAAGCACCTACCATTAACAGCAGTGACCAGAGCTAGCCCTGATCGCTGCCGTGCTCACTGTGCAAAGATGCCTTTAATATGCTGCGGTCAGATTGACGGCAGCATTTAAATGGTTGAAGAGCAACGATCAGGGCAAGCTCTGGTCGCTGCTGTTAATGGTAGGTGCTTGCTGTAAAACGCAGCTGGCACCGGCCCAGTATGGAGTTGACTCCACTTCTTATCCCACTCCATGCACTAGTACGTCCTATTTGAGGAAAGGGGTAAATATAATTGGTCTTCTCATATGGAGCAAAGAGACCTTTTAGGTACTCCAAGCTGACGGTACCATTGTACCCCATGTAGTTACTTCCCTGTATAAAAGTTGATAGGATCTCAACTATATCAGTGGTAGAAGTGGGACATGAAAATCTTGGTCCTGATTGTAGACCTGATGTTCATTAATCCCATCTCTTTGTTTTTCAGGTGTGTCAAACAGATCCTAACTCTATGCCGATTCAAAGAAATTCCGAAAGTTCACGCTGGCTAGTGTGTGGAGTAGAAGACTCCACTGCTTGAACGAAACCACGCCTAAACACCTCCGCACCTAATATTTTGGGTTAAATCCACTTTGAATTCATTTACATCTAATAATTTTATAACCCAGCTTCAACATGGCCAGTAAAAGAAAGTCCACAACGCCTTGCATGGTACGGGCATCTGAGCTCGTAGATCAGGAAGATGAAGATGTTGATATTTTGCCTAAAACCCCTGCTACTGCTTTAGAGACTAAAAATGACTGGCTAGCTGAGGACCACAATGTGGCGGAAGAAAAGCCACCTACCGAGACTCAATCCAAAAAGTTGCAAGGTGGATACGAATGCAAATACTGTCCTTACGTAACACAGTATCTCAATGACTTTACAGAACATGTTGACATGCAACACCCGAACGTCATCCTTAATCCTCTTTACGTTTGTGCTGAATGTAACTTTACCACCAAAAAATATGACTCTCTATCTGACCACAATTCCAAACATCACCCAGGTGAGAGCAACTTCAAGTTAAAGTTGATGAAACGTAATAACCAGACCATTCTAGAGCAGTCCATCGAAGGTGGTGGTGATGTATCCAGCTCTCACGAAAACATGGATAACGATTACAATCTGTCTGGCGTATCCCTAAATAAGCTATCCGTCGGTAGACTGGGAAAAAGTAAAAAATTGCGAAAGGCAGAAGAGTTTCTGTATGATGGCCAGTACGGACTCTCGGAAACTAATGGCATTTTGGGAGATGGTTCAACTCACGTGATGCCATCTGTTCAACTTCCACCTAACGTCCACCTTCTTCCAAAAATCCCTGTACCTCTAAATAGCAACAAGTACAATTCTGCTCTTGACACTAACGCAACATTAATCAGCTCCTTTAATAAATTTCCTTACCCAACGCAAGCGGAATTGTCTTGGCTGACTGCAGCCTCAAAACATCCAGAGGAGCAAATAAGAATTTGGTTTGCTACCCAGAGGTTGAAGCATGGTATAAGCTGGTCTCCAGAAGAGGTGGAAGAAGCTAGAAAGAAAATGTTCAATGGGACTATCCAGTCTGTTCCACAGACCTTTACTGTTGTGCCATCTCCATTAACAACTACTGCTAAGATTGCTCAACCGATTATCCAGACAGCCGTGCCATGTCAAATTCTTGGGCAAACAGGTCTAGTCTTAACACAAGTGACAAATGCCCCCACTGTAAGCGTTTCTTCATTATCTCGAAACGCATCTGTAGCTCCAAGTCCAAGCAGGAAACGTTCCTTACTAATCTCACAAACTTCAGAGCCCAAGAGGCCGCATACAGTAAAAGCTTCATCTCCATCTACTCCCCGATTAAGAATGGTGTCCTCATCTCGGTATGAACGTAAAAAGACCAACGAGCAGATTGCCCTTTTGAAGGCCAGTTTTGTAACTAATCACTTTCCTGATGATGTGGAGATATACAAGTTAATAGATCTCACTGGGCTTTCTAGGAGTGAAATTAAGAAGTGGTTCAGTGACTATAGGTACAGGAGCCAGAGAGGCATTTGTAACATCACTAGTGAAACTCTAATGAGGGACCGAATGTCTTCCAGGAATCGACGGCCCTATCACTACAGAGACATTACCCCCACAAAGATTGCTGAACTCTCGGAAGAACAGCTCCAGTGCCTCAAAAACAGCTTTCAGAAGAACTGCTATCCAACACATTCTGATTTGGATGTACTACGCTCGGAGACAAAACTGTCAAGGCGGCAGATAGATTATTGGTTTACGGACAGGAGGAAAGTTAGAGATTCCATGGAACAAGCAGTGTTGGACTCTATGGGTTCGGACAGCAATGATGGACTTGTGAACGGAGTAGCTACCCAATCTGGTAACATCTCAAGCTCATGGTCTTCGGAACCGTACAAATCTAAACCAGAGCAGCTCCATCTATTAAAGAGCACCTTTGCAAGGACCCAATGGCCCACTCCACATGAGTATGATCAACTGGCGACACAAACTGGACTCGTAAGGACTGAAATTGTAAAGTGGTTTAAGGACAACAGATGTGTCCTCCGGAATGGGACTTTAAGGTGGATGGAGCAGTACCGGAAAATGTATGAGCGCTCTCTTGTAGAGCGTAAAAAGTTTATCAAGATTGTGTCAGCCACTAATACCGGCAAAGATATTCTCGCCAAGTATTTTGAGGAATACGGGCAATTGCATGAGGAGGACGTCGATCTTCTTATGATCAAGGCTAAAGTAAATGTTGACGAACTGAGAACGTATTTTTCGGAAATGCGGGAACAAGCATCTTTAGATCAGATGAGTTACGAACAAGATGACGATAAACTTGATTTGGAGAGTGAAGCAAAATCGCATGGAGATGATGAAATGGTATCAGATGGTGGAGATAGCTGGAGTCAGACTGGACAAGACACCCAAGATGATGTGGGCGATTGTGACTATGGAAGTACACCTAAAGATGATTCCTGTGTCTAACCAGGTGATGGGACTCATTA
Organism: Dendrobates tinctorius; assembly: GCF_039654945.1. NCBI lineage: Eukaryota > Metazoa > Chordata > Amphibia > Anura > Dendrobatidae > Dendrobates > Dendrobates tinctorius. The sequence goes on from NW_027361784.1 coordinate 25,834,796, forward strand.
GGTTTTTCTTTGCTTTGCTTAGAAAATGTTCGAAGCAGCCAGCCAATGGAGGATACCAAAACTGTGCTTTATTGTGGTTAAGCAGTACAGAGATGATCGTAGTGAGCATTATTATGTGTTAAAAGGTTTGTCAGTCTTTTTTAACTTTTTGGCCTGATGAACCAAGTCTTGGGCCAATTAGTGTGGATCACAAATTGCCAACTGTCCAGAAATTTCAGGACAGTTTGGGAAAAATAGGGCACTTTTTTTGCTATGTCCTTAAAACAAATTTAAGGCTTCCGTGATCTTTTTGAAGCTGAAGAAACTTCTGCAGGTTATTTTGACTGTAATTGTCCTAATGTTACCGTGAATTCACCGATTAGTGATGAGCAAGCGTGCGCGATACTCGATCAAGCATCAGGGTGTTTTGGCCACATACAATTACAGTGGGTGCTCGAGGTCCTGCATGTTTCACGGTTGTTAAGATGGCCAATAAACATACAGGGATTGCCTGCGATGCACGATAATGCCATAGGCTGGGTTCACATAGCATTATGGCAGTCCATTTAACGGATTGCATTATGTAACGCATCTGATAACGCACCCATAGACTGCCATAACGTAGCGCATCGCTAACGCATGTCAAAATCTGCATGCGTTAACGATGTGCCGTCATGCTGAGACGGACCCTCGGATGCGGTCTGCAGCATTCGAGGGTCTGTCACGGTTAGCGCAGATGGAGCAACTGCGCTAACGCAATCATAAAAAAGAGTAGCGTTAGCGCAGTCCATTTAACGGACAGCCATAACGCTATGTGAACCTGGCCATAGCCATGTTGGTTGCTGACACTACTGTGATTGGCTCGCCACATTTCGTCATCTGGTTTTTTACTCTATCGATTATTGAGCATGCGAGAGTATCGAGCAATGGCGAGCACGTACGCTCGCTCATCACTAAACCTGTTGTCTTCATATCAGAATTATGGACTGCAGTCAAATATTACTTATTAGAAAGCGATAAATCACTAATATTATATGCCCTTAAATATTTTCCATGTTGTTTTTTTTTTTTTTTTTGTTTTTTTTTGAGAAGCTATCCAGAAAAAATAAAAAGCCAAATTGTCAAACTTGCTCCCGTGGACCACAATATATTTACTATAACACTGTGGGAACTGTGGGCAGGCATCTGCAAGCTCCTAGATCTTCAGAACTTGGTCAAAAAAGAGCGCTCCCAACCCAGTAGATTCTGCAGCAATTTGTGTCGCAGGATAGCCTTCTCTAGTTTTTTAAAAACCCTCTTCCTTATGTAGCGGCAGAAAAGGAGTGCGCTGCGGACTTTGAATTTTGCAGCATACTCCTTCTTTGTGGATTTTACTTTTTCCCATGAGATCAGGAAATAAATCGGGCTGCAGTACATGTGCATTTATTGGAAGTCCATTGCAAAATGGTGTAAAGGGTAGAGTTTAGCGTCTGCTGGGCACTCCTCTGTTCTCGGAGCCGCTGCTAGACGTTTCTGGAGGACGGAAGGATCGGCGGTCGGAAATCTGACATGCCGTATTCTTGTCCCCCCCCCCCCCCCCCCAACAATTCTCCATCAGTGGCCCCCATACACATTAGACTGTCGGCCGAAGTTGTCAATATCTGTGAGTTCGCCTGACGTTAGCCCAATGAGTATGGGAGGCATTTCGGAACCCTGTTGTCAAAAGTGGTGGGGATGCCAACGATGAGTCTTTATGAAGTACTACAAACTTTTTTTTTTTTGTTTGTTTGTTTTTCTTTTAGGTGTAAAGACTTTGGGAGAGTGCGGACTCGTTTCACTTTTCAAGATAATATATATATTTTCCTACTGTTAATTTTGAAAATGTGCTGGTTTCTGCTCAGCCTGGACTATGTCCATAGCCTTCTCGCAAATTGTGAAAGTAAAAAGTTCTTTCCTTGCCAAAGAACGAAACTTCAAAGACTTTGTACATTTCCCGCCCATTTACTCTGTACTGGAATCAAGTAGAGTGCATGAAAGATGTTGGTTACGTTTTTTTTTTTTTTTTCCCTAATTTTGGCAAAAGATGCAATTCATATATATATTTTTTTTAATTAAACTTTGCATTGTTTAGTATTAGTAACCACTAAGTTGAATTATTATTTTTTTAATGTATATAGAAAATCATATTTCCTAGTGGTAGAGCCATTTAAATATTGGGAACACTGGGGTCGAAGAGTGAGGGAAGGGATACAAAAATTCAGAACAAATTCAAAATGAAAGAGAAAGAAATGACTGATGCATTCCACCAGAATGGACTGCATTGCCAAAATTTGGGCATTATTTTTTTTTTTTTTTTTTTTTTTTTTTTTTGAGAGCCCATCTCAAAAATGGACAATATTATGGTGGATATTAAACTTTAAGGGCTTCCTGGTGTGTTTTAGGTTTACACGAGTGTTTCACTATACTGAAAAAACATTGCTAATGATATATATGTGTGCGCAAGAAATAGGTTGGTTTGTTTTTTTTCTGAAATATTTAGACTTTTTTTTTTTGTTTTTGTTTTTTAATATATGTATAAAGTTATTTGAAAGCCGCAAACACAACAACTATTCGTCAGTTTTTAGGCGTAGTCGAGCCTACCCAGTGAGTGCACTTTTTTGGGGGAAAATTTTGAGGTTTTTTTTTTTTTTTTTTTGTTTTATTTCTGCTTTATATATTGTATATGAGAAAAGAATAGTTGTGTTTTGAAGACCTAATAACGGAGTTGATCCCATGTCACTGCACTGCACAAATTATACTAGGACGTTTGATGAAAACATTTTTTTTTTATAAGAAAAAGTGAAAAAAAAATTAAAGCGTTTTTATTGCTTGAATGCGAGCGACTTTTTCCACTTCTATTTTTCTCTCTATTTTGATTCACTGCAAAAATTGCTAAATATCAGAATTGGACTTTTAAAAAAAAAATGCTTTTTGTTCCTGTTATTTCTAAGGCTTCATTTAGATGGTGGTTTGTTTTATTTTCATTGTTTGTTTTTATTGGCACATACCAGAAATCACTCGTGGTAAAATCAAAGGGAAAAAAAACTCTTACCCAATACAATGTGGTAAAAAAAAAAAAAAAAGTGAGAGCACATGGATCAACAGTTCATGTCTGCAGGGGTACATGGAGATTTTTACTGATCCATAGACCTGAGATTTCCAAGTGTTTGGGGAGTGCTATTTCGATCTCCTGAATAAAATCCTTACGGACAGACATAGCCAAAATAGTTTAAAGGGATTGTCCACAACTGACAACCCCTTGTCAATTACTATAGTCTCCTATGTAGTGACAGAATATAGTAATGTTCACACTTAATGCCCTCCATCCTGGTATGCACAGTCATGGCCGAACATGTTGGCATCCTTGGCATATTTCCTTTGTGTGTATTAGAACAAAAAAAAAGACAAATCTGACAAAATCATTGGCACCCTCAACTTAATATTTGGTTGCACACCCTTTGGAATAAATAACTGCAATCAGTCGCTTCCTATAACCATCCACAAGCTTCTTACTCCTCTCAACTGGAATTTTGGAAGCACTCTTTTGCAAACTGCTCCGGGTCTCTCATGTGAAAGCATCTTATCCCAATAGTAGAACTCTCCATCACTTTGTTTCCATCCATTTCTGAGGGCTTGTTGATGTAACTTTGGGGTCATTGTCTTACTGGAAGCCCCATGACCTAGGACTCAAACCCAGCTTTCTGACACTGGGCACTACATTGCAAACCAAAATCCTTTGGTATTCTTCAGGTTTCATGATGCCTTGCACACAGTCAAGGCACCCAGACAACTTCTTTGAACCTCTACCATATTTGACTGTAGGTGCTATGTTCTCTTCTTTGTAGACCATATTCTGTTTTTAGTAAACAGTAGAATGATGTGCTTCACCAAAAAGCTCTCTAGTATGCCAAAAACGCATGGAAAATCTATTTTTTGTTTGTATTTCTGCAGCAGCTTTCCTGCCAAGAGATCAGGTTTTCCTGCAGTAAAAAAAACGCCTAGTGTGAACCTACCCTAAAGTATGAAATTCTGGGATCCCAAAGTTTCCTGTGTGATCAGATCTATGCAAGTGCTCGACCACCTTTTTCATTCACTGCATCGGGACCAGCCAACGCTATGTTCACATGGGATTTTATGGTTAGGTGATAAATGGTGATGAGCGAACGTGCGTCGTCCTCGAAAAAGTTTAAATTCCTGCTGCTACATGTCTTGCTGCTGTTCAACAGCCGCAACACATGCAGGGATTACATGCTTGTTAGGCAATCCCCTGCATGTGTTGAGCCGCGAGACATGCAGCCGCGGGAACTTTAACGTATTTTTCGAAAATCCTGAAGACACGCGGTTAGCACCCGCGCGTAACACTGTATCAAACACAGTTTTGCTCATCACTAGCGAGTGTTTTCTTGCTGACATGCACCACTGCGGGAGTCGGGAGCTGAGCACTTCATACCGGAGCGGTGCATTTAACTGCAGCTACTGGCATTAGCTCCTTTGCTAAGAGTGGCATTTAAGTGGTAGGGTATCCAGTGCATGCTAACACCCAACACCTTCTGTCATGTGATCACTGCGCTATAGCAGCCAGGCCTGTTGCTGCCATCATGGTCTTCAATGTGGTATTGCAGTCTATCGAACAATCGATCGGACGATTACATGTTGAAGTTCTATATTGGGATAAAAAAAAGTAAAAATTAAATGCTTTGCTTAAAACAAAAAAAAAATCACTCTAATAGGAAAATTAAAGAAAAACCAACATACTTGGTATTATTGTGTCTATGATAAGAAAATATAAGATTAAGGGCAGTTTCACACGTCAGTGGCTCCGGTACGTGTAGTGACCGTTTTCTCACGTACCGGAGACACTGACACACGTAGACACGTTCGAATGAATGTGTCTATGCAGATGTCAGCGTGTTTTCACGGACCGTGTCTGTGTGCAAAACACGCTGACATGTCCGTTTTTGTGCAACAGCACGGATCACACGGACCAATACAAGTCAATGGGTCCGTGTAAACACGTACCGCCCACGGATGCTGTCCGTGTGTGTTTAAAAGTCAAAGGGTTAACATTAAAAATAATTTTTCAAAAACACGGACACGGAAAGCACACGGACATACGGCTAGCATACGTATGCACACAGACACGGATAGCTCCGGTACCGGTATTATCTGGACGTGTGAAACTGCCCTAACCAAAATAAGTGTGTTGATCATTGCATGTTCCGAAAATTGCAATAAAAAGTAATCAAAACTTTGTACCCAAAAATTATACCAGTAATGACTGCTCACCGAGCAAAAGAAACAAACTACTATACAGCTGTAGATGGAAAAAAAAATAGACTTAGGACAGTGGTAGCGAACATATGGCATCTGAGGGTGCAGATACCAGGATGGGAAGCATAGTCCTTTTATAGCTGCAGTCTGGCACCCCTGCTTCTCTCTGTTGCCCCCTCATGGGTTTTTTCAGGTTAAATTGCTGTGTTGGCAAAAAATAAGTGGGTTGTGAGTTACATCTTGGGCACTCAGTCTCTAAAAGGTTCGCTATCACTGCCCTAGAAAAATGGTGGCTTTTTTTTTTTTTGTCTACAAAATTTGATTTTTTTTTTTTTCTTTTCTTTTAACCATTCACTTTTTTTTATAAGAAGAGTATTGCTGGAATCGTGCTGACTTGGAGAATTATGTTACCAGGCCATTTTTATCTCACAAACTGGTAAAACAAACTCCAAAAAACAGTGATGGAATTGCCTTTATTTTGGTCGTTTTAACCCCACTTTGGATTTTTTTTTTTCAGCACATTAAAAAATGTTGTTGTGCACGACAACTATGACTTGTCCAGTAAAGATAAAAAAAAAATCATTTGGCTACGTTGGCGGTAAAACTTTTTTTTTTATAAAGTTATGACCATAAACAAGAAAAAAAAAAGTCCTGTTAGGGGTTAATAGATCTCTATTTGCTTCATGAGAGAGACATTCAGGTAATGGTGCAGTGTTTGGATGTCTATGGAAGCCTCTCATCAGTTTATGGAGACCATAGAGGCCTGTATCGGGACGGCGCGACAACTGTCAAATACCGGGGCCTACACAGAGACCTGAGGCCTCAACACCTGCAATACATGGGAAGGCCTAAAGTAGTTGGTTGTCCATAGCAACCAATCAGAGTCTAGCTTTTATTTTCCTAAGGTCTTTTGAAAGATGAAATTAGTGATCTGATTGGTTGCTATGTGCAGCTACAACAGTGTGTTTCAGATTTAGGCCTCATCCAGGCAGCAGCCATACTGTTGTGCCCGGGCTTGACTCAGGCTAATGACGTGAACTAACAGCACTCTAGGGGTCTCTGTTGCTCTTAGTTCTGGTCATAAGACTTACATCTGCTCTACAGCTAAGCTGGAGGCCATGTTCAGGCGGCCATACTGCTCTGACCGTCTGCCGGTTAGCCAAATCAGATTACCACAGAGTCAGCTGATAAATTAAAGGGATTGTCCAGAACCTGAACTGCACCATTTTCAAATATTTAGTCCTTTTTGTAGAATAAAAGGGAAAAAACCAAACAAACACACTCCCCTCCAGCATTGGCACCATTTCTAGCGATGTTGTGCTGGCATTTCCGTGACATTTTCTACACTACACTGGAACGATGTCGGTTCAGGAATATACGTTATGTTTTGGGGGGGGGGGGGGGGGAACAGCGTTCTGCAAAACTGGAAGTCACAGTGCGCCGCAAAAAAAACCCCTTCTGTTTGTTTTTGAGGCCCCATTGATTTTCAATGGGGGGCCGTGTCCGTACGCCGTGAAAAAGATCAGCAGGCTCGATCTTTTATCGCGGCCCTCACGAGCGTGTGGCGTACACAGCGCACCGTGGAATTTTTGCAGGTCGATTTTGTGGCCCCATAGAAATCTATTGGTGCCGCAAAAACACGGTAAATGTAAAAGAAGCCTAATATCAGGTTTTTATTTTACTTTTTTGCTTCAATTCAGGTTCTGGAAATTCAACCTGAAACTTATTACAGCAATACTGCAGTATATAAAGTCAGCAGCCCCCTCCGCCGGCACCTTAAGTTCATGTTGCCCTAGGCTAATGGGGGGCCGGTCTTGACCCCACTGAATATCGTGTTCATTAGATGCCACAATCGGTGACAGTTACATCACGGCGCATGAAGCGGCGAAAAAAAAGTTTCCTAAATCCTGAAGCACATTCCTCTTGTAAAACCCATTAGTTTTTATCCCATGTGTATAAAGAAGAAACATATAAATCCTTGAGAAGTTTTGCTTGTGGGGGGGGGGGGGGGGTTGAGAGGTTCAGATCTAACCTCTGAATTAATGAAAGCAGAAAAAACCCTCAAAAACACAATAAAAAACTTTTTTAAAAAATAGTGTCAAAAAAACTTTTTGCTCTAATTTTTCAGACCAAAAAACCCCAGTTCTGTGTAAACATACCTTTAGGCTGGTTTCATCCATCTACAAGTGTCACGGGGAGGCAGAAATTTTGTATATTTTTTCATCTTGAAATTAAATCCTCTCAGAGGACAGCAGAAAGGGCCATCGTATGGGAAACGTATCTTCTGGATTATGGAACTGAAAATGAAGCCGTGGCCTCTTCTGTTTTCTTAAAACTAGGAAAAAATGTGATCTAGTGCCTGCCGATTCTATTTCTGGAGGATTTCTGTAGTTCTTAAAGTAATCACTTGGTGGTGCTGTTGTCAATGGTATTTCACAATTTATTTAATTTATTTATTTTCAAAGCGTATGGACATGTATGGTATGTAATACTGGCCCCTTCCCTCCTGGGCAATTTTCAGTTCTTTTTTTCCTTCCCTTCTATCATGACCTATCATGGGGGAAAAAACAAATAAAGTATTTTGTGGGTTTTCTTTTTACGGCGTTAAATTATTTTTACAAAGTTGTAAAAGAGAAAAATTAAGGGTGCATATGATCTTTTGGTCACTTTTTCTTGTCTCTTGAGGGAGGTACGGACAAATAACAATTCTGGCATTTGTATTTTAGTCTCCTCATTATGGAAGGACTATTATGCAGACTATCAGTCACTTTCATGGAGTTGTGATTAAGAAGGTCCAAGGCAGAAGTAGCCGAAGGGAAGAGACGCCCCCATCGGAATATTCCTGCTTCAAAATCCATATCAGACACTGCAGGATTAACAGTTAATTGTTCACAAATTGTAGCGCTGATAAGGATTGCCTAACACCTTATTGGAGTAATGAAATCTGCATCCACACTGCTAGAGGGGAGGCTGCTTCATATTGTGAATTCACTTGGATAAGGCTTGTATAGGGCGCTAGTCACACATACTTGTAGTGCGTGTCATGCCGATGACTGGCACAGGTGGTAAGTGTTGCCCTACTGATTGCGGTCACCGCTCTGCTCTCCCTAGTCTGGGTCTGTCTTGCTGAGCACCCTCTTGCATTTCCAATACTTCTGCACCCTCCTTCGGCTATAGGGGGGCACAGTCAGATTCTGCAGGAACTTAAACTCACTGTGTCCTGCAGACAGCTTCCCCAGCCTATCCCCAAGCAGAAAGGTGTTTATTGGGGTACTCATCCCATCACACCATGCCTAATCTAGGTTCAAGTTAGGTTCCTGTCTAGTGTAAGGTGTGGTCCTGTATGGTCTTGCTTGGTTTCTGATCTGGCTAGCCTACTCGTTTATTCTGATTTGTCCGCTCCTGACCTCGGCTGCATATATTAAACCTGTGCTGCTTGCCCTGACCTCGGATTGGCTGACCACGTTTAAGCCTTTGTCCACCTGTACTTCACATCCGTGTCTCTGACCCTCCGATCAGCTGTTGTAGACCCGGGGACTGCCCTGGTACCTGGTGACCATCTGCGGCCAAGCCTATCCTCACCATCAGAGGCTCTAGTGAATTCCAGTCACTTAGTTACGCCCCTCCAGGGTAAGCCAGCCCATGTTGTAGTGCGCTACAGTACCATATTGCTTTACAGCCTATTGGTGATTTTGCATTTTATAAGTATCTCACAAAAACATCCAAGCTTACAGGGTCTGAATGCATCCTGCAAGGATTGCAACCCGCAAATCAAAGGTCCTCATTGTCTAGCAAGGCAATACACTAACATTTAAGGCAATTAATTGAATAGGGCATAAAATCTACCTTCAAAATACCACTGGGTCCTGCGGTATATTGACTTTGTAACCAGGTATGGGCTTTTTGATCCTTTTTAAGTGAAATGTTTTTCATGGCAAATTCAGTTTGTACATTTTACTAATAAACTTTCCTCTGTTTTCAATAAAACCATATCCAAAAAGTATCATTCCTCCTTGCGGAGAATGACATGCTAAGCATGTCGAGATGAGGAGACAAAGCGGCAATTTGCAAAATTAGCATATTTCCCAGAGGAGCATTGTGGCTTTAAGTCTCCTCATCTCGACATGCTTAGCATGTCATTCTCCGCAAGGAGAAATGATACCGTATATACTCGAGTATAAGCCGACCCCCCAATTTTGCCACAAAAAACTGGGAAAACTTATTGACTCGAGTATAAGCCTAGGGTGGGAAATGCTCCATAGATTATTCCCCCATATGCTGACCCCATAAGAAGCTCCATAGATTATTCCCCCATATGCTGACCCCATAAGAAGCTCCATAGAATGTTCCCCCATATGAAGCTCCATAGATTATTCCCCCATATGCTGACCCCATAAGAAGCTCCATAGAATGTTCCCCCATATGAAGCTCCATAGATTATTCCCCCATATGCTGACCCCATAAGAAGCTCCATAGATTGTTCCCCCATATGCTGACCCCATAAGAAGCTCCATAGAATGTTCCCCCATAAGAAGCTCCATAGATTGTGCTCCCATATGCTGACCCCATAAGAAGCTCCATAGAATGTTCCCCCATATGAAGCTCCATAGATTATTCCCCCATATGCTGACCCCATAAGAAGCTCCATAGATTGTTCCCCCATATGCTGACCCCATAAGAAGCTCCATAGAATGTTCCCCCATAAGAAGCTCCATAGATTGTTCTCCCATATGCTGACCCCATAAGAAGCTCCATAGAATGTTCCCCCATATGAAGCTCCATAGATTATTCCCCCATATGAAGCTCCATAGATTATTCCCCCATATGCTGACCCCCATAGATTGTTCCCCCATATGCTGACCCCATAAGAAGTTCCATAGATTATTCCCCCATATACTGCCCCCATAAGAAGCTCCTTAGATTATTCCCCCATGTGCTGCCGCTGCTGCATGTAAAAAATAAAAAAAAATTACACTCACCTCTCCGTCGCTGGGTGTCAGATACTCACCTGTCCTGCGTCCATGGCTGCTTACCGCTATCTGCCACGTCATCAGTCAGTGACGTTCAGACTGCAGGGTGCGCGGCGCGCACTAATCACGTCACCGCGCCCTCTGCTGTCTGAAGTCACTGACCAATTACAGACAGCAGCAAGCAGCCATGGACGCAGGACAGGTGAGTATCGCTATACTTACCAGTCCTGACGCTGTCTCTTGAGTCCCCAGCTTCTCCGCGCTCTCTCTTCCTGCGTTCAGCGGTCATGTGATACCGCTCATTAAAACTCATGAATATGACCGCTGAAGGCAGGAAGAGAGCGCGGAGAAGCTGGGGGCTCAAGAGACAGCGTCAGGACGGGTAAGTATGACCTGACACCCCCGCCCCCCCTCCGACCCCCCGGTGTATATGACTCGAATATAAGCCGAGAGGGGGACTTTCAGCCCAAAAAAATGGGCTGAAAATCTCTGCTTATATTCGAGTATATACGGTACTTTTTGGATATCGGTCAGACGCCTCTCTCACAGCCAAACCAGATCTCGCACTTTGCACTGATGAGGGTCAGTACCCCGAAACACTGTCTGCAAATTGAGATTCTGGCTTGGCTTTTATCCCAAGTCATGTAACAAGGCTCGTTAAAGGGTCAACATTGACTTTTAGGATTGCTATTTCCAATAGGTGGCACTAGAGTTCTAGTCCTCTTCCTCTCTGAAGAGACAATTTGCATAATTTTCAATAAAACCATGAAACAAACACTGAAAGTGTCACTCTGCCACCACCATGCTTCACTGTATGCAGGGTGATTTTTTTTTCAGTATATGCTCTATTCTTCCTCCTCCAGACATACCTCTGGGCCATAAGGCTGAGAAGTACCAGTGTTGTTGCAGCACTCCACAGAAAAAAAATCACCAAACTTTCTTGTCTTATTTATATCGTTTTGATCCTGTATGGAGCTGACATTTCTTGTGCTTTTCGGTAAGTAGAGGTGACGTCTTGACGTTTGGACATGGAGAACTTCTGCATTTAGTATGCACCTTACTGTACAAACTGAAACCTCTACTGCTCCCAAGTTTTCTCTAGCTCTTTGGTAGGTTTTGATCACCTACCTCCTTAGGAATCTGGTGGCAGATGGGGACAGTCTCACCTTGTTGTAATACAGGTAGTGTAGACATTGTTTCTATAAGGCCAGTTTCACACGTCCTGTTATTTCCGGTACCCGAAAAAACGGCACCGGAGATGTCAGTGTCCTTGTGTGTAATACTTGTGACACACGTGTGGCAAGAGTGTGTCGCATCAGTACCACACAGACTGGCACCAGGGCAGGGAAGAAGCGCTACAGTAAGCTCTGTTCCTGGCGCCGGGTGCTGAAGACTACTCTCATGATCTTCCACTTATCTGCTGGCAATCAGCACGAGCAGGGGCGTTGTATTCAAGAGATAACAATGACAGCAGGCGGCGGCTGATGAGACTATTACTCCCATTAGCCTACACCTGCTGCTGCTAATAACAGTGAGAGCAGGCAGCGGCTGATGAGAGTATTCCTCACCCGGCGCCTGCGCTGTAAATAAATGAATGAAAAAACCCAGCGTGGGTTCCACTCTATTTTCTATAACCAGTCAGGCAAAACACACAGCTGTGGACTGTAACCCTCTGCTGTCAGCTTCAGCGAGGCTGGTTGTCAAGAATAGAGGGGTCCCCACGCTGTTTTTTAAATTATTTAAATCATATCAGACAAAGCACTTGGACCAATGTTGTTCTTTGGGGCCGTGCACACGTCACAAAGAAAAAAAAAAAAAAATCGCAGCATGCTCAATTTGCAGCGGATATTTGGATCGCACTCGGACATTCAATTCAATGAGTCCTTGGAAAAAAATTGAACTGCACTCGGATGACATCTGAGTGCAGGCAGATTTCCACAGACTGACAGAATGGAGACTCTCTCCCCCCCCACCCCATCTTCTCCGCATCAGATATAAGAGTATCACACACTGACCAAACTCTGATCAGAGTGTCATTAGCATAATCGACCCAATTCTCTTGGATGAGCGAAAATACGTTTGGTGTGACCCTAGCCATAGTCACAAAGAATTGCATGAACCCTGCACTCTCCTTCTCATCCTGTTTTACTTTTTTAAGTAATTGAACGCAATATCTGATGTTTATAACTTGGATTTCTCACTTTTTTATGTCTTGAGGGCCATGTCCACATGACATCTTTCAGCAATGGCCTCTATAAGGCTCGGTGCACACAAGTGTATTTTTTTTTTTTGTCATTCAAGAATATTTGGTCAGTTATGCAATTGACACTCCGATCAGAGAGTTTGATCATAGTGTAATTCAATTTTCTTGGATGAAGAAAAGGTGGAGAAGAAAATGGCTCCAGCCTGTTAGTCTGTGGAGATCGGACTGCACTCAGATATCATCCGAGTGCAGTCCGATTGTTTCCAAGGACTCTGACTTGCATTGCTGAGTGTGATCCAGAAATTGGATCCAACTCAGGCGTGCTGCAATTTTTTTTTTCCTTAGACCGGTTATGTACGAGGAAAAAAATAAATAAATAAAATAGTGGCCCCCATAGGACAACATTGGTACGACTGCGATCTGATGTTTGGTCGTCGGTTGTCTGCACGAGCCCCGACGATTACTCATTGCAGGGATATTTTCCTATTACATATTCCTTGCGTCATTGCTACTAGCGCAATCCAAGTGTAATAGTAAAATATCCCTGCGACACAATAGTCACAATGACTTTCATTCTGTTACATCAGGCAGAAACTATAACACACAGGACTCGAGGTCATCAAGGTCCCGCTCATTCTCTGTAAAATGCAAACAGAACAAACTATTAGCAGAGGACGATGTGAAAAAAGAGCAATCGGCTCACCGCTTCGGGGGAACTGCAAAATACTCCAGTGATGACAGTCCAAACAATAGCCAGCGCTCACATCTCCTTAAAAGAATTGCTTTATTGATCCAGTAGTATAGAAGGCACAAAAAATGGTCGGAACACAACGGCACAAAAATTCAAAAGGCAGAAAAGAAATATGTGCTGCGTTCCCAGGCAACACGTTTCAGACCTGCATAAACCTTTGCCAACACGCTTCAGATCTGCATGGACCTGTGTCAACACGCTTCAGACCTGCATGGACCTGTGTCAACACGTTTCAGACCTGCATGGACCTGTGTCAACACGTTTCAGACCTGCATAAACCTTTGCCAACACGTTTCAGACCTGCATGGACCTGTGTCAACACGTTTCAGACCTGCATAAACCTTTGCCAACACGTTTCAGACCTGCATGGACCTGTGTCAACACGCTTCAGACCTGCATGGACCTGTCTCAACACGTTTCAGACCTGCATAAACCTTTGCCAACACGTTTCAGACCTGCATGGACCTGTGTCAACACGTTTCAGACCTGCATAAACCTTTGCCAACACGTTTCAGACCTGCATGGACCTGTGTCAACACGCTTCAGACCTGCATGGACCTGTGTCAACACGTTTCAGACCTGCATAAACCTTTGCCAACACGTTTCAGACCTGCATGGACCTGTGTCAACACGTTTCAGACCTGCATAAACCTTTGCCAACACGCTTCAGACCTGCATGGACCTGTGTCAACACGCTTCAGACCTGCATGGACCTGTGTCAACACGTTTCAGACCTGCATAAACCTTTGGCAACACGTTTCAGACCTGCATGGACCTGTGTCAACACGTTTCAGACCTGCATAAACCTTTGCCAACACGTTTCAGACCTGCATGGACCTGTGTCAACACGCTTCAGACCTGCATGGACCTGTGTCAACACGTTTCAGACCTGCATAAACCTTTGCCAACACGCTTCAGACCTGCATGGACCTGTGTCAACACGCTTCAGACCTGCATGGACCTGTGTCAACACGCTTCAGACCTGCATGGACCTGTGTCAACACGCTTCAGACCTGCATAAACCTTTGCCAACATGCTTCAGACCTGCATGGACCTGTGTCAACACGCTTCAGACCTGCATGGACCTGTGTCAACACGTTTCAGACCTGCATAAACCTTTTCCAACACGCTTCAGACCTGCATGGACCTGTGTCAACACGTTTCAGACCTGCATGGACCTGTGTCAACACGCTTCAGACCTGCATGGACCTGTGTCAACACGCTTCAGACCTGCATGGACCTGTGTCAACACGTTTCAGACCTGCATAAACCTTTTCCAACACGTTTCAGACCTGCATGGTCCTTTGCCAACACGTTTCAGCCCTGCATGGTCTTGTGTCAACACTTTTTAGCCCTGCATGGTTCTTTGTCAATCGTAGGTACACATTCTCCTAAGGAGGCAAAAAAAAAAAAAAAGGTTTTAAATATAGAGAAATTGGAATCCCCCACCCTCCTTTTTCACTTTACAAATAAATTAACACAAAAGTAGTATACTTCGAACTGACCTGTCCATTGACCATGCCCAAACTATCGAAATAGAAAATTAATTAACCCATGTAATGATCGTAAAAAGTAGTCAAAACAGAATTGGAATTTTTTTTTTTTTTTTTGGCGGGGGGTGGGGGTGGGGCGCAGCAGTGTAAATGGTTAATCTTCAGGAGCACATCGCTCCAGCCACCGGGAAGACGGGGGGGGGGGGGGGGGGGCAGAGGATCAATGTGCTCCTCAAGACAGAAGATTAAAACACTTTTTTTTAATCCTTTCCCGCTGCAGCCAGGTTCTATTTTTTTCCTCCCCTTCTTGCAAGAGCCATACATTTTTTTTATTTTTATATCCACATAGCGAAACGAGGTTGTTTTTTCAAGGGGCAAGTTGTACTTTGGAATGACTCCATTCATTTTATCATGTGACGGACTGGAAAATGGGGAAAAAAAATTCCAAAGCCTGGCAAAATTGCAAAAAGTACAATTCCATCTTTTTTAAAATTATTATTTATGTTCACTATGCAGTAAAACTGATTCTCCATGTCAGGACAATTTTGCAGATATCAAATGTGTTTTTTTAAAATGGTGGAAATTTTTTTTAGAAAATTTGTTAAAAAAAAAACACACTTTTTTTGTTTCTTTTGCCATTTTCTGAGACCCATAATGTTTTTAATTTTTGGGATCTGGGGCTGTGCGACGTTTTTTTTTTTTGCGCCCTGAGCCGACATTTTTATTGATACCATTTTAGTATGCAAATGACCTAGTTGGAGTCATGGAGGCGGAGACTCTTGCCTGAGGAGTCATAGGACATGCTCCCTACACGCACCTATTTAAGGAACCCAATTTCCTACAGGGTTATTCATTTTTGCGTCAGTCACTCTAAGTCGTGTGTGATATTCACGATTACTTGCGCGTCGTTATTCATGTGGCTGCGGCTGAGCTGCACATGGTTTATCCCTTTTTTTACCATCCATACTGTTGTGTGCATCGATCCTTTGAAAGTCCGTAGTGAACAGAGCCGTAGCGAGCACGTGCGACCACTGCTCCGGGTGTAGGAACGCAGGGCGTCCAGAATCACTACCACCCCTTTCACATAGGAGGATGTGGGCCTTCATTCTCAAAATTTGTGGGAGAAGGGTCTCACCAGCTGGACCCCCCCCCCCCCCCCAGCAGTCACACATTTAGCATGTGGATATATATGGTTTAATGATACAGTTCCATATCAGCACCCAGAACTTTAAAACCTTACAGCCTTTAATCAGAGATGTGGACACCACGAGACCTGCGGGAGGCACCCAGCGGTATCAGATACAAGACCTTCGCAGCAGACGCGGTAAGTTGATCAGTGCGGCCTCCATGGATCGGACGCGTCTTCCCAACACATCCCACAGATGACACAGATCAAGGTCTCCAAATTCCCAGCTCTCAATCCGATCGGTCAGGTTCCCGGGCAGTTTTTGCAATGTGGCCAGGGGACAGCATCTTGCTGAATGGGCACTGCCATTAGCGACTTCGTGGATTGCCTGGTCACATAGGTGGTACATGTCACATCCACATGATGCCAGGACACAAGGTTTCACCGCAAAATGCTGACATCACTCTTCCACCAACGGCAATGTCTTCTTCTCATACTGCATCCTGGTGCCATCTGTTCACAAGGTCATGGATGCACACCGGCCAACCCCATAAGAAAAACATGATTCATCAGACCAGGCTGCCTCCTACTCCTCCATGGTCCAGGTCTGGTGCCCATTATAGGCACCTTCGGCCGATAACAGCAGGGTGCGATACGCTGCGTGTTCTACTTCTGACACCTTTCTATCAAACACTGCAGTAACAGTTTCAGCAATTTCGGCGACAGTAGCTTTTCTGTGGATTTAGACCAGACAGGTTAGTCCTCGCTGTGGACACCGACGCCATGACTGTCCGGTCACCAGTTGACCTTCCTCAGACCACTTTTGGAAGGCACTAGCCAGGACGGCTGTACAACTCTGATCCAGCCATCACATCTCGTTAGACGCTCAAATCCTGACACTTGCTCATTTTTCCAGGTTTCGACACATCAAACTGAAGAAGTGACGACAGAAGTTCTGCTCACGGACAGGAGCCATTGGCACGAGATAGTCAATGATCGATGTACACAAGGCCAGGAGAGCGGCGCAGAATCGGGTTTATTCTCTTACTCTCCATTCACATCCATCACTTAGTAGCAGAAAGCGACGTATGAGAAGATCAGATTCCTGACGCGTCTCGTTTAGTGCAAAGGGGGGGCTCAAGAGCCGATACGGTGGGCGACCGTTGCGTCTCATGACAGTACCGCAATAGGGGCTCAGCCCGTAGCAGCAGTGGCGTCAAAGCCAACCCCCCAATCTGAATAAAGAGGTGTTGATGGGATGTCATCGCAGCTGGGGGTCTAGTGAAGACCCCCCAATCCTTCACATTTGTTAACATTTTTCTGCTGCGTTTTACAGCACATGAAAAATATGCTGAAGAACTCAAAGTAAAAAATGCGGGAACACGGCCTAAAACAAACTAAAATTTGGTATTGCCTCAGAATATCAGGTGGTAGGAAAAAAAAGACAAACAAAAGAATGATTAAAAAACTGGTTTTAATTTTTTTTTTTCAATTCCACCCCACAAAGAATTCATTTTCTGCATTTCAATACAGGATTTTGTAAATTTGGTAAATTAAAAACTTCAATGTAATGTAAAAAATAAAATAAATAAAATCAAACAAAACAGTTTGGCTATGTGCACACGTGATGCATTTGCAGCAGAAATTTAAGCATCTCTAGGCAGAAAAAAGTGCCAAGTAAAAGACGTGCGTTTTAAGGCTACTTTCAGATTTGCGTTCGGAGGCGCAGGGCCGCCACTAAGCTCCACCCCCGGCCGCACCTCCTCCGGTCAGCTCCTCCTATGATCACATGACGCTGCATGCAACCAGCGTACCCTATATTTAGCGTTGGGTATGCTGGTCGTGCGCTGGTATGATTTTGCCTGCGCTTGCGCCCTTTTGGTGCTGCGCTGACGTGCGCCAAATGCACCGTGTTGCATTTTTGTGCGCTCGGCGCAGCGCCAAGAGGGCGCAAGCGCTGGCAAAAATCATACCAGCGCTCGGCCAGCATACCCAACGCTAAATATAGGGTACGCTGATCGGATGCAGTGACATGCGATCATAGGAGCTGACCGGATGCGCGGCCGCGGGCGGAGCTTAGCGGCAGCCCTGTGCTTCCGAACGCAAATCCGAAAGTAGCCTTAGTGCAGATTTTTGCCCACTCTCTGGTAAAATCTGCAGCAAAAACACAGATAGAATTAACATTTGAATTTGCATGGAAAAAAGTAAGAAAAGCTTGCATGGGACTTCAGGAATCACATTCATTCACTTTGCTGGTACTGGGAAATCCTTCAGGTTTGGTGACAGAACTGCACAGAAAACTAAAAAAATGTAACGTGTGCACACAGCCTTGTAGTTGGAGAAATACAGAGCTATGATTCTTGGAAGAAGAGGGGAAAAAAAAAAAAAACCTGGCCACGGAGGAAAGGGGAAATAGTGACTAGTTTTTGGACGTGGCACAAGACACGACTGATCATGATCACTGAGGCACGACTGACAGCTGTGCCGGAGGAATCCATCCACAGCTCTGCATTGAGCCGGTAAAGCCGAGCGATTCAAAGCAAAATCGGAATCTGCAGCTTTGGATGTGACTAGAGACACAATATAAGGCAACATCAATATGTGACACCATCTCCAATGTTCCTTTCTATGGGGAAAATAAAAAAAAAAAAAAAAATCAACAATACAACTGCTGCATGGCGGTGATCATCTGCAGTCCGCAGAGGCCGGAAGGTACCAGAGAGTCCACTTAAAACCTTTTTAATAAACAAATCTCAGGTTGTTTTTTCTTTTTTATTCCTTAACAACGTTGGAAGGAACAATTTTGTAATCTGCAGTCCGTCCCACCTGCTGACACAGGAGCCTGCAGAGCATCGCACAGGAGTGAGTCCGCCTTGTGCCCAAGTGAAGTATCAGTAGCCAAAATGTAAATCATCGCAGCCCCTTAAGAACACTTTGCTGATGTCGCTTCCCCTTTCGGCAGGGAGATTACAAGCTTTGAGAGGAGATGGAAGCGGCAGAGTGGAGGCAGCGGTGCCGTTGTCGGTAGTTTCTCTCTCTACCTCTCCCGTGTTTTCGGATTTTCTGTAAAAGTTCACAGTTCATAAAGTTATAAAGAAAAGATTTTAAAAAAAGAAAAAAAAAAGTTCAGTATCGCATGGGGACCTCATTGGTCGCCCAACCGAAATCCTTGACCCCAGTTGTGCCGTCCCCCGCCTCCTGCTTGTTCGTCTGCAGCTCGTCTGGCACTTGCTGGTGGAACGCCGAATCCTGATACTCCGGCTCTCCGACTGGGGAACCAACGGTATCTGAAAGAAAAGAAAAATATTGCTCATCCTGCAATGTGCAATGTGGCTGTCAATCACAGACCCTCTGGATCCCGACGGCGTGGAAACGGCGGCTGTGACGGCACGAGCAGGGACGACGCTCCGATACTGCACCACACGAGAGTAGGAATCTGCCGTCTGAGATAATCAGCAATATAACTTTGATCTACGAGTTGTGACAATTGTGGCGCTATGTCATACCTCTACCCAAAAAATTATTTTGTATGCACAATTTGCATTTGAAGGGTTAAACCAGCAGGCATCAGGAGTCACTCCACTGCCTACAGTCTGTGTGTGCAATCCACGATCTTACGAGTACAGTGGCCAGTACTCACAAGATCATGGGGACGGATATATCCCAAATTGGGCGCTAAGGGGTTAAGAAAGATTACGCTTCTACTTTCAGAATGAGAAAAAACATTTTTGGAGGATAATTAATGAATGTTGAATTCTAGGTGAAGGTAGCGAGTTAACTCACAAAAACTGTGGTGTGGAGAGGAAGCTCCTGCCCCCAAGGTCCATTGGATATTTGAACATTAAGAAGAAGTAAAGGTGTCCGACCAAATTACCGATCAGTTCATTGATGATCCTGAAACAGAGAAGGAAAAACGACCGATTCTTGTTACTAGGAGCTGCACTTCATTATGGCCTTTTCTAGAGATGGGCGGACACCTAGACGTTTGGGTCCGGTAAGTTCGGTCAAACAGTAAAAAAAAAAAAAAGTTCTGGTTCGGGAACCAGAACAGTACCTGGATCCCATTCACTTGAATGGAGGTTCCGAACATCCAGTTTTTGCCACGCTGTCATGTCCATGAATGACAGCACAGCAAACACTGCCTCTGATCGGTGGTAAAATAATTACTGCTGGTCGGAGATCTGCAGTTCCCACGATGTCAAATGACAGCTTGAGGCCGCAGCTGTGATCAGAGGTAAACAGTTTACCACTGGCGTCAAGCTCATGGGACTACTGCTCCCACCAGCCTACACCTGCTGCGGCTAATAGTTATACTCACCCAACACCCAATTCCATTGAAGGGCAAGAAGGAAGAGTTGGGCAAAGCAGCAGAATCAGAGCATCTAATAGATGAGCCTTTTCTGGGCGGCTGCGGGCTGCTATTTTTAGGCCGGGGGGGAGGAATATCCATGGCTCCTTACCAGCATGAGAATATCAGCCCCCAGCTGTCAGCTTTAACAAGGCTGGTTAAAAATAACTGTGTTGGGAACCCTCCATTCTTGATGACCAACCTTGCTAAAGCTGACAGCTGAAGGTTTCAGCCCCCAGCTGTGAGTTTTGCCTGGCTAGATATCAAAAATACGGGGAACCCAATCCGTTTTTTTTTTTGTTTTGTTTTTTTTTATTATTTAGAGTGCAGGTGCCGGCTGATGAATACTCCATCAGTTGCCACCTGTTCTCGCTGTTAATAGCGGCAGCAGGCTTTGGCTGATGTGAGCCGACGCCAGTGACCGGAGGTAAACTTTTTACCTCCAACTACAGCTGCAGGCTCATGCTGTCATCTGAGAGTGTGGGAACCATGGCTGTCTAACTGCCGGTAATTATTTTACCGGTCGATCAGAGGCAAACAGTAACATGAACTTCCTTGTAAAGTCCGTGTTCGGAGTCCATGGTGTTTGGTACGGACACGGAACTTTACTGTTCGGGTTCGCCCATCTCTTGTCGTTTAACATCTAGGACCTCCCTGCCACATCTAACAAGTCCTCCTGAACATTTAGGTCTGGGGGTGAGTGAGCATCATCAGAGGAACACGGTGTCCATATATAATTAGTTTCCTTTACAGACCAGGAGAGCACAGTGTGATACTTACGATCCTCCAATAATGTAGTTGAATCCAAGTATGACCCAGGGTAGATAGCATGCCTAAGGTACAGAGACACAGAGTGAGCAGCGCGGTGAGATCCCTCCATTACATCTACATTTGATTTTGTCGCTATCTTTACCATATAAGAGAGGATAATGGGCACAACATAGACACCAAGAAGGAGGATTCTTTTATACATTTTTATTTGGATCATTTTTGTTTGCTTTTTTCTTTTTTTAAATTAGAAGACCTAACTCTTAAGGTTGTGGTCTGTATGTTTAGGGGGTCTCATTTATTATTGAAGCCTCTGAATTCATGGGTCTGTATTTATTTAGAGGGCGTCATTTGGGGGTCACCACATTTGGGGGGGGGGGTCTGAACTCATGAAATGGTGACAAAAAAAATAAATAAATATATAACTCCAGCAATTAACTCTTTTGAGCTTCACTTTACAGTGTTCATTGCGCAGTAAAAACATTTCCTGATAACGTTATTCTCCAGGCTATATTATGTGTTGTGATCGCTGTTTGTTGCATTTTCTTTGGGTAAGGGGGCAGGACGAAGAGGTAATTAAAAAACTGCAATTCCAGCAGTTGGATTTTTTTTTTTTTTTATGCACATGTAATCGAAGTACATGTATCAAAGTACTTCTGGCAGTTATAACATGGATGAATGTGACACGCATCTCTATTCTCTTCATACAGGTAACCAGCTTTTCCAATCTCTGCTCTGAATCCACTCCTGTGTCTCCATTCAATGTCAGCAAGCAGTTAATCCTGAATGCTATCTATGTGTTTTCAACTCTGCAAACTTATATCTGGTATATAGTTTTTTTCAACTTACTCTGCTTGTCCCCTTATGTTGTGAGGTCAAGAAACTTTTCAAAGTGCTTTATGATCCATGTAGTGCTGGACATGTGTTTATTTGACCACAACATTTTATTGGGTCCTGGTGTCTCAATTTAGTGTAATTGATTAACGAGAAGAGAGAGCCAAAAAAAAAAAAAAACTTAGCCTTAACCTCCTATATATTCAGACATAGCTAGGGGGAGCATTTATGCAGGGGTGGCATTTATGCACATGTAATCGAAGTACATGTATCAAAGTACTTCTGGCAGTTATAACATGGCAGTTGGGCAGGAGACAGGCAAGACATTTATATACATCTACTCCCTGTACATTTGGAGTACAACAAATATATACCATATGCATTTGTGTAATTTATATCCTGGCCGCTGCATTCACACACATCCACCGCCCTGGCATTAACTCTCCACACTCCATCCATATTGGCCCCTCGCTTCTTTCCTCTCCTATGTATAGCACTCACGCTCTTTTCACATTGTTAAATTGCACAGATCCAGGCAGTCCCACCATTCAACACCAGAGACGCTCTCACAAATCACTTAACCATCTGCTCACTCTTTCTATCCTCCTTCTCCTAGTCGCAGGAGACATTGCTCCCAACCCTGGTCCCCCATGTTATAGAAAGTCAAACCCCCCCACTGCTACACTCAGAAACCCCTCTAATCTTATTAATATTCCCTGCATGCCATCTGTCTCTCTTAATTGTGCACTTTGGAATTCTCGCTCAGTGTGTAACAAACTCTCCTTCATTCATGACTTCTTCCTTTCTAATTCTCTTAACCTCCTGGCTCTTACTGAAACCTGGATCCAGCAGTCAGACACTACCGCTGCTGCTGCTCTTTCATACGGGGGGCTACACTTCTCTCATACCCCAAGATCAGACAATAGAGCTGGTGGAGGCGTTGGTCTGCTCCTATCACCAAAATGTACCTTTCAGGTTATCCCTCAAGTATCCTCACTTGTCTTCCCTTCTTTTGAGGTCCATGCCGTCAGACTCTACACCCCCTTCTCTATGCAAGTGGCGGTGGTATATCATCATCCCGGCCCCTCCCATCAGTTCCTGGATCATTTTGCCACTTGGCTTCCACATTTTCTCTCCTGTGACATCCCTACCCTCATCATGGGAGATTTCAACATCCCCATTGCTCTTCCCCTCTCCCCATCTGCTACTCACCTTTTATCTCTAACCTCCTCATTTGGCCTTTCGCAGCTTACTAATTCTCCAACGCATGAAGACGGAAACTCCCTCGACTTGGTTTTCTCTCGGCTTTGTGCGGTGGATGATTTTGCAAACTCCTCTCTCCCGCTCTCTGACCACAATCTTCTTTCATTCTCTATAAAGAACTGCCAGGCTGCTCAGGTCACCCCCACTGTCCTGACTTATAGAAACATACAGGCCATTAACACCCAGAAACTTCTGAAGAACTTGCAGTCTTCATTGGCCCCTATCTCCTCCCTCTCATGTCCTGATTCTGCATTGAAGCATTACAATGAAACACTTCAAAGTGCCCTGGATGAATTTGCACCCCCTATAAATAGAACACCATAACACAGATGGCGACAACCCTGGCACACGGTGCAAACACGTTTCCTGCAGCGGTGCTCCAGGTGCGCCGAACGTCTGTGGAGAAAATCCAATCTACACGAAGATTTCATCCATTTTAAGTTTATGCTTAGAACATACAACACTGCCCTTCACCTCTCCAAACAAACCTATTTCAACACCCTCATCACCTCACTGTCCAATAACCCGAAACGTCTCTTTGACACTTTTCATTCTCTACTCAATCCAAGAGTACAGGCCCCAACCACGGAGCTCCGAGCTGACGATCTGGCCAATTACTTCAAAGAAAAAATTGACCAGATGCGACAGGAAATTATCTCCAAATCCCCTCATACCATGCACTGTCCTCCCTCCCCCACTGCATCTAACTCACTCTCTGATTTTGAACCAGTCACAGAAGAAGAAGTAAGCAGGCTCCTTGCATCTTCTCGCCCAACTACTTGCACCAGTGACCCATTTCCGTCACATCTCCTCCAGTCCCTTTCCCCTGCTGTCACCCCTCACCTAACTAAAATATTTAACCTCTCTCTTCTGGTATTTTTCCCTCCTCATTTAAGCATGCCATCATACATCCACTACTTAAAAAACCATCCCTCGACCAAAACTGTGCTGCTAACTATAGACCTGTCTCTAATCTTCCCTTCATCTCTAAACTCCGGGAACGCCTGGTCCACTCCCGTCTTATCCGCTATCTCTCAGAAAACTCTGTTCTCGACCCTCTCCAATCCGGTTTCCGCTCTTTACACTCCACTGAAACTGCCCTCACTAAAGTCTCTAATGATCTGCTAACAGCTAAATCAAATGGTCATGCTAATTCTCTTGGATCTCTCTGCAGCATTCGACACTGTGGATCATCAGCTCCTCCTCACTATGCTCCATTCCATTGGCCTCAAGGACACCGTTCTCTCCTGGTTCTCCTCCTATCTCTCTGACCGCTCCTTTACTGTTTCTTTTGCCGGTTCCTCCTCCTCTCACCTTCCCCTTACTGTTGGGGTTCCTCAAGGATCGGTTCTAGGCCCCCTCCTCTTCTCCTTGTACACTGCCCCTATTGGTCAAACAATCAGTAGATTTGGTTTCCAGTACCATCTCTATGCTGATGACACGCAATTATACGCTTCTTCTCCTGACATCACGCCAGCCTTTCTAGAAAACACTGGCGATTGTCTAAACGCTGTGTCTAATATCATGTCCTCACTATATCTGAAACTGAACCTGTCAAAGACTGAACTCCTGGTGTTTCCTCCCGCTACTAATGTACCTATACCCGACATTGCTATTTCTGTGTGTGGTTCCACTATTACTCCCCAGCAACATGCCCGCTGTCTTGGGGTCATACTTGATTCCGAGCTTTCCTTTGCCCCCCACATTCGATCACTGGCTCGCTCTTGTCATCTGCACCTCAAAAACATTTCTAGAATTCGACCTTTTCTTACTTTTGACTCTGCAAAAACTCTTACTGTTTCTCTTATTCATTCTCGTCTCGACTATTGTAACTCTCTTCTAATCGGTCTCTCTCTTACCAAACTCTCCCCTCTCCAATCTGTCTTAAATGCTGCAGCCAGGATCATATTCCTCACCAATCGTTACACCGACGCCTCTACCTTGTGCCAGTCATTACACTGGCTACCCATCCACTCCAGAATTCAGTATAAACTTATTACCCTCACCCACAAAGCCCTCCATGGCTCAGCACCACCCTACATCTCCTCCCTTGTTTCAGTATACCACCCTACCCGCGCCCTCCGTTCTGCTGATGACCTGAGGTTAGTATCCTCAATAGTCAGAACCTCCCACTCCCGTCTCCAAGACTTTACACGTGCCGCGCCAATTCTTTGCAATGCACTTCCCAGGTCAATACGATTAGTCCCCAATCCCCACAATTTTAAGCGTGTCCTGAAAACGCATTTATTCAGACTGGCCTATCGCCTCAACACATTAACCTAACCTATCCCTGTGTGGCAGAGCCAAAAGTTTTACCATAACCAGGTTCCCCGCATCATGTTCCCACATGCTTTATGCATCCATTAGCCCTCTGTGTCTGTACTGTTACACACTTAACATTATGGCTGGTCCATACAATCAGAGCAACTGTTACCACCCACCTTTCGTGTCTACCTCTTTCCTCATAGACTGTAAGCTTGCGAGCAGGGCCCTCATTCCTCTTGGTATTTGTTATAATCTACTGTATGTGATTATTGTTATGCTGTAATGTCTATTGTCTGTACAAATCCCCTCTGAAATGTAAAGTGCTGCGGAATATGTCGGCGCTATAAAAATAAAATTTATTATTATTATTTTTTCTTTACGCCATTTACCAAAAGGGTTAATTTAATAATTTTTTTTGATCAAATTCTAAATAAAGTTTCAACTTTTTTTTTTATTTTTTATTGTTTATCATTTCTTTATTTTCACATTGGAAAAGAGCAGAGGGGATTCAGACTGTTTTTTTTTTTTTTTAAATTCTCTTATTTTTACCTCTCTTTGGAGGACTTTAATTGGCGATCATTTGATTGCTTGTAGTAACTACTGCAAAACTGTCATGGCAGCCCATCTGCCCCTCATTGGAATGGGAGGGTGGGGAATACAGGGGCATGAAATGCTGCCCCCCCCCCCAAAAAAAAAGCCTCTGTCAGAGACCGATGGTGGCTAAACGGCAGCGATTGGAGCCGGCGCCGGCTGTATAACGCAACTGTAGCCCACTTATCTCCTAATCCCGCACACCGGAACATCCTACACAGGAAGGGGTTAATATCGGGGGAGGGGAAGGGCGGAATTCAGAATCATCACATCTATAACGTAAGGCAGCCACAGATCATTAATCACACAGCCGCCTGCACACAGAAGATCTGCAACTCCCGTACCTTGAATCTTGTGCCGAACCAGAAAGACACGATCATATCCCGATTCAGCTGGGACCAGACGTACAGGACGGACATGATCAGGGGGATCATCAGCAGCTGAAAGGCAAAAGGGGACGGTCACAATTTACGTGCAGCTTTCCATTTATTGACAGCAAGCAAAGGTTCTATACAAAAAAAAAAAGTAATCAAGCACAAAGTATACAAGAAAGTTACCGGAACTCATCACTATAAAAACAATTACGCTTTACTTAGAAAAAAAAACTATTTTGCTTTTCTTAGATGAGGTGAATAGAAAAACATTACAAAAACAAATTTAAATAAAAATAATATACACATTTTCTTAAAAGACACAGTGTAAGGCTCTGATCTTACCTGCATGTCCATGATTACTCCTGTGATCTACCAAAGCAAATGTTAAGAAAATTCTTCTTACAGAAAGTTTCATCAGTTACTTCCCTTTTAAATGAAACCTATTCTTGAAAAGAAGGCAGCCGACCAGAAGAAAACCCCTTTCCAAGGATATTGACACCTCTGGGGAATTTACTTCTACTTCAATGCCTGCATCATTTACGGATTCAAGAGCAGCTGAAAGTCCAACTTCAGTTATAAATCCACTTAGAAGGGATATCCGGACAAGCTCGCTGAGGGTTTCCCTGGTGACTCATTCGACAGTCTGCCATGTACTGTGGTAACTTTACAGCAGCCAAATAACCGAAAATTCTGGATGAAAACTGCAAACATTACTAGTAACCAAAAATACATTTTAGTAAATTAAAAATCTTTGTCTGTGCTGATCATTAATCCCCCTCCCCAGGTCCAGCGCAGAGTCTCTGCCACAGACCTGGTTTGTCTACAATGCCGATGCCACGTTTACAGCGCTGAAGCCGATCGATCCGCTCAGCAGCTCTGCCTGTGCAGACTCAGGGCTGGACCGGGGGAGGGTGATTAATACTCAATGTGTTTTTAATAACTGCCACGGAGTATAGCGCAGTTTTCAGAAAGTGGACAAGCCATTTAACATGTTTCATAGGGATTACTCACTTTCCACTCCCTACTCCCAGGAACAGCGGAGCTCCAACAATGGGGCCGAGGACATGGTTATCTAAAAGCAGAGGCCTGTGCCCAACCCAGGACACGTCGGAGGGTGCGGACACAAATGGGGTACTGCACCTTTAAAGGATACAACAATACAGATCCAGTTGAAGAGGAGCATGAACACGTAATCTGCGGGCCGCCCGTCAAATGCACCTGGAAAATACAAGTGGAAAAAAAAAAAGAGGTGAAGTTCCTACATCACAGTTACTGCTATAGCGGAAAAGCGCATGGAGTAGCAATTCCATAACATTTCTACTGGGAGGCACCATTCCAGAGCGCGGCTCCGGGGTCACGTGCCCGCTCCAGCAGGACGAGCGCCTTACCCGTTTCCAGTCGGCTGGAATACTGATACAGGAAATACAGGTTCACCATGTAGAGGAATCCTGAGCCGGGGCCGACCGGGAAATAAAACGTGGCGCTGACCGGTCTCCATATCTGTGCAAATATAAAGAGGAGATTACAGGAGAGGCCTCACCGAGTGCACCGCTCCCCGAGAGCCACCGACACCGCGCTACGGGGCCCGGGACACACAGCCTGTACAGACCCCCAGGAGTCAGAGCAGAGCTCCCACTGGTAAAGCCGGCCCCTCTAACGGTGACGTGGTGCCCCCCAGTGCAGGACTTTGGATGTGCCCCATCATTATTTCCCCAGTAGGAACAGCAATTCCCACATCCACCAGAATCAGCGCAGTCCTCCCCCTAGCAGTCACAAAAGAGCTCATTTGGTACCCCATTAATCACAGATCATCTCTCCCTACTTTCCCAGTAGTCACAGCAGCTCCCCAGTAGTGAAAGCAGGCCTAATATGAATAGCCCAACTAATTTGAGCAATCCTCTACGACAACCCTAAAAGTCAGTCGGCACCCCCCCACCCACCCAAGAATTTACAGTAACTCTCACCTTCATGCCCCAGTAATCAGAGCAGGCCTCTCCCCTTGTTGCCAGTGTTCACAGCAACTCCCCACATCTGCCATCAGTTAATTTCCCTTAGTAGTCATAGCAGGCGACTACCCCCAATAATCACAGCAGGTCTCTGCCTACTTTCCAACTTTTCACATCACCCTGAAGAGTCAGAAGAACCCCACAACTTCCTCCTCACTGGTCACAGCAGAAGCTCCCCTCTACCCCAGTAGTCACAGCAGGTCTTTCTCTTATTTCCCCATAGTCATTGCAGCTTCCCCAGAGCCTCAAGAGTCAGCGCATACTACCCTTTCCCCAGAAATCAAGCAGGATTGTGGACCCTTCCCAGCCTCTATATTTGATGTCACAACAAGAAATCCCAAACCAACCCCCAGTAGTCACAGCAGGGTCTCCCTCTGATGTATTGTGCTCCCTGCACTGATGTCTATTGTCAGAAACAACCGCTGACGATCAGGGCCCTGAACAGCCACTCCTAGAATAAAGTCACCATGTGAAGAGTCAGCAGATCACCGCGAGATTTGTGCATTAATTCTCTGCTGTCAGCAAAGAAGAACGTTCGAATTTACATCCAGAAACCCTGGTTTGTCACAGATGAAGGTTTGGTACACTTGCAGCCAGTCTGGAGAATCCTGATCAACATCAGCACAAATCACTTTCCAGTCCTGACACCTGACAGTTTGCTACAATGTATCAGGACAGTTAGATAACTTTCACCACTACCACCTCCTCCAGCGTAGGGAGCAGGGGTAACTAATAAGTTTCCAAATCATCATTACTGTTAAGAGTTTAGCTAAGTCACCTTCCTGTGTCTACAGAAGACCCCTCATTCTATCGGACGTTGGGATCGCAACAGGTTGTAAAGCAAGTCTTACTTCCGCAGACAAGTGTTATTTGCCAGACTGACATCTAGTGGCCAGGATGAAAACTGCACTTCATTATTTGTCACAAAAACAGTGAATTTTTTTTTTTTCTTTTATGGATGTCACTTTTAAATGATTGTGTTCCTTTAAACAAAGAATAAAAATGACTTTAATTGTACAGTGAGTGACAGATCACCTGCTGCTCTGCGCCCCCCTGGGAGCTGTGCAGAGAGAAGCATGGCAGGTGCAGTCATGTCCCCGTGTTACGCTTCCTGACATGTAAATCACCGGGGGAGGGACAGCGGCAGACGCTCTCGTATCCGGAATTATAATACAGGGATGTGATTGGTCCATGTCCTCCTGGACGGACGCCGGGTCACACGGCACCGGGACACGCTTATTCACGGACGCCGGGTCACACGGCACCGGGACACGCTTATTCACGGACGCCGGGTCACACGGCACCGGGACACGTTTATTCACGGACGCCGGGTCACACGGCACCGGGACACGTTTATTCACGGACGCCGGGTCACACGGCACCGGGACACGTTTATTCACGGACGCCGGGTCACACGGCACCGGGACACGTTTATTCACGGACGCCGGGTCACACGGCACCGGGACACGTTTATTCACGGACGCCGGGTCACACGGCACCGGGACACGTTTATTCACGGACGCCGGGTCACACGGCACCGGAACACGTTTATTTACGGACGCCTGGTCACACGGTACCGGGACACTTTTATTTGCGGACGCCTGGTCACATGGGATAGGGAAATAACAAAATAGTGAAGAAACTGTATAAAATCTGAATATTTAACCCCTCAATGATGCAGACTTTTTTTTATTCCTCCCTTACTATAGCCAACTTTTTTTTTTTTATGGAATGAATGACCCCATCCATTTTATTACATAATTGACTTAGAAAAACAGAAAACATTTTCAAATGTGTTGAAATGATGAGAAAAACAGTTTTTTGGGGGAGGGATGTTAGTGGGGGGGGTTAATATTTACAACTTTTATTATATGGCAAGACTGACAGGTCAGCACGATTCTCCAGGTAAGTCTGACTACGGCCATACTAAACTCGTATATTTTGGGTTTATTTTTAATATTTCAGTGACAAAAAAAATCAGAATTAAAAAAAATAAATAAATGTTGGTTTGTGTTGTCGCCATTTCCTGAAACCCATAACTTAGGCTACTTTCACACTTCAGGTTTTCGGCGTCAGGCGCGATCCGGCGTCGTGCCGGAACGCCGGATCCGGCAAATGTTTCTGAAAACCGGATGTGACGGATCCGGTTTTCTGCCGGATCCGTCTTTTTCTGGACAGACAAAACCGGATCCGTCTCATCCGGTTCATCCGTTTTTCTATCCGTTTTTTCGACGGATTACGCCGGATCCGGTTTTTAAAATTGACCCTTGTGGCCTTCCGAACGGGATTGGCTACTGGAAAACTATATATAGCGTGTTCCTACAGCCCTTCTTTGACAGGTTGTAGAGGAGAAAGTGCAGGTTGGAGAGAAGAGCAAGTTACTGGCGAAGATGGATGTTGTGATTGGAAATATTTTGAAGAATTTGGCGGATTTTACAGCGGAGGCGAATCGTTTGAGGGTGATTGTTCTGGAGAAGGAGAGAGCGAGACAGCAGCGCATCAGGCATCGTAGACAACGTTTGTGGATCCACCCCATCACAGCCAAGAGAATGACGCGTGGGGTCTATTCTACACTATGCATGGACCTTCGACGAAACCCGGATAAATTTTTTGGATATGTTAGGATGAAAATGGAGAATTTTGATTACTTGGTGGAGCGCATTGCACACCTCATAAGAAAAGCGGACACCTATTGCCGCTTCTCTGTTTCACCCGCAGAGCGTCTGATGGTGACTTTAAGGTAAGCCACATTTATTGGATATGCTCGCATCAGAGCACACTTTCACTGCTATCTTGTTGGTGGTAATTTGTATCTCCAAGTGTTATATTTCAGTTTTGGTATGTAATGCTGTGATTTAAAACTAATTTATTGTTTTTTAATTCCCCACAGATTTCTTGCAACTGGAGAATCCCTTTCGTCACTGCATTTCCAGTACAGACTCGGGATTTCCACCATATCTGGAATTGTGAAGTACACATGCCGTGCACTGTGGGACTCCTTAGCTGAAGAGTTTTTACCAGAGCCCACAACAGAGAGGTGGATTGAAATTGCTGACAAGTTTCAACAGATATGTCAGTTTCCAAACTGCTTGGGCGCTGTGGACGGGAAACATATCCGCATTGTAAAGCCAGCTGGATCGGGATCGGAATATTTCAATTACAAGAAATATTTTTCAATTGTCCTCATGGCCATCGCTGACGCGGAATACAAATTTATTGCTGTTGATATTGGGGCCTATGGCCGCTCCAATGACTCTCAAGTTTTCAAACTGTCTGCCATGGGGCGTAAACTGTATGGAAACACCTTCGAGTTCCCACCACCTAGACCGCTGCCGCAAACATCTGGTCCACCTATGCCATTTGTCTGTGTAGGGGATGAAGCCTTCCAGCTGTCAGAACACCTTTTGAAACCGTACTCTAGCAGAGGATTGACAAGAACAAAACGCATTTTTAATTACCGCCTCACAAGAGCAAGAAGAATGGTTGAATGTACCTTTGGTATTCTGACAGCCAAATGGCGGGTCCTATTGACTGCGATCAACCTCAAGACAGAAACTGTGGACGAGGTGATCAAAGCTTGCGTGGTACTCCACAATTTTGTTATCTGCAAGGAACCCATTTCCATTGAGGACACCTCTGAAGAAACCACCTTGCAAGATTACCATGACATTACCACTAGAAGTTCTGTGACAGTTTCAGTAATGAGGGACAATTTTGCACTATACTTTATGTCACCTCAAGGCAGAGTACACTGGCAGGATGACAGAGTGTGAAAGATTTGTGCCCAACCAAACTTGTGTACCTTCTGGACCAACAGTATATACCTTTGCCAACCAAAGTTGGCTATCTTGTCATGGTCTCTATTTTTAGCTTTAGGCCACAGGTGTGTACCTGGTTGTGTTTTATGCAAAGTATTTCACCTTTTAACAAAAGTTGTGTACATTGTTAGGAAATCACCAACAATAAACACAACTTTTTAGGTGAAATACTTTGCTTCAAACACAACCAGGAACACAACTGTGGCAAAAAGCTAAAATTTACCCACAGTTATATACCTAGTTTTGAATACCATTTCACCTTTTAAATACCCTGTATTTAACCATTTTCACCGCAGAAAGAAATGACAGACAACCAGTGTAAAATAATTTAACTTTTATTGAAAAATGTTTTTTTTAGTAAACTTTTTTAAAATTTTAATAAACTTGTTTAATAAAACTTTGAAACTATAAAACTGAAACCATAAAACTGGTCATTTTTATTTAAATACACACATTATAATTCTGTGTAGTGTGTGGTGGAAATACTGCTGTAGGGGCTGCGGGACACTTCGACACTGGGAGTGTGGAGAGAGGACTGGGATCGTGGTGGGGAAGGAACAGTTAGAGGTGAAGGTGTGGAAAAAACTACAGAATGGGTGGACATGTGGGAAGCAGAAGAGGTGGTGGGTGGTGGAGTGGAGGGTTGGGCAGGGACTGTAGGAGCAGATGATGTTGATGGCAAGTTGTATGGGGAAGGAGTTTGGTACGGGGCAGGTTGCTGGAAGTGGGGAGATGTCTGGTACGGGGCAGGTTGCTGGAAGTGGGGAGATGTCTGGTACGGGGCAGGTTGCTGGAAGTGGGGAGATGTCTGGTACGGGGCAGGTTGCTGGAAGTGGGGAGATGTCTGGTACGGGGCAGGTTGCTGGAAGTGGGGAGATGTCTGGTACGGGGCAGGTTGCTGGAAGTGGGGAGATGTCTGGTACTGGGGAGGTTGCTGGTACTGGGGAGTTTGCAGGTGCTGGGGAGGTGGATGGTGCTGGGGAGGTGGATGGTGCTGGGGAGGTGGATGGTATGTAATAGGAGGGGGAGGATGGAAAGTGGCTGGAGGTGGATGGTATGTAATAGGAGGGGGAGGATGGAAAGTGGCTGGAGGGGGTGAAGGTGGAGGAACTACTGTGGTGGGAGGAGGAGGAGGTTGGGAGGTAACTTGCTGGAGAGCAGCGTGGCATGAATGCATTACATGCATCTGCTGGGCAGGAGAGAGCGTTTCCATGCGCTCCACAACAGACCTGAAAAAGGTGTGGTTTGGCGAAGATCTTGCTTCTGAATGCATGGTTTGCAGAAGTGTCTTCACCTCCAGAATGCTGGAGTTGATCTGCTGATAGCCTGCAGAGATTTGCTCTGACAAGACTTTTAGACAGTTCTGGAAAGATGCATTCAGATGCAAGAACTCTGGCGCATAAGTCTTTTCCTGACCCCTCTGCCGCTGCCGCCCAGTACCCGCAGGTGTACTAGAGGTGGCAGGGGCAGAAGGGTGGGGTAAAGGGAAAGCGATCTCCTCACCAGCAGCTTCATGTAATGTAGGCGGCCACGATGCTCCTGTGCTGGTGGATGGGACAGATGGGTCGAATGTGTGGGAAGGCTGGGAAGGTGCAGATGTACCGGGGCGGTCGAAGTGTCCCTCGGTGCCGGTCTCCTCAGGGATCGCCTCAGAAGGGTCCAATCGTGCCGGCTCCCGAGTGCTGCTCACCGTGCTGTGGAATAAAGAGAAAAAAAAACAATTAAAATACTGACATGGTATGGCCCTGGCTGAAAATTTTTTTTACATATAACATTTTTTTTCACATGTGGTGTGTAATCCTTCTGGTGAACATTGTTTCCCGGAGGAACGACAGGGCTTGTGCGTACTTGTACTTGCTCCTGCGTCCTCCAGATCCACTCGGGGCCCGCATCTCTTTATTGAACTCCTTCTTGAAACGATCCCTCACAGACCGCCACCGATTCACAATTCTGTTCCCTGAAACAAGAAAGGAGTGGTTAGTATACAACATCAGTGTTTCCCAAACTCCAGTCCTCATGGTCCCCAGGGGTCATGTTTTCATGATTTCTATAGTAAATAGAAATCCTGAACACATGATCCGTGGGGACCACGAGGACTGGAGTTCGGGAAACACTGGTTTACATCAAGCAACCGGTACTGTATATACTTACGCTCTTTAATCTGGGCCCGAGCTTCGAGGTCCTCCCAGCGGCCCACAAGGAGAGAACAGATTTCCTCCCAGAGTCGTCGGGTAACAATCAGGTCAGCGTGGCGGCGGTCAGCCATATTCCAGAGCGGCTCCCTTTCTCTGACGAGATCGATGAGGCGGTCCACATCAATCCCTCCATCCTCACCGTCAGAGTCGGGAGCACGCTGTGAAGGCTGTTAAATAAAAAGACAAAAATAACATAATTAGCCTCCACAAAAGAAATGAAATAAAAAGTGCAAAAAAACAAAGCAAAAATATTTATACTTACACGCTGGTGACCGCCACGTTGCTGTCGCCGACGACCCTGGGAGGCACTGCGAGGACCTCTTGGCCAAGCACCAGATTGGGAAGACTAGAGAAGAAAACAAAAAAAGTTATGTCTTTGGATGTAGGCATTTGTTTGCTGTGTGTGGTCTGCAGAACATTGTTTTCTATGTGTAGTGTGATGTTGTGTTTCTGCGTTTGATGCAAAAAACTTACCAATTGTGAGCCCACTCCAAGCGTCTGTCCACCCCTTCCTTCTTCTTCTGGGAGCTCCTCTTCATCTTGTGATTCCTGTTTTGAAATAAAAGGCAATGAATAGACATATATTACAGAGATGATGGATTTTGGAAATAAAAACTTACCGTCAAACGCTGACGATGCGAGGGAGGGCTCCCAGAAGATGTGCTGTCCTCTTGCTGGCCAGACTCCATGGCTGTGGGTGGTGTTACAGCTGCTGCCAGTGAAGCCAGTGCTGCTGCTGCTGCTGCATCTCTTGGGCGGCTGTTGAATAAAGAGAAACAAAGGGCCAATGAATATCTTGATATTCAATAGCCCTAGTTTGGAGGAATGGGGGATTTGATAATTACCGTCTCTCATCTGCTGCTGGCCTCCCCTCCTCAGCATGTTCTATTTGCTGCTCCATTTGGGGTGGTGGTGGTGCGGATGGTGCTGCAGTGGTCTCCTGCCTTCTCCTGCGCCTGGTTGCTGTCTTGGGTGGCATGTTGGGTGTGGCTGTGGGTCCCACTGTCTTGCTTTTATATATGTCTTGTGGGCAGAGCTACTGAGCATGCTCAGACCAAAAAACCGGATCCGGCCGACGGATCCGGCTTTCGCCGGATCCGGCGCATTGCGGCGCTCATAGGCTTTCATTGTGTGAAAAAGCCGGACGCGCCGGATCCGGCGTGTCCGGCTTTTTCGACGGAGACAAAAAACGTTACAGTCACCGTTTTTTCCAGACGCCGGATCGCGACACATTGCCGGATCCGGCGAAAACCGGATGAAACGCATGGCCATCCGGCGCGATCCGTCGCAAATGCAAGTCAATGGGGGGGAAAACGGATCCGGCATTGCATTTCGCCGGATCCGGTTTCTGTCAAAAGCGCCGGATCGCGCCTGACGGCGAAAACCTGATGTGTGAAAGAGGCCTTACGGTACTTTTCTGTCGAGGGCTTGTTGTCGAGCAGATGTTTTTATTGTTTTCCATTGCATTTTTTGGGGCGGCATGGTGACCGACCACGGCAATACTGAGGTTTCGATTGTTTTTCTACGGCGTTTGCAAGGGATGAGTAGAAGGCTCTGCAGACGCCTGGTCCAGAGGCCGCGCTGTTATGTGACAGGAGCCCTGCGATTCACCTGCTGGAATCCTCGGCGCCTCTTGATTAGTCGGCCTGGCACAGTCATTGTTTTGGCGCAAAGCACGCAACACACTGTGACAGGCCGGAAAATCAAAAGAGGACGCCGGCAGGAAGGAGAAGGCGGCGGCTCGCGCAGGGATCTCATCTGGTAGCCACAGGGCACCGATCTGTCCACTAGATCCTGAGAATCCATTTGCTCATCTGCAGCTCTTAACACATGGGTCTAATAAAGATTATGGTCTCCTATGAAGCATCTAGAAGGAGCCAACTTGCTTCTGGCTGCCATGTCAACCCATGTTATCACTCTGCGGGCTGGTGGTGATAAGCACCCTGAAGGATGCCCGGGTAGGATGGCGACACGGTAATGCTGCTGTAAGCGAACGACGTTGGCATTTAAATGGTTAAACAGCAGCGATTGGAGGAAACTCTGATTGCGACTGTTACGCTGTGTGCACACTAGAGTGACCGGATCTCTAATGGGGGAATAAAATGTCGGAATCTTGTTCGTCTGGACCCCACAAAACGATTCCCCTTTCCAGATATTGAGATAGCCAAAATTTGAGCTCGATCAAACGACGTTAACCCGTGCCGCTCGTCACTCACAGTTTGAAAAAAGGCCAAAAATTTGGATTTTTTCAAACTTTGAGCGACGATCAGCACGGGTTAACGTCATTTGATCAAGCTCAAATTTTGGCTCTCTCAATATCTGGAAAGGGTAATCGTTTTGTGGGGTCCAGACGAACAAGATTCCGACATTTTTTTCCCCCCCATTAGAGATCCGGTCACTTTAGTGCACACGCTGCAGATTTTGCAAAATCCGCATGTAAATCCTTAGGTCAAAAGACCTGCGGTTTGACACCTCTACTATGGAGCAGGTGTGAAACCGCTGCGGAATCCGTACAAAGAAGTGGCATGCTGCGGTTTTGAAACCGCGGAAAAATCTGCACTGCAGTTTTTGTTTTCCATAGAAAATAAAAGGTACTGTACACTGCAGCAAAAACTGCTGCGGATCCGCAGGGCCAAATCCGCTGCGGATCCGCAGCGTGTGCACACACCCTTAAAGTGGCACTGGCCCCTGTACAACGCAGCCAGCACCGCTGCTCGATCCCCCCGGCTAAAGATCACTGTCAGTTTATACTCCCTGGATCATCCCCCCTTTAAAACTCTATTATTCACATGACTGACACGGACGGGCTCAACAGGAAGTCTATGGAGGGCGCCCTCAGTCTGCGCCGTGCGTTCATCGCCCTCGGCACCCGGACCACCAGCGGCCAGAAGCTCACACATCTCTACTAGCTGCACTTTTTGCATTTACTACATATTAACATTTGCTCCGTTCTTGAGACGGTAACACATTTCTTCATAGCTCGTTGCCATGGAGACCGACCACCGCTGCCATCCAGCTTGTGAGCACCGCAGCAGAGACTGGCCGGGATTAGGAGGTAACCGAGCGGCTCACGTTCTGCCACCTACAGGTGGTGGTCGGTCTCCATGGCAACGAGCCGTAAACAAAACGAAAGAGTCGACGCCTCAAGAAGCAGCTGGAAACGCTAAGGAGGAAATGGTGAAAGCGCTCGTGTTTATTACCAGAAGCTTATGGGGACGGAGAGACCCCTGGAAATGAATCCATGTGACCTAGGGTTTCCATGGAAACCGCAGATGTGTCCAAGTGATGATGGACACACAGTCCGGGGGAGAGAGACCACCATGGCCACTGCACACAGCGGGGGGAGCAGCCACTCACCCAGGGCATGCTGGGAGGTGTAGTTCCCACCGGTCACTGTAGGCGGCGGCAGCGGCGGGGACGTTACCTGGAACTTGTGCAGGAAATACTCCGGCCACAGGATCAGGTACATGGGGTTGATGAGGCCGAGCTTCCCCAGTAAGGGAACAGCTATGGAGCTGGCGAACCAGTACCGGGTGATGAGCGGGATGCTCCGGAACCAGTCCCCGAGGTCCGACATGGTGAGAACGGCGGCGGCAGCAGAGACACCGGGTCCGGTACCTGCGCCCCCAGCACTGACGTGTCCGCTCAGAGTTCGCCTGCCGAGTGACGTCACCGCCGCTTCCTGTCAGCTGTCATCGCCAGGCCACGCCCAAACAGGCTTTCTGGGGAGGGGGCGGGGCAAGTCACGTGGTGTGTTCCGGCCCCTCACGTGACGAGATCAGAAAGCAAGAGTCACGTGATACTTTCTGGTTGCGGGGCCTGCTGGGAGTTGTAGTTTATTATTATTATTACTTCTCAGATGTCTCTGGCCTGCCGGTGTGGTGCCTCAGATGTCTCCGGCCTGCAGGTGTGGTGTCTCAGATGTCTCTGGCCTGCAGGTGTGGTGTCTCAGATGTCTCTGGCCTGCAGATGTGGTGTCTCAGATGTCTCTGGTCTGCAGGTGTGGTGCCTCAGCTTTCTCTGGCCTGCAGGTGTGGTGTCTCAGATGTCTCTGGTCTGCAGGTGTGGTGTCTCAGATGTCTCTGGCCTGCCGGTGTGGTGCCTCAGCTGTCTCCTGCCTGCAGGTGTGGTGTCTCAGATGTCTCTGGCCTGCAGGTGTGGTGTCTCAGCTGTCTCTGGCCTGCAGGTGTGGTGTCTCAGATGTCTCTGGCCTGCAGGTGTGGTGTCTCAGATGTCTCTGGTCTGCAGGTGTGGTGCCTCAGCTTTCTCTGGCCTGCAGGTGTGGTGTCTCAGCTGTCTCTGGCCTGCAGGTGTGGTGTCTCAGCTGTCTCTGGCCTGCAGGTGTGGTGTCTCAGCTGTCTCTGGCCTGCAGGTGTGGTGTCTCAGCTGTCTCTGGCCTGCCGGTGTGGTGCCTCAGCTGTCTCTGGCCTGCAGGTGTGGTGCCTCAGATGTCTCTGGTCTGCAGGTGTGGTGTCTCAGCTGTCTCTGGTCTGCAGGTGTGGTGTCTCAGCTTTCTCTGGCCTGCAGGTGTGGTGTCTCAGATGTCTCTGGTCTGCAGGTGTGGTGTCTCAGCTGTCTCTGGCCTGCAGGTGTGGTGTCTCAGCTGTCTCTGGCCTGCCGGTGTGGTGCCTCAGCTGTCTCTGGCCTGCAGGTGTGGTGTCTCAGATGTCTCTGGTCTGCAGGTGTGGTGTCTCAGCTGTCTCTGGCTTGCAGGTGTGGTGCCTCAGCTTTCTCTGGCCTGCAGGTGTGGTGTCTCAGCTGTCTCTGGTCTGCAGGTGTGGTGCCTCAGCTGTCTCTGGTCTGCAGGTGTGGTGTCTCAGCTGTCTCTGGTCTGCCGGTGTGGTGCCTCAGCTGTCTCTGGCCTGCCGGTGTGGTGTCTCAGCTTTCTCTGGCCTGCAGGTGTGGTGTCTCAGATGTCTCTGGTCTGCAGGTGTGGTGTCTCAGCTGTCTCTGGCCTGCAGGTGTGGTGTCTCAGCTGTCTCTGGCCTGCAGGTGTGGTGTCTCAGCTGTCTCTGGCCTGCCGGTGTGGTGCCTCAGCTGTCTCTGGCCTGCAGGTGTGGTGTCTCAGATGTCTCTGGTCTGCAGGTGTGGTGTCTCAGCTGTCTCTGGTCTGCAGGTGTGGTGTCTCAGCTTTCTCTGGCCTGCAGGTGTGGTGTCTCAGATGTCTCTGGCCTGCAGGTGTGGTGTCTCAGATGTCTCTGGCCTGCCGGTGTGGTGTCTCAGCTGTCTCTTGCCTGCAGGTGTGGTGTCTCAGCTGTCTCTGGCCTGCCGGTGTGGTGCCTCAGCTGTCTCTGGCCTGCCGGTGTGGTGCCTCAGCTGTCTCTGGCCTGCAGGTGTGGTGTCTCAGATGTCTCTGGTCTGCAGGTGTGGTGTCTCAGCTGTCTCTGGTCTGCAGGTGTGGTGTCTCAGATGTCTCTGGCCTGCAGGTGTGGTGTCTCAGATGTCTCTGGTCTGCAGGTGTGGTGTCTCAGCTGTCTCTGGCCTGCAGGTGTGGTGTCTCAGCTGTCTCTGGCCTGCCGGTGTGGTGCCTCAGCTGTCTCTGGCCTGCAGGTGTGGTGTCTCAGATGTCTCTGGTCTGCAGGTGTGGTGTCTCAGCTGTCTCTGGCTTGCAGTTGTGGTGCCTCAGCTTTCTCTGGCCTGCAGGTGTGGTGTCTCAGCTGTCTCTGGTCTGCAGGTGTGGTGCCTCAGCTGTCTCTGGTCTGCAGGTGTGGTGTCTCAGCTGTCTCTGGTCTGCCGGTGTGGTGCCTCAGCTGTCTCTGGTCTGCCGGTGTGGTGCCTCAGCTGTCTCTGGCCTGCCGGTGTGGTGTCTCAGCTTTCTCTGGCCTGCAGGTGTGGTGTCTCAGATGTCTCTGGTCTGCAGGTGTGGTGTCTCAGCTGTCTCTGGCCTGCAGGTGTGGTGTCTCAGCTGTCTCTGGCCTGCAGGTGTGGTGTCTCAGCTGTCTCTGGCCTGCCGGTGTGGTGCCTCAGCTGTCTCTGGCCTGCAGGTGTGGTGTCTCAGCTGTCTCTGGTCTGCAGGTGTGGTGTCTCAGCTTTCTCTGGCCTGCAGGTGTGGTGTCTCAGCTTTCTCTGGCCTGCAGGTGTGGTGTCTCAGATGTCTCTGGTCTGCAGGTGTGGTGTCTCAGCTGTCTCTGGCCTGCAGGTGTGGTGTCTCAGCTGTCTCTGGCCTGCCGGTGTGGTGCCTCAGCTGTCTCTGGCCTGCAGGTGTGGTGTCTCAGATGTCTCTGGTCTGCAGGTGTGGTGTCTCAGCTGTCTCTGGCTTGCAGGTGTGGTGCCTCAGCTTTCTCTGGCCTGCAGGTGTGGTGTCTCAGCTGTCTCTGGTCTGCAGGTGTGGTGCCTCAGCTGTCTCTGGTCTGCAGGTGTGGTGTCTCAGCTGTCTCTGGTCTGCCGGTGTGGTGTCTCAGCTGTCTCTGGTCTGCCGGTGTGGTGCCTCAGCTGTCTCTGGCCTGCCGGTGTGGTGCCTCAGCTGTCTCTGGCCTGCAGGTGTGGTGTCTCAGATGTCTCTGGTCTGCAGGTGTGGTGCCTCAGCTGTCTCCTGCCTGCAGGTGTGGTGTCTCAGATGTCTCTGGCCTGCAGGTGTGGTGTCTCAGCTGTCTCCTGCCTGCAGGTGTGGTGTCTCAGATGTCTCTGGCCTGCCGGTGTGGTGTCTCAGATGTCTCTGGCCTGCCGGTGTGGTGTCTCAGATGTCTCTGGTCTGCAGGTGTGGTGCCTCAGCTGTCTCTGGCCTGCCGGTGTGGTGCCTCAGCTGTCTCTGGTCTGCAGGTGTGGTGTCTCAGATGTCTCTGGTCTGCAGGTGTGGTGCCTCAGCTGTCTCTGGCTTGCAGGTGTGGTGCCTCAGCTGTCTCTGGCCTGCAGGTGTGGTGTCTCAGCTGTCTCTGGTCTGCAGGTGTGGTGCCTCAGCTGTCTCTGGTCTGCAGGTGTGGTGCCTCAGCTGTCTCTGGTCTGCCGGTGTGGTGTCTCAGATGTCTCTGGCCTGCCGGTGTGGTGTCTCAGATGTCTCTGGCCTGCAGGTGTGGTGTCTCAGATGTCTCTGGTCTGCAGGTGTGGTGTCTCAGCTGTCTCTGGCTTGCAGGTGTGGTGCCTCAGCTTTCTCTGGCCTGCAGGTGTGGTGTCTCAGCTGTCTCTGGTCTGCAGGTGTGGTGCCTCAGCTGTCTCTGGTCTGCAGGTGTGGTGCCTCAGCTGTCTCTGGCCTGCTGGTGTGGCGCCTCAGATGTCTCTGGCCTGCAGGTGTGGCGCCTCAGATGTCTCTGGTCTGCAGGTGTGGCGCCTCAGATGTCTCTGGCCTGCCGGTGTGGTGTCTCAGATGTCTCTGGTCTGCAGGTGTGGCGCCTCAGATGTCTCTGGCCTGCAGGTGTGGCGCCTCAGATGTCTCTGGCCTGCAGGTGTGGCGTCTCAGCTGTCTCCTGCCTGCAGGTGTGGTGCCTCAGCTGCCTCTGGTCTGCCGGTGTGGTGTCTCAGATGTCTCTGGTCTGCAGGTGTGGTGCCTCAGCTGTCTCTGGCCTGCAGGTGTGGTGCCTCAGCTGTCTCTGGCCTGCCGGTGTGGTGCCTCAGATGTCTCTGGTCTGCAGGTGCGGTGCCTCAGCTGTCTCTGGCCTGCCGGTGCGGTGCCTCAGCTGCCTCTGGCCTGCCGGTGCGGTGCCTCAGCTGCCTCTGGCCTGCCGGTGCGGTGCCTCAGATGTCTCTGGCCTGCCGGTGCGGTGCCTCAGATGTCTCTGGCCTGCCGGTGCGGTGCCTCAGCTGTCTCTGGCCTGCCGGTGTGGTGTCTCAGATGTCTCTGGTCTGCCGGTGTGGTGCCTCAGCTGTCTCTGGCCTGCCGGTGTGGTGCCTCAGCTGTCTCTGGCCTGCCGGTGCGGTGTCTCAGATGTCTCTGGCCTGCCGGTGCGGTGCCTCAGCTGTCTCTGGCCTGCAGGTGCGGCGTCTCAGATGTCTCTGGTCTGCAGGTGCGGCGCCTCAGATGTCTCTGGCCTGCCGGTGCGGCGTCTCAGATGTCTCTGGTCTGCAGGTGCGCCGCCTCAGATGTCTCTGGCCTGCCGGTGCGGTGCCTCAGATGTCTCTGGCCTGCCGGTGCGGTGCCTCAGATGTCTCTGGCCTGCCGGTGCGGTGCCTCAGATGTCTCTGGCCTGCCGGTGCGGTGCCTCAGATGTCTCTGGCCTGCCGGTGCGGTGCCTCAGATGTCTCTGGCCTGCCGGTGCGGTGCCTCAGATGTCTCTGGCCTGCCGGTGCGGTGCCTCAGATGTCTCTGGCCTGCCGGTGTGGTGCCTCAGCTGTCTCTGGCCTGCCGGTGTGGTGCCTCAGCTGTCTCTGGCCTGCCGGTGTGGTGCCTCAGCTGTCTCTGGCCTGCCGGTGTGGTGCCTCAGCTGTCTCTGGCCTGCCGGTGTGGTGTCTCAGCTGTCTCTGGCCTGCCGGTGTGGTGTCTCAGCTGTCTCTGGCCTGCCGGTGTGGTGCCTCAGCTGTCTCTGGCC
Organism: Dendrobates tinctorius; assembly: GCF_039654945.1. Classification (NCBI taxonomy): domain Eukaryota; kingdom Metazoa; phylum Chordata; class Amphibia; order Anura; family Dendrobatidae; genus Dendrobates; species Dendrobates tinctorius. Next base: position 25,877,528 of record NW_027361784.1, read on the forward strand.
TGCAGGTGTGGCGTCTCAGATGTCTCTGGTCTGCCGGTGTGGCGCCTCAGATGTCTCTGGCCTGCCGGTGTGGCGTCTCAGATGTCTCTGGTCTGCAGGTGTGGCGCTGTCTCTGGCCTGCAGGTGTGGTGTCTCAGCTGTCTCCTGCCTGCAGGTGTGGTGCCTCAGCTGCCTCTGGCCTGCCGGTGTGGTGCCTCAGCTGTCTCCGGCCTGCCGGTGTGGTGCCTCAGCTGTCTCCGGCCTGCCGGTGTGGTGCCTCAGCTGTCTCCGGCCTGCCGGTGTGGTGCCTCAGCTGTCTCTGGCCTGCAGGTGTGGTGCCTCAGATGTCTCTGGCCTGCAGGTGTGGTGTCTCAGATGTCTCCGGCCTGCAGGTGTGGTGTCTCAGATGTCTCCGGCCTGCAGGTGTGGTGTCTCAGCTGTGTCCTGCCTGCAGGTGTGGTGCCTCAGCTGTCTCTGGCCTGCCGGTGTGGTGTCTCAGCTGTCTCTGGCCTGCAGGTGTGGTGCCTCAGCTGTCTCTGGCCTGCCGGTGTGGTGTCCCAGATGTCTCTGGTCTGCAGGTGTGGTGCCTCAGCTGTCTCTGGCCTGCCGGTGTGGTGTCTCATCTGTCTCTGGCCTGCCGGTGTGGTGTCTCAGCTGTCTCTGGCCTGCAGGTGTGGTGCCTCAGCTGTCTCTGGCCTGCAAGTGTGGTGCCTCAGCTGTCTCTGGCCTGCAGGTGTGGTGCCTCAGCTGTATCTGGCCTGCAGGTGTGGTGCCTCAGCTGTCTCTGGCCTGCCGGTGTGGTGCCTCAGCTGTCTCTGGCCTGCCGGTGTGGTGTCTCAGCTGTCTCTGGCCTGCAGGTGTGGTGCCTCAGATGTGTCTGGCCTGCAGGTGTGGTGTCTCAGATGTGTCTGGCCTGCAGGTGTGGTGTCTCAGCTGTCTCTGGCCTGCAGGTGTGGTGCCTCAGCTGTCTCTGGCCTGCAGGTGTGGTGTCTCAGATGTCTCTGGCCTGCCGGTGTGGTGCCTCAGCTGTCTCTGGCCTGCCGGTGTGGTGCCTCAGCTGTCTCTGGCCTGCAGGTGTGGTGCCTCAGCTGTCTCTGGCCTGCCGGTGTGGTAACATAGTTATTAATTAAGGTTGAAGGGAGACTTTAAGTCCATCTAGTTCAACCCATATCCTATCCTAACTTGCCCTAATATGTTGATCCAGAGGAAGGCAAAAAAAACCCATGTGGCAACAGTAAGCTTCACATTGGGGAAAAAAATTCCTTCCCGACTCCACATACGGCAATCAGACTAGCAATATTAAGGAGACTAGTGTATATACCCTGTAATATTATACTTTTTAAGAAAGGCATCCAGTCCCTTCTTAAATTTTAGTAGTGAATCACTCATTACAACATCATATGGCAGAGAGTTCCATAGTCTCACTGCTCTTACAGTAAAGAATCCGCATCTGTGAGTATGCTTAAACCTTCTTTCCTCCAGACGTAGAGGATGCCCCCTTGTCCCCGTCACAGGTCTAAGAGTAAAAAGATCATTAGAAAGGTCTTTGTATTGTCCCCGCATATATTTATACATTGTAATAAGATCACCCCTAAGCCTTCGATTCTCCAAACTAAATAACCCCAAGTGTAATAACCTGTCTTGGTATTGCAGACCCCCTAGTTCCCTAATAACCTTGGTCGCTCTTCTCTGCATCCGCTCCAGTTCAGCTATGTCTTTCTTATACACCGGAGACCAGAACTGTACACAGTATTCTAAGTGTGGTCGCACTAGTGACTTATATAGAGGTAAAATTATGTTCTCCTCATGAGCATCTATGCCTCTTTTAATGAATCCCATTATTTTATTTGCCTTTGCAGCAGCTGCCTGACACTGGCCACTAAATGTGAGTTTGTCGTCCACCCATACACCCAGGTCTTTTTCAGAGACTGTTTTGCCCAGTGTTTTACAATTAAGCACATAATTATACAACTTGTTTGTTCTACCCAAGTGCATGACCTTACATTTATCCCCATTAAAGCTCATTTGCCATTTATCAGCCCAAGCTTCTAGTTTACATAAATCCTCCTGTAATATAAAATTGTCCTCCTCTGTATTAATTACCCTGCAGAGTTTAGTGTCATCTGCAAATATTGAAATTCTACTCTCTATGCCCCCTACAAGGTCATTAATAAATATGTTAAAAAGAAGCGGGCCCAAAACTGACCCCTGTGGTACCCCACTGCTAACCGTGACCCAGTCCGAGTGTGCTCCATTAATAACCACCCTTTGTTTCCTATCCCTGAGCCAGCTCTTAACCCACCTACACATATTTTCCCCTATCCCCATTGTTCTCATTTTATGTATCAACCTTTTGTGTGGCACCGTATCAAAAGCTTTTGAAAAGTCCATGTACACCACGTCCACTGCATTCCCTTGGTCTAGTCCGGAACTTACCTCTTCATAAAAGCTTATCAGATTAGTCTGACAGGAACGGTCCCTTGTAAACCCATGTTGATATTGGGTCATGAGGTTATTCTTCTTCAGATACTCCAGTATAGTATCTCTTAGAAAACCCTCCAGGATTTTACCCACAGTTGAGGTTAAACTTACTGGCCTATAATTTCCAAGTTCAGTTTTTGTCCCCTTTTTGAATATTGGCACCACATTTGCTATACGCCAGTCCTGTGGTACAGACCCTGTTATTATGGAATCTTTAAAGATTAAAAATAGTGGTCTATCTATTACTGTGCTTAATTCCTGCAGTACTCGGGGGTGTATCCCATCTGGGCCCGGGGATTTGTCAATTTTAGTGATTTGTAGACGCCGCCGTACTTCCTGCTGGGTTAAGCAGGTGACATTTAATGGAGAATTTTTATCCCTGATCATGTTATCCGTCATGGGATTTTCTTGTGTAAATACTGTTGAAAAAAAGTCATTTAGCATATTGGCTTTTTCCTCATCCTCATCCACCATTTCATCCAGACTATTTTTAAGGGAGCCAACACTATCATTTTTTAGCTTCTTACTATTTATGTAGTTAAAGAATATTTTGGGATTATTTTTACTTTCTCTGGCAATGAGTCTCTCTGTCTCAATCTTTGCTGTTTTGATTTGCTTTTTACAGAATTTATTTAATCTTCTGTATTTAGTTAATGCCTCATCACTACCTACTTGCTTTAATTCTCTAAATGCTTTATTTTTATCTCTTATTGCGCCCCTTACAGCTCTATTTAGCTATAGTGGTTTCCTCCTATTTCTCGCATGTTTATTCCCATACGGTATATATTGTGCACAGGTCCTATTCAGGATGCTAATAAACGTCTCCCATTTTCTTTGTGTATTTTTATGTCTCAGGATATCGTCCCATTTAATTGCACCAAGATCATCTCTCATCCGTTGGAAATTTGCCTTCCTGAAGTTTAGTGTCCTTGTAACCCCTCTACTACACATCTTATTAAAGGATACATGAAAACTTATTAATTTGTGATCACTATTACCCAAGTGACCCTCAACCCTTACATTTGATATGCGGTCTGGCCTGTTGGTTAATATTAGGTCTAGCAGTGCCCCCCCTCTTGTTGGGTCCTGAACCAGTTGTGAAAGGTAATGGTCTCTCATAGTTGTCAGACACCTATCACGTTTGCTGGAACTGCAGGTTTCGGTTCCCCAATGTATTTCAGGGTAGTTGAAGTCCCCCATAATAATGACTTCTCCTTGAGTCGCTGCTTCATCTATTTGCTTTATGAGGATATTCTCTGTTGCTTCCATTATTTTTGGAGATTTATAACAAACCCCTATCAGTAATTTATTATTTTTCCCCCCTCCCCTTATCTCTACCCACAGGGACTCTACATTTTCATTAGATTCATATATATTATCACGAAGGATGGGTTTTAAGGATGATTTTACATATAAACACACGCCTCCCCCTCGCTTATTTGTACGGTCATTTCTGGTGTCTCAGCTGTCTCTGGCCTGCAGGTGTGGTGTCTCGGCTGGCTCTGGCCTGCAGGTGGTGGTGTCGGCACAGAGCTACCGGAGACCTGTGTATTCATAAATCCGCTACTATAGAAGGGCGGGGAGGGAGAGACCAACGCGTTTCGCCACACTGCGACTTCCTCAGGGGCCTCTACACAGATCTGTTACATTTATTGGTTTCCGTATTTGTGTGTTAGAACCACCGCAGGCGCCAGGTCCGGGGCGGCTCCGCTCCCTCCGCCCCCCTGGAGCTTGTCGCTGCGTCCTCCAGCCATTGAGTGTATGGAGTTATATAGGGCCGTGATAGCCGCAAACTATGGAGCTCACTGGGAGTGACACCGAGCCACTCCGACCGTCACCCAGCCGCCATAAGGGCACAACTAGAGGCCTGTGGCCCCAGTGCAGAATATGGACCCGGCCCCTGTAATGTCGGAGATCCTACAGAGACACGTGTCCCCCCAGGATGTCAGTCATTGGGGGAATGCATTATATTCATGGATGAATTGTCCCAAAAACTAGAACCAATTCAACAAGTCACAGGATTTTTTAATTCAGCATCCTCAAAATAACCATTAACACCTCAGCACCTGAAAAAATATTTTTGTGGGAAGATCTGTGTATTGTATAGGTCACAATGGGAAATAATATTAATGTCCCCCATTCAGAAGTAAGAGTGTCCCCTTCTTTGGGCTCCATGCAGTAAAATTGTCCCCAATAGGCTGTGTACAGTAATAATGGCCCCCACTTGCCATTATAAATAATGTATGCTTCTAATTCTGGTCCCCAAACAGTAATTTTATCACCATCTTGCAATAATGTCCCCATCCTGGTCCCTTTTGTTAATACAGTCACCATCCATTCTGGTGCCTTCGTGTATACCCCAGATCCTTGCTTCTTCCTGGCTGTTTTGTAATAATGTCCCCCATCCTGGCCTCTCCTTGTAATAATATCCTCAATCCTGGGCCCCCTCCTGTGATAATGTCCCAGATCCTTTTCCCTTCCTGTAATAGTGTCCCCAGTCATGTAATAATGGCCGTCTCTTACCCTGGCACCCTTCTATAATAATACCCCCTTATCCTTGTGCCCTTCTATAATAGTGTCTCCCATCCCAACTCCCTCCTGTAATAATGCCACCTATCCTGGTTCCCTCCTGTAATAGTGTCCCCCATCCTGGCCCCACCTATTAATAATAATGCTTCCTGTCCTGGCCCCTTCCTGTAATCATGCCCCCCATCCTGGCCCATTCCTGTAATGCTTCCTTTCCTGTAATAATGTCCTCCATCTTGCCCTTTCTTGCAATAATGGTCCCCACTGCCCCAGTTATGTAATAATGTTCCTCATCCCAACCCCCTCCTGTAATAATGTCCCCCATTCAGGTGCTCTTTTGCAACACACAAAAAAAATTCCTCTGGCCTGCTCCCGCTTTCACAACAAAGTGTCCTCTTTTTCCTCCATAGCCAGTGCAGAGCGGTGGCGCTTGGCCTAGACGTCATGCTCCGCCAGTAACCGTCCCGCCAATATCAGGTGCTGGCCCGTATAGTCGCACCCTCTATCATTATGCCCCTGACCGCAAGGTTGTGAATCAGGTTTATGAATGTGGCAGCATTACAACATATGACATGAGGCCGCTATAAAATATTTTAACAAAATCCGATGTGTTGAACTTTTGGACCCAGGTTGAAAATTGCAAGCAACTCAATCTATAACCAGATTTCACACTCTAAACTGCATACATTATAAAATAGACGTTATCATACAAATATTCAAAACACATATACTTGTACAGCTCCTCAGTGTCCCTCCTCCCTGCTGCTGAGTCTCCACCCTCCTAGCCTGATTGACGGCTCCCCAGTGTCCTCCTCCCTGCTGCTGAGCCTCCACCCTCCTAGCCTCATTGATGGCTCCTCAGTGCTGCTGAATCTCCACCCTCCTAGCCCGATTGATGGCTCCTTAGTGTCCCTCCTCCCTGCTGCAGTCTCCACACTCCTAGCTTGATGCATGACTCCTCAGTGTCCCTCCTCCCTGCTGCAGTCTCTACCCTCCTAGCCTCATTGATGGCTCCTCAGTGTCCCTCCTCCCTGCTGCAGTCTCTACCCTCCTAGCCCGATTGATGGCTCCTCGGTGTCCCTCCTCCCTGCTGCAGTCTCCACCCTCCTAGCCTGATCAATTGCTCCTCAGTGACCCTCCTCCCTGCTGTTCTATAGCATTAAATGCTCATTTTAATATCAGGATTATAAAGCTAATCTGACATGGATTTTTCAAAGCAAGTACACATCCTCATCAGGAGTAAGACATTTATTTGGCAATGTATGCCTCGTGTATGGTGGAAGGTGGTAACAGATCTGTTTTATGCATAGGGTTGTCAGGTCACCTTTATTGTGTGATGAGTAGTTCGCTGCCCAAGGCTTAATCAATCTGAAGATCAGAGAAACGGATGCAGAACAGCGGAGGAGGGAGGAATGAAAAAGTGGGACGCAGCACAAGACTAATCCCGTTCTCATCAAAATGGTGGCCCGACCTCGTATGAAGCAATTCATAAAGATCTGGATTCAGGAGAATCCGTTTTTTTTTTCATATAACAATCGAGACAAATTCAATGTTTCAAACAAATTCATTAATCTCTAGTGACAACCGTTCTGTTATAGATCTACGTCTGCCCCAAATAGCCAGCGCCACCACAGGGGCTATCAAGCATTAAGAATCCACTTGCTGGATTCTGCAGGAAGAATGTGACTCTAGCTGCTCTCCTCTGTCCAAAATACAGGACCCCACTCTTAAAAGTAGAATTTACTCCTAAGGTATAAGAATATTAACGCTGCATGTATTAGGGATAGGTTCACCCTCCTAACCCCTTAAAGGGTTACTGACATTTCAAGAAACTTATACCAATTTGTGAACACTGCAATGACTAACAAAACTAAAATAACGTTATTTTAGGAAAATAAAGTTTCAGCCTAAATCTCCCCTTCCTCCACAAAAGTGCCGGCCACTGGATGCCTCCCCCCTTCTGTTACGCGTAATCCTTCTCTAGCAGCAGGCACAGATGGATCACAGGAAGCCTGGGTGGCAGACCCCCGCTTCACCACAGGAAGCCTGGGTAGCAGACCCCTGCTTCACCACAGGAAGCCTGGGTGGCAGACCCCCAAATCACCACAGGAAGCCTGGGTGGCGGACCCCCAAATCACTACAGGAAGCCTGGGTGGCAGACCACCAAATCACTACAGGAAGCCTGGGTGATGGATCCCCGCTTCACCACAGGAAGCCTGGGTGGCGGACCCCCAAATCACTACAGGAAGCCTGGGTGGCGGACCCCCAAATCACTACAGGAAGCCTGGGTGGCGGACCCCCAAATCACTACAGGAAGCCTGGGTGATGGATCCCCGCTTCACCACAGGAAGCCTGGGTGGCGGACCCCCAAATCACTACAGGAAGCCTGGGTGGCAGACCACCAAATCACTACAGGAAGCCTGGGTGATGGATCCCCGCTTCACCACAGGAAGCCTGGGTGGCGGACCCCCAAATCACTACAGGAAGCCTGGGTGGCGGACCCCCAAATCACTACAGGAAGCCTGGGTGGCGGACCCCCAAATCACTACAGGAAGCCTGGGTGGCGGACCCCCAAATCACTACAGGAAGCCTGGGTGGCGGACCCCCAAATCACTACAGGAAGCCTGGGTGGCGGACCCCCAAATCACTACAGGAAGCCTGGGTGATGGACCACCAAATTACTACAGGAAGCCTGGGTGATGGATCCCCGCTTCACCACAGGAAGCCTGGGTGGCGGACCCCCAAATCACTACAGGAAGCCTGGGTGGCGTACCCCCAAATCACTACAGGAAGCCTGGGTGATGGACCACCAAATTACTACAGGAAGCCTGGGCGGCAGACCCCCAGCTTCACAGGGGCTGGGAGGGTCTCTGACTCTACTTCTGTCCTCTCAGCCAGCATCTTTGTATGCAGGGGATTTCAGCTCAGGGCAGACAAGTCACTGGGCATTGGAAGGCAATAGAAGCTGGGAAATCAAGTGAAAGGAAGTTTCAGCACCTATAGTGCTGACAGAATGTTTGTGACAATGAACTGTGCACTAGTGATGAGCGAGTATACTCGTTGCCCGGGTTTTCCCGAGCATGCTCGGGTGGTCTCCCGAGTATTTTGGTGTGCTCGGAGATTTAGATTTCATCGTCTCAGCTGCATGATTTGCGACTTGAAGACAGGCTGATTAAATGTGAGGAATGTCTGTTTGTTAGGGAATCCCCACATGTATTCAGCCTGTCTGCAAGTTGCAAGTCATGCAGCTGAGGCGACGAAATCTAAATCTCCGAGTGCGCCAAAATACTCGGAGGACACCCGAGCATGATCGGGAAAACCCGAGCAACGAGTACACTCGCTCATCACTAGCCTGGACACATACTGTCATGTGCACACAGAGCAGCTGTGGGGGATAAGCCGTTTCTTGATATAGGTTTTGTATGAAGGAACAGGTGCGCTTTAAGGGAGATTTGGAGAAAAAAAAAAAAGCAGAAACACACGAGTCCATCATTCCTCCTTTATACAGGGTCAATTTAATAAACTATTACACATTTAGATTTACAGTGTCGTTCAATAAAAATGTGCCCCCTTGTGGGTGTGATTCTCGGCGTCTGGCAGAGGTCACGTCATGTACAGAAAACCGTATGTGGGGGGGGGTGAAATCTCACAAATACTGGCAATAAAATTACAAAGTCAGAGACCCGGTCACCGAGGTCTCGTTCACACTGTAGGATTTGCTTCCCAATGTCTAAAAATATTAATACTAATAATGTGGAATTCATGATGATGATTTCTTTTGTTTTGTGCAGAGATGATTTTCTTTCTGAACTTTTTGCACCTTCAATAAATAACATCGAGTTCAGATTTTCACAAAATCTTCAAGAGTTAATGGGGGGGGGGATTGGAGAGGGATGAAAAAAAAGTTTTGGTCCTAGATAAAGTTCCATGTACTGAACTAAGTGGTTATTTTATTTTTTTTTATTTTAATTTTCTCCAAAAATTTAGCAAAGCGTCCAGAAACCTGCAAGAGACCACACGAGTGTCCGTAGTATTTACTATCACGTGACCGTGTCTGTTCGAAGGGATAGAGTGCCAAAGTACGCTGCGGCGTTCGGCACTGTGCAGTCACACGACTAGAGGCATCACAGCATAAAAAAGAAAAAATTTGCTGGGATTTTTTTTTTTTTTTCTACCATTTTTCTTGCATGCTCACGATCTTTTTAAAAAAAAAGCTGGACAAGTCCTTATTTTATTTTCCGCAGATGATTTAATGCTATGCTCGCCTCTAAAATCTACGACAGGCGCGGTAGGAATGTAGAAGAAATGCAGGGCATTTGTCACAGGACACAAGAGTGACCGGCAGCCACGGACTCGACGCGCTGCTAAAACATAACCCACACAGCAGCAATAAATACTAACACCGACAGGGCAGGAGACTCAGGGTTAGTTGGGTTGCATGCTGCTCAGTGTCAGGCCTTATCGCTAGCTATGTGCACGTGGTGAGCGGAGACCCGCACCCGACCGTTCCACTCAGAGAGGAGGCCATTTTGGAATATCAGGTTCTTAGAAGGCAGAGGCACCCCGATGTCCGAAGAGCCAGGCTGTGCCATCACGCTCGACATGCCGGTTTCAAACATGTGTTCGCCTGCAGCGTTACTTTCCTAAAACAGATAAGCAAGAGAGTAAAAGAAAAAAAAATTACATCCAGTATATCACTTTTAATGTCTCCACCCACTTTCCATGAGAAGGTTCCTGCCCGAAAAATACTGCCCCCCCACCTAAGTAGGGAGGGAGAAAGATTACATGAGCCACACACGATACAGAGAGGAGCAGCGCGGCATTGGATCGATTTCAGCTTCAACAGTGCAGTCAGCTACGTGAAGGCGTTACACAGGCTCTACAACACAATGACAGGACTTTCTATTGAAGACTATTTAGAAAGTTGCCCAATTTGAAATTTAAAAATAGATAGTAAAAAAAAAAAATCAGTGCAAATGTGTCTACAGCCTTTAACCCCTTCACAACATAGGATTTACTGTCCCATGTTAACTGTTGGTATATTTAGCGGGCTGTGCCCTCTGCTACAAGGCAGGCGCCAGCAGCAGCAGGTAGCACCAATCATTGCTGTTTGAACATTTAAGATTGCGGTCAATCTGTAATGGTAGCTTTTAAAGGGGTTGTCTCGAGTAGCTCACAGGTCTGCAGTCACCTTCCTGGTTGCTTGTGGATGACCTCTTCCTTGAGTGAGTGTTCTGGTGAGTAGCTTTGTCCTACTACAACATAATACCCATCTGTCATTTTTCTTGAAGACTACAGGGCTATCACTATAGGCCCCGTCACACACAGCGAGATAGCTGATTTTGTGACGCCACAGCGATCTCGCCAGCGAGATCGCTGTGTGTGACGGGGATCAGCGACCGGCCCTCCTGCCAGTTATCACTGATCGTGCTCGATCGGCCTGGGCAGTTTTTCGATCGCTGGTCTCCCGCTGACCAGCGACGCTGGTTTCCAAGGTAAACAGCGGGTATCCAGGAGTCGCGCGGCTCTTAGATACCCGATGTTTACATTAGAAACCAGCGTCGCTGGTCCTGATCGCTGGGGCTGTCTTGTGACAGCTCACCAGCGATCAGCCTAACGATGTCCCAGCGATCCCATCATGTCGGATCGTTGGTGGGATCGCTGGGACATCGTTATGTGTAACGGGGCCTTTAATTTACATATAGAGATAACAGAGAAATTGAGCACCCACACAACTCAGGAAAGTGATAGCAGTGATTAGGAGAGACTGCTCTGGAAACTGTCAGCCTGGGGAAAGTGCAGTGGATTGTGATTATGCAGGAGTGATGAGAAGCTTGGTCAGGAGCTGAGAAGGGGAAGGAAGGTGAGCAGACATCTGCTGTGTGCAAATCAATGAGCTGGAGAGAAGCAGCTGGGATCTTAGGAGTTAACTCCTCTCCCGATATGTAACTACTGCACACCATCAGCCAGGGTCTTGGCAGAACCTAGTTTCTGAGCTCCATGGAAACCAACTGTACATTATATAAGAAGAAAGCTCTCAACGCAGAAGAATGAGAGCACATAGAAAAAGCAAGCAATTGCAAATTTGTTTTTTTTTTTTTTGTTTGTTTTTATGCAGCCGAATTAAAGCAATGTAATAATTTGAAAAAGTAATGTGACGCCAATGGAGCATATGTTTTGTCACATGCAGCTGCGGAGACTCAAACATATGCTTCGAGCACGCCGAAGACACACTCTGTTAGCACCCGAGCATGCTCAGATAACACCTTATCCCAGCACGTTTGCTCGTCACTAATGAGAACTGTGAAAAGCGGCATTTACAGAAACGTTACCTGGAATGATTGCACAAAGCTGAGAACCTGGAGGGAAAGCTTCCGGCTGGAGTGCAGGAGATGATGAAGGCTACCGGAGAAGATGGAGAGTGACTGGTTAGTAAGGGTTTGTGCTCACCCAAGTGTGTATTCTGGGTCCATTATCCACTACACAGACTCACTGGGTCCCGAATACGGAGGCAATGTAAATCTATGGTGAAATTCACACATCCGTATTTCTCCTCTACGGCCGGATACTTACACACAATTCACAGTATTGTAACGTGTCTCGTGATGGGTGCATTTTCTTTTAATTGAGCAAGGAAAAAAATAAACAAATAATCCATAATGCTTAAATTCCCCATAAAGTAATGGATTTTATTTTTTTATTTTTTTTTTTAAATTAGAAATTTTTACATTTTCACGTCGAGACTTTTTTTTTTTGGTTAAGACTCCATTCCTTTTGTTTTAGGAAATGCACATGTACATTAGCAGCAATGAACATTTTCTGACCAACTTTTATACTCAAGCATCTAATGAGGGTGGGCAAAGGAGGGAGGAGGAGGAAGTGAGCTGTGACATCACCTATTGTGATTGGTGGATCGTGAGTTACCAGCGATATACAGTTAGGTCCATATATATTTGGACAGAGACAACATTTTTTTAATTTTGGTTTTAGACATTACCACAATGAATTTTAAACAAAACAATTCAGATGCAGTTGAAGTTCAGACATTCAGCTTTAATTTGAGGGTATCCATATTAAAATTGGATAAAGGGTTCAGGAGTTTCAGCTCCTTAACATGTGCCACCATGTTTTTAAAGGGACCAAAAGTAATTGGACAATTGACTCCAAGGCTATTTCATGGACAGGTGTGGGCAATCCCTTCTCAATTAAGCAGATAAAAGGCCTGGAGTTGATTTGAGGTGTGGTGCTTGCATTTGGAAGGTTTTGCTGTGAAGGAAACATGCGGTCAAAGGAGCTCTCCATGCAGGTGAAACAAGCCATCCTTAAGCTGCAAAAACAGAAAAAACCCATCCGAGAAATTGCTATATCATTAGGAGTGGCAAAATCTACAGTTTGGTACATCCTGAGAAAGAAAGAAAGCACTGGTGAACTCATCAATGCAAAAAGACCTGGGCGCCCACAGAAGACAACAGTGGTGGATGATCGCAGAATAATCTCCATGGTGAAGAGAAACCCCTTCACAACAGCCAACCAAGTGAACAACACTCTCCAGGAGGTAGGCGCATCAATATCCAAATCTACCATAAAGAGAAGACTGCATGAAAGTAAATACAGAGGGTTCACTGCACGGTGCAAGCCACTCATAAGCATCAAGAATCAAAAGGCTAGACTGGACTTTGCTAAAAAACATCTACAAAAGCCAGCACAGTTCTGGAAGAACATTCTTTGGACAGATGAAACCAAGATCAACCTCTACCAGAATGATGAAAAGAGAAAAGTATGGCGAAGGCGTGGTACAGCTCATGATCCAAAGCATACCACATCATCTGTAAAACGGCGGAGGCAGTGTGATGGCTTGGGCATGCATGGCTGCCAGTGGCACTGGGTCACTAGTGTTTATTGATGATGTGACACAGGACAGAAGCAGCCGGATGAATTCTGAGGTATTCAGAGCCATACTGTGTGCTCAGATCCATCCAAATACAGCCAAACTGATTGGTCGTCGTTTCACACTGCAGATGGACAATGACCCAAAACATAAAGCCAAAGCAACCCAGGAGTTTATTAAAGCAAAGAAGTGGAATATTCTTGAATGGCCAAGTCAGTCACCTGATCTCAACCCAATTGAGCATGCATTTCACTTGTTAAAGACTAAACGTCAGACAGAAAGACCCACAAACAAACAGCAACTGAAAACCACCGCAGTGAAGGCCTGGCAGAGCATCAAAAAGGAGGAAACACAGCGTCTGGTGATGTCCATGAGTTCAAGACTTCAGGCAGTCATTGCCAACAAAGGGTTTTCAACCAAGTACTAGAAATGAACATTTTATTCACAATTATTTAATCTGTCCAATTACTTTTGGTCCCTTTAAAAACAGGGTGGCACATGTTAAGGAGCTGAAACTCCTAAACCCTTCATCCAATTTTAATGTGGATACCCTCAAATGAAAGCTGAAAGTCTGAACTTCAACTGCATCTGAATTGTTTTGTTTAAAATTCACTGTGGTAATGTCTTGAACCAAAATTAGAAATGTTGTCTGTCCAAATATATATGGACCTAACTGTATACAGGTGTTACCAGTCACTGTAATCCTGCCTCTGATAAGGAGACTGCTGAAAACTTTTCAAAGAACTGGAATTGTGACGTTACTGAAGAGTGATGCCAGCTATGGGGGTAATCACCTCTCCTTTCCACATAGTCCATGGGCAGCGATTTTTTTGCACACGGTCTGGTTGAGTTCAGAGCCGAACAGTGGGATACCATAGCAAAGTTCCAGGGGGACCCAGTCTTTCTCCACCGACGGCACTGTAACAGACAGGGCAGGACGTTAACACATACTCCAGGGCAATGTAGTCTAAGTAAGAGTGCATGCAGAAGTCCATGAAACTCGGTCTGAGCACGGATTGCAGTGCACGGACCTGGCCGCGGGGTCTCCCGACACAAACGCGGCAATTTCAAATATGCCTATGATGAAGCAGTCACATTTTGGGTAAGAAGACCCACATTGTAACTCATGCTTGGACAGCAAAAATTGATTTAAAAAAAAAAAAAAAAATACTATGGGATAAGGTCCGAGGTAAATAAATAAATAAATGTGACCGGACTGGACTGTACCTTCGCTGGCTTTTTGTCCCGCTTCCACTGCAAATTCTTCAACCACGAGCTCAAAAGACTCGGTGCTGCCATTAACTTCATTAACTTCAGTGCCCAATGCTAGACACGACTCGTCTGTACGGAGCAATGAACAGCGAATCAATCAGTCCTGGATGAATTATACGCTTAAGTAGGAAAGTCGCCCAAATGGGATCTTAACCCCTCTTCCCACTGCGGCCAGTTTCCCTTTTCATTTTTTCCTCTCCTTCTTCCAAGAGACATAACTTGTCCATTTTTCCATTAATATGGCCCAGTATGAGGGCTTGTTTTTTGGGTGGGACGAGTTCTACTTTTGAATGACATCAATTCATTTTATCATGTGGGAAAAAAAAAATCCAAGTGTGATGAAATTGCAAAAATTACCGTATTTTCCGCTTTGTAAGACGCACTTTTTTTCCCCCCAAACTTGGGGGGAAAATGGGGGTGCGTCTTACAAAGAGGATATACCTTATCGGGTGTAGGCCGCAGGGGTGTCCGGGTATCCGTCGGCGCTGTCGGTGTCTCCACGTGCCCAGCGGTGTCTCCGGTTCCCATCCCGGGGCTCTGCTGACATTTTGCGACAGGCTAGAGCCCCGGGCTCCCTCTCAGTTCCCTCTGTATTGGCTGGCTCCGGCAACATGGCGGACGGCGCATGTGCTGATGGTGATCTCGGGACTGAGATCTCGAGGGATGAGATTTCAGCGCTGAAATCTCATCCCTCGAGATCTCAGTCCCGAGAATACCATCAGCACATGCGCCGTCCCCGGCGGCGGCCGCCATGTTGCCGGAGCCAGCCAATACAGAGGGAACTGAGAGGGAGCCCCGGGGCTCTGGCCTGTCGCAAAATGTCGGCAGAGCCCCGGGATGGGAACCGGAGACACCGCTGGGCACGTGGAGACACGGCTGGGCACCCGGCAACACCCACAGCGCCGACGGACACCCGGACACCCCTGCGGCCTACACCCGGTAAGTGTCGGCAGAGCCCCGGGCTGCTGCACAGACCCCCCTGGCAGCAGCAAAAGCCCCCCTGATAGCAGCACAGACCCCTGGCAGCAGCACAAGCCCCCCCTGATAGCAGCACGAGCCCCCCTGGCAGCGCACTGCACATCGGAGCACCCTCTCATCCCTTCCTGCGGCCTGCAGTATCACCCCACTCCTGCCTCCTCCAGCAGCGACCCTGGGACCCCGCTTCACCGCAGCCACCACCCCCCGATAAGCAATAAGGCACCTGGATTATAAGAGGCACCACCATTTTATTAATAAAAGTTTTTTCCTATTTTTCTCCTCAAAATTTGTGATGCGTCTTATAATCCGGAGCGTCTTATAAAGCAAAAAATATGGTACCATATTCACTATGCGGTAAAACTGACCCGGCAATATGATTCTCCAGATCAGTATGAGTATTTTGTTGTCACTTTTACTGTTTTTAATAGTTCCCCTAGGGGACTTGTAGCTGCGATCACCCGATCGCTTGTACTGTACATAGTGGTGTGCTTCAGCACTGCTATGTATAGAGAAAATCACAATCTATGAACGCCGGCTAAATGCCGGCTTTCACAGGATCATCGTAATGACAGGCATGAGGGTCACCAGCAGACCCTCGGCTGTGATGGTCACCTGTCAGTGTCTCCGATGGGTGGTTGGAATAACGCACCCCATTGCTGCAGCGTGTTAACTGCTGCTGTCAGAGAATGATGGTTGGATTTAATAGGTTTCCAGCATGGACAGAGCGCCGCTCCAGAGGGAATGTAGATAAGATCGGGACAGGCCGTCGCTGGCAGCACAGCTCACCTTTCCCATCAGAGGCATTGCTCAGTCGCCTCTGGTTGGCGTGACGAATGCTGGGGTTCAGCATCGTGACGTACCCACAGAAGTGCTCCAGGTCAATCCTCTCCCGTAACACCTGTAAAGCTTTGTGGGCGGCCATACTGTGACTGGAGAACTCTGCGGATAAGAGACGACACATTTTCTTTTACCACTATGACCGCACTGGATTAAAATCACAAAATTATCAGGAACCATCAGGCGATGTCGGCTACCTTTACTTGGTTCTAAAACCCAATCATCACAAAGCATCTAATTTGGAGAAAAAAAAATTCTTCTTTCAACAGCTCCTAGGCAGAGCCATGTGTCTCCATGGTAACAGACAGCAAACACACATGCTTTGTAGTCAGATCCTGCAGACACCTAATTTCTTCTTCGTGCTAATGCACATTGGGTAATGTGGTCAGGAGCAGAGGCGAAAGAGGAGCGTGACCGCAATATCAGACTTCACAGCTTGTTTGTTATCTGTTGCCATAGGGACACGTAGGTCTGCATTGGAGCTGTAGAAATAAAACAGGACAGAATTATTAAAAAGCGGATTTATTGGGATAATAAAGAGTGTAACTGAACGGGTGAATATAGTGTTTAATGTACAATAAGGCAAGGACAAAGCCTGACGCAGAAGTGTACACCGAGGGAAGCGACTGGACGTCACACACACAAAGTGGCAGCAGCATACAACCATGGTTTCCTGTCCCCCCCAATGAACCGATAAAGTTTTCTATGCGGACATATTTCCAGGACTCTGGACTACTAAGGCAAAGGTTGGGGCTGTTGTACTTACATAAAAAAAACTATTTCAGGCTGGCTGTATGAATCCTGGTATTAAGATGATAATTTTATGAGTCCAGTTAAAGTGTGAGAGAACTCATGAGTCCAAGTGTACTCATCTCTGCCTAAAAGCTGCAGCTTGTATTGAGCAGTGTCAAATCTCAGCAGCAGCAGGGAGGAGGGACATTGAAGAGTGGGAGGCTAGGTGGGAGGAGAATGAGCAGCAGGGAGGAGGAACACTGAATAGCAGCCAATAAGACTAGGTGGGAGGACATTCAGCAGCAGACAGGAGGAACACCGAGGAGCTATCAATAAGGCTAGGCAGGAGATTCAGCAGCAGAGAGGAGGAACACGGAGTAGAAGCCAATAAAACTAAGTGGGGGGTTTCAGCAGCAGGGAGGAGGAACACTGAGGAGCTATCAATAAGGAAAGGCAGGAAGAGATACAGTAGCAGAGAAAATGAACACTGAGGAGCTATCAATAGGGCAGCAGGGAGGAGGGACACTGAGTATCTGACAGGCTAGGTGGGAGGAGAATGAGCAGCAGGGAGGAGGAACACTGAAGAGCAGCCAATAAGACTAGGTGGGAGGACATTCAGCAGCAGATAGGAGGAACACTGAGGAGTGTTATGAATGGGTCACCGAGGAGGAAAACAAGACCAAGCCACGTCACAGAAAACCAGAGAGGTTGGTAACTACGTGGATTGCAGACCCCTGATCCTAATCACACAACTAACAGCAGCCGTGGAGCGTACCTACGATGATCCTAGACGCCTCATCACAGCCGGAGGACTAAATAAGCCTAAAGCAAGAAAGGGGAAATCTAAACTGCCCCAGAGCAGATCCCAAAGGAATAGATAGCCCCCACACATGTACTGACGGTGAGACAAGATAAAAATACGAACACAGGTAGGAAAATAGGCTGAGCAAACGATGGAACCCACACTAACTAGAAAGGACAGGAAAGGAAAGATACTGTCTGCAATCACGCCAAAAAACCCTGCAAAAATGTCCAACACTTCTGATAGCAAAAAATAACCTGAAGTCACTAGACTTCTCCCAGTATATCAGCACTCTGGCATATTCTGAGAACAGAGCAAAAAGAGGCCAATCTAATAAGGGACAAAAAGCAAACTGGCACAAACAGTGACATAAGAATTCAGCACAGCCCCAGCCGGGGCTGGCTGACCACACAAAAAACTGAATAGACCAAACCAAATCAAATATGAACATTAGCAAAGACAACTTCGCTTAAGAAGGCAGGAACTGAGCTGGAAACTAAGACCTCAAGAGGCAGGAAAAAATCACCAGCATGGGAATAGGGAGTAGGCTGTCTTAAATCCATTCTGAGACTCCAGATGTCCAATCCTCTTCCTCATTATCAGGTGGCAGGTCTCTGTTAATTAGATCAGCTTCACTACCTCCTGCCACCACCACAGGGAGCCCAGAAAGAGAACTCACAACTCCCTCACCAGAAACCAGAGGCAGACCAGAAAATGAGTTCACAACAGAGGAGCTATCAATAAGGCTTGCTTGTTAGGAGATTCAGTAGCAGGGAGGAAGAACACCGAAGAGTAGCCAACAAGGCTAGGTGGGAGGACATTTAGCAGCAAGGAGGAGGAACACTGAGGAGCTGTCAGTCAGACCAGCTGGGTGGAGAATGGAATAAAACATATATATAGGAATATACAGTCATATTAATATGGATGAGGATTGATTTTCTTTTATGAGTTTTGTTTCTGTATTGACACTATAGTATGGTGTGGCATTGGCAATGCCATAAAGGGAAATAAATAAGTTGTTACCTGCTTGTAGTTCTGATTCATCAAAGGGGAAAGGAACATGTGCAGTCTCTCCCATACCATGCATCCCGTGACCCTGTAAAACAGAAATCTACAGTCAGGTGAAGGGGATTTGGGGTGGCATACAGTATACGCCCATTAAAGGGAATCTGTCACCCCTTTTTTGAGATATCATATAATGATATCATTCAATTGTGTGTCTTTTGCTTCCCCCTGACCCCGCACCTTTCATGCATAAATACCTTTTTTATATCGTTTCAGGTGTATGTAAACTGCCACGATCTGGTCCGATGGGCGGGGCTTATTGAAATTTGAAATTCTCCCCCCCTCCCTGCCTTGCTCTACACAAGAAGAAATGCGTAGAACAAGACAGGGAGGGGGGAGCAGGTGAATAAGCCCCGCCCAGCGGACTGGACCGTGGCAGTTTACAAACATCTGAACCGATATAAAAAAGGTATGTAAACTGCCACGGTCCAGTCCGCTGGGCGGGGCTTATTCACCTGCTCCCCCCTCCCTGTCTTGTTCTACACATTTCTTCTTGTGTAGAGCAAGACAGGGAGGGAGGGAGAATTTGACTAAGCCCCGCCCATCGGACCGGAACATGGCAGTTTACGTACACCTGAAACGATATAAAAAAGATATTTATGCATGAAAGGTGCGGGGTCAGGGGGAAGCAAAAGTACTAAGAAAATCCTTATATGACACACAATTGAATGATATCATTATATGATATCTCAAAAAAGGGGTGACAGATTCCCTTTAAGGCTACTTGATTTTCCCTTTCCAGCAATCTACATTATATTGTAGGCAATATCACAAACATAGACCGTCTAAAGCGCTGACAATGACATGTACATTGAGGAAGGCCTGAACAAGGGACGGAAAAATAAAGAGGGGGGGGGGGGTGTCAAACTTTGTAACGGCCCATTTGTGACTACATCCTAGCTACAGCGTCCACAGGGAGTCTGAGGTAGTCTAAGACACACCTCCTGCCTCATCATTGGTTCACACTCCCTGTAGCTCTACCTCTTCTGATTGGCTGTTGTAGATAAACCCCAAAATATCAGACTAGCCGGGAAGTCAGTGGAGACCCCGAATTACTACTGCTATACCTGCCAAACGTACATATACCAAGGGGGATGAGCTCCCATAAATTGTACAAGGGTGGTCGTTTACTGTGGAGTCATAAGGAGCGCAAAACTCAGCAGACGTACCTGAATGAGAACAGCCGAGTGCGTCAGCGCATCATTCAGCATCACCAGGACGTTAGAAGTCGGGACCACGCCGGGATCATGTCCCCAGGATGTAATAAGTAACCGGTCGTAGGCCTAGAAAATATATCTGATCAGATGAAGTCACACAGAGCCACGACAGACGGGGAGGTGTGGGGCTGAGTGTCACTCTCTGATAAAACGTCAGGGAGGAGCAAGAGCTTTTATTTTGGATGTGGATTCACATCTGATGCTCACCAGGAAAACATCTGGTAACTTGCGGAGTCTGGTTCCCTTAGACAGCAAGAGCGATGGTGGTCCATAGCCAGAAACGTGGTATATGTAGAGCTTAAACCAGATGGAGCTGACCTCAGGGATGGCAGGTCCGATGTGCTACAAAGAAAAATATACACAAATTATGTATACGGTGGGTAAATATATATATATTTTTTTTTTTTTTTTGCAGACAGGTCCCTTCAATAAATCTCTAGAGCGCTAAGCATTAATTTCCCAGCACAGAGCGGTAAATCCCCCACATAGAAAATGATAAAAATGTTGTGACTCGGACTATTCCTGATCAGCATTTGCCATGTGGTGGGGGATTAGGGAATCCCGCTACCATGAAAAGTAGTATTTGGTCTGTACAATGGTGGCGTACTTGATGCCAGGACCCAAGGTTTCCCTCTAAAATAAAGCTCCAATCACACAGTCCCCGCCGGCTCATCTTCTTCCCATAGTGCAACTTGGTGCCGTATTTTGCCTGGGTCAGTGACGCAGACTCACCGTCCACATGATGAAAATGAAAAGTCATTCATCAGACCAGGACGCTTTCTTCCATTCACCCTCGGTCCACTACTGATGCTCATGTGCCCTTTGTAGACACTTTAACTTTTGCACAGGGGTCAGCATTGGTGCTCTGACCAGTCTGTGACTATACAGCCCCCTATGTACAACATGTTAGGTCTGCCTTTATATATGCCGGGAGCGCTAATGACCCAGCGTCTCTACAGAGTTTATTAAATTCTTGTGCTGATTTTCAGAAAAACTAAAAATCTATTGCTACCTGCAAAGTAGTCTAATAAAAAATAAAAAAAAAGACAAAAAAACATCTCTCTCCTCGGTTCTTAAGCATGGCAGTCATTACCCATACTGTGAGCGGCGACGGCTGGACGCACGCTCTGGCGCTGTGATTAACAGCTGACACGGTAGTGAAGCTGTGACGTGGCACGCCATGCTTACAGCCACATCTCACAGCACAGTGTGAAGTGCAGCGAGCCATGACTAACCGCTCCTGTAGCTGAAGTTTCATTTTCTCCTCATAGTCGCACCGTCCGTAAGCGGCCGGGCTTCATTCGAATGCCATTTACCTGCAGATTAACCCTATATCTGCAGGTAAATAGTGTTTGTTTTTTCCCCCAAGGTAACAAGTTCCCAAGAGCCAACAGATACATAAATCCCACCTGGGGTGTGCAGCTGCTGATCGGCCGAATCTCGTTGGTGAGGGGCGCCATTGACACCAGAAGCGAGTAATTTTTGTTTAGGACTCGGCTGCAGGTGGCGGGGTCCAGGCCGAGTAGACTTTCACATCGTAGCAGATCCAAAGGTAAACCTGCACACAGAACCATCATTTCATGATACTTTTCAACACTTTACCCTCAGGACCGCCTGTCTTTTTAAGACGCCGGTGTAGATACCAGTGGTAAGAAAACCCTTGGATGCTGCAGGATCTCCTACTTTCACGGCTAAAGTATATATCAAATCAAAAGTTAGAAATGTATAATATCGCGGACCTGATCATACACCCTTGGGAGAGTGGAGGAGAGAGGACTCGTTCCTTACCTGCCGGCGATTGCTCAGGAAGTGCAATGAGCTCCTTGTTGTGGCGCAGGAAGAGGATGGTATTTCGTAAAGTGAGTGCGTGATCAAAGTATCTCTGAGCCTCTCCTTCCCCCGTGCTTTGTACCTGCAATAGACAGAGAACGGCATTATCGACAGGATATGATGCAATGTATCCAAATTAAAAATTTTTTTACAAAATGCGACAACCTTGATTAAAAATATTCTGCGTTTTGTGTATACAGCTCCAATGCACCCCGATGGCTTCAGACCAATAATTTACTCAGCGCAGTCTCATCTTGGAGTCCATTGTTATTCTCTATCGGACCCTGCCTAAAAATAAGTGAGCGGTACGAGAACAACGCACCCAACTACAGAATTAGACTGCACTGGCTTGTAAACTGTCACTGGGGTTTCACATCGGTCTGTGCGGGAGATGAAGACACAAAAGAGGAGCAGATATTTATTTGCATTGTAGATGCGGTGGGAGTATGGAAACAATGGTTACAAATGTCTACACGTCTACACACGCTTTAATATTTACTACGTCGCACTTTGGTTTCTCAAAATCTGACCACAGAGTAACATCAGCAGTTGAATCTCGGCGGGTGGTGATTTTGCTACACAGCCAGACCCATAACACAGAACTGGATGAGCTATATGAGCAGCGCACCTTTTCTAGTTCCACCAGGAAACTGTCCAGGGTCTCGTCTGACAACTTGCCCACTTCAAACATGGTCACCGCGTGGCTCTTCAGATTCTGCAATGCACGAAAAGGAAAGAGCAGTAAAGTGTAAGTGATGCTATATGAACAAAGCCTGCATTAAAGGGGAGGTCTGGATTATGCTGTAAATGACAAAAGCATTACTGACTCACTGAATATCCTGCCGCACCCCAGTGCCGCCCTCCCTACCACACACCACTGTGCCACCTCTCACCGCACCACCACAGTAAACTTTAGATGCCTCCAGGCTAAATACACTCATGTAACAATCTCCACGTCAGTAAATGGGAAGAAAACAAAAACAAAAAAGAATAAAAACTTTTCCAGGTGCAGCCAACCCAAGAAAAAAAACTTCTCTATCGCTTCATTGGGGGACACAGGAACCATGGGGTGTATGCTGCTGCCACTAGGAGGCTGACACTATGTACAGAAAAAGGTTAGCTCCTCCTCCGCAGTATATACCCCACCGACCGGCACTAATTTCCCCAGTTTAGCTTTGTGTCAGTAGGAGGTGGACACGGGTCTTTCATTAGACCCATATCTACCTCAGTGTGCGTCGTTTTCTTTTCAGGTTTTGCAGAGGGATACAGAGTGATTGGTCACATCTGTAGTCCCACAAGGAGGCTATGAGTACGGCGTGTACTGCCACCCCATATCCTCATAGCTCTCCACGGAAGGACCAAGAGCCCCGAGCACGGACACGTGTCAGGCAATCCAACTGGTCCTCTTCCCCCGTCTCCCGCCCACTCGCCCACCAGAGCCTGTCGGTCAGGAAGAGACGCGGACATCCTTCGGCTGGATGACAGAAGTACATCTTCATCCACAGGTACACAGAAGACACTGAAGAGCGACAGGACTAGGTAGAGGGTAAATATGGGACCCCTGAGTGGCATTCCCGGCTGCACTTATCTCATAGCAGCCGGGCTGCAGTCATGCCTCCTTTTCCCCCCAGGTATTTCGGCTCCCCTCAACAGCCCCTTCTCCTCTCCCTGAATCTGCTCACCGCCTCCTCCCCGGCTGCACTTTTCTCAGGGCTGGTTAGCAGCCGGGCTACAGGCTTGGCTCCATTGAGGAGCGATCGTCGCTACAGCATCTACTACAGGCCCCGGCTTCAGTTTGGGCCTACCTCGGCCTCGCGGCCACGCCCCGCCTTCTTCCTTAGTCGGGCTTCTCTCCCGCCCGTTCTAGGCCCACCCACCGCTCTCTGCGTTCCGGGGGCGGCGCTCAGTCCCCTAGCCTGCCTATGGGCAGCGCCATCTACCGCCTCCTTACTGCGGTCAGCCCCGCTCCCTCCTTCTCCGTCTTCTCAGGGAAGCAGCATTGGGGGACACAGCAAGCGTTTGCTGGAAGCATCTACAGGACACCGGACTGTGAGCAAGCTCTGCAGACTGAAACTCTCCTCTGCCTCCTGTCCCCTAACCTTCCCGCACTCCTCATTATGTCTAACTCTAAGCCTGATCGTGCTCGTGCCCCTTCTTCCACTTGCACTTTAATCAAGCTTTTTGCATGTTCTTCTTGCAAACGCAAACTCACTCAGGTCAGTCCACTCCCCTCTGCCTTGACTGCAGCAATCCCATTCAGCCCGCCGCCCAGGAGCCACCTGTTGTGGAGTGAATCCCCCATTCCTGACTGGGCTTCTTCTCTATCTCAATCAGTGGCGGATCTCACCAGGGTGTCTCAGTCCTTAGTGGCCGTTCTTGATAAGTTGCCCCTGGACACTTCTGCAGGATCCAGGAGGTCACAAGAGGCTCCATCTGAGCCAGCCGGCATTAGCCGCAAAAGGCCCAGGCAGGATCTCCGTCCGGAATCCTCTCCTCGCCCCATCTCACCACATAGTCCTTCCCAGCAGTCTCCTGCCCGTGCCTCCTCACCTGAGTCAGGCGAAGCGTTCTCAGATGCGCCATCCAAAGAGATTTTGGAGCTGGATTCGGACCATGACGCGGACATGAAGGTTACGGTACAGAACCTCATTGCAGCGATTAACCACACTTTCGAGATTACAGACTCTCCTGCAAAACCCTCAGATCAGGAGGTTTTGTTCAGAAGGGCAGAAGCGCCTTCCAGAGCTTTCGCTTCTCACTCTGAGTTTGGCAAGCTCCTCACCAAGGAAAGAGAAAATCCGACTAGGCGCTTTCAAAGAGGGAAGAGTTTCGGCATGCTGTATCCATTTTCTCAAGAGCTCACCGACAACTGGTCGGCTTCCCCCTCTGTAGACGCTCCCGTGTCTAGACTAACAACACGGTCCTTCCGATTTCAGGTGTGGCGGCTTTGAAGCATTCTAACGACAGGATCATAGAATCCTTAGCAAAGTCAGCATTCGAAGCGCTGCGACGGTGCTAAGTCCGGCCTTTGCTTCCACTTGGGTAGCAAAGGCCATAGCTACTTGGGCGGAGGATCTCCGCCAAGGCATTCTTGATGGAGCCCAACCAGAGCGACTGGCCGAGCTAGCCAACCAGATTTCCCACGCAGGGGAATATTTGGTCTCTGCCTCCTTAGATGCCGTGTCTTGCGCAGCTCAAGCGTCCAGCAACTTAGTTGCAATCCGGCGTACAGTTTGGCTCAAGGCTTGGCAGGCTGATTTGTCATCAAAAAAGTCCCTTACCAATCTGCCTTTTCAGGAAGCGCGTCTGTTCGGATCCCAGCTGGACCAGATTATTAAGGACGCCACGGGGGCATAAGTTCTTTTCTCCCTCAGTCCAAACTTCGTAGACTCCCTCCAAGGTGTCAGTTTCGGCCCTTTCGGCCTTACCGCCGACTCGCTACGGCAGAACCTTTTTCCAACCAAAGGCTGCAAGCACGCCAGGATAGGAAGAAGGTCTCCTTTAGGCCCACTCCCTCCTGGCGATCTCACTCCTCCCAGGGCAGACCCTCCAGGTCCAGAACTGGACGGTCCACATAGGCATGACTATCAAAGTCCCGAGGCACCTTCCCAACTGGGCGGCTGACTCCTTTTTTTCAGGGACGTCTGGCTTGCCTCGGTGGAAGACGCTTGGGTAAGAGAAGTTGTATCCTTAGGATACAAGATAGAGTTCGTCTCTCGGCCCCGGGATCGCTTCTTCGAGTCCCGACCTTCAAAAGACCCCGCCCTAGTTCCAGGTTTCTTTGCATCCTTCGCATCCCTTCTCAGCTCCGGGGTGATTGTGCCCGTTCCCGAAACAGAACGATTCACAGGGTTTTACTCAAACCTGTTTGTAGTGCCGAAAAAAGGCGGCGCGGTTCGGCCCATTCTGGACCTCAAACTACTGAACAAAAAGGTCCGCCTGCGACATTTTAGGATGGAGTCCCTTCGTTCAGTAATCGCTTCCATGGAGGCGCAGGAATTCATGCGCTCAATAGACATTCAAGATGCCTATCTGCATGTCCCCACTTTTTCCTGGCATCAGAAATTCCTGCGTTTCGCTATTCATCGGGACCACTACCAGTTTGTCGCCCTGCCGTTTGGTCTCGCCACAGCGCCCAGAGCGTTTACAAAAATCTTGGCGGCGTTGATGGCCCTGATGAGGATCAGAGGCCTCGTCCTCTTTCCGTACCTCGACGACATTCTAATCAAAGCTCCGTCTTTTCACCAGACTCTCCAAAGTCTTACCATCGTTCTCGACACCCTGGCCAATTTCAGGTGGCTCGTAAACAAAAGGAAGTCCTGCCTTGTTCCGACTCAACGGCTTGTGTTTCTAGGCTTATTGTTCGACACCCATCAGTCGAGGGTCTTTCTCCCAGAAGAGATGATGATCTCTCTGCGGCGAGATGTACGAGCGCTTAAGAGCTCACAGCTTCCATCTTTCCGGTCTGCCATGAGAGTCTTGGGAAAGATGGTGGCAACGGCCAAAGCAATTCCCTTTGCTCAGTTTCATTCAAGACTGCTTCAACAGGCCATCCTGTCTCTGTGGAACAGGTCTGTTCTTTCCCTGGATCGTCAATTCGCCTTTCGTCCCAGGTCAAACAGTCCCTCAAATGATGGCTGACGTCACCTCATTTCTCTATGCCGGTCATTCCTTCCGATTCACTGGCAGATTGTGACAACGGATGCCAGTCTTCTCGGCTGGGGGTCAGTGTTTTGCAATCAGACTGTTAAGGGTCAACTCAAGAGACAACTCTGCCGATCAACGTCCTCGAGATACGGGCGATTTTTCTGTCTCTCATTCACTGGGAAAGGCTTCTCAGGGGTCTGCCGATCCGGATTCAGACAGACAATGGCACAGCGGTGGCATATGTCAACCACCAAGGGGGGGACACGGAGCCCCTCGGCTCTAGCGGAAGTGTCAAAGATTCTCCACTGGGCAGAGGCATCAGTCCCAGCGATATCCGCCGTGCACATTCCCGGCGTGGACAACTGGGCCGCTGATTTTCTCAGCCGCGAGGGTCTTGCGACGGGAGAGTGGTCCTTACATCTGGACGTCTTTCATCAACTTTGCCATCGTTGGGGGACTCCGGTCGTAGATCTGCTAGCATCTCGCCTGAACAGAAAGGTCCCACAGTTAGTATCCAGGGCCCGAGATCCTCTCGCAGTGGGCGCCGATGCTCTGACCATTCCCTGGTCTCAGTTCAACTTCCCCTATGTTTCCTCCCCTTCCTCTTCTGCCCAAGCTGCTGAAGAAAATCAAGGCAGAAGGGGTTCCAGTCATCCTCATCGCTCCGAATTGGCCCAGGTGGTCTTGGTTCGCGGACATCAACCTTCTCGCGGATGTCCCCTGGAAGCATATCTGCAGTCTCAGGGTCCAATCTGCCACCCCAATTCTCTGCCGATCAATTTAACGGCGTGGCTGTTGAGACACGGTTCAGCGGTTCATGATCCGGGCTAGAAGGCAATCGTCTTCCAAAATGTATTATCGCACGTGGAAGGCCTATTTCACTTGGTGCGAGGCCAATGACATTCCGCCCATGTCCTTTTCTCTCCCTTCTATCCTGGCGTTCCTCCAGACAGGCTTGGATGCGGGCCTTGCCTTCAGGTCTTTAAAAGGTCATGTCTCGGCGCTTTCCATCCTTTTCCAGAAGACGTTGGCCTCCCGACTGCAGGTCAAGACTTTTCTTCAGGGAGTGGCTCATGCGGCACCTCCGTACCGCGCTCCTGTTGATCCATGGGATCTCAATCTGGTTCTGGAGGCTCTACAAGGTTCACCCTTTGAGCCTCTCAGGGAAGTTTCCCTATCACTTCTCTCCTGGAAGATAGCCTTTCTGGTCACCATCACCTCCATCCGGCGCGTGTCAGAATTGGCGGCCCTTTCTTGTCGCCCCCCTTTCTTAGTGCTCCATCAGGATAAGGTGGTCCTGCGGCCCCCGCCTTCCTTCCTGCCTGCCTAAGGTGGTGTCCACTTTCCACCCAAATGAGGACATTGTTCTCCCGTCCTTTTGTCCGGGTCCAGTCCACCTGCTCGAGCGCTCCTTGAACAAGCTAGACCTGGTCAGGGCGATGAAGGTCTACCTGGCTAGGACAGCTCCCTTGAGGAAGACAGACTCACTTTTCATCATTCCAGATGGTGCGCCGAAAGGTCAGCCGGCCTCCAAGGCTACTATTGCTCGCTGGATCAGATCTGCAATTTTGGAAGCCTACCGGGTCAAGCATCGAGTGCCCCCTTCTGGAATTAGAGCTCACTCTACCCGGGCAGTGGGTGCCTCCTGGGCGGTGCGCCACAGAGCCTCCGCGCTGCAGCTTTTCAAAGCTGCAACCTGTTCTTCGATCCACACGTTTGCCAAATTTTACAAGGTCCACACCTACGCTTCGGCGGACGCCAGCCTTGGCAGAAGGATCTTGCCGGCGGCGGTGGTGAGTTCTCAGACCTAATGGAAGTTTGCTTCTCCCTCCCCAGGGACTGCTTTGGGACGTCCCATGGTTCCTGTGTCCCCCAATGAAGCGATAGGGAAAACAGGATTTTTGGGTTGCTTACCGTAAAATCTGTTTCTCGGAGCCTTCATTGGGGGGACACAGCACCCTCCCATGTTTTGCAACTCCTGTTCATATGTTGTTTGTTGGTTACAGTTGAGTTGCCTGTTCTGTTCTTGATCTATTTTGTTACTTCTCCTACTGCTTTCTCACTAACTGAGGAAATTAGTGCCGGTCGGTGGGGTGTATACTGCGGAGGAGGAGCTAACCTTTTTTTGTGCATAGTGTCAGCCTCCTAGTGGCAGCAGCATACACCCATGGTTTCTGTGTCCCCCAATGAAGGCTCTGAGAAACAGATTTTACGGTAAACAACCCAAAAATCCTGTTATTTAAAAAAAAAAAAAAAAAAAAAAAAGTATATAATATAAACTTATAATTCTATTATACCTAGTGATTCGAGAGCCAATATACCCAGGGCAGGCAGGGGAAGAATAAAGGTGCAAGAAAACCAGATAATGATGAAATGATTGGAAGGGAGGGGACAAGGATGGATTTTAATGCAGCGATTACATGAGGCGTCTTCTGTGGTTCTTTG
This sequence comes from Dendrobates tinctorius, assembly GCF_039654945.1. Lineage (NCBI taxonomy): Eukaryota > Metazoa > Chordata > Amphibia > Anura > Dendrobatidae > Dendrobates > Dendrobates tinctorius. The sequence goes on from NW_027361784.1 coordinate 25,906,227, forward strand.
ATGTCGTGGTTTCTTTAACCCCTTTCTGCCATCCGACGTACTATCCCGTCCATGGGACCTGGTCCCCTATGCCCATGGACGGGATAGTACGTCGGCGCGATCAGCGGCGCCCACGTGGTGAGCGCCGCTGATCGCGGCCGGGTGTCAGCTGATTATCACAGCTGACACCCGGCACAATGTGTCAGGGGCGGTCACGGACCGCCCCCGACACGTTAACCCCTTGCACACCGCGATCAAACATGATCGCGGTGTACCGGGGGTTAAAGGGAAGCATCGGCAGGGAGGGGGCTCCCTCCGTGCTTCCCTGAGCCCCCCACGGCAGCGCAATGTGCAGCGCTGCTGCGGGGGGCTCCTTTCTTCCAGGCCCCCGAATCCAAGATGGCGACGGGGGCCTTCGGGGGCCTGAGGAAGCTGGCTTCCTCAGTGCCTGCAAAGCGCAGGCATGAGGAAGCCTTCTGCAGTGCCTGTGTCAGATCGCTGATCTGTCACAGTGATCTGTGATGTGACAGATCAGCGATCTGTCACAGGACAATGATGTCCCACCTGGGACTATTTAATAAAGTAAAAAAAAAAATAAAAAAAAGTGTTAAAATAATTTAAAAAAAAAATTGCCAAATAAATTAGAAAAAAAAAAAAAAAAAAAAAAAAATATTCCCCCAATAAATCCATTTTTTGGAAATAAAAAAAAAAAAAAAAAAATAATAAAAGTACACATTAGGTATCGCCGCGTCCGTAATGACCCGCCCTATAAAACTGTTCCATTAGTTAATTCCTTTAGCGAACCCCTTAAAAAATAAAAATAAAAAACGAAGCAAAAAATAATGATTTATTATCATACCGTCAAACAAAGTGTAATAACGCGCGATCAAAAAGACGCATATAAATATCCATGGTACCGCTGAAAATGTCATCTTGTCCCGCAAAAAACGAGCCACCACACAGCATCATCAGCAAAAATATAAAAAAGTTATAGCTCACAGAATAAAGCGATGCAAAAATAATTATCTTTTATATAAAATAGTTTTCATTGCATAAAACCGACAAAAACATAAAAAAACGACCTAAATGAGGTATCGCTGTAACCGTACTGACCCGAAGAATAAAACCGCTTTATCAATTTTACCGCACGCGGAACGGTGTAAACGCACCCCCCCAAAAGAAATTCATGAAACGCTGGTTTTTGTTCATTCTGCGTCCCAAAAATAGGAATAAAAAGCGATCAAAAAATGTCACGTGCCCGAAAATGGTGCCAATAAAAACGTCAACTCGTCCCGCAAAAAATAAGACCTCACATGACTCGGAGGGTCAAAATACGGAAAAATTATAGCTCTCAATATGTGGTGATGCAAAAAACAGGATTTTTTGGGTTGCTTACCGTAAAATCTGTTTCTCGGAGCCTTCATTGGGGGACACAGAGACCATGGGTGTATGCTGCTGCCACTAGGAGGCTGACACTATGCACAAAAAAGGATAGCTCCTCCTCCGCCGTATACACCCCACCGACCGGCAGGAAATTCCTCAGTTAGTGAGAAAGCAGTAGGAGAAGTAACGGAATAGATTGAAAACAGAACGAACAACTCAACTGTAACCAATCGACAAACATAAGAACAGGAGTTTTAGAACATGGGAGGGTGCTGTGTCCCCCAATGAAGGCTCCGAGAAACAGATTTTACGGTAAGCAACCCATAAAATCCTGTTTTCTCGTTCGCCTTATTGGGGGACACAGAGACCATGGGACGTCCCAAAGCAGTCCCTGGGGTGGGAAACAAACTTCCATCAGGCCAGTGGACTCGCCACCGCGGCCTGCAGAATCCTTCTACCTAGGCTGGCGTCCGCCAAAGCGTAGGTGTGGACCTGGTAGAATTTCACAAAGTGTGAACCGAAGACCACGTTGCAGCTTTGCAAAGCTGCAGCGCGGAAGCTCTGTGGCGCACCGCCCAGGAGGCACCCATCGCCCGGGTAGAGTGCGCTCTGATCCCTGAAGGAGCTGCACGATGCTTGACCCGGTATGCCTCCAAAATTGCCGATCTGATCCAGCGAGCAATAGTGGCCTTTGAGGCTGGGTGACCTTTCCTTGCACCGTCTGGAATGATAAACAGAGAGTCTGACTTCCGCAAGGAAGATGTCCTGGCTAGATAGACTCTCAATGCCCTGACCAGGTCCAGCTTGTTCAAGGATCGCTCCCGAGGATGAGCTGGGCTCGGGCAGAAGGATGGCAGAACAATGTCCTCATTGAGGTGAAACGAAGATACCACCTTCGGAAGGAAAGAGGGCGGAGGCCGCAGAACTACCTTGTCCTGATGAAGTACCAAAAAGGGAGAGCGGCAAGAAAGGGCCGCTAATTCCGACACACGTCGGATGGAAGTAATGGCCACCAGAAAGGCCACCTTCCAAGAAAGGAGGGCAAGGGAAACATTCCTGAGAGGTTCAAAAGGAGGACCTTGCAGAACCCCAAGAACGAAATTAAGATCCCAAGGATCCACGGGCGCTCGGTACGGAGGAACCGTGTGAGCCACACCCTGAAGAAAGGTTTTGACCTGGGGCCGGGAGGCCAGCGTCTTCTAAAATAAAATGGACAGTGCCGAAACTTGACCCTTCAAGGAACTGAGAGCAAGCCCCGCATCCAGCCCTGTCTGAAGAAACGCCAGAACAGAAGGAAGCGAAAAAACCATGGCCGCGATGTCATTGGCCTCACACCAGGAGAAATAGGCTTTCCAAGTATGGTAATAGATCTTGGAAGAGGAAGGCTTTCTGGCGCGGATCATGGTATGAATCACTCGATCAGAGAATCCTGCCCGTTTCAAAACCTCGGTCTCAACAGCCACGCCGTTATATTGAGCGACCGAGAATTGGGGTGGCAAATCGGGCCTTGCGACAGCAGATCTGCCCTGTCGGGAAGCTTCCAGGGGGCGTCCGCGAGAAGGTTGACAATGTCCGCGAACCAAGACCTTCTGGGCCAATTCGGGGCGATGAGGACGACTGTAATCCCTTCTGCCTTGATTTTCTTCAACAGCTTGGGAAGAAGAGGCAGGGGAGGGAACAGGTAGGGGAGCTCGAACTGTGACCAAGGAACGGCCAGAGCGTCGGCGCCCACTGCCAGGGGGTCCCGAGACCTGGACACGAATTGTGGTACCTTCCTTTTGAGGCGAGACGCCATGAGGTCTACGTCCAGGGTTCCCCACCGACGGCAGAGCAGATGAAACACCTCCGGATGTAGGGACCATTCCCCTGCCGCGAGACCCTCGCGGCTTAGAAAATCGGCGGCCCAGTTGTCCACGCCGGGAATGTGAACCGCGGAAATTGTTGGAACAAAGGTCTCTGCCCATTGAAGAATTCTGGACACTTCCGCCAGGGCTGAGACACTCCGTGTCCCCCCTTGTCGGTTGATATACGCCACCGCTGTGGCATTGTCTGTTTGAATCCTGACAGGCAGGCCCTTGAGGCGCCGTTCCCAGTGGACGAGAGCCAGAAGGATCGCTCGTATCTCTAGGACATTGATCTGCAGAGCTGATTCCCGAGTCGACCATCGACCCTGAACAGTGTGATTGCGGAACACTGCACCCCAGCCGATGAGGCTGGCGTCCGTTGTGACAATCTGGGAAGAAAGGACCGCCCCGAGAGAATGAGGGGAGACGTCAACCACCAGTTGAGAGACCGCTTGATCCGGCATGAAAGACGAACCGGACGATCCAGAGACAGAGCCGACCTGTTCCACCTGGACAAAATGGCCTGCTGGAGGGGCCTGGCGTGAAACTGGGCAAAGGGAACTGCCTCTATTGCTGCCACCATCTTCCCCAGAATCCTCATGGCTGTCCTGAGAGATGAAAACCGTGCGATCTGTAGTGATCGGACGCCCTGCTGCAGGGAAAGAATCTTGTCTTGTGGGAGAAATACCCTTGACCGACGAGTGTCGAAAAGAAGGCCCAGAAACACAAGGCGTTGAGTAGGGATCAGACAGGACTTTTTCCGGTTGACGATACACCCAAAACTGGACAGGGTGTCTAGAACGATCGCCACACTTAGGCGGGCCTGATGAAAGGAGGGAGCCTTGATCAGAATATCGTCGAGATACGGAAAAAGAACAAGACCTCTGATCCTCAACAAGGCCATCAACGCCGCCATAATCTTCGTGAAGACCCTGGGAGCGGTGGCGAGCCCGAAAGGGAGCGCGACGAACTGATAATGTTCGTGGTGAGTCGCAAACCACAGGAACTTCGGATGTCCGGGAAATATGGGCACGTGTAGATAGGCATCTTGGATGTCTATGGAACACATGAATTCCTGCTCCTCCATGGAGGCAATCACCGAGCGAACCGACTCCATCCGGAAGTGGCGGAGGCGAACTCTCTTGTTGAGTAACTTGAGATCCAAGATGGGTCGAACCGCCCCGTCCTTTTTCGGCACCACAAACAGGTTTGAATAAAACCCTGTGAATCGTTCTGATTCGGGAACGGGCACAATCACCCCGGAGCTGAGGAGAGAGGCGATGGCCGAACCGAACCCCGGGATCAAGGCAGGATCCCGTGGCAGACGGGATTGGAAGAAGCGATCCCGTGGAAGAGAAACGAACTCTATTTTGTATCCTGTCGATACAACCTCTCTGACCCAAGCGTCCTCTACTGAGGCGAACCAGACGTCGCTGAAGAAAAGAAGTCGACCTCCCAATTGGAAGGGACCCACGGAAGACCGATGATAGTCATGCGGACGTAGACCGTCCAGATCTAGATCTGGGTGGTCTTCCCTGGGAAGAGTGGGACCACCAGGACGGAGTGGGCCTGAAGGAGACCTTCTTTCTTTCCTGACGTGCTTGTGGCCTTTGCTGGTTGGAAGGGTTTTCCGCCGCATTGAAACGGCGGAAAGACCGAAAGGGACGGAACTGACGCCTTGGAGGAGGTCTGCGAGGCTTGGATTGGGGGAGAAGAGAACTCGTACCTCCGGTAGCGTCCTTAATAATCTGGTCCAATTGGGACCCAAAGAGACGCACTCCTTGAAAAGGCAGATTAGTCAGAGACTTTTTAGAGGACAAGTCCGCCTGCCAGGCCTTGAGCCAAATTGTACGTCGGATTGCCACGATGTTGCTTGACGCCTGAACCGCGCAAGATGCGGCATCCAAGGAAGCAGAAAGCAGATAATCCCCCGCATGGGAAATCTGATTGGCGAGATCGGCCAAATGCTCCGGTTGTGCCTTATCCAGAATGCCCTGTCGAAGGTCCTCTGCCCAAGCGGATATAGCCTTTGCTGCCCAAGATGAAGCAAAGACTGGACATACCGCCGCAGATGCCGCCTCGAAGGCAGACTTTGCTAGGGATTCTATGATTCTGTCATTAGAATCTTTTAGAGACGCTACACCTGACAGCGGAAGAACAGTATTATTAGAGAGTCTGGATACGGGAAGGTCCACTGAAGGAGAAGCGGCCCAGTTGTCCGTGAGCTCTTTAGCGAACGGATACAGCACGCCGAGACGCTTTCCTCTTTGAAAGCGTCTAATCGGATCTTCCCTTTCCTTGGTAAAAATCTTCCCAAACTCGGAATGAAAGGGAAACACCATGGAAGGTGTTTCCGCCCGTCTGAACGAAACCTCCTGATCTGAGGATTTCGCAGATGCGTCAGTGATGTCGAAGGTATGGTGAATCGCGGCAATGAGGTTCTGCACCGTAACCTTCATGTTCGCATCCTGATCCGAATCCAGCTCTAAGACCCCTTCAGATTCCGAAAGCGCTTCACCTGACTCGGGAGAGGAGGCCCGAGAGGGAGACTATGGGGTGAGGTAGGGCGAGGAGAGGACTCCGCCTGGAGATCCTGCCTGGGTCTCTTGCGACTGACACTGGCTGGCTCAGATGGGACGTACTGGGACGTGCTAGGTCCCGCAGAAGCTCCCAAGGGCAACTTATCCAGAACGGCTACTAGGGACTGAGACACCTTGGTGAGGTCTGCCACCGACCGTGATAGGGAGGAGGCCCAACCCGGCAAGGGGGGCTCACTCACCCCTGGGGCTATGGATGGCTCCTGAGCGGCGTCAGGCTGGATTGGATTGCTACAGTCCAGGCAGAGGGGAGAGGACTGACCTGAGGGAAGTTTGCGGTTGCACGAAGAACATGCGAAGAACTTGACTAGGGTGCAGGGGAGGGTCGAAGAGCGGGTACGATCAGCCTTAGACATTGTGAAAAACCTGAGGTAGTGCCGGAAGGTTGGGGACAGAGGGCGGAGAAGGGTCAGTCTGCCGTGCAGAGCTACTCACGGTCCGGTGTCCCCAAAAGCGATGCTGCTCGACCTGTCCGGGGATGCATATCAGGGAGAAGTCCGGCTGGCTGTCCCAAAGAGGCAAAAAGCTGCTTGCAGAAACTGCTCAGGGGCTGGGGAGCCTCTCCAGCTGCGTCCGGCTGGCAGGCTGTGAAGATGGCGCCTGCCTGTAGAAAAGCGCGGGTCCCGGGGAAGGGCGGAGCTCCTCGCAGGGTTAATAATTGCTGCCCTCTAGCCATAATATGCTGGGCAGGAGAGGGAAAGGCGGGGGGAGAGCCTGGGGAGAGCGGGAGTGAAGCCCGCTTAGTAGAAAGGGGCGGGGGGCGTGGCCGCGACGCTGCGGTAGGCCCGAACACAAGCCGGGGCCTAAATTAGTTGCGGCGGCCGCCTGTCAGCAGGGGGTCGGCGCGGAAGACGCGTCGCAACACCGGGCCGCGTCCCTGCCCAGAGCTGCCCGACTCCAGCGCTACCCCTGCCGAGATGGAAAAAAGGGGGGGGGGGGGGGAGCGCAGAACGAGGCCCGTGAAGACCCGGGGCCTGCATGGATGCGGTGACCGTGGGGGGATGCGGGGCGTGCAGGGACCCTAACGTGGTCCCCCTGGCGACCGCTCCAAGAGAAAACGCCGGGGGAAGACTGACATACTCACCCAGGCAGGGGGCCTTACAATAAAGGTACCTGAAAATCCCACGCTGTCTGTCTCTATGAAATCCGCGCCTCATCCAACCTTCAGGCTCTGGTAGGCGAGAGGGTGGGAGGCGGGGGGCAAGGACCGTCCGTGCGGCTGGCACCTACTTGTGCGAGGCTCCTGGTCCTGCTCCGGAGACCTATGAGGATACGGGGTGGCAATACACGCCGTACTCAGTCTCTTTGTGGGAGTACGGATGTGACTGTTCACTCCGTATCCCTCCGGAACCTGCAAAGAAACGACGCACACTGAGGTAGATTTGGGTCTAATAAAAGACCCGTGTCCACCTCCTACTGACACTAAGCTAAACTGAGGAATTTCCTGCCGGTCGGTGGGGTGTATACGGCGGAGGAGGAGCTAACCTTTTTTGTGCATAGTGTCAGCCTCCTAGTGGCAGCAGCATACACCCATGGTCTCTGTGTCCCCCAATAAGGCGAACGAGAAACTATTTTTACAATAAAAAGCGTCTTTTAGCGTGCGACAGCTGCCAAATATAAAAACCGCCATAAATAGTAAATCAAACCCCCCGATATCACCCCCTTAGTTAGGGAAAAATAATAAAATTTTAAAAAAAAGTATTTATCTCCATTTTCCGGCTAGGGTTAGGGCTAGGGTTAGGGCTAGGGTTAGGGCTAGGGTTAGGGCTAGGGTTAGGGGTGTGTTGGGGTTAGGGTTGGAGTTATAATTGGGGGGTTTCCACTGTTTGGGCACATCAGGGGCTCTCCAAATGCAACATGGCGTCTGATCTCAATTCCAGCCAATTCTGAGTTGAAAAAGTCAAATGGTGCTCCTTCCCTTCCAAGCTCTGCCATGCGCCCAAACAGTGTTTTACCCCCACATGTAGGGTATCAGCCTACTCAGGACAAATTGCAAAACAATTCTGGGGTCCAATTTCTCCTGTTACCCTTAGGAAAATAAAAAATTGGGGGCAAAAATATCATTTTTGTGGAAAAAAATGATTTTTTTATTTTCACGTCCGAGTGTTATAAACTTCTGTGAAGCACTTGGGGGTTCAAAGTGCTCACCACACATCTAGATAAGTTCCGTGGGGGGTCTAGTGTCCAAAATGGGGTCACTTGTGGGGAGTTTCAATAGTTTAGGTACATCAGGGGCTCTCCAAACGCACATGACACCCGCAGACCATTCCATCAAAGTCTGCATTCCAAAACGTCACTGCTTCCCTTCCGAGCCCCGACGTGTGCCCATACAGTAGTTTTCTCCCACATATGGGGTATCAGCATACTCAGGACAAATTGGACAACAACTTTTGGGGTCCAATTTCTCCTGGTACCCTTGGGAAAATAAAAAAATGGTGACTAAAAGATCATGTTTGTGGAAAAAATACGAATTTTTTATTTTCACGCCCGGGCGTTATAAACTTCTGTGAAGCACTGGGGGGTTCAAAGTGCTCACCACACATCTAGATAAGTTCCTTGGGGGGGTCTAGTTTACAAAATGGTGTCATTTGTGGGGGGGTTTCCACTGTTTAGGTACATTAGGGGCTCTCCAAAGGCAACATGACACCCGCAGACCATTCCATCAAAGTCTGCATTCTAAAACGTCACTACTTCCCTTCCGAGCCCCGACGTGTGCCCATACAGTAGTTTTCTCCCACATATGGGGTATCAGCATACTCAGGACAAATTGGACAACAACTTTTGGGGTCCAATTTCTCCTGGTACCCTTGGGAAAATAAAAAAATGGTGACTAAAAGATCATGTTTGTGGAAAAAATACGAATTTTTTATTTTCACGCCCGGGCATTATAAACTTCTGTGAAGCACTGGGGGGGTCAAAGTGCTCACCACACATCTAGATAAGTTCCTTAGGGGGTCTAGTTTCCAAAATGGTGTCATTTGTGGGGGGTTTCCACTGTTTTGGTACATCAGGAGTTTTCCAAACGCGACATGGTGTCCGATCTCAATTCAGCCAAAAACGTCAATTGGCGCTGCTTCCCTTCCGAGCTCTGCCATGCGCCCAAATAGTGGTTTACCCCCACATGTGGGGTATCAGCGTACTCAGGACAAATTGCACAATAACTTTTACGGTCCTGTTACCCTTTGAAAAATAAGAATTGAGGGTGAAAAGATCATTTTTGTGGAAAAAATATGATTTTTTAATTGTACCGCTGTACGTTATAAACTTCTGTAAAGCCCTTGTGGGTTCAAAGTTCTCACCACATATCTAGATAAGTTCCTTGGGGGGTGTAGTTTCCAAAATGGGGTCACTTGTAGGGGGTTTCCACTGTTTAGGTACATCAGGGACTCTCCAAACGTGACATGGCGTCCAATCTGAATTCCAGCCAATTTTGCATTGAAAAAGTCAAACGGCGCTCCTTCCATTCTGAGCTCTGCCATGCGCCGAAACAGTCGTTCCCCCCCCACATATCAGGTATCTGCGTACTCAGGACAAATTGCACAATAACTTTTGCAGTCCAATTTCTCCTGTTACCCTTGGTAAAATAAAAAAAATTGAACCTGAAGTATTTTTTTTATGAAAAAAAGTTAGATGTTCATTTTTTTTAAAATATTCAAAAAAATTCCTGTGACGCACCTAAAGGGTTAATAAACTTCTTGAATGTGGTTTTGAGCACTTTAAGGGGTGCAGTTTTTAGAATGGTGTCACTTTTGGGTATTTTCTATCATATAGACCCCTCAAAGTGGCTTCAAATGTGATGTGGTCCTAAAAATAAAATGGTGTTGTAAAAATGAGAAATCGCTGGTCAACTTTTAACCCTTATAACTTCCTAACAAAAAAAAATTTTGGTTCCAAAATTGTGCTGATGTAAAGTAAACATGTGGGAAATGTTAGTTATCAAGTTTTGTGTGTGCCGTATCTCTGTGATTTAAGGGCAAAAAAATTCAAAGTTGGAAAATTGCGAAATTTCAAAATTTTCGCCAAATTTCCGTTTTTCTCACAAATAAACGCAAGTTATTTGAATGAAATTTTACCACTAACATGAAGTACAATATGTCACGAGAAAACATGTCAGAATCACCGGGATCCATGGAAGCGTTCCAGAGTTATGACCTCATAAATGTACAGTGGTCAGAATTGTAAAAATTGGCCCGGTCATGAACGTGCAAACCACCCTTGGGGGTGAAGGGGTTAAAATTGAAGGGAAAAAAACCGCAGCATTTTGGTCCTGACTTTGGTGCAGTTTTCTAGCCTCTGTTCGGCTCCTCTGCCCCGCACCCCTGCACAGTGGCATGGGGAGCACAATGTGGAGCCTAAAGCATTCCTGCCCTCGCTGTGTTGTGGGATTGGCACAAGGAGACATCTTGGAAGGAGCAAAATGCCAGGCAAAGCGGAGGAAGGACGTCGGCAGGTAAGGTGACTGTTTTGTGGTTTTTTTTTTGAGAGCAAAGATGGAGGGGTTGCACATAAAACAATTTTATTTTATCACATTAGCCTTACCGGTGATAAATTCCCCATCATGAGGAAGGCTGTGAGAGTGGAGTCAAACAAGAAGGCGATGCGCTTGGTGTGACCGCTCGTTAGGTTCAGGCTGCTCACACTGGATGTCTCCGCTATCAAGATTAAAAAAAAAAAAAAATGGGGGGAGCAAAATTATAGATAGAGAAGTCTGTCACGGAAGAAGATTTCCCAATTTAGAATTAAAAGGAGCTGTCCCCAACTTTTCAAATCGGTGGGGCATGACTGCTGGGAACCATACCAAGTTACATTAAAAGTGAGCGGTGGCAATAACTCCACTCACTGTCTATGGGACTGTTCTCAATCTCTGGCAGTCCTATAGACAATGAATCACCATGATCACAAAATCTCCCCCAGCAAATGATCACTTACTCAGTATATACAGCTGATAGATAACCTGGGACAGCCACCCTATTTAAATATCACATGTCATCACTTTTTCTTTTTGTTTGTTTTTCTCTAGATCTCTGCTTGCATCCAGTGAATGAAACCAACCATTTTTCTCTGTGACCATCAGACATAATGGGAAAGGCTATGCAACATTGATACTTGTGGAAAGTAGATTATCATCAGATAAGGTTTTCAGCTTCTGGACATGATAGAAACACGAGCACCAGATATGGTATTTATGTATAAAAAAAAATATATATAATATTTTATAAAAGTTTTTATAAGCATCAATAAAATTATGTCTCAATGACCATAAAAATTATATACTACCACCAGTGTTCTGTGAAAGCAGTGGAACCACTAAAATTGCTAAAACAACTGAAAGACCCAAATGACCAGGAAAGCCAAGCAAGATATAGTTAATGATACGCCTTTATTGATCAGGTGGCAAAATGTATATAGCCAAGATAAAAACAATGTGCACGTAAGGGAACTTACATGATTGTAAGAAGAGACTGTATATAAAAGTAGACCTTATTATATACAATTTTTCCACATATTCCTCAAATGAATAGTAAAAAGCATAAAAATGTATATATAATATAGAAATAATCAGTGCAAAAAAGACAGTTATTGTCCAATAAAGTGTACATGTGCAAAACCAGCAAGGAAATATCTCAAATGATGCCTTGAGCAATGAAAAACAAGTGAACATTAAACTTGCAAATATTGCGATTCCAAAATATAAAGGTTAGAGCAATAGGGGAGGAATATTGTTAAATGGGTGATATACCTTTAAGGGTCACCATGTCCCTTTAACGCGCACCCCGACGCACGTTTCAGAGCACTTCCTTCGTCAAGGGATGGCTACAGTAAGATCCGGGGGGGTTTACATCATAAGAGTAATGGCGCTGATATCTGTGGAGCGGCGCGTGCGCGGTCAGGAGGACCCGGAAGTCCAAGTGCCGGACCATGTGACCGAAACGCACGGGATGTAAGCCCGACGTTACCAAGGACACGAGGACGCAGCTAGCCAAGATGTCGGGACACAGAGCGCGCATGCGCACCACCAGGGGCACAGTATTCAGAGGAGACAGAGCGGCGAGGATTAAAAAAAAGTGTCTGCATATAGACAGAGTGGATTATAATTCATGAATTAAGAGGGTCAATGGAGGGATGAAACATATAGGGGAAAATTAGTAATAAATAAAATATGGGAGAGGGAAATAAGAAAAAATAAAAAAGGATTAAATGATGAAAGAAAAATAAAAAATACAAAGAAAAAGATAAAATATATAAGCAATGGATCATGAATAATAAATAATGAAATAAGATAAATAATTAACGAATAAAAAATAAAATAGAAAAACGAGTAGAAATAGAATAAATGATAAATATAATTTGAAATGTGAATATAGACAAATATTTATTTTTTGTACACAATATTACGTAACAAATATATAATATAACATACTATATAAATTAATGTGTACAAAATAAGTAAAAAATTGATGAAAAAAATTGCACAAAAATATATACGGTACATCAAAATGATATATATCAGACAAGAATTGTATTTATCATAACTCAATATACAGTAACTGAAAATAAACAAACCAAATAAAACAAGTATTTAAATATAAAAAAAATTATGGCTAATAATTCCAAACACATACTTCCTAAGAGTGTTCAAAGGTCCGTCAAATTAGGACTCCATTGATAGAACAACATGCTCACTTTATTGGACACTAATTATTATGTCTTTTTTGCACTGATTATTTCTATATTATATATACACATTTTTATGCTTTTTACTATTCATTTGAGCAATATGTGGAAAAATTGTATATAATTGGGTCTACTTTTATATATCTTCTTACAATTATGTAAGTTGTCAATAGTGAAGAAAAAAAAAAAAGTTCCAGCTCCTTAACTCCTTAAGGACCGGGGTTATTTTCGTTTTTCGCTCCCTTTCTTCCCAGAGCCATAACTTTTATTTTTCTGTCAATATGGCCATGTGAGGGCTTATTTTTTGCGGGACGAGTTGTACTTTTAAACAACACCATTGATTTTATCATGTTGTGTACCACAAAACGGGAAAAAAATTCAAAGTGCGGTGAAATGGCAAAAAAGAGGGATTTTGGGTTCTTACCGTAAAATCTCTTTCTTGGAGCTTTCATTGGGGGACACAGATGACCATGGGTGTATGCTGCTGCTGCTAAGAGGCTGACACTATGCAAAACAAGAAACATAGCTCCTCCCCGGCAGTATACACCCACCGACAGGCACCAAGCACCTCAGTTGGTGAAAAAAGCAGTAGGAGAAGCAACCAAAACCATAACATATGTACCAGCTCAACAAGGGACTCTCAGACCCAACACGGTACTACTTAAACAGGGAGGGTGCTGTGTCCCCCAATGAAGGCTCCAAGAAAGAGATTTTACGGTAAGAACCCAAAATCCCTCTTTCTTTATCGCCTTATTGGGGGACACAGATGACCATGGGACGTTCCAAAGCAGTCCCGAGGGTGGGAACAGCAATAAAGGAAAGAAATAAGGAAGGGCTTAGGTCGGCCGATGCGCCACCGCCGCCTGCAGAACCTTCCTACCAAGAGCTGCATCAGAGCAGGCCTGGGTATGAACCCTGTAGAACCTCGCAAAAGTGTGCAAAGACGACCAGGTCGCAGCCCTGCAAAGTTGTAAGGCCGAAGCCTGGTGCCGCACGGCCCAAGAAGCCCCTACAGCCCGGGTGGAGTGGGCTTTCACCCCCGGAGGGGGCCGTTTCTCCTGAAGACGGTAGGCCTCCAGGATGGTAGACCAGATCCAACAAGCAATTGTGGATTTAGAAGCCGGAAGACCTTTCCGGCGACCCTCAGAAATGACCAGCAAGGAATCAGATTGGCGAAAGGAAGCGGTCCTGGCAAGGTAAACACGCAAGGCTCTCACTACATCCAGGTTGTGGAGCGACTTTTCCAGAGGATGAGCAGACGCAGGACAAAACGATGGAAGGACGATATCTTCGTTAATGTGAAAGGGGGATACCACTTTCGGAAGGAAAGAAGGAACTGGCCTGAGAACAACCTTATCTTGGTGGAGGATAAGGTAAGGAGAACGACAGGATAAGGCCGCCAGCTCAGAAACTCTCCTGATGGATGTAATGGCGATTAGAAAAGCCACCTTCCATGAAAGAAAAGACAGAGGGATATCCTGAATCGGCTCGAACGGCGCCTTCTGGAGAGCGCCAAGAACAAGATTGAGATCCCATGGATCTATCGGAGAACGATGAGGAGGAGCCACATGGGTGACTCCTTGGAGAAAAGTCTTCACTTGCGGTAAGGAAGCTAGATCCTTCTGGAAGAGGATTGCTAGGGCAGATACCTGGCCTTTGAGAGTATTGAGGGATAGGCCCGCATCCAAGCCGGATTGGAGGAAACCAAGAATGGGAGGAATTGAGAATGATAGTGGAAAAACATCGTTTTCGTCACACCAAGAAAAAAGGCCTTCCAGTACCTATGGTAAATGCGGGAGGAAGCCGGCTTCCAAGCCTTAATCAAGGTCTGAATGACCCGGTTGGAAAACCCTGATTCCTTCAGAATCGCGGCCTCAACGGCCATGCCGTTAAACTCAGAGACTGAGAACTCTGGTGGTAAAGGGGGCCTTGCGAGAGAAGATCTGGACGGTCTGGAAGCCTCCAGGGGACGTCCGTGAGCATGTTCACCAGCTCCGCATACCAAGGGCGTCTCGGCCAGTCTGGAGCCACTAAGATGACCGGGATGCCCTCTGACTTTATCTTTTTGACCACTCTTGGGATCAGGGCAAGTGGAGGAAACAGGTAAGGTAGGTGGAACTGGGACTACGGAATTACTAGGGCGTCGTAACCGACGGCTAATGGATCCCTGGACCTGGCTACAAAGTGAGGAACCTTGTTGTTCATCCGAGAGGCCATGAGATCGACGTCCGGGGTGCCCGAGCGCTGGCATATCTGACTGAAGACTGTGGGATGAAGGGACCATTCGCCTGTCGCTAGACCTTGGCGACTCAAGAAGTCGGCTGCCCAGTTTTCCACCCCTGGAATGTGAACGGCGGAAATTGCCGGCACATGACGCTCTGCCCAGCGGAGAATCCTTGCCACTTCTGACATCACCTGCCTGCTGCGAGTACCACCCTGGTGGTTTATGTATGCCACGGCCGTGGCGTTGTCCGACTGAATGCGGACCGGTTTGCCTACGAGAAGATGCTGCCAACGAAGGAGAGCGAGGAAGATTGCCCTGATCTCCAGAAGGTTGATGGGCAGAAGAGTCTCCTGGGGGCTCCAACGCCCTTGGGCCCTTCTCTAATAGTAGACCGCCCCCCATCCTAGGAGACTGGCATCGGTGGTGATGACCTGCCACCGAGGCGGGAGAAAGGATCTTCCGCGGAGAAGAGACGCCGACAACGTCCACCAAGTCAGCGATTGTTTGACTCTGAGCGGAAGAAGAATGGGGCGATCCAGAGAAAACGAGGTCTTGTCCCAGACTGACAGGAGAAACAGTTGGAGAGGGCGAGAGTGGAATTGTGCAAATGGCACTGCTTCCATAGAGGCTATCATCTTCCCCAGGACTCTCATGCACGACCGAATGAACATGATCCTCGAGCGCCGAAGGGACTGGATCCCCTTGCGAAGGGTTGAAAACTTGTCCCTCGGTAGGAACACTCGGGCTAGATTCGTATCGAACTCCATGCCCAAAAAGGTCAGACGCTGGGTAGGGCACAGAGTGGACTTGTCATTGTTGACTATCCATCCCAGGCGTCTGAGGGCATCCAAGGTTATGAGAAGACTGTGAAGACAGTCTTGGCGGGACGAGCCCTTGATCAGGAGATCGTCCAGGTAAGGGATGATAAGAATCCCTCTGGATCGAAGGATGGCCATGACTGTTGCCATCACCTTCGCGAAGACACGAGGGGCGGAGGCTAGGCCGAAGGGAAGGGCCGCAAACTGATAATGATTGTTCTGAATCGCAAAGCGGAGGTATCTCTGATGCCGCCGAGAAATGGGGATGTGGAGGTAGGCATCCTGTATGTCCACCGAGCAGAGAAACTCTCCGGGCTCCATCGAGGCTATTACCGAACGCAGAGACTCCATCTTGAAGTGGCGGATCTTCACGTGGCGATTGAGCAGCTTGAGGTCCAAAATTGGGCGAAGGGAGCCGTCCTTTTTCGGGACTACAAAGAGATTCAAGTAGAACCCTAAAAACCGCTCGTTTGTAGGAACGGGAACGATGACCCCGGCGGAAAGGAGAGAGGAGACAGCCTGAAGGAGCCCTGGAACCTGTGATTTCTGTTTTGGGGTTCGAGACAGACAGAAACGTCTGTTTGGGAGGGAAGAAAACTCGATTTTGTATCCGGATGTGATGATTTCCCTGACCCAAGCGTCGTCGACAACGGATAGCCACGCGTCCTTGAAAAAGGAAAGTCTGCCTCCCACCCTGGAAAACTTTCCAGGTGGGGGTGACCCGTCACTTAGATGAAAACCTTCCGGATCGAGAGCCTGAGGACCTGGAAGGCTGACCCCTGGATCTCCAGCGAGGGGCCGGCTTATACGATGGCTTTCTCCGGTCATTGGAAGCAGTGTTCCGGTCCTGCTGGGATAAACCGTGTGTGGGGGAGAAGGGGCGAAAGGACCTAAAAGGCCGAGAAACCTTCTTGTTAAAGAACCTCTTAGGGCGGGACTGGGGAAGGGAAGTGCTCTTTCCACCAGTGGCATCCGAGATAATCTGATCCAGCTTGGCGCCAGAGAGCCTAGTGCCGTGAAATGCCAGGTTGGTGAGCGACTTCTTTGAGGTGGTATCCGCATTCCAAGCCTTCAACCAAAGAATGCGGCGTACGGCTACAATGTTGCTGTTAGCTCTAGCTACGCACCCTGCCGCGTCCAAGGCGGCGGCCAGAAGGTACTTGCCTGCGTGATTAATTTGGTCTGCTAAATCTGCCAGCTCATCCTGAGGAGCTGCCGCTGAAATGCCCCTGCGCAGAATTTTCGCCCAAGCCGAAATGGCTTTCGCCACCCAAGCGGATGCGAAGATCGGTGCATCCCTTTGCCCTGATGCCTCAAAGATAGACTTAGCCAACGACTCTATTTGCCTTTCTGATGGGTCCTTAAGAGAAGCTCCGTCCGGAAAGGAAAGAACCGTCTTAGAGGAAATACGAGAAACTGGAGGATCTACCTCGGGAGCTTTGGTCCATTTCGCGACTAGATCCGCATCGAAGGGATAAAGTACATCTAAGTACTTGCGGCCTGAGAAACGTTTCTCAGGATGTTGCCAGTGATTGGCTAAGGAAGTGTCGAAATCCTTATCAGGAAAGGTTCGAGATGGAGGCCTCACCTTCTTAAGGGAAACAGAGCATTCCTGAGGGGGGGCCTTATCCTCCTTTATCTTGTGTGTTTGGTATATAGCCGATATGAGACTATCTACCATCTCCCGAGTTCTAGCTATGTCGCCCGCCTCTGAGTCTGATCCAGATTGTGAATCCTCGTCTGACCCAGGATCGTCTGCCAATGAGGGAGACGAGGAGCGTAGCCTGAGAGAAGCGGAGGGACCCTGCGAACCGGAAGAAGAGCCAGACAGGACCCGCTTCCTAGAGCCCCTACCTGGTCTGTCCGTCTGAGGGCCACGGTCCGGTGCTGTCGACTCACTATGAGAGGCGGTCGGTGCACAGGTGACTGCGGATAACTGAGGTAACCGCTCTAAGACCTGGACCAGCGATTGAGACACTTTTGTCAGATCAGAAACTGACTGAGACATCGCCACGGCCCATTCAGGGGGTGGGGGTGGTCTCCACCCGGGGTTCGGAGTGCTCCTGAGGGGCAGACATGGCAGAAGGGCTGCAAGACGGGCAGAGGGGAGACGACTGACCCGAAGCCCACTTCTTTTTACAGCGCGTGCAGGCGTAGTGAGTAGCGGTGGGTCTGGAGCAGAAGGCCCTTGCCGGGTTGGGCATAAGTCTCAGTGGTAGAAACACTACCTGAAAGAAACTGCGGGGGGGGGAGCTAAGTTAAGCGTCAGGGAGAGTCAGAGTCGAGCCTACCGAGGTTTAGAAGCAGACACACTAGCGTTGTGGCCCCCAGGCAAAAATCCAGAGAGAAGGAGGAAGAAGCTCCGGAAATCCAGGAAGAGAACGCTGGCGGAGGGCGGAGCTTAGCCACCGCACTGCGCGATTGGCTTTGACCCGGGGAGGGGGCGTGGTTAATGAAAGGCTGACAGGGCTAAAGAGAAAGGAGCCCTGAGATAGGCTGTAGAAGCGCGCGAAGAAAGCGCGCGCACAGGGAGAGGGAGGACCGCTTTGAAAATGAAAGTGAAAGCGCTCCCTCTGCTTTCACTAGCGACGGCGCGCCCGGGATGCCTACTACCGCAGTTAAAGGAGAACTCCCTCTGGGCTGAATACTGAGGACAGGGGACGCAGACCGAGGCAGCGCCCCCCCCCCGGCCGAACCCCCCCCGCGACAGGAGGGCCGCGCGTCAGAGCGCCGTGTCAAAGGAGGAGCCCCCCGTGAGGTACTCGCTGTACTTGATTGCAGAAGTCCTTGATAGGTCTATGAGAGCAGAGCTGAAGGGAACATTCAGAAGCTTACCTGATGTCCCTGACGAGGCTGACCGCAGGGGCCCACGATAGAGCGCAGGCCGCTGGGAGAGGCGATCCTCAGTACCCGCACCATCCGTGTGGTGCAGAAGACGGCTCCAACCCCAGTGTCAGGGGAAACGTCACCGCTGGCGACCGCAGTCTTCCTCTCAGCCCTGTCCTAGGAGAGGGATGAGGAGGGGAATCGGCTAGGACCGTCCATCCATGGCGTCCTGCCTGCGGGCCTGAGAGTTGCGATGTGCGCATTACCACATTGCTCGCTCAGCCGCATTAAAAGGAAAAGCAGGATGAACTCACATCCCGTTTCCTGATGCTGTATCTGGAAAATAAAGGGGAAAACATTAAAAAAACACAACAAAAACATGAAAAGAAAATGATTAAATGCGGATCTGGGGAGATCCCGGTCCGCCTCCTACAGACACTAAGCACAAACTGAGGTGCTTGGTGCCTGTCGGTGGGTGTATACTGCCGGGGAGGAGCTAAGTTTCTTGTTTTGCATAGTGTCAGCCTCCTAGCAGCAGCATACACCCATGGTCATCTGTGTCCCCCAATAAGGCGATAAAGAAAAGTGCAATCCCACACTTGTTTTTTCCTTGGCTTTTTTGCTAGGTTCATTAAATGCTAAAACTGACCCACCATTATGATTCTCCAGGTCATAACGAGTTCATAGACACCAAACATGTCTAGGTTCTTTTTTTATCTAAGTGGTGAAAAAAAATTCCGAAGTTTGCTAAAAAAAAAAAAAAAAAAATCATTTTCCGAGACCCGTTGCTTCTCCATTTTTCATGATCTGGAGTTGGATGAGGGCTTATTTTTTGAGTGCCGAGCTGACATTTTTAATGATACCACTTTTATGCAGACATGTTCTTTTGATCGCCCGGTATTGCATTTTAATGCATTGTCACAGAGATCAAAAAAACGTAATTCTGGGGTTTTGATCGCCTACATGTAGCAGAATTACTGCATTGCTATGAGCGCCGACCACTGGGTGGCACTCATAGCAAAGCGGCATCAACAATCATAGAGGTCTCCAAGAGACCTGTTTGTTATGCCAACGCATCACTGACCCCCGATCACGTGACGGGGGTCAGCGATGACCTCATTTCCGGCCCGGCAGCCAGAAGCGCCTGTTAAACGCCGTTGTCAGTGTTTGACAGCGGCGTTTAACGGGTTAATAGGTGCAGGTGGATCGCGATTCCACCTGCGCCTATTACGGGCACATGTCAGCTGTTCAAAACAGCTGATATGTCCCGACTTTCATACGGGCTCAGCGCCGGAGCCCTCATCAAAGCAGGGGAGAAGTCCAATGACGGACTCTGTCCGTCATTGGACATTAAGGGGTTAAAAATCTAGAAATTTTATTGGTGCTTTTCAAAAAATATTTCAGTGTGGTAAAAACTCCAATAGAAGCGTGCATGCAATGGTACAAGCGACGCGTTTCGATCTTATACAGATCTTTTTCAAGGCTCTGCACCTTCTCACACTCATAAGGCATTTAAACTGTGCAAGAACCAACCAGATTCAACTGAAGTTAAGCTAATTATTTAGCAGCTGTCACAGAATGTAAGAAAAATATATCCTGGCAGCACCAATAAAAACCAATAAAATTACAGTAGCTTAGAGAAACGTCTAAAGTATTTAATATTTTTTAATATCTTTTA